>NC_138887.1:15714915-16369081 GCF_965194825.1 Balaenoptera physalus
TAAAATTTGATACAAATGAACCAACTTCCATAACAGAAACACAGTCACAGATTTGGAAAGCAAACGTATGGCTACCAGTGGGGAAAGTCAGCGGGAGAGGCATCAACCTGGAGTTGGAAATTGGCATACATACCGTTACATACAGAAAATGATTAATGAATAAGGACCTGCTTTTAGCACACAGAATTTGACTCAATGCACTGTAACGGACGAAAAGAATATGTAAGCTTGGTAGTAATCCACACAAAAGTACAGAAAACCCTCTGCATAAGAGAAGCAAGTACGAGCTCACCAGAAAGGAACACAACATTGCAAATCTGCTATATCCCGTTATGAAAATAAAAAACAAAAGGGGGGTGGGAATGGTTACTAAATTCGTTCAGCGGCAGAGACCCACCCAGCTGTCACATCCCTGCAGCGAGAGCAGGCTTGGGTCCCAAGGCTTGACTTTCTTGGGACTGAGGGAACTGGTGAGGATGTGCCAGCTAATGCAGCCCCATTGCAGATGTGCTGCCTGATCCCCACTCCAGGTGCCGAAATCTCCCGGGGCAGGGGAGTCAAGCTACAGCTAAACATGCCTGGGACACCCAAAGGATGGTAGAACCTCTGGGCGGGAAGATATTTGAAAAGTCACCTAACCTCCACATTTCCTGATGCTGTGATTCCAACCTGCAGCCTCTTTCCTTAAGGTCTCCCCACCGTGGGAAGACAATACCCTCAAAACCCGGTTTTCAACAGCTTGGATTTTGTTCCCTGGATGAAGGTTACGGGGGGGAGAACTCAGACACAAGCCCTAGGGTGTTTGCACAGGCACAGGCCATCTAATTTCCAAGCAGGGACAGGACTTTTCCAAAGGCTCCGGTTCCCCCAGGTACACGAGTGGGGCTAAAGAAATGCTGCCGCCTTGTGGCCGCTTCCCGTAACAACAACCTGAAAACCGGTGCTCAGGGGCACTGCAAATTACATGGCCTGCAGTGCTGTAAAGAACATCTGACCTCGCTCAATGTCTTGGGGTAGGTGATCGAAATGGACGTGAAAACAAGGCGCAATCGCAGCAAATGCATTCCAACAAATAGGATTTACTGGCACATTAAAGCACGAAAAAACCTGCTTAATAGCACCAGTGACTCGGTTGGACAAACGGGGCGTTCGGGTTTTTCCAGTGTGTACTACGGCGAACACTGAAGGCCCTTTTTGGCAATCATATATTCCGGTAATGCAAATCAACTCGACAGAGAGGTATTATCTCTCACCATTCAGAATGACCATCGTCACCAAGTCTAACAGAAAGAAATGCTGGGGGGGGGGGCGTGGGAAAAAAGCTAACCCTGTTCAGGTGATGGTGGGAAGGTAAATTGCTAACAGCCACTCTGGAGAAGAGTTTGGAGCTTCCTAAACATCTAAAATCTAGAGCTACAGAGGATCCAGCAATTCCACTCTGGGCCGTATATCCTGGTAAAGTCAGTATCGAAGGACACATGCACTGCGATATTTAGTGCAGCCCTCTTTTCAAGAGCATAGACTTGCAAGCAAACTAATTGTCCCAGAAAGGAACAATGGATAAAGAACTTGCAGTACATATGAACAATGGAGTATTACTCAGCCATGAAATGAAGGAAATGAGTCCATTTGCAGCACTCGGATGGACCTAGGTAGACTCATACTGGATGACAAACGTCCGAGAAAGAGAAATATCACATGATATCACTTATAGACACCATCGAAAAATTATACAAATGAACCAACTTCCATCACAGAAACACAGTCACAGATTTGGAAAGCAAACATATGGCTACAAGTGGGGAAAGTCAGCGGGAGAGGCATCAACCTGGAGTTGGAAATTGGCATACATACCGTTACATATAGAAAATGATTATTGAATAAGGACCTGCTTTTAGCACATAGAATTTGACTCAATGCACTGTAACGGACGAAAAGAATATGTAAGCTTGGTAGTAATCCGCACAAAAGTACAGAAAACTCTCTGCATAAGAGAAGCAAGTACGAGTTCACCAGAAAGGAACACAACATTGCAAATCTGCTATATCCCGTTATGAAAATAAAAAACAAAAGGGGGGTGGGAATGGTTACTAAATTCGTTCAGCGGCAGAGACCCACCCAGCTGTCACATCCCTGCAGCCAGAGCAGGCTTGGGTCCCAAGGCTTGACTTTCGTGCACCTGAAGGTCCTTGTAAGGATGTGCCAGCTAATGCAGCCCAATTGGAGATGTGCTGCCTGATCCCCACTCCAGGTGCCGAAATCTCCCGGGGCAGGGGAGCCAAGCTACAGCTAAACATGCCTGGGACATCCAAAGGATGGTAGAACCTTTGTGCAGGAAGATATTTGAAAAGTCACCTAACCTCCACATTTCCTGATGCTGTGATTCCCACCTGCAGCCTCTTTTCTTAAGGTCTCCCCACCATGGGAATACAATACCCTCAAAATCCGGTTTTCTACAGCTTGGATTTTGTTCCCTGGATGAAGGTTACGGGGGGGAGAACTCAGACACAAGGCCTAGGGTGCTTGCACAGGCACAGGCCATCTAATTTCCAAGCAGGGACAGGACTTTTCCAAAGGCTCCGGTTCCCCCAGGTACACGAGTGGGGCAAAGAAATGCTGCCGCCTTGTGGCCGCTTCCCGTAACAACAACCTGAAAACCGGTGCTCAGGGGCACTGCAAATTACATGGCCTGCAGTGCTGTAAAGAACATCTGACCTCGCTCAATGTCTTGGGGTAGGTGATCGAAATGGACGTGAAAACAAGGCGCAATCGCAGCAAATGCATTCCAACAAATAGGATTTACTGGCACATTAAAGCACGAAAAAACCTGCTTAATAGCACCAGTGACTCGGTTGGACAAACGGGGCGTTCGGGTTTTTCCAGTGTGTACTACGGCGAACACTGAAGGCCCTTTTTGGCAATCATATGTTCCGGTAATGCAAATCAACTCGACAGAGAGGTATCATCTATCATCATACAAAATGACCATCATAACCAAGTCTAACAGCAAGAAATGCTGGCGTGGGCGTGGAAAAAAAGCTAACCCTGCCCAGATGATGATGGGAAGGTAAATTGCTAACAGCCACTCCGGAGAACAGTTTGGAGTTTCTTAAACCTCTAAAATCTAGAGCTACAGAGGATTCGGAAATTCCACTCTGGAGCATATATCCTGGGAGAGCCAGTAATCAAAGGACACACGCACCCCAATATTTAGGGCAGCCCTGTTTTCAAGAGCATAGATTTGCAAGCAAACTAATTTTCCTAGAAAGGAACAATGGATAAAGTACTTGCGGTACATATGAACAATGGAGTATTACTCAGCCATGAAATGAAGGAAATGAGTCCATTTGCAGCACTCGGATGGACCTAGGTAGAATCATACTGGATGACAAACGTCCGAGAAAGAGAAATATCATACGATATCACTTATAGACACAATCTAAAATTTGATACAAATGAACCAACTTCCATAACAGAAACACAGTCACAGATTTGGAAAGCAAACTTATGGCTACCAGTGGGGAAAGTCAGCGGGAGAGGCATCAACCTGGAGTTGGAAATTGGCATACATACCGTTACATACAGAAAATGATTAATGAATAAGGACCTGCTTTTAGCACACAGAATTTGACTCAATGCACTGTAAAGGACGAAAAGAATATGTAAGCTTGGTAGTAATCCACACAAAAGTACAGAAAACCCTCTGCATAAGAGAAGCAAGTACGAGCTCACCAGAAAGGAACACAACATTGCAAATCTGCTATATCCCGTTATGAAAATAAAAAACAAAAGGGGGGTGGGAATGGTTACTAAATTCGTTCAGCGGCAGAGACCCACCCAGCTGTCACATCCCTGCAGCCAGAGCAGGCTTGGGTCCCAAGGCTTGACTTTCTTGGGACTGAGGGAACTGGTGAGGATGTGCCAGCTAATGCAGCCCCATTGGAGACGTGCTGCCTGATCCCCACTCCAGGTGCCGAAATCTCCCGGGGCAGGGGAGCCAAGCTACAGCTAAATATGCCTGGGACACCCAAAGGATGGTAGAACCTCTGGGCGGGAAGATGGTTGAAAAGTCACCTAACCTCCACATTTCCTGATGCTGTGATTTCCACCTGCAGCCCCTTTCCTTAAGGTCTCCCCACCGTGGGAAGACAATACCCTCAAAACCCGGTTTTCAACAGCTTGGATTTTGTTCCCTGGATAAAGGTTAAGGGGGGGAGAACTCAGACACAATCCCTAGGGTGTTTGCACAGGCACAGGCCATCTAATTTCCAAGCAGGGACAGGACGTTTCCAAAGGCTCAGGTTCCCCCAGGTACACGAGCGGGGCTTAAGAAATGCTGCCGCCTTGTGGCCGCTTCCCGTAACAACAACCTGAAAACCATTGCTCAGGGGCACTGCAATTCACAAGACCTGCTGGGCTGTAAATGACACCTGCCCTCGCTCAATATCTTGGGGTAAGTGTTCGAAAAGGATGTGAAAACAAGGCAGAATTGCAGGAAACGCAATCATCAGGTACGTGTTACTGGCACGTTAAAGCACATAAAAAGCTGCTAATAGCACCAGTGACTGGGTTGGGAAAAAGGGGGTTTGGGTTTTTACCTGATGTATTAGGGAAAACGCCGAAGACCCTTTCTGGCCAATCTAATATCCGGTAATGCAAATCAACTCGACAGAGAGGTATCATCTCTCACCATTCAGAATGACCATCGTCACCAAATCTAACAGCAAGAAATGCTGGGGGGGGGCGTGGAAAAAAGCTAACCCTGCCCAGGTGATGGTGGGAAGGTAAATTGCTAACAGCCACTCTGGAGAAGAGTTTGGAGCTTCCTAAACATCTAAAATCTAGAGCTACAGAGGATCCAGCAATTCCACTCTGGGCCGTATATCCTGGTAAAGTCAGTATCGAAAGACACATGCACTGCGATATTTAGTGCAGCCCTCTTTTCAAGAGCATAGACTTGCAAGCAAACTAATTGTCCCAGAAAGGAACAATGGATAAAGAACTTGCAGTACATATGAACAATGGAGTATTACTCAGCCATGAAATGAAGGAAATGAGTCCATTTGGAGTACTCGGATGGACCTAGGTAGACTCATACTGGATGACAAACGTCCGAGAAAGCGAAATATCACAAGATATCACTTATAGACACTATTTAAAATTATACAAATGAACCAACTTCCATAACAGAAACACAGTCACAGATTTGGAAAGCAAACATATGGCTACCAGTGGGGAAAGTCAGCGGGAGAGGCATCAACCTGGAGTTGGAAATTGGCATACATACCGTTACATATAGAAAATGATTATTGAATAAGGACCTGCTTTTAGCACATAGAATTTGACTCAATGCACTGTAACGGACGAAAAGAATATGTAAGCTTGGTAGTAATCCGCACAAAAGTACAGAAAACTCTCTGCATAAGAGAAGCAAGTACGAGCTCACCAGAAAGGAACACAACATTGCAAATCTGCTATATCCCGTTATGAAAATAAAAAACAAAAGGGGGGTGGGAATGGTTACTAAATTCGTTCAGCGGCAGAGACCCACCCAGCTGTCACATCCCTGCAGCCAGAGCAGGCTTGGGTCCCAAGGCTTGACTTTCGTGCACCTGAAGGTCCTTGTAAGGATGTGCCAGCTAATGCAGCCCCATTGGAGATGTGCTGCCTGATCCCCACTCCAGGTGCTGAAATCTCCCGGGGCAGGGGAGCCAAGCTACAGCTAAACATGCCTGGGACACCCAAAGGATGGTAGAACCTCTGTGCAGGAAGATATTTGAAAAGTCACCTAACCTCCACATTTCCTGATGCTGTGATTCCCACCTGCAGCCTCTTTTCTTAAGGTCTCCCCACCGTGGGAATACAATACCCTCAAAACCCGGTTTTCAACAGCTTGGATTTTGTTCCCTGGATGAAGGTTACGGGGGGGAGAACTCAGACACAAGCCCTAGGGTGTTTGCACAGGCACAGGCCATCTAATTTCCAAGCAGGGACAGGACTTTTCCAAAGGCTCCGGTTCCCCCAGGTACACGAGTGGGGCTAAAGAAATGCTGCCGCCTTGTGGCCGCTTCCCGTAACAACAACCTGAAAACCGGTGCTCAGGGGCACTGCAAATTACATGGCCTGCAGTGCTGTAAAGAACATCTGACCTCGCTCAATGTCTTGGGGTAGGTGATCGAAATGGACGTGAAAACAAGGCGCAATCGCAGCAAATGCATTCCAACAAATAGGATTTACTGGCACATTAAAGCACGAAAAAACCTGCTTAATAGCACCAGTGACTCGGTTGGACAAACGGGGCGTTCGGGTTTTTCCAGTGTGTACTACGGCAAACACTGAAGGCCCTTTTTGGCAATCATATATTCCGGTAATGCAAATCAACTCGACAGAGAGGAATCATCTCTCACCATTCAGAATGACCATCTTCACCGAGTCTAACAGCAAGAAATGCTGGAGGGGGCGTTGAAAAAAAAGCTAACCCTGCCCAGGTGATGGTGGGAAGGTAAATTGCTAACAGCCACTCCGGAGAACAGTTTGGAGTTTCTTAAACCTCTAAAATCTAGAGCTACAGAGGATTCGGAAATTCCACTCTGGAGCATATATCCTGGGAGAGCCAGTAATCAAAGGACACACGCACCCCAATATTTAGGGCAGCCCTGTTTTCAAGAGCATAGATTTGCAAGCAAACTAATTGTCCTAGAAAGGAACAATGGATAAAGTACTTGCAGTACATATGAACAATGGAGTATTACTCAGCCATGAAATGAAGGAAATGAGTCCATTTGCAGCACTCGGATGGACCTAGGTAGAATCATACTGGATGACAAACGTCCGAGAAAGAGAAATATCATACGATATCACTTATAGACACAATCTAAAATTTGATACAAATGAACCAACTTCCATAACAGAAACACAGTCACAGATTTGGAAAGCAAACGTATGGCTACCAGTGGGGAAAGTCAGCGGGAGAGGCATCAACCTGGAGTTGGAAATTGGCATACATACCGTTACATACAGAAAATGATTAATGAATACGGACCTGCTTTTAGCACATAGAATTTGACTCAATGCACTGTAACGGACGAAAAGAATATGTAAGCTTGGTAGTAATCCACACAAAAGTACAGAAAACCCTCTGCATAAGAGAAGCAAGTACGAGCTCACCAGAAAGGAACACAAAATTGCAAATCTGCTATATCCCGTTATGAAAATAAAAAACAAAAGGGGGGTGGGAATGGTTACTAAATTCGTTCAGCGGCAGAGACCCACCCAGCTGTCACATCCCTGCAGCCAGATCAGGCTTGGGTCCCAAGGCTTGACTTTCTTGGGACTGAGGGAACTGGTGAGGCTGTGCCAGCTAATGCAGCCCCATTGGAGACGTGCTGCCTGATCCCCACTCCAGGTGCCGAAATCTCCCGGGGCAGGGGAGCCAAGCTACAGCTAAACATGCCTGGGACACCCAAAGGATGGTAGAACCTCTGGGCGGGAAGATGTTTGAAAAGTCACCTAACCTCCACATTTCCTGATGCTGTGATTTCCACCTGCAGCCCCTTTCCTTAAGGTCTCCCCACCGTGGGAAGACAATACCCTCAAAACCCGGTTTTCAACAGCTTGGATTTTGTTCCCTGGATAAAGGTTAAGGGGGGGAGAACTCAGACACAATCCCTAGGGTGTTTGCACAGGCACAGGCCATCTAATTTCCAAGCAGGGACAGGACGTTTCCAAAGGCTCAGGTTCCCCCAGGTACACGAGCGGGGCTTAAGAAATGCTGCCGCCTTGTGGCCGCTTCCCGTAACAACAACCTGAAAACCATTGCTCAGGGGCACTGCAATTCACAAGACCTGCTGGGCTGTAAATGACACCTGCCCTCGCTCAATATCTTGGGGTAAGTGTTCGAAAAGGATGTGAAAACAAGGCAGAATTGCAGGAAACGCAATCATCAGGTACGTGTTACTGGCACGTTAAAGCACATAAAAAGCTGCTAATAGCACCAGTGACTGGGTTGGGAAAAAGGGGGTTTGGGTTTTTACCTGATGTATTAGGGAAAACGCCGAAGACCCTTTCTGGCCAATCTAATATCCGGTAATGCAAATCAACTCGACAGAGAGGTATCATCTCTCACCATTCAGAATGACCATCGTCACCAAATCTAACAGCAAGAAATGCTGGGGGGGGGCGTGGAAAAAAGCTAACCCTGCCCATGTGATGGTGGGAAGGTAAATTGCTAACAGCCACTCTGGAGAAGAGTTTGGAGCTTCCTAAACATCTAAAATCTAGAGCTACAGAGGATCCAGCAATTCCACTCTGGGCCGTATATCCAGGTAAAGTCAGTATCGAAAGACACATGCACTGCGATATTTAGTGCAGCCCTCTTTTCAAGAGCATAGACTTGCAAGCAAACTAATTGTCCCAGAAAGGAACAATGGATAAAGAACTTGCAGTACATATGAACAATGGAGTATTACTCAGCCATGAAATGAAGGAAATGAGTCCATTTGGAGTACTCGGATGGACCTAGGTAGACTCATACTGGATGACAAACGTCCGAGAAAGAGAAATATCACAAGATATCACTTATAGACACTATTTAAAATTATACAGATGAACCAACTTCCATAACAGAAACACAGTCACAGATTTGGAAAGCAAACATATGGCTACCAGTGGGGAAAGTCAGCGGGAGAGGCATCAACCTGGAGTTGGAAATTGGCATACATACCGTTACATATAGAAAATGATTATTGAATAAGGACCTGCTTTTAGCACATAGAATTTGACTCAATGCACTGTAACGGACGAAAAGAATATGTAAGCTTGGTAGTAATCCGCACAAAAGTACAGAAAACTCTCTGCATAAGAGAAGCAAGTACGAGCTCACCAGAAAGGAACACAACATTGCAAATCTGCTATATCCCGTTATGAAAATAAAAAACAAAAGGGGGGTGGGAATGGTTACTAAATTCGTTCAGCGGCAGAGACCCACCCAGCTGTCACATCCCTGCAGCCAGAGCAGGCTTGGGTCCCAAGGCTTGACTTTCGTGCACCTGAAGGTCCTTGTAAGGATGTGCCAGCTAATGCAGCCCCATTGGAGATGTGCTGCCTGATCCCCACTCCAGGTGCTGAAATCTCCCGGGGCAGGGGAGCCAAGCTACAGCTAAACATGCCTGGGACACCCAAAGGATGGTAGAACCTCTGTGCAGGAAGATATTTGAAAAGTCACCTAACCTCCACATTTCCTGATGCTGTGATTCCCACCTGCAGCCTCTTTTCTTAAGGTCTCCCCACCGTGGGAATACAATACCCTCAAAACCCGGTTTTCAACAGCTTGGATTTTGTTCCCTGGATGAAGGTTACGGGGGGGAGAACTCAGACACAAGCCCTAGAGTGTTTGCACAGGCACAGGCCATCTAATTTCCAAGCAGGGACAGGACTTTTCCAAAGGCTCCGGTTCCCCCAGGTACACGAGTGGGGCTAAAGAAATGCTGCCGCCTTGTGGCCGCTTCCCGTAACAACAACCTGAAAACCGCTGCTCAGGGGCACTGCAAATTACATGGCCTGCAGTGCTGTAAAGAACATCTGACCTCGCTCAATGTCTTGGGGTAGGTGATCGAAATGGACGTGAAAACAAGGCGCAATCGCAGTAAATGCATTCCAACAAATAGGATTTACTGGCACATTAAAGCACGAAAAAACCTGCTTAATAGCACCAGTGACTCGGTTGGACAAACGGGGCGTTCGGGTTTTTCCAGTGTGTACTACGGCAAACACTGAAGGCCCTTTTTGGCAATCATATATTCCGGTAATGCAAATCAACTCGACAGAGAGGAATCATCTCTCACCATTCAGAATGACCATCTTCACCAAGTCTAACAGCAAGAAATGCTGGAGGGGGCGTGGGAAAAAAGCTAACCCTGCTCAGGTGATGGTGGGAAGGTAAATTGCTAACAGCCACTCTGGAGAAGAGTTTGGAGCTTCCTAAACATCTAAAATCTAGAGCTACAGAGGATCCAGCAATTCCACTCTGGGCCGTATATCCTGGTAAAGTCAGTATCGAAAGACACATGCACTGCGATATTTAGTGCAGCCCTCTTTTCAAGAGCATAGACTTGCAAGCAAACTAATTGTCCCAGAAAGGAACAATGGATAAAGAACTTGCAGTACATATGAACAATGGAGTATTACTCAGCCATGAAATGAAGGAAATGAGTCCATTTGGAGTACTCTGATGGACCTAGGTAGACTCATACTGGATGACAAACGTCCGAGAAAGAGAAATATCACATGATATCACTTATAGACACCATCGAAAAATTATACAAATGAACCAACTTCCATCACAGAAACACAGTCACAGATTTGGAAAGCAAACATATGGCTACCAGTGGGGAAAGTCAGCGGGAGAGGCATCAACCTGGAGTTGGAAATTGGCATACATACCGTTACATATAGAAAATGATTATTGAATAAGGACCTGCTTTTAGCACATAGAAGTTGACTCAATGCACTGTAACGGACGAAAAGAATATGTAAGCTTGGTAGTAATCCGCACAAAAGTACAGAAAACTCTCTGCATAAGAGAAGCAAGTACGAGTTCACCAGAAAGGAACACAACATTGCAAATCTGCTATATCCCGTTATGAAAATAAAAAACAAAAGGGGGGTGGGAATGGTTACTAAATTCGTTCAGCGGCAGAGACCCACCCAGCTGTCACATCCCTGCAGCCAGAGCAGGTTTGGGTCCCAAGGCTTGACTTTCGTGCACCTGAAGGTCCTTGTAAGGATGTGCCAGCTAATGCAGCCCCATTGGAGATGTGCTGGCTGATCCCCACTCCAGGTGCCGAAATCTCCCGGGGCAGGGGAGCCAAGCTACAGCTAAACATGCCTGGGACACCCAAAGGATGGTAGAACCTCTGTGCGGGAAGATATTTGAAAAGTCACCTAACCTCCACATTTCCTGATGCTGTGATTCCCACCTGCAGCCTCTTTTCTTAAGGTCTCCCCACCGTGGGAATACAATACCCTCAAAATCCGGTTTTCTACAGCTTGGATTTTGTTCCCTGGATGAAGGTTACGGGGGGGGGGGGGGAGAACTCAGACACAAGCCCTAGGGTGCTTGCACAGGCACAGGCCATCTAATTTCCAAGCAGGGACAGGACTTTTCCAAAGGCTCCGGTTCCCCCAGGTACACGAGTGGGGCTAAAGAAATGCTGCCGCCTTGTGGCCGCTTCCCGTAACAACAACCTGAAAACCGCTGCTCAGGGGCACTGCAAATTACATGGCCTGCAGTGCTGTAAAGAACATCTGACCTCGCTCAATGTCTTGGGGTAGGTGATCGAAATGGACGTGAAAACAAGGCGCAATCGCAGCAAATGCATTCCAACAAATAGGATTTACTGGCACATTAAAGCACGAAAAAACCTGCTTAATAGCACCAGTGACTCGGTTGGACAAACGGGGCGTTCGGGTTTTTCCAGTGTGTACTACGGCAAACACTGAAGGCCCTTTTGGGCAATCATATATTCCGGTAATGCAAATCAACTCGACAGAGAGGAATCATCTCTCACCATTCAGAATGACCATCTTCACCAAGTCTAACAGCAAGAAATGCTGGCGTGGGCGTGGAAAAAAAGCTAACCCTGCCCAGATGATGATGGGAAGGTAAATTGCTAACAGCCACTCCGGAGAACAGTTTGGAGTTTCTTAAACCTCTAAAATCTAGAGCTACAGAGGATTCGGAAATTCCACTCTGGAGCATATATCCTGGGAGAGCCAGTAATCAAAGGACACACGCACCCCAATATTTAGGGCAGCCCTGTTTTCAAGAGCATAGATTTGCAAGCAAACTAATTGTCCTAGAAAGGAACAATGGATAAAGTACTTGCGGTACATATGAACAATGGAGTATTACTCAGCCATGAAATGAAGGAAATGAGTCCATTTGCAGCACTCGGATGGACCTAGGTAGAATCATACTGGATGACAAACGTCCGAGAAAGAGAAATATCATACGATATCACTTATAGACACAATCTAAAATTTGATACAAATGAACCAACTTCCATAACAGAAACACAGTCACAGATTTGGAAAGCAAACGTATGGCTACCAGTGGGGAAAGTCAGCGGGAGAGGCATCAACCTGGAGTTGGAAATTGGCATACATACCGTTACATACAGAAAATGATTAATGAATAAGGACCTGCTTTTAGCACACAGAATTTGACTCGATGCACTGTAACGGACGAAAAGAATATGTAAGCTTGGTAGTAATCCACACAAAAGTACAGAAAACCCTCTGCATAAGAGAAGCAAGTACGAGCTCACCAGAAAGGAACACAACATTGCAAATCTGCTATATCCCGTTATGAAAATAAAAAACAAAAGGGGGGTGGGAATGGTTACTAAATTCGTTCAGCGGCAGAGACCCACCCAGCTGTCACATCCCTGCAGCCAGAGCAGGCTTGGGTCCCAAGGCTTGACTTTCTTGGGACTGAGGGAACTGGTGAGGATGTGCCGGCTAATGCAGCCCCATTGGAGACGTGCTGCCTGATCCCCACTCCAGGTGCCGAAATCTCCCGGGGCAGGGGAGCCAAGCTACAGCTAAACATGCCTGGGACACCCAAAGGATGGTAGAACCTCTGGGCGGGAAGATGTTTGAAAAGTCACCTAACCTCCACATTTCCTGATGCTGTGATTCCCACCTGCAGCCCCTTTCCTTAAGGTCTCCCCACCGTGGGAAGACAATACCCTCAAAACCCGGTTTTCAACAGCTTGGATTTTGTTCCCTGGATAAAGGTTAAGGGGGGGAGAACTCAGACACAATCCCTAGGGTGTTTGCACAGGCACAGGCCATCTAATTTCCAAGCAGGGACAGGACGTTTCCAAAGGCTCAGGTTCCCCCAGGTACACGAGCGGGGCTTAAGAAATGCTGCCGCCTTGTGGCCGCTTCCCGTAACAACAACCTGAAAACCATTGCTCAGGGGCACTGCAATTCACAAGACCTGCTGGGCTGTAAATGACACCTGCCCTCGCTCAATATCTTGGGGTAAGTGTTCGAAAAGGATGTGAAAACAAGGCAGAATTGCAGGAAACGCAATCATCAGGTACGTGTTACTGGCACGTTAAAGCACATAAAAAGCTGCTAATAGCACCAGTGACTGGGTTGGGAAAAAGGGGGTTTGGGTTTTTACCTGATGTATTAGGGAAAACGCCGAAGACCCTTTCTGGCCAATCTAATATCCGGTAATGCAAATCAACTCGACAGAGAGGTATCATCTCTCACCATTCAGAATGACCATCGTCACCAAATCTAACAGCAAGAAATGCTGGGGGTGGGGCGTGGGAAAAAAGCTAACCCTGCCCAGGTGATGGTGGGAAGGTAAATTGCTAACAGCCACTCTGGAGAAGAGTTTGGAGCTTCCTAAACATCTAAAATCTAGAGCTACAGAGGATCCAGCAATTCCACTCTGGGCCGTATATCCTGGTAAAGTCAGTATCGAAAGACACATGCACTGCGATATTTAGTGCAGCCCTCTTTTCAAGAGCATAGACTTGCAAGCAAACTAATTGTCTCAAAAGGAACAATGGATAAAGAACTTGCAGTACATATGAACAATGGAGTATTACTCAGCCATGAAATGAAGGAAATGAGTCCATTTGGAGTACTCGGATGGACCTAGGTAGACTCATACTGGATGACAAACGTCCGAGAAAGAGAAATATCACAAGATATCACTTATAGACACTATTTAAAATTATACAAATGAACCAAATTCCATCACAGAAACACAGTCACAGATTTGGAAAGCAAACATATGGCTACCAGTGGGGAAAGTCAGCGGGAGAGGCATCAACCTGGAGTTGGAAATTGGCATACATACCGTTACATATAGAAAATGATTATTGAATAAGGACCTGCTTTTAGCACATAGAATTTGACTCAATGCACTGTAACGGACGAAAAGAATATGTAAGCTTGGTAGTAATCCGCACAAAAGTACAGAAAACTCTCTGCATAAGAGAAGCAAGTACGAGTTCACCAGAAAGGAACACAACATTGCAAATCTGCTATATCCCGTTATGAAAATAAAAAACAAAAGGGGGGTGGGAATGGTTACTAAATTCGTTCAGCGGCAGAGACCCACCCAGCTGTCACATCCCTGCAGCCAGAGCGGGCTTGGGTCCCAAGGCTTGACTTTCGTGCACCTGAAGGTCCTTGTAAGGATGTGCCAGCTAATGCAGCCCCATTGGAGATGTGCTGGCTGATCCCCACTCCAGGTGCTGAAATCTCCCGGGGCAGGGGAGCCAAGCTACAGCTAAACATGCCTGGGACACCCAAAGGATGGTAGAACCTCTGTGCAGGAAGATATTTGAAAAGTCACCTAACCTCCACATTTCCTGATGCTGTGATTCCCACCTGCAGCCTCTTTTCTTAAGGTCTCCCCACCGTGGGAATACAATACCCTCAAAACCCGGTTTTCAACAGCTTGGATTTTGTTCCCTGGATGAAGGTTACGGGGGGGAGAACTCAGACACAAGCCCTAGGGTGTTTGCACAGGCACAGGCCATCTAATTTCCAAGCAGGGACAGGACTTTTCCAAAGGCTCCGGTTCCCCCAGGTACACGAGTGGGGCTAAAGAAATGCTGCCGCCTTGTGGCCGCTTCCCGTAACAACAACCTGAAAACCGGTGCTCAGGGGCACTGCAAATTACATGGCCTGCAGTGCTGTAAAGAACATCTGACCTCGCTCAATGTCTTGGGGTAGGTGATCGAAATGGACGTGAAAACAAGGCGCAATCGCAGCAAATGCATTCCAACAAATAGGATTTACTGGCACATTAAAGCACGAAAAAACCTGCTTAATAGCACCAGTGACTCGGTTGGACAAACGGGGCGTTCGGGTTTTTCCAGTGTGTACTACGGCAAACACTGAAGGCCCTTTTTGGCAATCATATATTCCGGTAATGCAAATCAACTCGACAGAGAGGTATCATCTATCATCATACAAAATGACCATCATAACCAAGTCTAACAGCAAGAAATGCTGGCGTGGGCGTGGAAAAAAAGCTAACCCTGCCCAGATGATGATGGGAAGGTAAATTGCTAACAGCCACTCCGGAGAACAGTTTGGAGTTTCTTAAACCTCTAAAATCTAGAGCTACAGAGGATTCGGAAATTCCACTCTGGAGCATATATCCTGGGAGAGCCAGTAATCAAAGGACACACGCACCCCAATATTTAGGGCAGCCCTGTTTTCAAGAGCATAGATTTGCAAGCAAACTAATTGTCCTAGAAAGGAACAATGGATAAAGTACTTGCGGTACATATGAACAATGGAGTATTACTCAGCCATGAAATGAAGGAAATGAGTCCATTTGCAGCACTCGGATGGACCTAGGTAGAATCATACTGGATGACAAACGTCCGAGAAAGAGAAATATCATACGATATCACTTATAGACACAATCTAAAATTTGATACAAATGAACCAACTTCCATAACAGAAACACAGTCACAGATTTGGAAAGCAAACGTATGGCTACCAGTGGGGAAAGTCAGCGGGAGAGGCATCAACCTGGAGTTGGAAATTGGCATACATACCGTTACATACAGAAAATGATTAATGAATAAGGACCTGCTTTCAGCACACAGAATTTGACTCAATGCACTGTAACGGACGAAAAGAATATGTAAGCTTGGTAGTAATCCACACAAAAGTACAGAAAACCCTCTGCATAAGAGAAGCAAGTACGAGCTCACCAGAAAGGAACACAACATTGCAAATCTGCTATATCCCGTTATGAAAATAAAAAACAAAAGGGGGGTGGGAATGGTTACTAAATTCGTTCAGCGGCAGAGACCCACCCAGCTGTCACATCCCTGCAGCGAGAGCAGGCTTGGGTCCCAAGGCTTGACTTTCTTGGGACTGAGGGAACTGGTGAGGATGTGCCAGCTAATGCAGCCCCATTGCAGATGTGCTGCCTGATCCCCACTCCAGGTGCCGAAATCTCCCGGGGCAGGGGAGTCAAGCTACAGCTAAACATGCCTGGGACACCCAAAGGATGGTAGAACCTCTGGGCGGGAAGATATTTGAAAAGTCACCTAACCTCCACATTTCCTGATGCTGTGATTCCCACCTGCAGCCTCTTTCCTTAAGGTCTCCCCACCGTGGGACGACAATACCCTCAAAACCCGGTTTTCAACAGCTTGGATTTTCTTCCCTGGATGAAGGTTACCTGGGGGAGAACTCAGACACAAGCCCTAGGGTGTTTGCACAGGCACAGGCCATCTAATTTCCAAGCAGGGACAGGACTTTTCCAAAGGCTCCGGTTCCCCCAGGTACACGAGTGGGGCTAAAGAAATGCTGCCGCCTTGTGGCCGATTCCCGTAACAACAACCTGAAAACCGGTGCTCAGGGGCACTGCAATTCACAAGACCTGCTGGGCTGTAAATGACACCTGCCCTCGCTCAATATCTTGGGGTAAGTGTTCGAAAAGGATGTGAAAACAAGGCAGAATTGCAGGAAACGCAATCATCAGGTACGTGCTACTGGCACGTTAAAGCACATAAAAAGCTGCTAATAGCACCAGTGACTGGGTTGGGAAAAAGGGGGTTTGGGTTTTTACCTGATGTATTAGGGAAAACGCCGAAGACCCTTTTTGGCCAATCTAATATCCGGTAATGCAAATCAACTCGACAGAGAGGTATCATCTCTCACCATTCAGAATGACCATCATCACCAAGTCTAACAGCAAGAAATGCTGGAGGTGGCATGGATAAAAAAGCTAACCCTGCCCAGGGGATGGTGGGAAGGTAAATTGCTAACAGCCACTCTGGAGAAGAGTTTGGAGCTTCCTAAACATCTAAAATCTAGAGCTACAGAGGATCCAGCAATTCCACTCTAGGCCGTATATCCTGGGAAAGTTAGTATCGAAGGACACATACAGTGCGATATTTAGTGCATCCCTCTTTGCAAGAGCATAGACTTGCAAGCAAACTAATTGTCCCAGAAAGGAACAATGGATAAAGAACTTGCAGTACATATGAACAATGGAGTATTACTCAGCCATGAAATGAAGGAAATGAGTCCATTTGCAGCACTCGGATGGACCTAGGTAGACTCATACTGGATGACAAACGTCCGAGAAAGAGAAATATCACATGATATCACTTATAGACACAATCTAAAAATTATACAAATGAACCGACTTCCATAACAGAAACACAGTCACAGATTTAGAAAGCAAACGTATGGCTACCAGTGGGGAAAGTCAGCGGGAGAGGCATCAACCTGGAGTTGGAAATTGGCATACATACCGTTACATACAGAAAATGATTAATGAATAAGGACCTGCTTTTAGCACATAGAATTTGACTCAATGCACTGTAACGGACGAAAAGAATATGTAAGCTTGGTAGTAATCCGCACAAAAGTACAGAAAACTCTCTGCAATAGAGAAGCAAGTACGAGTTCACCAGAAAGGAACACAACATTGCAAATCTGCTATATCCCGTTATGAGAATAAAAAACAGAAGGGGGGTGGGAATGGTTACTAAAGTCGTTCAGCGGCAGAGACCCACCCAGCTGTCACATCCCTGCAGCCAGAGCAGGCTTGGGTCCCAACGCTTGACTTTCGTGGGACTGAGGGACCTGGTGAGGATGTGCCAGCTAATGCAGCCCCATTGGAGACGTGCTGCCTGATCCCCACTCCAGGTGCCGAAATCTCCCGGGGCAGGGGAGCCAAGCTACAGCTAAACATGCCTGGGACACCCAAAGGATGGTAGAACCTCTGGGCGGGAAGATATTTGAAAAGTCACCTAACCTCCACATTTCCTGATGCTGTGAATCCCACCTGCAGCCTCTTTCCTTAAGGTCTCCCCACCGTGGGAAGACAATACCCTCAAAACCCGGTTTTCAACAGCTTAGATTTTGTTCCCTGGATAAAGGTTACGCGGGGGAGAAC
Organism: Balaenoptera physalus; assembly: GCF_965194825.1. Taxonomy (NCBI): domain Eukaryota; kingdom Metazoa; phylum Chordata; class Mammalia; order Artiodactyla; family Balaenopteridae; genus Balaenoptera; species Balaenoptera physalus. The sequence continues at coordinate 15,732,881 of NC_138887.1, forward strand.
TCAGACACAAGCCCTAGGGTGTTTGCACAGGCACAGGCCATCTAATTTCCAAGCAGGGACAGGACTTTTCCAAAGGTCTGGTTCCCCCAGGTACACGAGTGGGGCTAAGGAAATGCTGCCTCCTTGTGGCCGCTTCCCATAACAACAACCTGAAACCCCGTGCTCAGGGGCACTGCAAATTACCTGGCCTGCAGTGCTGTAAATGACACCTGCCCTCGCTCAATGTCTTGGGGTAAGTAATCGAAAAGGACGTGAAAACAAGGCGGAATTTCAGGAAATGCATATCAAGAGGCAGTTTTTACTGGCACATTAATGCACATGAAAAGCTGCTCATCGTCGCCTGTGATCGGGTTGTCCAAAATAGGGCGTTCCGGTTTTTCCGTAATATCTTACAAATGAACTACTTTACAAAACAGAAACAGACTCACAGACTTAGAAAACAAACTTATGGTGACCTAAGGGGAAAGGTGGCGGTGAAGCATAAATTAGGAGCTTGGGATTAACTTCTAGACACTAATACCTATAAAACAGATCAGCAACATGGACCTACTGTATAGCACAGGGAACTTGACTCAACACTCTAATAACCTATATGGGAAAAGAATCTGAAAAAGAGTAGATCTCTGTCTATGTATAACCGAATCAAGTCATTTTACACCTAAAACAAACACAGCATTGTAAATCAACTATACTCCAATACGAACTAAAATTAAATTTAAAAAAAAAAAAGGTAATACCTACTTTATTCCAATCCAGCCTCAGGACTCGGACTGGTTCACATCCCTGGATCCCAAGGCTGGACTGTTCTGGGGCTGAAGGAGCTGGGAGGGATGTGACAGCCAAAGAGTTCTCTTGGATGTGTAGTGCCTGGTCCCCTCTGCATTAAACCGCAATCTCCAGATCCATGTGAGGCCTACGACATCTAAATGAAGTCTAGGGCACCCAAAGGCAGGTGGATCCTGTGGGTCGAAAGAGCTTTGAAAAGTCATCTGCTCTCCACGTCTCCTGGTGCTGGGCTCCCACCTCCAGCCTCCTTCCTTAGGGTCGCCCCACCTACGGATGACAGCGCCCTCAGCAGAGCTTCTGCTGGGGTTGGGATTTGCCCGGGGTTGAAGGTTAAGGGAGAAGAAGTGAAGAGACACAAGACCTTGGGTATTTGTTCTGGCACATTCCACTCTCACTTACAACCCAGGAATGGGACTTTCGTGAATGTTCTGGTTGCCCCAGTAACCAGAGCTGGGCATGAAGAAATCCTGCCACCTTGTGGCCATTTCCCATAACTACAACCTTAAAAAACCGGGCTTATAAGGACAACACTGCGGGGCTGTAAATGATACCTGCCCTCAGCAAGTGTCCTGGGGTAGGTTATCCAAAGAGAATTCATAAAAGGGCAGACTTTCAAGAAGCCAATTTCAGGAGATAAATTTTACTCACACTGTTTTTTTTTTAAGAGCACACGAAAAGATGGTCAACATCGCTCATTAGCAGAGAAATGCAAATCAAAAGTACAACGACGTATCACCTCGCACCCATCAGAATGACCATCATCAAAAAGTGTAATAACAGGGCTTCCCTGGTGGTGCAGTGGTTGAGAATCTGCCTGCCAATGCAGGGGACACAGGTTCGAGCCCTGGTATGGGAAGATCCCACATGCCGCGGAGCAACTAGGCCCGTGAGCCACAACTAGTGAGCCTGCGCGTCTGGAGCCTGTGCTCCGCAACAAGAGAGGCCGCGACAGTGAAAGGCCCGCGCACCGCGATGAAGAGTGGCCCCCGCTCGCCACAACTAGAGAAAGCCCTCACACAGAAACCCAACAAGCCATAAATTAATTAATTAATTAATTAATTTTTTAAAAAAGTGTAATAACAATAAATGCTGGAGAGGGCGTGGAGAAAAGGGAACCCTCCCACGCTGTTGGTAAGAATGTAAATTGGTCACAGCCACTATGGAGAAGAGTAGGGAGGTGGCTTAAGAAACTGAAAACAGAGCTTCCATATGCTCCAGCAATCCCACTCCTAGGCGTATAGCTGGAGAAAACTGTAACTTGAAAAGACACATGCACCCCAACCCTCACTGCAGCACTCTTTGCAATAACCAGGACATGGAAGCACCCAAAATGTCCATCGACAGATGCATGGATTAAGAATATGTCATACATATATACAAGGAAATATTACTCAGTCATAAAAAAAAAGAATGAAATAATGCCATTTGCAGCAACATGGATGGACCTGCAGATTTTCATACTAAGGGAAGTAAGTCAGATAAAGACAAATACCATATGACATCACTTAGAGGTGGAAATTAAAAACTGACACAAATGAACTACTTTACAAAACAGAAACAGACTCACAGACTTAGAAAACAAACTTACAATCACCAAAGGGGAAAGGTGGGGGGGCAAGGGATAAATTAGGAGGTTGGGATTAACTTATATACACTAATACCTATAAAACATATAAGCAACAGGGACCTAGTGTATAGCACAGGGAACTCGACTGAACACTCTAATAACCTATATGGGAAAAGAATCTGAAAAAGAGTAGATCTCCATCTATGTCTATCTAAATCAAAGTGCTGTACACCTACAAACACAACATGTCAATCAACTATACTCCAATATAATCCAAAAATTAAATTAAAAAAGAAAAGGAAATGCCTACTATGTTCCACTCTGGTCTTGGGACTCAGTGTGGTTCACATTTTTGGAGCCTGAGCAGCCTTGGGTCCCAAGGGTGGACTGTCATAGGGCTGAAGAAGCTTGGAAGGATGTGCTGGAAAATGAGTTTCTCTTGGACATATAGTGCCTGGTCCCCTCTGGATGGGACCATAATCATCAGACCCAGGGGGATCTCAGATGGCTAAACCAAGCTTAGTACCCTAAGAACGGTGGACCCTCTCAGCCGGAAGAGTTTCTCTCTGGAGACCAGTCACCTGGTCTCCACGTCTCCTGGGGCTGGGCTCCACCTGCATTCTCCTTTCTTAGAGTCGCCCACGTACATACCACAGCACCCTCAGCAGATCTTTCCTGCTGAAGGTAAAGGAGAAGAAGAGACACAAGCCCTTGGGTGTTTGTTCTGGCACATTCCACTCTCATTTACAACCCAGGAACAGAACTTTCACGAAGGCCTTCAGGGTTGTAAATGATACCTGCCCTCCGCAAATGTCCTGGGGTAAGTAATACAAACAATTCATAAAAGGGCAGACTTTCAAGAAACCCATTTCAAGAGAGAGGTTTTAATCACACTGTTTAAAAAAAAAGCACCTGAAAAGATGCTCAAGGTCACTTAGTAGTAGTAGAGAAATGCCAATCAAAAGTACAAGGAAGTATCACTTCACAACTCTCAGCATGGCCAACATCAAAAAGTGTACAAACAATAAGTGCTGGAGAGGGTGTGGAGAAAGCGAACCCTCCTACGCTGTTGGTGAGAATGTAAATGGATACAGCCACCATGGAGAACAGTATGGAGGTTCATTAAGAAACTAAAAATAGAGTTACCGTATGATCTGGCAATCCCACTGCTGGGTGTATATCGGGAGAAAGCCATAATGCAGCCCAACCTTCATTGCAGCACTATTTACAAAAGCCAGAACACAGAAGCAACCAAAACGTCCAGTGACAGATGGATGTATAAAGAAGACGTGGTACGTATATACAAGGGAATATTCCTCAGCTATGAAAAGGAATGAAATAATGCCGTTAGTAGCAACATGGATGGATTTAGAGTCAGAAAGAGAAAGACAAATACTATATGATATCACTTATATGCAGAATCTAAAATATGACACAAATGAAGTTATCTTCCAAACTCGTAGACTCATAGACATAGAGAACAGACTTGTGGTTGCCAAGGAGGAGGGTGGTAGGGGTGGGTTGGGAGTTTTGGATTAGCAGATGCAAACTGTTATATAGAGAATTGATCAACAACAAGGCGCTGTTGTATAGCACAGGGAACTATATTTAATATCATTTGAGAAACCATAATGGAAAATAGTATGAAAAAGTGTATATATATATGTCCATATATATGTGTATAACTGAATCACTTTGCTGCACAGCAGAAATCAACACAAACCAACACAACAGTGTAAATCAACTATACTTCAATAAGCTTTAAAAATACAAAAGAACAATGTAAGAAGTAGTACCCATATTATGTTATGTCCAGCACTGTTTACAGTGCTGTCAGGAATATAACAACTTGTTATTCTGTTTTAACTGTATGCAAAATTTCAAACACAAAATAGACAAAATGGTGTAATGAATACCATCTATCCATATCCCAGCTTCATCAATGATCAATTCATGGCCAATACTGTTTCACATATATCACTGCCCACTTCCCTCCCCTTCCTACATTTTGAAGCAAACTCCAGCAGTCACATTATATCATCCATAACTATTTAAGAGGTAAGGATTTTCTAACATAAGAATTTAAAAAATAGAACATACCATCAACTATCCAGTCACTGCTCAAATTTCCAATGAAGACTTGTCATATTGAACCATAATGTATCCAAAGTACTTCCTATATGTCAGTGACTGTCCCAAACATTTTACAAACAGTATGCAATTTTATCTTCATACTGACACTGTGGAGGAGCTAATATTATCCTACATTTTACAGCTGAAGGAACTAAGGCTTAGAGATGGCAAGAAATGTGCTCTGGTCACTGCCTTCAGAAGGTGTGCAAGAAAGAATAGCAAGAGAAACAGCCTGCAGAAAGAGAAAGCAGGACTCATTACGTTACTGACTTAGACGGGTAAGGGTTTAAAGGAGGGAGAAATCTATGTGTGCTGCAGCAGACAGAAAAAAAAACAGCCTGGTAAACACAAGTCTGAGAATCCATAACACTAACTATTAAGACTTTCCATGCTTTGGTATGAATGGGAATTCCAAAGGAAAGTCATTTCAAGATGTAGCTGAGGAATGTTGCCAGACTTGTTTCAGCTCACAAACGACCAAAACCTGTTTGGTGTTTATGTGGCTGAAATATGTGTTACAACCAACAGGTGGCAGCAACGTACAAATAATTTTAAGAGTCACTCAGTATCCTTGAGCTAACCAGTAACAACCCTGCCTTCAATTCTCAATTGCTCAAATACATTATTTCAGCAGGTCTCTCAGTATTTCCACCATTACAAGTATGATTTGAGGAACAGAAAGGAGCCTGTAGGACAGTTTTTTCTCAAATTATGTTTCGTAGACATCCCTTGCCATACATTATCACCACTTCGAAGCCTTGTTAAAATGTTGATTTTGAAGACAGTACAAGAAAAGAGTTTAAAGTATTTCATTAGTAGTTTTTAATATTGATTAATGTTGAAATGATAATAGTTTGGATATACTGGGTTAAATGAAATATATCATTAAATTTAATTTCTCCTGGTTTTGCTTTTTTTTTTTTTTAAATTCACCCTTTAAAGTACACATTTCCATGAGTTGTTTGTTTTTTTTTTAAATTTATTTATTTTTGGCTGTGTTGGGTCTTCGTTTCTGTGCGAGGACTTTCTCTAGTTGCGGCAAGTGGGGGCCGCTCTTCGTCGCGGTGCGCGGGCCTCTCACTATCGCGGCCTCTCTTGTTGCGGAGCACAGGCTCCAGACGCGCAGGCTCAGTAGCTGTGGCTCACGGGCCTAGTTGCTGTGCGGCATGTGGGATCCTCCCAGACCAGGGCTCGAACCCGTGTCCGCTGCATCGGCAGGCAGACCCTCAACCACTGCGCCACCAGGGAAGCCCCTGGTTTTGCTTTTTAAAATGTGGCTACTAGAACATTCAAAATTACATATGTGGCTTACATCTGTGTCTCACGTTTATGGCTCCCATTGTATTTCTATTGGACATCTCTGCCCCAAAGGCTAGAAATCGAGCATGTGACTCAAGCCTGGCCAATCAGAGCAACATATTCCCATGGCCACACTGATTGGTTCAGAGACTTAGGATGTCACTAGAAAGTGAAACACACTCTAGTTCCCTCTAGATGTCCATCTAAGTGGATACAGGAACTGGAACCATTGCAACTGTCTTGCTCCCATGCATGGCCCTAGATGGAGCAAACAACAAGGACTTAGGGCCAAGAAAAGGAGAGAAATGACAGCTCAGTGATATTTTTTGAGTCCTGGATGAAACCATGCCTGTACTTAGTTCTACCTTTGGACTCCTCAGTTATAGGAGCTCATACATTCTCTTTTTGCCTTAAGCCAGTTTGGGTTGGAATTTCTATCACTTGCAACAGAAAGGTTCCTAATTGTTACACCTTTGTATTTGGCACTGGTGATCTTTGAAAGCAAATTTCAGTAGAAAAGAGGTAGAAATCATAATTCAAGGATTGAAAACTGGATGGTAACTCAATGGGGGCAGAAAATGTGAACATGACATTTTGTGGTAAAAAGAAAGGTCAGGTTCTACCCAAAGGAGGAATGGGTTTTCTGTCCGTTTGGGTGTTTTGGCTTGGGGAGAACAGGAATATTCTCACTGTCTGGTTTCTCTGGCTTTGGGGTGAACAGGAACTGGGAGGTTCCTCCCATCACTCTCAGGAGTGCAGCCTTAACATCTGGGCTCTCCTCACCCCACAAGAAGGACCTCCTGAAGTCACCTAAGCAACAGGTGATGAACGCTTGAGGTGGAGAGAAGAAAGGAGACTGAGGAAATAGTAAGAATATAGAACTACAGAGCTAGTGGTTGATAAAAAAGAGAAAGATGACCATGACACCCAGTTTCCTGATTTGGAACACTTGATGCTTTGTGGTAACGCCTTTCACCTATAAGGAAGCACAGGAGAGGGAGCAGATACAATGGAGGGGGGTGGTTTTAGACATCATAATTAGTCCTTTTCTGTGCTCCCCAAGAAAGACAGGAAGTTGGGGTGAGGATGCCCCCGAACCTTTCCCTCCCAGTTGCACTACACTAGTCCCTTCTTGCCCTGCCCAAAGGGCTACTAAAAATCTCTCTGCCTCTGGAGATCTCGAGACAAGAATTAGACTCCAGTCTCCATGAGACAGGAAAACCTTCGCCCTCAGAGGACTCAAATGCTCCTAAGAAGGCTCAGCTAATTCTCCACCCATAGGAGCACCAGAGCAGACTGCATGCTTGGCTACCCAGCTAGTGTCCAGCCAGGGATCAAGAAGCGGGTCTTCCCACCTTGTGGGACCTCCAGTCTCTGTGAGTGATTCTCTTGGAGACCCACAGCACTCTGCTTGGGGGTGAGGTGGGGAAGAACCTTCCCAACAGGTAGAAGGATAAACTCTCCAAACAAGACTAAGAACTCTTTTTTTCCTTTGGCCGTGCTGTGTGGCATGTGGGATCTTACTTCCCTGACCAGGAATAGTACCCACACCCCCTGCAGTGAAGCACGGAATCTTAACCACTGGACCTCCAGGGAAGTCCCAGGGCTAAGAACTCCTGATCCTCCTCTCCCACAAATCATCCCCCTTCCCTGGCCTTTCCTTATTCAAAGGGTGAGTAGTGTAGGGGTGGTGATCCATGGCAATAGGGCTGTTTAGGCTGCCTCTGATCACATTTATATAAAATTATATACCTATATCTATAAATATATATTTATGCACTGAAAGATATCTAAAAGGTTATTTACCAAAATGCTAACAGTGATAATACTCCGAGATCACTCTTTTAAAAAAATTCCAGTGGAACAAAGGTTTAGATATAATAGTGTAAAAAGTATTAGAAGATATATAGGTGTAATGTATGAAGGTATTCTTATGTCTTGCATGCTTAAAAAACTAAAATCACACAAAAATAGATAGAAAACATAAACCTTTGAAATTTCTATATGGGATAAATGCCATAGGCATCATTGAAAGGCAAATGGAAAGCTAGGAAAAATATCTGCAATGCATATGACAAACTTTTAATACTTGTAATATTCAAAGGACACTTACAAAACAATTTTTAAAAACAGAACATCCCAATAGAAAAATTGGTGAATAATAACAATAACAAAAAAGGCAATTCACAAAATTCAGGATACAAATGGTTAGAAAACACATGAACCTCCTACCAAACTGTAAACCCTATGAAACACACCACCCATTCAAAGTTATTGACTGGGACTTTTTTAGCTCATTTTAAAATTAACTCCCTTAATCCTCAAAATAAGCTAATTGCTTTATGTTATTATTTTTACTATTTATACTTATTATAATTATTTGTCTTAACTGTTATTTTTCCCATTTTATAGACAAGGAAGTAAAGATATAGAGAGGTTGGCTAACTTGCCAGAGGTCACATAGGTAGTAAGCGATGGAGCAGGGATTTGAATCCAGAGAGTCTGGTTCCAGAGTTCATCTCTTAATATCACATTATATGTAAGCATAGATCACCAAGCAACATCTAATAATACTGCCTACCTCTCCATACCTATGTCATTTCATCACTCTCCAGTTCCGTGTCCCCCAGCCACACTGGCCTCCTTTCTGATCCACAAACATGCTAAGATCTTTTCTACTGTGCAATCTCTGCATTGTTGGTCCTTCTGCCTAGAATACTCCTCTTCCCCAGCTCTACCCAGGTTGCTTGCATTATTCATTCATTCATTCTTGTATTCATACATAAAACATTCAAACTTTGTACCAGGCACTGTTCTAGGGACTAGGGTTACAACAGTAAACAAATCAGAAGAAAATCCTGGTTCTTTCTCATGCTATAGAGCTCAGTCTAAATGTTACCTTTTAGAGAAGACTTCCTTGATCACTACTCTAAAGAGGTGCTTTGGATTAAATTGTGAGGGTGGGGTCCCCCACCCATAGGATTAGTGCCCTTATAAGGAGAGATACCAGAGAGCTTTCTCTCTCTCCCCACCGTGTGAGAACACAGAGTGAAGGTGGCCATCCACAAGGCAGGAAGAGAGTTCTCACCAGAACCCAACCATGCTGGAACCTTGATCTTGGATTTTAGTCTGTCGAACTATGAGAAAACAAATTTCCATTGTTTAAGCCACCCAGTCTATGGTATTTTATTATTGGCAGGGTCTACTAAGACAGATTTTGGTACCAAGAGTGGGGTGCTACTGTAATAAATATTTAAATATACAGAAGCAGCTTTGGAACTGGGCAATGGGTAGAGGCTGGAAGAGTTTTGAGGTGTGTGCTAGAAATATAGATGTTAAAGGCAATTTTGGTGAGATCTCAGCTGGAAATGAGGAACATGTTATTGGAAACTGGAGTAAAGGTGATCCTTCTTATAAAGTGGCAAAGAACTTAGCTAAAATGTGTTCTACTGTTTTGTAGAAAGTGAAGTTTGTGAGTGATGAAATGGGATATTTAGCTGAGGAGATTTTTTTTTTCTTTTTGGCAGCACAGCATGCAGGATCTTAGTTCCCCAACCAGGCATTAAACCCTTACCCCCTGCACTGGAATCGTGGAGTCTTAACTATTGGATCACCAGGGAAGTCCCAGCTGAAGAGATTTCTAAGCAAAGTGTTCAAGGAGCAGCTTGGTTTCTCCTGATCACTTACAGTGAAATGCAAAAAGAGAGAGATGAGTTGAAGGAGGATGCTGTGACTCTGCTTAAATGACATTTGTTAAGTAGCGCCCTGGGGAGTCAGATGGTGAGCCCCAATGCAAAATACTGCAAGGGAAAGTGAAATAGAGAAGTTTATTACTCACAGGTCCTGTGGGAGGAACACAGCACACCTTGAGGGGCCTCTCGGGGAGATCAAGGCGGGATGTGTGTAGAGAGACCCTGGGGCTCTTGTCTTTATTAGGGTGGAGGGCTTTGATGTTCTTGAGCTAAGGTCAGATTGGTCAATTCAAACCAAGAGTGAAGTTTTGGTAGGCTTTTCAGGGATCTTATCTAAGGGGGGCACAGGGTAAGGCCTTGGGCTATGGGGGAGAGTGCTTATCACAAGGGCTGTTGGGGGACCCATATCAGAAACTTACATTTACTTGTTAAGTGGGCTGTTATCTAGGGAGGAGCTAGTGCCAGTTCAAGGCCCCTTCGGGCCACACAAAATGGATGCTGAGTCAGCAATATTATGGAGTAGTTTAGCTAAACTCTGAACAATGGAGTTGTTAACCAAAAAGGAACCAGAACTTAAAGACTTAGAAAATTCTCAGCCTATCCACATGGCAGAAAATGAAAAAGCTCATTCTTAAGAGAATGCTAAGGGTGTGGCTGAACAACCATTTGATAAACTTAGCATGACCTTGAACCATGATCTCATCACCCATCTCAGCAGAAGCTTGAAAAAGAGATGAGACCTTACCAGCAGAAACTGCCAGCTGAGACTAAAGGGAACTAAGCAAAGGGGAGGAGAGAAGGAGGGCTACAAGCTTGTGTTATCCTTCAAGAAAAGGAAAGAATGAAACCAAAGGTGAATCAGAGATCCTGAAGCTGCCACGCCCACCACAGACCAGGCGGCAAGGTTGCATTCTCTTACCAGAGGGGGAGGCCCTGACAGGAGCTTCAACATGGGAGGTAGGAGGGGCCCTGCTGGGCAGAAGGGACTGGGTGTCCTGCTGAGCCCTGAACGTGATGGTGCCACACCAGTGGGCCTGGATGGCAGAGTACTGAACCAAAGAGGATTGTTCTCAAGCCTTAAGATCTAATGGGATTTGCATAGCTAAGTTTTAGACTTGCTTGGCACCCAACACCCTTTCCTTTTTTACCTATTTCTCTTTTCCTTTTTTTAAAAAGATTTCTTGGATGTGGACCATTTTTAAAGTCTTTATAGAATTTGTTACAATATTTTTTCTGTTTTTTGTTTTGGTTTTTTGGCCGCAAGGCATGTGGGATCTTAACTTCCCGACCAGAGATCAAACCTGCACTCCCTGCACTGGAAGGCGAAGTCTTAACCACTGGACCAGGGAGGTCCCTTTCTCCCTTTTTAGAATGGAGTGTCTATCCCATGTCTGTCCCACCATTGTATTTTGGAAGAACATAACTTGTTTGGTTCATATATAGGATGGATCAACAACAGGGTCTTACCGTATAGCACAGGGAACTATATTCAATATCCTGTGACAAACCATAACAGAAAACAATATGAAAAAGAATATATATATGTATAACTGAGTCACTCTGCTGTACAGAATAAATTAACATGACATTGTAAATAAACTGTACTTCAATAACATTTAAAAAAATTTTTTTTAAAACTTGTTTTGGGACTTCCCTGGTGACGCATTTGTTAAGAATCTGCCTGCCAATGCAGGGGACATGGGTTCGAGCCCTGATCCGGGAAAATCCCACATGCTGCGGAGCAACTAATCCTGTGCACCACAGCTACTGAACCTGTGCTCTAGAGCCCATGAGCCACAACTACAGAGCCCACATGCCACAACTACCGAAGCCCGCCCACCTAGAGCCCATGCTCTGCAACAAGAGAAGCCACCGCAATGAGAAGACCAACACTGCAATGAAGAGTAGGCCCCACTCGCCGCAACTAGAGAAAGCCTGCGTGCAGCAACGAAGACCCAGTGCAGCCAAAAATAAAAAAAATTTTAAAAAAATAAATAAAAAGATAACTTGTTTGGTTTTCCACATTCACAGTGGAGAGGATCTCTGCCTGCAAATGAATGTACCTAGAGTCTCACCCATATCTGATTTAGATGATATAAGATGAGACTTCAGACTTCAGACTTCTGAGTTAGTTAAGACTAGGGGAGTGGTTTGGATGGAATGAATGTATTTTGCATGTGAGAAAGACATGAATTTGGGGGGACCAGAGGTGGAATACTATGTATTAAATTGTGTCTCCCCAAAAGTATATGCTGAAGTTGAAACCCCAATGTGATGTTGTTTAGAGATGGGCCCTTTTTGTTTTCTGTGGTTTCAGTTACCCACAGTCAACAGTAGTCTGAAAATAGTAAATGAAAAATTCTAAAGGGGAAATCGACAGTAACACAATAATAGTAGGGGACTTTAACACCCCACTTTCACCAATAGACAGATCATCCAAAATGAAAATAAATAAGGAATCACAAGCTTTAAATGATACACTAAGGGGCTTCCCTGGTGGTGCAGTGGTTAAGAATCTGCCTGCCAATGCAGGGAACATGGGTTCGAGCCCTGGCCTGGGAAGACCCCACATGCTGCGGAGCAACTAAGCCCGTGTGTCGCAACTACTGAGCCTGTGCTCTAGAGCCCATGAGCCACAACTATTGAAGCGTGCGCACCTAGAGCCCGTGCTCCACAACAAGAGAAGCCACCATAATGAGAAGCCCTCACACCGCAACAAAGAGTAGCCCCCCTCACCGCAACTAAAGAAAGCCAGCGTGCAGCAATGAAGACCCAACACAGCCAAAAATAATAAATAAAATAAATAAATTTTTTAAAAAGATACATTAAACAAGATGGACTTAATGGATATTTATAGGACATTCCATCCAAAAACAACAGAATACACCTTCTTCTCAACTGCTCATGGAACATTCTCCAGGATAGACCATATCTTGGGTCACAAATCAAGCCTTGGTAAAGTTAATTGAAATCGTATCAAGTATCTTTTCCGACCACAACACTTTGAGACTAGATCTCAATTACAGGAAAAAACCTGTAAAAACTACAGACAAATGGAGGCTAAACAATACGCTACTCAATAACCAAGAGATCACTGAAGAAATCAAAGAGGAAATTAAAAAATACGTAAAAACATATGACAATGAAAACACGATGACCCAAAACCTATGGGATGCAGCAAAAGCAGTTCTAAAAGGGAAGTTTATAGCAATACAATCCTACCTCAAGAAACAAGAAACATCTCAGATAAACAACCTAACCTTACACCTAAAGTAATCAGAGAAAGAAGAACAAAAAACCCCCAAAGATAGCAGAAGGAAAGAAATCATAAAGATCAGATCATAAATAAATGAAAAAGAAATGAAGGAAACGATAGGAAAGATCAATAAAACTAAAAGCTGGTTCTTTGAGAAGATAAACAAAATTGATAAACCATTAGCCAGACTCATCAAGAAAAAAAGGGAGTTTGCAGGGCAGAAGTTGAGACACAGATGTAGAGAACAAACGTATGGACACCAAGGGGGAAAAACTGTGGTGGGGTGGGGATGGTGGTGTGCTGAATTGGGCAATTGGGATTGACATGTATACAGTGATGTGTATAAAATTGATGACTGATTTAAAAGAAAAAGCAAAAAGAAAAAAAGGGAGAAGACTCAAATCAACAGAATTAGAAATGAAAAGGAGAAGTAACAACTGACACTGCAGAAATACAAAGGATCATGAGAGATTACTACAAGCAACTCTATGCCAATAAAATGGACAAGCTGGAAGAAATGGACAAGTTCTTAGAAAAGCACAACCTTCCGAGACTGAACCAGGAAAAAATAGAAAATACAAGCAGACCAATCACAAGCACTGAAATTGAAACTGTGATTAAAAATCTTCCAACAAACAAAAGCCCAGGACCAGATGGCTTCACAGGCGAATTCTATCAAACATTTAGAGAAGAGCTAACACCTATCCTTCTCAAACTCTTCCAAAATATAGCAGAGGGAGGAACACACCCAAACTCACTCTACGAGGCCACCAACACCTTGATACCAAAACCAGACAAAGATGTCACAAAGAAAGAAAACTACAGGCCAATATCACTGATGACCATAGATGCAAAAATCCTCAACAAAATACTAGCAGACAGAATCCAACAACACTTTAAAAGGATCATACACCATGATCAAGTGGGATTTATCGCAGGGATGCAAGGATTCTTCAATATATGCAAATCAATCAATGTGATACACCATATTAACAAATTGAAGGAGAAAAAGTATATGATCATCTCAATAGATGCAGAAAAATCTTTCAACAAAATTCAACACCCATTTATGATAAAAGCCTTGCAGAAAGTAGGCATAGAGGGAACTTACCTCAACATAATAAAGGCCATATATGACAAACCCACAGCCAACATCGTTCTCAATGGTGAAAAACTGAAACCATTTCCACTAAGATCAGGAACAAGACAAGGTTGCCCACTCTCACCACTATTATTCAACATAGTTTTGGAAGTGTTAGCCACAGCAATCAGAGAAGAACAAGAAATAAAAGGAATCCAAATCGGAAAAGAAGTAAAACTGTTTGCAGATGACATGATACTATACATAGAGAATCCTAAAGACTCTACCAGAAAACTATTAGAGCTAATCAATGCATTTGGTAAAGTAGCAGGATACAAAACTAATGCCCAGAAATCTCTTGTATTCCTATACACTAATGATAAAAAATCTGAAAGAGAAATTAAGGAAACACTCACATTTACCATTGCAACAAAAAGAATAAAATACCTAGAAATAAACCTACCTAAGGAGACAAAAGACCTGTATGCAGAAAACTATAAGACACTAATGAAAGAAATTAAAGATGATACAAACAGGTGGAGAGATATACTATGTTCTTGGATTGGAAGAATCAACATTGTGAAAATGACTAATTGTGAAAATGACTACACTACTAATTGTGAAAATGACTACACTATTGTAAAGCAATCTACAGAGTCAATGCAATCCCTATCAAACTACAAATGGCATTTTTCACAGAGCTAGAACAAAAAATTTCACAATTTGTATGGAAACACAAAAGACCCTGAATAGCCAAAGCAATCTTAAGAAGAAAAACGGAGCTGGAGAAATCAGGCTCCCTGACTTCAGACTATACTACAAAGCTACAGTAATCAAGACAGTATGGTACTGGCACAAAAACAGAAATATAGATCAATGGAACAGGATAGAAAGCCCAGAGATAAACCCATGCACATATGGTCACCTTATCTTTGATAAAGGAGGCAAGGATATACAATGGAGAAAACACAGCCTCTTCAATAAGTGGTGCTGGGAAAACTGGACAGCTACAGGTAAAAGAATGAAATTAGAACACTCCCTAACACCATACACAAAAATAAACTCAAAATGGATTAAAGACCTAAATATAAGGCCAGACACCGTAAAACTCTTAGAGAAAAACATAGGCAGAACACTCCATGATATAAATCACAGCAAGATCCTTTTTGACCCACCTCCTAAAGAAATGGAAATAAAAACAAAAATAAACAAATGGGACCTAATGAAACTTAAAAGCTTTTGCATAGCAAAGGAAACCATAGACAAGATGAAAAGACAACCCTTAGAATGGGAGAAAATATTTGCAAATGAAGCAACTGACAAAGGATTAATCTCCAAAATATACAAGCAGCTCATGCAACTCAATATCAAAAAAAAACAAACAACCCAATCCATAAATGGGCAGAAGACCTAAATAAACATTTCTCCAAAGAAGATATACAGATTGCCAACAAACACATGAAAGGATGCTCAACATCACTGATCATTAGAGAAATGCAAATCAAAACTACAATGAGGTATCACCTCACACCGGTCAGAATGGCCATCATCAAAAAATCTACAAACAATAAATGCTGGAGAGGGTGTGGAGAAAAGGGAACCCTCTTGCTCTGTTGGTGGGAATGTAAATTGATACAGCCACTATGGAGAACAGTATGGAGGTTCCTCAAAAAACTAAAAATAGAACTACCATACAACCCAGCAATCCCACTACTGGGCATATATCCAGAGAAAACCATAATTCAAAAAGAGTCATGTACCACAATGTTCATTGCAGCTCTATTTACAATAGCCGGGACATGGAAGCAACCTAAGTGTCCATCAACAGATGAATGGATAAAGAAGGTGTGGCACATATATACAATGGAATATTACTCAGCCATAAAAAGAAACGAAACTGAGTTATTTGCAGCGAGATGGATGGAGCTAGAGACTGTCATACATAGTGAAGTAAGTCAGAAAGAGAGAAACAAATACCATATGCTAAAACATATATATGGAATCTAAAAAAAAATGGTTCTGAAAAACCTAGGGTCAGGACAGGAATAAAGACACAGACATAGAGAATGGACTTGAAGACATGGGGAGGGGGAAGGGTAAGCTGGGACGAAGTCAGAGAGTGGCATGGACATATATACACTACCAAATGTAAAATAGATAGCTAGTAACAAGCAGCCACATAGCACAGAGAGATCAGCTCGGTGCTTTGTGTCCACCTAGAGAGGTGGGATAGAGAGGGTGGGAAGGAGACGCAAGAGGGAGGAGATATGGGAATAAATGTATACGTATAGCTGATTCACTTTGTTATACAGCAGAAACTAACACACCATTGTAAAGCAATTATACTCCAAAAAAGATGTTAAATTAAATAAATAAACATACAAACAAATGAGACATAATCATACTTACAAGCTTTTGCACAGCAAAGGAAACCATAAAAAATAAAAAATAAAAAAAGACAACCTACGGAATAGGAGAAAATATCTGCAAATGATAGGACTGACAAGGACTTAATTTCCAAAATATATAAGCAGCTCATACAAGTCAACAACAAAAAAGCAAACAACTCAATTGAAAAATGGGCAGAAGACCTAAATAGATATTTCTCCAAAGAAGAAATACAGATGGCTAATAGGCACATGAAAAGATGTTCAACATTGCTAATTATTAGAGAAATGGAATTTAAACTACAATGAGGTACCACCTCTCACTGGTCAGAATGGCCATCATTAAAAAGCCTACAAATATCAAGTGCTGGAGAGGGTGTAGAGAAAAGGGAACCCTCTTGCACTGTTGGTGGGAATGTGAGTTGGTGCAGCCACAGTGGAAAACAGTATGGAGGTTCCTTAGAAAACTAAAAATAGAGTTACCGTGTGATCCAGCAATCCCACTCCTGGGCATATATCCAGACAAAACTATAATTCAAAAAGATACATGCACCCCTGTGTTCATAGCAGCACTATTCACAATAGCCAAGATATGGAAACAACCTAAATGTCCATCGACAGATGAATGGATAAAGAAGATGTGGTACATATATGCAATGTAATACTACTCAGCCATAAAAAAAAGAACAAAATAATGCCATTTGCAGCAACATGGATGCAACTAGAGATTATCATACTAAGTGAAGTAAGTCACAAAGAGAAGGATAAATACCATATGAGATCACTTACATGTGGAATCTAAAATATGACACAAATGAACCTATCTATGAAACAGTAACAGAATCACAAACATAGAGAACAGACTGGTGGTTGCCAAGGGGAGGGGGTTGGGGAAGGGATGGAGTGGGAGGTTGGTGTTAGCAAATGTAAGCTTTTATATATAGAATGGATAAATAACAAGGTCCTACTGTATAGCACAGAGAACTATATTCAATATCCTATGATAAACCATAATGAAAAAGAATATTAAAAAAAATATATATATATATGTATAACTGAATCACTTTGCTGTACAGCAGAAATTAACACAATATTGTAAATCAACTATACTTCAATAGGAATATTGATTAAGGAAAAAATAAAGTCTATTTGGTCTGATATAAATATTGCTACTCCAGCTTTCTTTTGATTTCTATTTGCATGGAATACCTCTTTTCATCCCTCACTTTTAGTCTATGTGTGTCTTTAGATCTGAAATGAGTCTCTCATAGGAGGTATATATATGGGTCTTGTTTTTGTATCCATTTAGGCACTTTATGTCTTTATGCTGTGTAACTAGACTGGAGCATCTAGTTCGTTTACATTTAAAGTGATTATTGATAAGTGTGTACTTATTGCCATTTTGTTATCCATTACTTTAGATTTTATACAAATGTCACTACAATGGTAACATTTAATAATAATATGGCCTTGGGTTTCTATGGTGAGTAAATAAAAGGAATAGCCATCGAAATAGAAGCCTCAAGTAAAAGTACATGTGAAGACAGTAGCCTCTGTTTTGTTCAGTGGACGGAATAGCAACAATTTTCCTCATTTTATTCAATCAACAAACATTTGTTAAGCACCTCCTTTGAACAGATAGGTACTGGCCATTCATAGCTAAATCAGACAAGTGTCTATATTTCCAAGAATTCACAAACCAGTGTAGAGAAAGAACATAAACAAATAACTACAACACAATGAGCCGGGTGCAATAAAAAGTTTAGTGCCAGGTGCACAGAGGGGCCCCAGTTCCAGCCTGGGCTGGGCAGTCAGAGAAGGAGGTCTGAAGAGATGACTGAGGTTAGGCCAGCAGGCATGGTTTCCCCAAGTAGAAAGTTTATGTTTAAATTTTAGGAAGATAATTCTGGAAGCCACAAGGAGGTAGATTTATTTAAAAACACACACATTGTATAGCACTCACCATGACCCACACACTATTCTCAGTGCTTACATGGAGTAATACATTTAATCCTCATAACAACTCTTTGAGGTAAGAACTGTTATCCCCATTTACGCATAGGGAAACAGGCACACAGAGATTATGCAACTTGATTGCGACTGTATGGCTATTAAGGAACAAAATCAAGATTTAGACCCAGACAGTTTGGCTCCAGAGTCCATGCACTTTACCATTATGCTACACTGCCTCAGGGAGAGAGAGAGAGAGCAGAAGGGAGACGGGTGGACCAGTTATAAGGCTGATGTAATAGTCCTGCGGAAATAGATATCCTGTATTTCGGATGTGAAAACAACAGAAAAATAGACTGGAACTCACTCCCTGCTTTCTAGCTTGGGGAACTAGGAAAATTATTAAGCTTTTAACTGAGTTTAGGAATTCTGGAGGTATATGTTTCAGATAGGCCAAAAGGAAGAGGAAAAGGGAAACAACACTTATAAAACAACATTTATGTCCTAGGCACTCTTAATATTCATTAGACTAGTTAACATGTGTATAACTTTAAGAGGGGGGTATTAAATATGAGGAGGCAGAATTTCAGAGAGGGTAAGTAAAGTCCCACAATATATTGGACATTTATTGGTTTGGGCTGCCTGGAATCCTAAAAGCACCCTGGTTTTCTCTGGGGGAATCTCATCCCTCCCATTACATGTAGTCTTCATGGTGGGGGCATAATTCGAGGTACCTGTCTCCCAACAAAAGTTGAAAAACTGTGTCATTCCTCTTTCTGGCTATTGGTATAGTCGAGGGGTAAACACGCTGGCCAGAGTTGGTTTTGGTTGCTTGAAACTAAGAAATCCTAACTGAAACACACAGTAATCGTTAAAGCCAAAATTCAGACCCTGGTCCCTCTAATGCCCATGTAATGGACATCTAATGTCCATCTAATATTTTTCCACTATACCATGCTGCTCCCAAGGTTTCTGCAAGCAGGATATATATACATGGTGATTGTTCACTAAAGGTTCCATGTGAGAACAAACCATTAGGTGCTTATTCCAAGTAAACTGGTGAAGCCACCATGGAAAACATATGGCAGTATGGAGGTTCCTCAAAAATTGAAAAACACAACTACCATATGATTCAGCAATTCCACTTCTGGGTATTTACCCAAAGAAAACAAAAATACTAACTCAAAAGTATATGTGCACCCCCATGTTCACTGCAGCATTATTTACAATTGCCGAGATATGGAAACAAAATAAGTGTCCATCGATAGGTAAATGGATTTAAAAATGTGGTATATATACAATGGAATATTATTCAACCGTAAAAAAGAATGAAATCTTGTCATTTGCAACAATATAGATGGGCCTTGAAGGCATTATGCTAAGTGAAATAAGTCAGGCAGTGAAGGACAAATACCATATGATCTCACTTATATGAGAAGTATAGTAAAATCAAGCTCATAGATACAAAGAATGATTGGTGGTTGCCAGAGGTGGGGCAGGGGATGGGTGAAATGGGTGAAGTGGGTCAAAAGTACAGAATTCCAGCTATAAAATAAATAGGGGGACTTCCCTGGTGGCACGGTGGTTAAGAATCCTCCTGCCAATACAGGGGACACGGGTTCAATGCCTGGTCCAGGAAGATCCCATATGCCGAGCATCAGCTAAGCCCGTGCACCACAACTACTGAGCCTGCGCTCTAGAACCCACGAGCCGCAACCACTGAAGCCCGTGCGCCTAGAGCCCGTGCTCCGCAACAAGGGAAGCCACAGCGAGGAGAAGCCCATGCACTGCAACGAAGAGTAGCCCCCGCTTGCCACAGCGCAGCAATGAAGACCAAACACAGCCAAAAAATAAATTAAAAAAATTAAAATAAATAGGTCATGGGGATGTAATGTACAGCATGGTGACTACAATTAATAATACTCTATTGCATAGTTGACGGTTGCTAAGAAAGTAGATCTTAAAAGTCCTCATCACAAGACAAAAAAACTTTGTGACCACGTAGGGTGACAGATGTTGACTAGACTTATTGCTGTGATCATTTTGCAATATATACAGATATTGAATCATGTCATACACCTGAAACTAATATAACATTGTATGTCAATTATACCTCAATAAAAATAATAATAATAAAATTAAAAGGTGCTTATTCCAGGGTGACTGAAGAATTTTGTCAGGCAATTAAATAAAATCAGGTTTACTGAGGTATAATTGACATACAACAAAATTCATCCTGTTTAGTGAACAGGTCTATGATTTTAACAACATATACAGTTGTGTAACTCCCATCAAAATCAAGATATAGAATCCCTTTGGCCCCTTTATAATTAATCCCTACTACTCCAACCCCACCCCCAACCCTGGGTAACCACTGATCTTTTTTTAAATCTCTATAGTTTTCCATTTTCCAGAATGCCATGGAAGTGGAATTTTACAGCATGTGGCCTTTTGAGTCTGCAAAATGCATTTGAGAGTTATCCATGCTGCTCCATGATCGCTAGTTCACTTATCAGGTAGGTTTTACTGAATGTTAAATTTGTTAAGTTGTCAGACACTTAAGAAGTATTTGTTAGGCTCGGCACTGTTCCAGATCCTGGGAGTACAGCAATGACTGAAAGAATCTTAAATCACTGCCTTTAATGAACTGATATCCTAGTGTTTGGTAGGGAGGCAGACAGGCAATAAACGCATAAATAAGACTTTTAAAAGAATTCAATTTCAAGGACTTGTAAGTGTTAAATAGGATATAGGATAGAGTGGCAGAGGTGAGTAGGGGGTGCTGATTTATCTAGAGTGAGCTTTTAAGGTCTCTCTAAGAGATGGGACTTGAGATCCACGTAAAGAGATGGGGGCAGCCATGCAAAGATCTGGGGAAAGAGCAAACAGCAGAAAGAATAGCAAGTGCAAAGGCCCAGAGAGGAACCAAGCTTGGTGTGTTCAAGGGACAAGAAGAAGGCTGACGGGACTGACATGCCGAGGACCAAGGGCTAGTTGTGGGTTAGTTGGGAGACTCAGGCAGGAGCCCAATCGGGAAGGTTTGGTAGGCCAAGGTTAGAGTATGGGTTTTGTTCTAGTTGTAAGGAGAAACCCTGGGAGAGTTTTAAACCAGAGTGATGTGCCATGACTTACACTTTATAAAGACAGCTCTCACTGGTGCGTTGTGGATGGACTGTGCTGGGTGAGTATGGGTTAACAGTAGAGGAAGGGAGACATGTCTGGAAACTTTCTCAGTGTTTGAGAGACAGTTGGCAGTGACCTAAACCAGGATTGGAACAGTGCAGATGGTGAGAAGTCTTGAAAGTTTCCACTTTTGTGGCCTGGCAGGAAAAAAGAAAAAAAATCTCCAAACCTGTTACATTTTAATATTTATTTTAAAAGCTTTGACCTTAAAAACTCATTGATGCAAATCTGGAGAAATACACAAAAGTTTAAAACATTCTATATAACATAAAATAGGCTGGTGTCTAATCTGTACAGTGCAGGTAAACTAGTCTTGATGATCAAGGTCAATATATGCTAAACAGGGGAAGTTCATTTGATTCACTATGGGCACTGAACAAATTAAGCAGGAGCTCACCTTCTCCATTCCATTTGGTGTTGTGGGCACAGCAGGCAGTGAGCTCACAAGGGCCATAGTTTATAGGCACTCAGATGAACCCCAAATTCAAAGAGCTATATACATGGGTTGGATTTCAAAGTAAAAAAGAGTAGGAAGAGACTCATTGCTGAGGCTGTACCTGGTCAAAGTCCCACCACAGCCACACCTCTGAACCTTCTGGCTGAGAGATGAGAAACATTGTAAAGTTGAGTCAGAAATATGGTGAGCCTCTAACCACCGTAAACTGTAAAAAAAAAAAAAAAAAAAAAAAATCATGTTCTCCTATGGCTTTCAATTTTTATTTCTCTACACCCTCCTTTCCATCAGAACATGCAGGCCCACGAAAAAGGCACTTGGTGCTGTGGTCTGAGATCATCCTTTGGGGTCATCATGTTGATCTACAGCTGATCACCACTTTTCCAGCCAAGACCAGCCTCCCTTGTAAACAAAGATCTCAGTTCAGAGGGAATGAAGGAATTTATCTTAATAGAGTGTTCTGTTCCTTTCGCTCTTCAAAGGCTTTGAGGACCTTGTTTGTTTTGAAACAAGTAACTGGCCTCCTCCACCTGCATATTCCTAACTTCCCCAGGGCAGCATGCAGGGTGTCAGACCTGAAGAACAGTGGCAGGCTGGGGTGACCCTCTGTTGTCATTCTGTCCCATCCTTGCCTTGCTTTCTGTGTGCTTGTTTGGTTTTGTTTTTAAACTGAGTTTGTATCTCACATGATGGTCCTCTGTTCACCCTCAGACTTTTAGTTAGGGTACAATATACTGCATGTGTTGGACAGGGAGGGGATCCAGAACAGGGTCTGCAGCCTTTCAGAGATGGTGTGTGGGTTAATCATCAGAGAAATGCAAATTAAAGCCACAATGAGATTAACACCTCACACCCATCAGAATGGCTATCAACAAAAAGACGACATATAACAAATGATGGTGACAAAGGAGAAAAGGAAACCCTATGTACTATGTTGTACTACGTTGGTGGGAATGTAAATTGGTGCAGCCACTGTGGAAAACAGTATAGAGGTTTCTCAAAAAACTACAAATAGAACTACCATAGGACCCAGCAATTCCACTCCTGGGTATGTATCTGAAGAAAACGAAAACACTAATTTGAAAAGATACACACACCCCAATGTTCATAGCAGTATTATTCACAATTGCCAAGATATGGAAGGAAGCAACCTAAGGGTCCATCGACAGGTGAGTGGGTAAGATGATAAGTGGATAAATACTATTCAGCCATAAAAAAAAAAAAAAGAATGAAATTTTGCCATTTGCAACAACATGGATGGACTTGAAGGGTATGATGCTAAGTGAAATAAGTCAGACAGAGAAAGACAAACACTGTATGATACCACTTATATGTGGAATCTAAAAAATAAAACAAACTAGTGAATATAACAAAAAAGAAGCAGACTCACCGATATAGAGAACAACCTAGTGGTTACCAGCAGGGAGAGGGAAGGGGGAGGGGCAAGATAGGGGGAGGGGATTAAGAGGTGCAAAATACCATGTAGCTACAAGGATATATTGTATGACACAGGGAATATAGCCAGTATATTATAATAACTTTAAATGGAGTATAACCTTTAAAGATTGTGACTTACTATGTTATACACCTGAAACATATACAATACTGTACATCAACATACCTCAATAAAAAAACATTTTTATTTAAAAAAAAAAAAAAAAAGATGGCGTGTCAATGGTGTTACTCAGCCAGGAGGCAGGAAAGAGGAGGACAGAAGTAGAAAATTAAACAGGATTGTCTACACATTCCTCTCCTCCTTCTCCTCATAAGCCTGCTCCAGGGTAGGTGGCTTGGAAAAATCTCTGTGGGGCTTAGGAAACCCCAGAAGAAGATTTTCCAGAGAAGAGAGCACATGTAGGGGAGCATGGGAGCAGCTTCCCTTGCTCTTTCACACAGTTACACGAGTATTCTCTATCCCCAGCTCCTGTGTCCATGCCATTAAAAACAAGTGACCATGTCTCCTATAGACATGGTCAAACGTGTCCACAGTAAAGACTCCATCCTTCTGAAACATTTTCACACTTTAAGAAGCTTCTTTTGAAAGGCAAACACACTTGCAACTAACACCATAACCATTGCTAATCATCCTTCTAGGTATTAAGCAACATCTAGTTGAGGACAAGAGTGAAATGCAAGAGGTATGTTCAGAGGAAGAAAGCAGAGAGAGAAGAAGAGGTATTATTGATGAAGTGGGATGGTACCAGGGTTTCTGCTGGGTTGCCTGAGTCACATTATTCAAAAACATCTTGTGAACAACTCTTGATATACATTCATTTGCTCATTAAATAAACATCTTTTTGGCACCTGACAAGATAATGTAGCCTTTTGGCACATAGTAGTTGCTTGATAAATGTTAGTTATAAATGTTATTATTACTATCACTACTAGTATTAGTACTACTGCTACTATTACTGTTTGTCATGTTAGACAATATACTGGGTTCTAGGGACAGAGGGGAGCAAAGCCTAATCTCCGTCCTCAGGGAACTTACAGTCTAGAAGAAGGGACAAGTGAGTGAGTGCAGGTTGTGACACAGTGTCACTAGTGCTGAGCTGGGGAGGACCACACATCTATGGGAGTCCAGAAGAGAAGCACTGGTGAGGGATGGGACAGGGATGGGTACTGCTTCTGGTGAAAGTTGTAACTGAGAGGGGTCTGGAAGGACAAATAGAAGCTAGCCAGGTATAACAGTCAGAGTCTTAATTGCAAGTAACAGAAAGGGGCTCTGGCCAGAATCTATGGAAATGACATCAATTAGCCACACAGTTTCTGGGAAGGCGATGGAACAAGTTGGAAAAGTGGTACCAATGTGATGTGGATGCTGTTGGTAGTGTGGCATTGCAGATGGCCCCAGGAAGCTTCATGCTACTGTCCCCACCCCTGCCATGGCCAAGAAGGCGTCTTCCCTGCTCTGCTTCTTAGTGGCTTTACTTCCAGGGTCCCACATTCCAGATCAGTGCAGCTGATGGGCCAAGGCTGGCTACCTGCCCACTCCTTAGGTACTAGGGTAGCTGGCAAATTGAGTATTGGGTCTTTTCCACTTCTGTAAAGGAAAAAAGGTACTGTTTACCAACAAGACTCATAAGGTGAGGATTGTCCCCACATGGGAAGAGGGTTTACAGGATGTGAGTCAAAACGTGTCAAATGTTTTTTGTACCAGGTGAAGCAGGAAGGAAAGGTCATTGTGGCAGAAGGGTCAACATATGCAAAGGCCTGACCTGGGGGTGAGAGACGGCACAATGAATTTGCAGGACAATGATACTCCAGTTTGACTGGAGCATGGGCTGGGGGGAGGGAGGTATCTAAAGATAGAACTAGAAAAGTAGACAGAGTCTAGATCAAGGGAAAGTCTGTTGTGTTTTGTTTCCTCTAAGGAGTTTGGTCTTCATTTTGTGAATGAAGGTATGTTAAGGTTTTAAGTTTGAGGGTGAGGGATAGGGTAGTAGAGGTGGGACGGACACTGGCAGGGAAGATCAGATTTTTGAAGTTTGAGCTGTGTACTCAGGAGGCTTATCAGCAAACATCTTCTTTACAGTGTTAGATCAGGGGTGTTCATTTCCCTTTTGGGTCATCTGGTCAACCACAGCTCTCCATTCTGCCTTTCTGTATCATAAGTTAGATCCACCTATCCCAGATTACAACTGCCACAGAGGTCACTTCTGGGTTATAAATTCTTACATTTAAGCACAGTGTAGACACAAGCAGGTAGAAATTGGCCAGGATTGCAAGAATTGTGTTTAGATCCAGTACAAACTCTCAACTATAGCTAATTTTCCCAATGGTGTAAACAATGTGCTAGACAATGGAGGCAAATCGCCAAGATCAGACATCCTTTTGGTCTCCTAACCCATCTGTGATGTCTGCAGACGATATCACAGAGTAAATTGGAGGTGTGGTGACAATCTAATTAATTCAGGGCTGAAGTTCTGATGGAATTTGTAGGCTAGTGTGGAAATTTAGGAGAAGGAAAGAAATTTCCAGGCATCTAGACTGTCTCAGCTCACTGGCTCTCCAACCAGGAGAAACCATGAGAATGTATAATGTCCAGGGGAGGTGATGCTCTGGGTGAGATGCTGGGAGTTGCCGCAGCCACAAATATTGCTGTCTTTGGCAGCAAAGGACAGAAAACCCATTTCTGTCCTTATCGCTGTGGGGGTGGGGAGTAAGAAACAGAAATTCAGACTTGGTTCAACTTGCTTTTCCAGTTCACCACCTCTCCCCCGCATTCCCCACCACACCTGTCCATAGAACAAACCATGGCAGCAATCTCTGCAAAATCATCGCCAGCCCCTAGCTCAGGAGAAATTAGAGTTCTGGGCTATGCGATTGATGAACACAGGGCTAAGAACCCAATCCAATGACACCTTTTCACCGAGCCCCCACCCTCGACTAGCAGGTCCTTCACCAATGAGAATGGCCACATTAGTTAGTATCTGGAATTCATTGTAAGTGTAGATGATAGGATTGCGGTAAGTGAGGATGATTCTTACGTAGTCCTTGACAGCAAAGAATGCCAGAGCTATAGTGAATTTGAACTTAGAAAACCCTGTGATTTGTTTGTGAAGTCTCACAAAAGCTTACAGTGCTACATAGCTACATCTTTTCTTCATGATCTAGAGTTTATGAGTTTTAAAGGAATTTTGAAAACCTAAACCAGGATTTTAAAATAGTGAGGACAGTCTTCCCTGGATGAATGTCATCAGCTCTGACTGAATTATCTGGTTAACTAATGAATCTAGCTAAGATTTCAAACGTATTTGGGGGCATGTAGGGAGTGAATCACTTGGTTTCTTATTAAACCACATTCACTAGATAAATGTTAGGTGTGTATTTAAATGTATCTGTTGAGAAGCACCTTGAAAAAACATACACGTAGGGTGAAAAAGGACATCATAATCACTGTTACTTATTGGCATGAGAAAAGCAGGGCTTATTGAAATTTCAGACCCATTGTCAAACACATTACAGTGACCTTGAGGGAACATGGTTATGGCATATTCATTCAGGCACAGCTATGTGAACAACGCTGTTTCTTTGTTTGTTCCATCAGAGTAAGAGGCATCCTCTCCTCTGGAACATTCTGGCTGAGCTTTGGGGCAATTTAGAAACCAAGTCATCTCTGGGTGCTTTTTCTCATTATGCAATTTTTAAAAATTATGTTTATTTTTTATCTTGTACTTTACACTAAGCACTCTAAGTAAGAAGATAATTATAATGATTTCAACATGCAATCCTTAGACTCAACAGATATTCTTTATAATTACACCCAATCAATATCTAGAAATGTAGAAGACAATGTCTAGGAATGACACTAAGCCAATTAATGAATAAAAATAAGCAAAATAACTATATCAACCATAAACCTTGGGGATGGGAACATACACTATCAGTTAAGTCAATTTGCCATTTCCCACCATGTTTTGTTTGGGGTTTTTTTGGAAACACAGTTCATGTTGTGGGTATGTGTTTCAATCACATACACATCCACTGCAAGAGTTAAATTAGACCACTGATGCCAACAACTAAAAACTGAGTCTCAACACCAATGTTCATAGCAGCATTATTCACGATAGCCAACCAAATGATGGAAACAACCCAGTGTCCATCCACGGATGAGTAGACAAACAAAATATTGTCTATTTATACACTGGAATATTATCCAGCCTTAAAAAGGAAATTCTGACACATGGTACAACACGGATGAGCCTTGAAAACCTTATGCTAAATGAAATAAGCCAGTCGCAAAAAGACAGATATTATAAGATTCCACTTATATGAGGCATTAGGGAAGGCAAATCCGTAGAGACAGAAAGTAGAATGGTGGTTGCCTGGAGCTGGGGGGACAGCAGAATAGGGAGTTATTTTTAATGGGTAGTTTCTGTTTGGGATGATAAAAGAGTTCTGGAGATGGATTGTGATGGCCACACAACAATGTGGATGTATTTAATGCCATTGAATTGCATACTTAAAAATGGTTAAAATGGTAAATCATGTTATGTATATTTTACCACAATTTAAAAAACAAAACAAAACAAAACTGAGTATTAGGAGAAGATTCCCAACCCACTGGCCCTTTTTCTGCTGCTCAAGACCACCTGACTTTTTCTTAGTCCAAGGTCTTTATATTTACTCTTCTGTCTTCCTGAAATACTCACCAGCACTTCACATAATTGGTTCCATCTTGACATTTAGATGTCACTCAAGTTTCTCCTTCTCCAGAATCAGGCTCCCTGACTTAGACTATACTACAAAGCTACAGTCATCAAAACAGTATGGTACTGGAACAAAAACAGAAATATAGATCAATGGAACAGGATAGAAAGCCCAGAAATAAACCCATGCTACTATGGTCAGTTAATCTAAGACAAAGGAGGCAACACTATACATTGGAGAAAAGATAGTCTTCTTCAATAAATGGTGCTGTAAAACTGGACAGCTATATGTAAACAAATGAAACTAGAACATTCTTTAACACCATACACAAAAATAAACTCAAAATGTCTTAAAGACCTAAAAGTAAAACCGGATATTATAAAGCTCTTAGAGGAAAACATAGGCATTACACTCTTTGACATAAATCACAGCAATATCTTTTTCGATCTTTCTCCCAGACTAATGAAAATTAAAAAAATAAATAAACAAATGGGACTTAATTAAACTCAAAATCTTTTGCACAGCAAAGGAAACCACAAACAAAATGAAAAGATAACCCACAGAATGGGAGAAAATATTCGCAAACAATGCAACGAACAAGGGATTAGTCTCCAAAATTTACAAACAGCTCATGCAGCTCAATATCCAAAAAACAAACTACCCAATCCAAAAATGGGCAGAAGACCTAAATAGACATTTCTCCAAAGAAGATATACAGATGGTTAAAAAGCACATGAAAAGATGCTCAACATCACTAATTATTAGAGAAATGCAAATCAAAACTACAATGAGATATCACCTCACACCAGTCAGAATGGCCATCATCAAAAAATCTACAAACAATAAATGCTAGACAGGGTGTGGAGAAAAGGGAACCCTCCTATACTGTTGGTGGGAATGTAAATTGGTACAGCCACTATGGAGAACAGTATGGAGGTTCCTTAAAAAACTAAAAATAGAGCTACCATGTGATCCTGCATTCCCACTCCTGGGCATGTATCTGGAGAAAAACATGGTTTGAAAGGATACATGCACCCCAGTGTTCATTGCAGCACTGTTTACAATAACCAAGTCATGGAAACAACCTAAATGTCCATTAACAGATGAATGGATAAAGAAGATGTGGTACATATATACAATGGAACATTACTCAGCCATTAACAAAAATGAAATAATGGCATTTGCAGCACCATGGATGGACCTGGAAATGCTCATACTAAGTGAAGTCAGAAAGAGAAAGACAAATCATATGATATCGTTTATATGCAGAATCTAAAAAAAAAATGATACAAATGAACTTATTTACAAAACAGAAACAGACTCACAGACTTAGAGAATGAACTTATGGTTACCAGGGGGGAAGGGTAGGGGGGAGGGATAGATTGGGAGGTTGGGATTGACATATACACACTGCTATATTTAAAACAGATAACCAACAAGGACCTACTGTAAAAAATAATAATAATAATAAAATAAATAATTACATGGGGCTTTTGCAGGCTGGTACCTAAGAACTTTATGGGGAATTTTCGTTCATATTAAATAAGAACACTGAGCCTGTAGACTCCAGGAACAAAGAGAGTGTGATGAAGTAAACCCCTTGAGTCACGAAAAAAAAAAAAAAAAAAAAGCTTCTCCTTCTCCAGTCTGCATCACTTTATCCTGTCATTTGTCTACTTATCTTTCTGTCTCTTCTCCCTAGAATGTAAACTTCCAAGAAAACTCCATCTGTTTTGTTCCTTAGTACTTAGAGTCTGACCCTAAGTTGGTGCTCCATAAATATTTGTTGAATGACTGAATGACTGAATCAATGACAAAGCATCAGTGTATGTTCTCTGTAAACAGACCTTATTTCAAGTCAAGGGCAAAGACTCAGGGCTGTGCCTCTGTTTTCTAGAGTCTGCATCTTTATACTATCTTTTCTTCCCATCCTCTCCTCCCAATTTTCCAAACCCTAATTGCAGTTTAATATAGTTTGAGTGAGTAATACCAAGCCTCTGGGCACTGACCTCACCCATGTTAAAGTCCATTTGTTCCACACCCACCATACTGCCCTGCCCACGCTGGAGAGGCTAGGTCTTTGGAGGGGCGTAAGTGATTTGAAACATGATAAAGTTAAACATTCCAGTACATGGAGCCTTGTGGGATAATTCTGGAGTGAAATGAAGAAACAGCAAATCTTCCTCCCCTGGTCACATTTTATTACAGTCATTAGCTTGTGCAAGGCTCATTTCTAGCTGTGATGGGCCAAGGAAGCTATCAAGTAGGGAAAACTAGGAGCCATCTGAATTGGTCTCCATTCTAGCCTTTGTTCTCACATGATGATGCCTTTGACAGTGACATGCTTGCATCTCCAGAGCAGTGCATTACCAGCCACTGGGCTTCACTGCCAGAGATGCACCAGAGAGCTGGGGGCTGGCTCTGGAAGACCTGGGGGACTCAAAGAGCTCTGAGTTACTGGGAAATATTTTTGTCAAGTGAGCTTAACCCTTCAAGTTTTACTGGCAGAAAGTCCTAATTATCTACAGCAGCTATTAATCTAAATAATCACAATCCCCAAGTACCCTACGTACGATCAAAGACATAGGTCTCATCTGCCATTAGTGAGTGATAAGTGGTAGGTAAAGTGAGTGAGAAATAACATTTCTTATAGTATACCCTTCTCTGACCTAGGGGTTTTACTTGACCTCATTTAATTTACCTGTGATCTTCAGTTAGTTCTTTAACCCAGACTACAAATCATCTCTAGCCAGCCATGCTGCAAATACAGGTTCTTTGTCACATGAAGTATTGGGAGAAATATGAAATCAAATGCAATACTCTTTTTCTGAGGCAGTGTTGGGGGGCCCACGCCACGCGGCTTGTGGGATCTTAGTTCCCTGACCAGGGATGAACTCAGGCCCTCGGCAGTGACAGCTTGGAGTCATAACCACTGGACTGCCAGGGAATTCCCTCAAATGCACTACTCTTGAAAAAACTATCCAGGGAACAGGTTGGAGGAAGGAATAGACAATAACATTCATATATTTTTTTTTATTAGAGTAGTAAAAGAATGGTATGTGATGAAAATATGTGTTTTTGGATGATTTTGCCCTGAGGTGTGGGATCACTTAATGAAGTTGCTCACATACACCCCTTCCAATAACTGCCACCTCATCTTTCCTCCTCTTTTTGTTTTCTCCATGAAGCAGGTTGCTGTGACTATTGAAAAAAGTAGGAACTGCCTTGAAGTTTTGCTAAAACAGTTGAAGAGAGAAAAAATGATCTAGTCCACGGAAAATAAAAGCAAGCATTGCCTATACCTCTTCAACTTCTCCAACTGAGACTTCTCTACTTGTCAGCTGCTCTCAGTTTGGGATCTATTTATAATTCCTTCCACTGTTATTCACAAAACATACAACATTCTCTACCCATATCCAAACAACATAGAATCCTATCTACAGATGAATGCTGCAAATTTAATAAGAGAGACAGAAAATAAAGGGAATCTTAATTACCTTTAAAACAAAACAAAACAAAAAAGATTTGTGCTCACTGGATTTGTTGCTGTGCTGACTGGAACTTTCATAAGTTCAAGGTGGGAATGCAGTATGATACAGCCACTGTTTGGAAAACAGTGTGGTACTTTCTTATAAAGTTAAACAACTACTACCATATGACCCAGCAATCTCACTCCTAAGTAGTTAGCCTAAAGAAAGAACATATGTCCACACACAAAAAATAAAATAGACAGAAATATTGATAGTTGCTTTATTCATCATTGCCAAAAACCAGAAACCACCCAATGACCTGTGTCAGCCTTTAAAACAGAAAGGTAAATGGTTTAGCCAACAAAACCCAATTTATTTGGGAGTAGCAGAAGAACTGCAATTCGGGACATGCAAACTAAGGTGAATCATAGGCAAGTCCAGAGAACAAAGGAGAGGAGCATTTCTTTTATAGAGGAAAGGAAGAAGTTGGGAAGAGCTGTTTGAACAAAAGGTCACTGGAGGAGAGCAAGGGTTTGGGGTTGTGGTGGCTTCTCATTGGCTGAGTTGTCACTGGGCAAGAAGAAAATCTTCCTGCTGGGGTATGTAAAGTAAGCTGCCACAATGGTACATGTGTGACAGCTTTCCTTTCAGGGCTTCCTGACTCCATTTTGAATGATATTTTTCTTTATTCGTCTTTACACCTTCAATTGGGAAATGGTACAAAGTACATCCACACTAAGGAATATTACTCAGCAGTAAAAAAGGAGCAATTTACTTATATACACAAACGTGAATAAATCTCAAATGTGTTATGCTAAGTGAAGAAGCCAGATTCAAAAAAGCATTATGTGATGTATGATTTCACTGAAGCAAGAAATATAGGGACAGAGAACAGACCAGTGGTTGCCAGGAGCTGAGGGTAGAGGAGGGAATAACTACAAAGGGAATTCTTCTGTATGATGAAACCATTCTTAAACTTGACTGTGGTGGTAGCTACACGACTTATGTGTTTATCAAAACTTATAAGAATGTACACTAAAAAATTTATTGTATGTAAATGACATCCCAATTAACCTGACTTAAAAAATAAGTGATACCCCCACCCCGCATCTATGTAAGATAAAGGCAAACCCCATTCTTAGCTCCTGCAGGTAATTTTGGATCTGCGTGATCCATATGACCAAAGGAATACTACAGCTTTCGGTGTTTTTATGAAACAGTGGCTTGGTGGCCAGTCATGTCATTCTGTACAGGCTCATTGCACTCTGCTCACGCTGGCCTCAAGAGATCCTGGACACCACTGCAGCCTCCCCACCACCGCCCCTCTGCACAGGCACTTCACTCAGTTAGGGCTGCTCGCCCCCAACTGCTCCCCCAACTAGCTCCATCTGATGCTGTAGGTCTCTGCTTAAGCATCATCTCCTTAGAGTACCTCTCCTTGATTCCTCAAGCTAGATTGAGTACCCATTGAAAGTCATGATCTTTCACTTTTTTGTTTGTTTGTTTACTGATAAATTTGTTTATCGCCTATACAGATCTCACTCGACTTATGATGGGGTTATGTCCCAATAAACCCATCTTAAGTTGAAACTATCGTAAGTCGAAAATGCATTTAATACACCTCACCTACTACACATCATAACTTAGCCTAGCCTACCTTAAATGTGCTCGGAACACTTACATTAGCCCACAGTTGGGCGAAATCATCTAACACAAAGCCTATTTTATAATAAAGTGTTGAATATTTCATGTCATTTATTGAATACTGCACTGAAAGTGAAAAACAGAATGGTTGTCTGGGTACAGAGTGCTTGTATGTATATTGGTTGTTCACCCTCGTGATCACATGCCTGGCTGGGAGCTGCCGTTGCCCAGAATCACAAGAGTATCATGCGGCATACCGCTAGCCCAGGAAAAGATCAAAATTCAAAATTCGAAGTATGGTTTCTACTGAATGCACATGACTTTTGCACCATCGTAAAGCCTAAAATTGTCAGTCTAACCATCGTAATTCAGGGACCATCTGTTTTCCCTGGAGGTGGAAGCCCTGTGAAAGCAGGCACCATTTTTTGAATTGTTCACTGTTGTTTTTCCAACACCTCACACAGTTTCTAGTGCAAAGCAGGTGCTACAGACTGAATGTTTATGCCCCCCTAAAATTCACATGTTGAGCCTGATCCCCAATGTGATGGTATTACGAAGTGGGGCCTTTGGGAGGTGTTTAGGTCATGAGTGGAGCCCTCATGAATGGGCGTAGCGCCTTTATGAAAGAGACCTCAGAGAGCTCTCTCCCCTTTCCAGCCACGTGAAGACACAGAGAGCACACAACCATCTATGAACCAGGAAGAGGGTCTCAGACACCAAATCTACAGACACACTGATCTTAGGGTTTTCCTGGTGGCGCAGTGGTTAAGAATCCACCTGCCAATGCAGGGGACAAGGGTCGAGCCCTGGTCTGGGAGGATCCCACATGCCGCGGAGCAGCTAAGCCCATGCGCCACAACTACTGAGCCTGCGCTCTAGAGCCAACGTGCCACAGTTACTGAAGTCCACGCACCTAGAGCCTGTGCTCCACAACAAGCCGCCACAATGAGAAGCCTGCGCACCGCAACAAAGAGTAGCCCCCGCTCACTGCAACTAGAGAAAGCCCATGCACAGCAACAAAGACCCAGCGCAGCCAAAAATAAATAAATAAATAAATAAATTTATTTTTAAAAAAGTCACTTGGGTTGCAGAAAAAAAAAATTTTCTGTTGTTTATTAGCCACCTGGTCTGTGGTAGTTTGTTATAGCAGCCAGAATGGACTAAGTAAGACAATACATGTTCAATAAATGTTTTTTGAACCAAGGAGACTAGAGGCCCTTCCCAGAGCAAGCAAAACAATCAACAGCAGCAGAAATTGAGCCAGTATTATGATTACCTATAAAGCCAACAGCTGTTATTATCTCCTAGTCTCAGAGGCATAAGATGTCTGTACCATATTGAATTGCACTGAAACCCAAGCTGTGTAAAACAGTACATTTGCTCCTGTCCACTACATTTCTTCTCCATGTTGAAAGACTTCTGGGGTGAGTTCTCCGAAGCCTGGGTGGAACCAAATTGTGTCTATTATGCATTGGAACATTATGTTGATGTGCATGTGCTCACAATACCTTTTCCCTGTGCAACACCGCAGCGAGAACTCAAAACACCTCTACAATAGGAAAGAATCAGGCTTAATCAATATATGAGGTAAAAACCTTCCCACAATCAGTAAGTTATTAATTAATAAGTTAAAGCTTTTCCTAATGAAAAAGTGATTTCAAAGGATAATTTCCTACTTAAACCACAGTCCAAGATTCAGATATTGATTTCTTCTCTGGTAATTAGAGGCCAAATGTTTAAATTGTAAGCTTATGTATTAAATAAGTATTTTTCCCCCTTGATCAAAACCTATGTCTGCAGAAACCACCAAACAACATAACTTACTCGGGATTTTCTTCACCATGTGTCATTAATGTTTTGTAGTGGGGTCTTTGAACCTGACATTCCCTCTGCCTGGAACACTCCTCCCTCATATCCTCATGGTTTACTCCTTCACCTCCCTGGAGACTTGGCTTAAAATTCACCATATCAATAGGTTCATCCTGACCACTCAATATCACATCCGTCACTTTCCCCACCCAACCTCTGCATTCCCCGTTTCTCCATGGTACTTATCCCCATCTGCCATACTGTAAATGCTACTTATTTTGTTTATTGCATGTGTCTCCTCACTACAATACAAGCTCAATGAGAGCTCACTAGAATATAAGCTCTTTTATTAAATATTGTATCCTCCCGGGGCCTAGAACAGTGCCTAGCATATAGTAGGTATCACTAAATATGTGTTGGATGAACACTAGATAGACTGATGTCATTTATAATATCAACCATTTCCCCCTAGATGATATTTATTTATTTTCTCAGTTGCCAGATGGGAGTTCATAGCTCAGGAGCTGCAGAGTCCAAGGGAAAACTAATATTTCTTAGGCTTTGTGGTTCCCGAGCTATTGGCACCCATGAGGGCATTTCTCTGAAATTCTCAGCACAAACCAAGCAAGATTCAGGGGGAGGCAACATGATGGAAAGGCCAGTGTCCTGGGTTCCAGGACTCACTAAGGCTGTGGTGTCAGGCAAGTGACATGACTCTCTGAGCCTCAATTGTCTCCACTGTGAAGTGAAGACAGTGCTTGCCGGGACCCGTATCAGGCCGAAGTGTGGGTGAAATGAGAATCCTTCCCACTTCCCCATGCCTCCCCGCCTACCTTACCCTCTGGGCCCTGTTCCATTGCAGAAATCTGATAAACTAACCAGAGTCAATGAGTGTTTAGGTTAATGTGCCTGGATATTTTTTTTTTAATTTTTTAATGAAGACTTTAGGAAGTCTTTGGCCTTAATCTGGAAGAACAATTTTAGATTAAACCAAGAAGAATTTCAAGGAAGAATTTCCGCTGGAGTGTGGAGGTCATTGTTAATCTCAAGGACCAATGTTCCTTTTGGCACACCCCAAATTAGACTTCAAAATGATCCAGGAAGCAACAGCTGCAGGCCTTGAATTATCTATTCAGACTCTGCAATACAGCAGGTCCTGAGCACCTGCTATGTACCTGGGACTCCGTGAACAAGAGGCTTCTCCCTGTTACCCCACCTTAGCTACACACATGCTTTCTAATAGAATATGTTCCAAGGGTTTCCAATCCAGTGTTCTTTTGCTGCAAAGAAGCAAATCACAGGCCATCGAGGGAGAGGAGCCCTTCCCTGTCCTCAAAAACCCCTCAGCGTTGTCTCTAGGTCGATAGGTGTTCTGTCTCCAATCCTGAGGAGTAACACTGCTGTCCACATACATCTGAAGATCAGTGATTAACATTTACTTACCACCTTCTACATTCCTGTCCTTTCTGTCATGTCAACATTCCCCTTTCCTTCTGGGTGTTTTCTTCCCTATCTGTTTGAATCTAGGTGGTGGCTGATTTATGCTCGGAGGAGTGAGGTGGTGATGGTAGAGGGGGTGTTTAAAATCACTGTACACGGCTTCACTGTGTGTCTGCTAAAATCTCCTAGAGTCTTCGTGTGGTGCTGGGTTCAGGGCTGGGCTTCTTGCATTCCTGGCCAGTTCAGTCTGTGCTTCATAAGGAATGTACCTGATGTGGGTCTGTGATATGTGTCTTTGCCCTTGATTAATCCTCCAAAGAATAGTTAGAGCCAAATCTTCCAAGACTTTCCCTGAGAGAAAAGTTTAGGGGAAAAAAAATGCGATATCTCCTCCCTGGGCCTCTAAGATTTTGTTTATGGGAGAAAAATATTTTTTTTAAGCTGTACACCTCACTCTCTATCCTGACTTTCTGGCTGGCACACACACACAAATGTAATCTTTATATACAGAGTCTCCAAATCCAAGTTCTTTTGTTCACTCAACAAAAATTAATCGAGGTCTTCCTGTGCACGTGCAAATGAGTGAATAAGACAGAATGAAGGCCAGGGATGGCGGGGGAGGGAAGGGGCCGAGTGGGGAGAGTGGTGGCTGGAGAAGGCAGAGCAGTGTCTGGTGAGGTGGAGCAGGCAGGCTCTCCAGAGCGCTGCACCCCACCCGACCCCCAAGCTACCATCACAACCGACTTCCTCCCAGGGCCTTTAGATGATGGCAAGTGTGATGGGACACAGAGGTGTCCCCTGCCTCCATTTTTTTTTTTTTAAGGCAACGTTGATCTCTTCCCTGCAAATAAAGTTTCCATGCTGACTCATTCATTCGGTGAGAACAAGGAAGGAATACAGGGCATAGAAACATGGGAAATGTGCAAGAGGCATTTTAAAAATTAATTAATTGATTTATTATTTATTTATTTTGTCTGCACCGGGTCTTAGTTGCAGCACACGGACTTCTTAGTTGCGGCATGCGGGATCTAGTTTCCCAACCAGGGATTGAACCCAGTCCCCCTGCATAGGGAGCGTGGAGTCTTACCCACTGGACCACCAGGGAAGTCCCGCAAGAGGCATTTTGATGCAGAAAGCTGAATCATCAGTTCAATTCCAATTTCACCTCGTTCAAACCCAAAATGAACTGCTGGCCTGGTGCTACAACCTATCACCTGAATTTCCGCCATTCTGCTCCCCCAGGCTCTTTCCACACCTCCAACCTCCAACAAATGTCTTTTTCTTTTATTTCCCCTCTGACTGACTATATCTTTTTTTTGTTGTTGTTACACCAAGCAGCATGTGGGATCTTAACTTCCCAACCAGGGATCAAACCCATGCTCCTGCAATGGAAGCGCAGAGTCTTAACCACTGGACCGCCAGGGAAGTCCCTATCTTCTCTAAATGTGGTGTCAGGAGTACATGTAGAAGTTGGTGTGCCTCGCTGAGGTCAAAGCCCTAAAGACATGACAATCCTTGACCACCCCCCTCACCTCACCCCCAGATGACCTTGGGATATCAACAGGAAAGAAAGAGAAGCCAATTTTAAGAGAGAGGAGATGCTCCCCCGGCTAAAGGTTTCACTAGGCTGGCTGGGTGGCAGAAATGTACAAGTGACTGAGTAACACCCTACCATTTCCCACACCCTAGTTTGGACTTGGCAAGTGTTAATAATCCTCC
This sequence comes from Balaenoptera physalus, assembly GCF_965194825.1. Lineage (NCBI taxonomy): Eukaryota > Metazoa > Chordata > Mammalia > Artiodactyla > Balaenopteridae > Balaenoptera > Balaenoptera physalus. The sequence goes on from NC_138887.1 coordinate 15,770,904, forward strand.
TCTTTGGAGTTTATCTCCAGAAAATGTCAGGATTCCTCACCCACCTTTGGGCAGCTCAGGCTTCCACATGAAAGGTGGAAGAGGCAGATATTTACTAAAACGGTTAATCAGTAATTCCAAGCTAATTGACATGTGACCTTGACAGCAATTCATGAAGGATAACCTAGCACACAGTAAACACTTAAAAGAGATAGCCATATCCTGATAAAGTCCATGTGATTAACACATTGCTGCAGTTATGACGAATTCAATTTCTCCTGCACCTTGGGAAAAGTGTTCATCCGTCCCAGGGTGGGCAAAAGATTTTCTGCATAATTGGCCTGATATGTGGCCTTCACCTTGAGCTAACGATAACAGCAGCAACTAGGTTTTAACTGCTAACCGTGAGTCAGAGCCTGGGCTAACAACTTTGTCTCATTTAATCGTCTTGTTTAGCCTCCGCAGTAACCCTATGCGGTAGGGTCTATCACCATCTCTATTTTAGAGATGAGAAAGATGGGGCAAGAAGAAGGTTTAAAACTTGTGCATCAAACTCAGATAGTTTGATGCCAGATCCATGTATTCATCTCCCTTTAAACTACCTAGTGTCATCTACATTTTCTGGCACCAGAGGGGATCTGTCACGGTTTCTTCCAGTCCCCTGGACAGGGAAGTAGAAAGTAAATGGGGGCTTCCCTGGTGGTGCAGTAGTTAAGAATCTGCCTGCCAGCGCAGGGGACACGGGTTCGTGCCCTGGTCCGGGAAGATTCCACGTGCCACGGAGCAACTAAGCCCGTGTGCCACAATTACTGAGCCTGCGCTCTAGAGCCCGTGAGCCACAACTACTGAAGCCTGTGCGCCTAGAGCCTGTGCTCTGCAACAAGAGAAGCCACCACAATGAGAAGCCCGCGCACCGCAATGACGAGTAGCCCCCGCTCGCCGCAACTAGAGAAAGCCCATGCACAGCAACAAAGACCCAACACAGCCAAAAATAAATAAAATAAAATAATTTAAAAAAAAATAAAGTAAATGGGATGCAGACACTGGGAAAACAATGTAGAGGATCCTCAAAAAACTAAAAATAGAAGTACCACGTGATCCTGCAATCCATTCCTGGGCATATATCTGGAGAAAACTATAATTTGAAAAGAGACATACACCCCAATGTTCACAGCAGCACTATTTACAATAGCCAAGACATGGAAACAACCTAAATGTCCATCAACAGATGAATGGATAAAGAAGATGTGGTATATATTATACACAGTGGAATACTACTGAGCCATAAAAAAATGAAATAATGTCATTTGCAGCAACATGGATGGACCTAGAGGTTATTGTATTAAGTGAAATAAGTCAGAAAGAGAAAGACAAATACCATACGATATCATTTATATATAGAATCTAAAATATGACACAAATGAACTTATCTACGAAACAGAAACAGATTCACAGACATAGAGAACAGACTTGTGGTTGCCAAGGGGGAGGGGAGGTGGGGAAGGGTTAGAGTGGGAGTCTGGCACTAGCAGATGCAAACTATTATATAGACAATGGATAAACAACAAGGTCCTACTGTATAGCACAGGGAACTATATTCAGTATCCTGTAATAAACTATAATGGAAAAGAATATGAAAAAGAATGTATATGTATGTATTGATATAACTGAATCACTTTGCTGTACAGTAGAAATTAAACAATATTGTAAATCAACTATACTTCAATAAAATAATTTTTTTAATTAAATGGGAAATCACAGGAGACTGGAGGTGATCTAGAGGCTAGGAGAAGTGGAGGGAGGGTTCTTTCATGCTCCCCTCATTGCAGGAGTGCAATTGCCATGCAGAGCTCTCCACCTTCATTCATGGATGTTTCTCCATCCAGGATTTATGCCTGTCCAATTTTTGACTTTTGGGTTGTAAGAATTGTGCTAAATATGGGAAGAATGGCTTTTTTTTAAATCATAAAGTTTGGTTTCATACTGCTAATGAATTGTGTGAAAATAAAGGGTGTGTGTATGTGTGTATATATGTGTGTGTGTGTGACGTATCTCCATTAGTTACGAAAGGGGCAAAAATACTTGGCTCACTCTCTTACTCCATGCTCTGCACTCAGTTCATACACAAAAGGATGAACACAGCAGTGACTTTCCAGTTGCTGAGATTTACCAATATTGAGAGTAATGTCTGTCCCCTTAGATCTCTCTTCTGAGTCACTGTTTTAATCAACATACCATGCATGTGCCACGTGGACATTCCAAAAGTCTTGAGCTTTGGAAGCTGTTGCAAAGTTAACTCTGAAATTATTAGACCATTTGTCACTACTCTTAAAATTGCTTTGGGTAAAAAAAGCAACCTATTAAAACCCTCCTCCCACGCAGTGCTCCATCTGTTTGACCCAGAGCCTGGTGAGACCAGGCTATGGATGAGGGGTTGGAAAAGCCTAGTCTAAGTGGGCTTGGATGTATCCTCACGGAGAAAGAGGAGCTAAGGAACAGTCATTCTTCTAATCTGGGGCATCCGAGGAGTTGAGACAAAGGCAGATGACCCACAGTCTATGAGTCCCTCCATAAGGCAGGCACTAGGCTAGGAACTTTTACAAATATTTTACAACCTAATTGTTACTATTTTATAGCTAAAAGCTAACACTATGGAGCACACTCTTCTAAGTACTTTACAAGTATTAACTCATTTCAGAGTCACAACAACGAGATAAGGCAGATTCTGTTATTATCCCCACTTTAAAACATGAGGAAACTGAGTCATTAAGAGGTTAAGTAACTTGCCCAAAGTCCTGCAGCTGGTATGTGTCAGAATCAGGAGTTAAACCCAGCTCCAGAAACAAGGCTCTTCCCCTCTGGACCACACTGCCTCTCAGGATGCTCAGAGAGGTTACCTGGCTCAATGTTACACAACTAGAATGGCAGAGCCAGGGCTCAGAGGCCAGGTTCACATGGCATCAAAATGCATGCTTCCTACTACACCTCACTGGTGCCTTGATCTTGTGAATGCAGGAAAGATTTCATCCTACCCTCAGGGAACAAATACAGATATACCCCTTCCTTTTCTGTTTCTCTTTTCTTCTCTCTCCTTCAAACTTCTCTCCACTTTCCTTTCCCCTTTCTCTTTCTCTCCTGTCTTTTTTTCTTTCCTTGTTTTCCCCCCTTATTTTCCCCTTTCTTGCTCATGCCTCGAGTCTGCCAGGTAACACTCAGGAAGGGCAATGAGGGCACAAGAATGCTGAGCCTTGACCTCATTAATTTAAGCCCAACTTACCTAGCTTAAGAGTAATTGACAATCTGACCATAAGCCTCTTAGTAACTGAAAAATTAAATGCTTATCTCAAGAAACGTCTACATGATGAGTTGGTCCAACTGTTGGGACAAAGGGGCATTTTGATTTTCACTATGGTCACCCTATTGACCAATTAGATTGGATCATTAAGTGCTCACTCGATTAATTGTTTAATGATTTGATCAAGGGTTTGGTTATTGACGTGGGTGTTCAGGTTAACCAAATTACACAGCCTTATCCTTAGGCCAGATGCTAGGAAGCCAGCAGGCACAGACGTACAGGGTGCCAACCAAGTTCCCAGTTTGTTGACCTGGGGAAAACTCCAGTTTCTAAGACACCCAAAAGTTCTTCAAATAAAGCCTTTATAGAACTCGTCAATACCTCAAAGACTCCAGAATACTCATTCATGTCTATAACCTTTTTGGTGCACTACACAATTTGTATTTCTTCTCCTATTCAAGCACTAGTACTGTCCAGGGCTCTGAGCTTGATCTTCTCTTCTCTACCTGCTCATGCGCTTTCATGCCTTCAAGTCCCATCTCTTGCTGTTTACCTCCAGATCAGTGTCTCTAGACTCCCAATCGATATCTCTAACCATCTCCCTGAAGTCTCTACTTGGCTATCCCTCAGGCATCTGAAATAGATCCAGAACTAGATTCCTAGACCTTTCCCCACACAATTCCACTAATAGTATTTCTCCACCACACAAGCTAAAATCCTTGGTTCATCCTGAGTCCTCCCTCTCCTACACTCCATATTCAGTAGGTCTCCAGGTTCTCTTAGTTTAAATACCAAGGGGATGTCTTCCAAATATCTCCATTTTTCTATCCCTAATGCACGGCCTTCATCTATCATCTCTTACAGGATTACTGCCACAGTCTTTTTTTTTTTTTTTTTGGCTGCACTGGGTCTTAGTTGCGGCATGTGGGATCTTCATTGCAGGATCTCTTTAGTTGCGGCACATGGGCTCTTTAGTTGCAGCACGTGAATTCTTAGTTGTGGCATGCATGCGGGATCTATTTCCCTGACCACGGATCGAACCCTGGTCCCCTTCATTGGGAGCGTGGAGTCTTATCCACTGAACCACCAGAGAAGTCCCTTGCCACAGTCTTATTATGAGTAACTGGAATAGAGTCCCTTGTGTTTCCTCTCATCGTCTCCAAGCTATGTAAGGGCAAGAACTGTGTCTTATTCATCTTTAGATACAGTTACCGGCAGAACTGAGCTGGCCCCACCTCACTCTGGTCCACTATTCATGTTGCTGCAGAACTTCATTTTCCACACATCAGTCATTCCTATATTTCCATTAGTTTCCTATCACTTACAGAAAACGTGAAGCACATTGACATGGCATGCAAAGCCCTTCACAGTCTGCTCACAATTTAATTCTCTCCCTCCTTATTTCCCATCATTCTTCATCTACGTGACACTCCAGCTGAACCCAGATGTTCCCTGAACATGCTGTTGGGGTCCGTAGGTGGTCCCCAAATATGACTTAATGGCATATTGATTATTTTGAATTAAAGTTACTTAAGAAATGCCTGATGCAAGAGGGACACTCTGACCCTCCTTTCTGTCTCCCCAAAAGCAGGAGATCAATCTCTCATGTGAAAGGTGCCCTCCCTGCATCTGGAGGTAGACAGACACCCTTATCACCAGAAGTAGGGGGTTCAGGCTAAGGAGACTTATAAGAATGAACCTTGTTACTTCTTTAATTTATTACACCACCTGGATTCTTATCTCCATGTAAGATGTTGTTTTGCAAGGATTTATTTACTGGCATCACCATCTGTATTAGTTTCCTATGGCTGCTGTAACAAATTATCACAGACTGGATGGCTTAAAACAACAGAAATTTACTCTGTCCTGGTTCTTGGGGCCAGAAGTCAAAAGTGAGTATCACTAGGTTAAGATAAGGTGTCAGCAGGGCCACACTCTCTCCAGAGGTCCTAGGGGAGAAGTTGTTCCTTGACTCTTTCACCTTCTGGGGGCTGCTGGCACTCCTTGGCTTGTGACCACATCACTTCAATCTCTGCCTCAACCTTCACATCACCCTCTCCTCTGCCCCCCTCTTATAGGGATACATGTGATGGCATTTAGTGCTCCCCTCACCTGGACAATCCAGACTAATCTCCCCATCACAAGATTCTTAATCATATCTGCAAAGACCCTTTTTCTAAATAATGTAACATTTACAGGTTTAGGAATTTGGGTCTAATATTTTGGGGGCCAACATTCAGGCCACTACACTGTCCCAATAGTCTGGGACTTCAGAATGGGTATGGGATGTGTTTTATTCCTTTTTTATTCCCAGCACTTAGCACTAATAGATATTTAACACACGTTTAATGGATGACTGGGGAAATAAATGGAATTAAACATTCTCATCTTGGCTGTTTATTCATTAGACAAAGCATTTATTATTATGTGCCAGATACTACCATAGGCACAGGAAGTACAGTAACAACACAAAAGAAACATGTCTCTGCCCTCATAGAGCTTACATTCTAGTGGAGGAATCAGGCATTAAAAAAGGGGCAGATATTAAAAATATATATATAATTACAGAGTGTGATCAGGGTCAGGAAAGAAAAGAGCAAGGATCAACAAGAAAGAATAAAGGGATGTAGATCAGCAAGGGCTTCTTCATGGAAGTAACATTGTAAGCTGAGATCGAAGGATGAATAATTGCAAAGTGAAGGGTAGGAGGGACAATTATTCCAGGCAGAGGAAACAATATATGCACAGGTTTTTATATGGTAAAGAGCTTGGTGAGGACTTCCCTGGTGGCGCAGTGGTTAAGAATCCGCCTGCCAATGCAGGGGACACGGGTTCGATCCCTGGTCCGGGAAGATCCCACATGCCGTGGAGCAACTAAGCCCGTGCACCACAACTACTGAATCCACATGCCACAACTACTGAAGCCCGCACGCCTAGAGCCCATGCTCTGCAACAAGAGAAGCCACCACAATGAGAAGCCTACTTACCGCAATGAAGAGTAACCCCTGCTCACCACAACTAGAGAAAGCCCGCATGCAGAAATGAAGACCCAACGCAGTCAAAAATAAATTAATTAATTAATTTAAAAAAAAAGAATCTCATTAAAAAAAAAAAAAAGAGCTTGGTGAATTCAAGAAACACAAAGAAGTCCAGAGAGGTTGGAATGCAATGATCTAGAGGCAAGTGGGGGAAGGTATTGGCAGGGCAAATCATACAGGCTTTGGGACTGTGTTAAAATTTTTCAATTTTACCCTTGAAATAGTAAGAATTGGAGGCCGGTGATGACATGACCATATTTTAGTTTTAGAAGATGTCTCTGCCTGCTGATTTGAAGACTGACTGGAATAGTTGAGAAAGGAAAGGGAAGACCTGTGGAGAGGCCACTGCAGGGGTCCAGTGAGTGCTGCTGCAGGCTTGGACTAAAACGATAGCAGCTGATATGCAGAGAAGTGCACAGACTGGAGATATATTTGGGAAATAGAATAGCTAAGCTTCACATGTTAAATCAGAAATGCTTTTTCATTTTTAAGGTTAAGTTCACATGTCCCGCTGGTCTTGTCTGGGCAGAGAAAGTATAAGAGTGAATGGATAATACACCTAAGATCTGTTGGTTTTTGGCAAAGGTTTCAAGACCTTCCAATGGGGGAAGAAGAGTCTTTTCAACAAATGGTGCTGGGACAACTGGATATCTATAGGCAAGAAAACGAAGCTGGACCCCTACCTTATGTCATATAAAAAGTTTACACAAAATAATCAAAGATCTAAGTGTAACAGCTAAAACCATACACTTTTTTTTTTTTGGCTGCACCATGAGGCATGCAGGATCTTAGTTCCCGGACCAGGGATCCAACCAACAACCCCTGCAGTGGAAGGGTGGAATCTTAACCACTGGACCTCCAGGGAAGTCCCAAAACTATAAACTCTTAAAAGAAAACTTAGAGGTAGATCTTTATAACCCTGGATTTGGCGATAGATTTTTAGATATGACATTAAAAGCATAAACAACAAAAGAAAAAATAGATAAATTGGACCTTAAAGTTAGAAACTTTAGTGCATTAAAGGATACTATCAGGGGCTTCTCTGGTGGCGCAGTGGTTAAGAATCTGCCTGCCAATGCAGGGGACACAGGTTCGAGCCCTGGTCTGGGAGGATCCCACATGCCATGGAGCAACAAAGCCCGTGCGCCACAACTGCTGAGCCTGTGCTCTAGAGCCCGCGAGCCACAATTACTGAAGCCTGTGTGCTTACAGCCCGTGCTCTGCAACAAAAGAAGGCACCACAATGAGAAGCCCACACACAGCAACAAAGAGTAGCCCCCGCTCGCAACTAGAGAAAGCCCGCGCACAGCAATGAAGACCCAATACAAAGAAGATGTGGCACATATATACAAGGAATATTACTCAGCCATAAAAAGAAAGGAAATTGAGTTATTTGTAGTGTGGTGGATAGACCTAGAGTCTGTCATACAGAGTGAAGGAAGTCAGAAAGAGAAAAATAAATACCGTATGCTAACACATATATACGGAATCTAAAAAAAAAAAAAAAAGGTTCTGAAAAACCTAGGGGCAGGACAGGAATAAAGGTGCAAATGTAGAGAATGGACTTGAGGACACAGGGAGGGGGAAGGGTAAGCTGGGACGAAGTGAGAGAGCGGCATGGACATATATACACTACCAAACGTAAAATAGATAGCTAGTGGGAAGCAGCTGCATAGCACAGGGAGATCAGCTCGGTGCTTTGTGACCACCTAGAGGGGTGGGATAGGGAGGGTGGGACAGAGCCACAAGAGGGAGGAGATATGGGAATAAATGTATACGTATACCTGATTCACTTTGTTATACAGCAGAAACTAACACACCATTGTAAAGCAATTATACTCCAATAAAGATGTTAAAAATAAATAAACAAATATTAAGTGACTGACCAAAAAAAAAAAAAGGATACTCTCAGGAGAGTTAAAAGGCAACCTGCAGAATGGGGAAAGACATATATTTGATAACCATCTAGTATCCAAGATATATAAAGAATTCTTACTACTCAACAACAAAATGACAAACAACCCAGTTAAAAATGGACAAAGTACTTAAATAGGTATTTCTCCAAAGAAAATATACAAATGGCCAACAAGAACATGAAAACGGAAGATATTGAACATCATCGGTCATTAGGGAAACGCAAGCCAAAATGACAATGAGCACTTCATACACACTAGGATAGCTATAACAACAACAACAACAAAAGAAAATAACAAGTGTTGACAAGAATGTGGAGAAATTGCAACACTTGACATTGCTGGTGGGAATGTAAAATGGTGCACCTGCCATAAAAAATTGTTTGGCAGGTCCTCAAAAATTTAAACACAGAATTACCATATAACCCAGCAATTCCACTCCCAGAAAATACTCAAAAGAATTGAAAACAGGTATTCAAACAAATACTTGCCAATGAAAATTCACAGCAGCACAATTCACAATTGCCAAGAGGTAGAAACAACCCAAATGTCCATCAACAGATGAAGGGATAAACAAACTATGGTATATCCAAACAATGGAATATTATTCAGCCATAAAAAGGGATGAAATATTGATACATGCTACAACATGGATGAACCTTAAAAACATAATTCTAACTGAAAGAAGCCATACATAAAAACTCATATATGATTCCAATTATATGAAATATCTAGAATTGGTAAATCCATAGAGACAATAAAGCAGATTTAGTGGCTGTCAGTGGGGAATGGGAAGAGACTGCTTAATGGGTATGGGGCCTCCTTTGGGGGTGATGAAAATGTTTTGGAACCAGACAGAAGTGATGGTTGCACAACATTGTGAATGTACTAAGTTCCATCGAATTAGTATGCTTTAAAATGATTAGTTTTATGTTATGTGAATTTTACCTCAATTTTTAAAAAGTCCACTGAATAGACTTTTGGGTAGAGTCAGAACAAAGAGATAGTCCTGCCAGTTCCTTACTTCTACATTTTATGAAGAAAATATAAGCTATATTCTCTGGGCATTTAAGACAAGGGTAGAGCCCAGGGAAACACTGTATTTTACATTAGCAAAAGGACCTTTATGAAATGTTTTGCTTTGGAACCCCCAAATTACTAGTTATACTGAGAAACAATGATGTCATAAAATGACACATGAATAATCTTAGGAAAGAATAAAGGGATTGAATAAAGAGGCTGGTACATATAAGAATTTGTTGACCGTACAAAGGAATGAGAGCATAATATTCCAAACTGGCAAGAGGTGGGGTTGCAGGAGAGGGGTAGTAAGTCTGCTTCTGTTACCAAATATACAGAAGTTTCATTGCTTAAGGGACTGAGGGAGCCACAGGGAAGAGGGATTGCTATAGAGGAGGGTTGGGCATTGAAGATAAATGCTTGCTTGGTTTGTTTTGTTTGTTTGTTTGTTTTGGCCATGCCGTGCAGCTTGCGGGATCTTAGTTCCCCAATAAGGGATTGAACCCCAGGCCCTTGGCAGTGAAAGTGCAGAGTCCTAACCACTGGACTGCCAGGGGATTCCCTGCTTGTTTTTAATTCTATAATTTTCTCAACTGCTCCAAGTCAGGTCTAGTTCAGCAAAATTTTAAGAATAATACTTAGGTTAAATGCTCAGTCTGGTATTTACTGAGTACATAAAGAAAGGAGCAATCTAAGACATGATTTCTAATAATCCCTTAATTCATTATTTCTGGTTCAGTCATGACAAAGGGTTAATTGTGCCTTCAGCTATTTATTCTTACTAGTGAAAACTAACATTTACCAAGCACTTACTATACACTCAGGTGCTACACTAAACATTCTCCATATGATATCTTGTTTTACCCTCTGAAGTATCCTTTTATCCTTTTCATCAATCATCCTCTCAAATATTGCTTACAAGCTCATTTTATTTGTTTTGTTTGCCTGTTTGTTTTTTAAATTATTATTGAAGTATAGTTGATTTACAATGTGTTAGTTTCAGGTATACAGCAAAGTGATTCAGTTTTATATATATATATTCTTTTTAGATTCTTTTCCATTATAGGTTATTACAAGATATTGAATATAGTTCCCTGTGCTATACAGTAGGTCCTTGTTGGTTACCTATTTTATATATAGAAGTGTGCATATTTTAATCCCAAACTCCTAATTTATCCCTCCCCTGCCTTTCGCCTTTGGTAACCATAAGTTTGTTTTCTATGCCAGCTCATTTTACAGGTGAGGAAAGCGAAGCAGAGGGGATAAGTAGCTTGTTCAAGGTCACAGAGCACTGTTTGGATTGGAACCTGGGCAGTGTGATTGCAGAGCCTTGCCTTCACTAGACAATCTACTCCTTACTTTTCAGCAATTTACATTTACTTGGCTACTTTAAAGAACATTAAGATATGTAATAACAATGAGAAATATGAGAAAATCAAAGTATCTTCTCAAAGATTCATTAAAATTCTCCATTTCAAAATTACAATAGAAAATTATTTAAAATAATCAGTTTATTACCCAAAGCATAAAAGCATGTGAATCTACACTGATATAAATAAACACTTGGATAAATGAGTAAATGGAGGAGAAGGACTAGCTCTTCCTTACAGAAGATTTCAATTAATAATCGTAGGAGAAATGAGGGAAATAGAAAATCATCATTAGAACACCAGAGTAATAAATGCTGCAGGCAAGATCCACAAACCGATACTAAAATCAGTGGATGCAAGTTTAAGAAGAAACAAGATATTTACGTAGTCTCAAATTATCTCTTTCCCAATCCCCCTGCAAAAAATTATAAATTACAAAGGCAAAAATAGTAACTAAATAGTAACTATACAGTGGAGAAACCTGGCAGATACCACCTTAACCTCATGATCAAGCTTAACACCATCAGTAATAAGACATATCTATTTCATGTACCCCAATATGATACACTAAAAGACATTACTTCTATGGTATTCTCCCCAGTAATGCATAACCTCAATCTAAGAATAATTTCAAACAATACTAGAAAATATCAGACAAACCAAACCGAGGGACATTCTGAATAACTGACCAGAACACTTCAAAAGTCTCAAGGTCATGAAAGACAAAGACTAACTATCACAGATTGAAACGAAGGAGACATGACAACTAAATGAATGCCATCCTGATTGGATCCTGGAACAGTAAAGGACAAGAGTAGAAAAGCTGGTGACATCCAAATAAAGTTTACTGTTCAGTTAATAGTATTGTACTAATGTCAGTTTCTTCGTTTGGGTGATCGTACTGTGGTCACGGAAGATGTTAACTTTAGAGGAAGCTGGGGGAAGGTTCTACAGGAACTCCTACACTATTTTTTGCAATTCTTTATAATGCCAATATCATCTTTTTTAAAGTTTAAATCATCATCACCATCATCATCGTCATCATCAGGAGGTCAAATTGAACATTCCAGCAGAATACAAATGGTAAGCCATTGCAAGAATACACTGGATATTCCAGGCCTGGGCCAAGAAAATATTTCTAAGGAACATATTTCCAAACAACCCTCCCTGCCACCGTCACCCCTTGGTCCATTGGCCAATAAACTATAGTCCACCCCAAAATACAACCCCCCACTGCAATCATGACAAAACATCAGCCAAATTCCAGTTGAGGACCATTCTACAAAGTATCTGACCAATACTCCTCAAAACTGTTAAACATTGCCATGCTTAGTTTTTTGTGTCAATTTGGCTGGGCCAAATTAACCCAATTAATTTTAATAATATATTTTATGTAACCTGATTACATTCTCTTTTGGTATGAAGTTTTTAAAATCTAGTGCGTATTTTATACCCAGCAACACTCATCAATTCAGACAAGCCACATTTCCAGTGCTCAGTAGCCTCATGGGACGAGTAGCTCCCATACTGGACAGGACAAGCTAGTTAAATAACGCATGAAGTTTGGGGGTGGGCATTCTTAAATGGAGTTTTCTTCTCCTTTTCTTTTCTTTTTTTTTTAAACCAGGGATTGAACTTGTGCCCCCTGCAGTGGAAGCGCGGGGTCCTAACCAATGGACTGCCAGGGAATTCCCTGGAGTTTTCTTCTTGTATCAAAATACAATGTCTATGTGGTGAAGGTCAACTGGGAGTCAGCGTTGGACGTTATTGACCAACATGTTTTTAGACTGGATTCTTCAATGCCCTGGTGGAAGTTGATACTTTGAGCCTAGATTTTCTCTTCAAATGGTTATTACTGACACTGCCTTTGGAGCTTCCATACTTGACCAATTCCTTTTCTAAAGTCTATCCAAGCAGCTATGATGCCAGGCCAAATTTTGAACAAGAGGAGCTTGTCTTTCATGCCATCACAAGTTTCCCACGAATCCAGCTTTCCAACTCTTAACCACATCACCTCTTTCCTCCTGAGAAAACTTAGGGTCCCCCTATGTTCTCTCTGTCAAAATCAACTAAGAATCAAAAATTTATCAAAATGCAACTGTAAAGGCTGACAACAACTAGAAGCATTGCATCCGCAGAGAAAATTTGTATCTTCTTTAAAAAGAAAAAATTTAAAACCCTAAGCTAAAAGATTCAAATATCCACTGGGGAATTACAGGTTTTTGGCAGAAGCAAGTAGAAAGATCCCTCGGTGTTTCTCTATTTCCATTGTATAGATCAGGGTTCAGTGAACTACAGTCCCAGGGACTAAATCTGCATGCTGCCCTTTTTGTTCAGCCCACATTTTTAAACAGTTGGGGGGAAAAAATCGGAGAAGAAGAATATTTCGTGACAAGTGAAAATAACATGAAATTCAAATGTTAGTACTCATCAATAGTTTTATTGGCACACAGCCATGCTCGTTCATTTGCGTACTGTCTATGGCTGTTTTCAGCTTCCACAGCCGAACTGAGCATTTGTAATAGAAACTCTATGGTCCACAAAGCCTAAAATATTTACTATCTGTTCCTTTACAAAAAAGTGTGCCGAGCCCTGGTGTAGGTGATTGCCCACATCACCTCCTTATAGGTATATAGTTGTGCATCTAAAACACTTTTCTTAGAGCTACAAAACAGGTCTGTGTTAGTCACAGAATCATAATTTCATGCCTGTTTTACAGAAGCTTGGGAAATCTGTTACGTGAATAAATTATGTAAAAATCTAAACTGTCCATTAAAGACACCCACAATAACCAGACTGGCTTCACATTATATGCAGAAGGATATTTCTACATAAGGATTACAGCAGCCTTCATACTTGTCAGCCAAGCTAGAATCAAAGATTATAATAAATGCTGCTGCCTGGGTCTCCCTCCTTTTCTCCTTGCCTCTCTCCCTCTCTTCCTCCTACCCTCCTTTCCTTCCTCCGTCTTCCTTTTCTTTCCAATCTAGCTTCTCCACAGCTCAAAGAGGAAAAGGAACACCTCCACCTGATAAAGGGGTCCCCAAAGATACAGAGGTCTTATTTTGCACAGTCTGTAAGAATTGGAAGGAACTGTTAGAAAGTAAAATGCTCGACAAAATGCTTTAACAATCACTGAGTAATATTTTCTCACTGTATTGACTTAGTTCAACCTAAGCCTGAGCAGAGACTAAATGACTAATTCAAGAACAATATGTGTAGAGTCATCAACACATATGTTCACAGGGTAAGTGTTACACCGGGTGAGTATGTAAATGGGATTGGCAAGCATGTGATAAACCTATGCACTAATGATAGAATAATTAACATTTATGGAACACCTACAAAGTTCCATAAATGTGATAAACATATGCACTAATAATAATTATTACCCTCACAACAAATCTATAAGGTAGATACTATTGTTTTCTCTGCACAACAAAGAAGTCAAAACTTAGAGATTTTTACCTGCCCAAGGGCACACAATTCATAGGTAACAGAGCCACGATTCTAAGCTAGGTTTGTCCATGTCCTGGGGTAACCTTATTAAGTGTATGAATGTGCCCTTTTTTTCCCTCCCACATATGTATTTTCATGTTGTATACTTTTCTCTCAGATGTATACAACCTTCCTCCTAGAGCGCCTAAGGCATATCAAGGACATGAATGAGGTAGGGAGCAGCTGAGAATGTGAGTTGGGATTGTTATAACAGGAAGGCCAAAAAAGAGAGAGCGAGCGAGTTAATATTCAGCTTCCAACATCCAAAATCAGATTTTTAATTCCTTAACAAGACAACAGGCTTGAAAGTCAGGCTTTGTCAACAAAGAACAGAATTTTTCTAAATTCTCTTACCTCTTCCTTTGCCATATCAAGAAATGCTATTTGGAAGACTTGCCATAGACTTTCACAGAGGAGAGGTGTAGGTAAAACAGAAAAGCCTCCTCTCTCTTCTCTCAGTGGCCTGTGGCGAGAAGAGCAGAGTTGTAGTGGCAGGGAGAGATGTGTGTCCCAATCTTCCTTCTCTGTGCCAACGGCCTTGAGAGAAGAGTACCAGTAGATAGGGTGAAGGGAAAGCCCAAATCTGAGGGGTTTCCGCCCTGCTCTCTGCCGAGGGCTCTGGGGAAGAACCGCCTAGGAACCGCCCTGCACCTGCCTGGAGGCCGCCATGTTGAAGCGAATTCAGGAGGCAGCGCGGTTCGGCAGGGGGGTGGGGGCCCACTCCAGTTCCCCGAAGGGTATCAGTTCCCACGCGAAATATTGGGGTTGGGGGAACAGGGGTGTGTGTTACAGACATGAGTTTAGAGACTGGTTGAGGAATTTGACAAAAGTGTTGGTGTGCAAAGACCCCTCAGGCCCAGTGAAGACGGAGGCAGGGCCCAGGTGTTGGCAGTGGAAAGGGCTGCCTAACCAAGCCGAGAGAGAACACCACAGCCCCCCTTCAGCCGCGGACACTGGTGGAGTACCCGGGGGCTGGTCTGTCACCCTTAGCTGTTGCCAATCCAGGATGTAGCTCTGAGGACCTCACCTTTCTCCACCACAGACACTCCACCACACTCCTCCACGCCCAATCCCCCGAAACGCTTAGCACCAACTGGAAGAGGGGGGCCAGAAATCTGACAGACTGAGCACTGTCCCCAAAGAAACAGAATATGTTAAGTCTAAAGAGACTAGTTAGTTAGGCTAAAATAGTTTTGCTGAATGCAAAATAGAATTTTCCCACTAACAAATACCATGGGGGGTTATAAAGGATCACAAATAGGCTATCATTGTCCACTCAAAATCTGAGCATAATGTGAGTAAATTTGTCCAACCTCACAGCCTGTGCTCTAAACCATCACATTTTACTGCTAGCGTATGCTAATGGTAAAACTTTGGTCAAAATCTTAGGAAAGTGAAATCTTTTAACATTCTCCAAGCATATTTCTGGGCTGAAATGGGGGCAGAGGGTATATAACGTGTTATAATAAATAATAACAATACCGTTCTCATTGAGCGGCTGTGAGAATTGAGGGCTTAGAACAGAGCCTGTCGGGAAGTGCTACATGTTTGCTATCATCATCGTTATTATTTTCTGTGGTAACCATGATGGATATTGCTAGTTGACTCCCTAGCCTCTGTGTGTCCCTTTCTCCCACTGGGTAGCAACCACACAGTTTAATTGGGATTAAACCCAACCCCAGGCATGGGTCCTGATTACTGCATGCATCAGGGTAATCCAATCACACTTGTCAGAGTGATTGGTGTAAGAGTGAGGAGAGATCTTAAATTGGTTCAATCAAAATAAAAGCTGGGGCTTCTATCCGATGTTTTGGGAGGAAAGCTCTCTTCTTTGCTTTGTATAGTACAGTGAGCGAACTTGTGACTTAAAATTGCAGCAGCCAATTTTGTTACTATATTATTTAGGATATATTAGTGTTTCTCAAATTTTTATGGTTTAAGGATACTTTTGCACCCTTAAAAATTATTGAGGACCACAAACAGCTTTTATTGATGTGAGTTATATTTATCAATATATGCTGTATTAGAAATTAAAACTGAGAACTCGAAAACTATTAACTCATTTGAAATCACAATAAAAAGACTTCTTCTTTATATTAAAGAAAGTCTTCTTTAATATAAAGAACATAGTTTTAAATGAAACAGAACACTAAAATTTCCAAAAAAGAAATTAGTGAGAAGAATGGCATTGTTTTTGTATTTTTGTTAACCTCCTTAGTATTCAGTTTAATGAAAGACAGCTGGATTCTCATAGCTGATGCATTCAGTCCGTGCTAATACACACCATCTATCCTCTGGAAAACTCCACTGTATGCTTGGGATAAAGGCAAATAATGTCTAAGCATTTGTATTAGTTTCCTGTTGTTACTCTAACAAAATAAACTTAGCTGCTTAAAACAACACAACTTTTACCTTATATTCCTCAGTCAGAAGTCCAAAAATCAGCTTCACAGGGCTAAAAACATGGTGTCATCAGGGACGGTTCCTTCTTGAGGCTCTAGTGGACACTCCAGTTCCTTGCCCTTGCCAGCTTCTAGAGGCTGCCCACATTCCGTGACCTGTGGCTCTCTCCTCCCATCTTCAACGCCGGCAATGTTGTGTCATCATGGCTTCTCCTCTGACTCTGCTCTCTTATTTCCTTCACTGATTATATTGGTCCCACCTGGATAATCCAAAGTACTCTCCTCTCAATATCCTTAACTTAATCACATTTGCAAATTCCCTTCGCCATATAAAGTAACATATTCACTGGTTCTGAGAATTAGAATGTCAACATCTTTGGAAGATCATTATTCAGCCTACAACAGCATTATTACAAAAATAGACTTGACTTCAGGGATCCCCTAAAAGGGTCTCAGGGACCCCAGGGGTTCAGGATGGATGCTCTAAATTATAGTGGTATAAACAAAATAGGAGTGTTTCTTTCCCATATTATAGTTAAAGCATAAGCAGTTCCAGACTGTCATGGCAGTTCCGGAATTCCCTGGCGGTCCAGTGGTTAGAACTCGGCAATTTCACTGCCGTGGCTGGGATTTGATCCCTGGTTGGGGAACTAAGATCCCACATGCTGGTGATGCAGCCAAAAAAATAAAACAAAAGAAAACTGTCATGGCATTTCCAGTGTCAGGGATCCAGAATCCTTTTTTTTCTCTTGTTCTGCCTTAATATGTAGGATTCAAGATGGTTTTGTCCTCAAAAGAGTTGCCTTCATCTTTATAATTCATTGACTCATTACCATGTCCCAAAATCTATCCAATAGGAAGGAGGATGAGGGTGGAAGGAGCCCGCCCCCCAGCCCCCAATTTCTAAAAGCAAGACTCAGAAATCGCATACATCCCTTCTGCTCATATCCTGTTGGCCAGACCTGGTCATGTGGTCACACCCAGCTGCAAGGGGGCCTGGAAAGTTAGCCGTAGCTGAGCCATCATGGATCCAGCCAAAAATTCTACTGGAATCGAGTAGTCTCTACCTCAGTTCTCGTGAGGAAAAGCTAACCTGATGATGGAGGACAGCAGAGCCAAGAAATTGTCAAAGAAATGAAGCCAGATCAAACCTTACGTGAAACCTACCTTTGAACTTTTCAATTGCATGGGCTATTACTTTTTTTCTTTATGTCAAAAGCTCTTTGACTTGGGGTTTCTGTTATTTGCAGCCAAGAGCTGTCTGCTTCAGTAACTACACAGTATTTCCC
Source organism: Balaenoptera physalus (assembly GCF_965194825.1). NCBI lineage: Eukaryota > Metazoa > Chordata > Mammalia > Artiodactyla > Balaenopteridae > Balaenoptera > Balaenoptera physalus. The sequence continues at coordinate 15,788,708 of NC_138887.1, forward strand.
CAACCAAAAAGTGGGAATACAGGATTTTACAAGTTCACGTGTGCTGCAGGGACAATGAGACAGGTGATTTAAAATTGGAGCCATGGCAAAAAAATTGGGGGGTGGGGGATGGGATGGTCACTAGTTTTAATGCTAATTCTACTTGTAACAAAGGCTCCTTATTAGCTAAAACTCCAACCATAAAGTTTTTTAAAGAAGCCTTGAACACTATGGATTAATGAATCAAACTCTTTTACCTGGATAAGCCGTAGAACTATAATATAAGGTGGCATCATTCAACACAAAACTAAGGATCTTATTGGGGCTGGTACAGAGTCTTCATGGTATCAGGAACCTGGCTTCTTCCATCTTATTCTACTTCTCTAGAGTGGTTGCCTGTATTCACGTGATCCAAATTAACTCACTATCACATCTGAAGTCTCATCAGGAAAAAGGAAAGGAAGAGCATTCGTTGGCCCTCTAAGGAGCATGGATTTTTGTGCAGGAAAATCATCTATCACTAATCCTTGAGATTTTACTGAAAAATACATAAGAACATAGATAAGGGTAATGGCTCACATAATGTCTTTTGAATTTTAAAATACTGTTTTATTCTCAAAGCTATAAATAAGACAAAACATTGAATTACCATAGATACGGGAAAATGTTGAGGCAAAGGCACACTTTAGGCAGTCAAACCACATTGGATGATAAGAGACAAACCATAGCAAACTTATCAGAAAATTGCATTGAAATAATGAGAGGCTGATTTCTGGTAAATGAACCAGGGATCTTGCAACTGGTAGCCATGAAACTCACTCTAGATATGAGGGTGTCCAATTCACACTCTTGGATGTCAAACTTTTCCCTTTATAGACACAGAGAAGAAAATGTCTAAAAACTTGAATATGAGAAGATGAGTTTTCTCAAATTAACAGGAAAGAAAGAATAAGAACAAAAATGAACATTTGCAGGCTGGAAAGGGTTAACAAAGGGTTCTTAGCCTTCATCCCTGAGCCTGGTCTCATTTAATATCTTAATAGCATGCTCTGGAAGAGGGACCACATAATCAAAACTCCATTTATGACAACATTGTGTTGGAGAGGGAAAAGACAACCCAGTGGGACCAAACACAATTTGGAGACTTTTTTCAAGGCTCTATAAGTGTACAAAGAAGTAGATGACATTTGGGCTTGATAACTCATTTAAATTAAATGTAAGATAATGGAGTGGAAACCTGAAGAATCCCAACATAGAAGTGGAGCCCAGAAAGGAGAATCCCACAGCAAGAGGAAAGAAAAGTAAAGGAACAGAGGTTGGCCTAGGCAGCTACTGGGAGGAAAGAATTTCTATTTTACAAGGTGACCAACCGTCCCAGACACCCACCTAGAAGTTAAGCCTCGCACCTGGTCACCTGGACACCTGGACACTCAGCATTAAGAGCCCAATTTGTCCAATGAAGAAAATGAGATTCAGGGAGATTAAACGTACTTGCTTGCTTGCTTCACCTCTGATGCTTTTTTTTGTTGTTTTTGTTGTTGTTGTTGCAAACAGGAGGATTAAATTAATCAACACTAAATAAAAGCCACCTGCACATGGCAACCCTGTAGACTCCTTGACCCCTGCGGTTCTGACCTGAAGCTGCCGCACATGTGAAGAATCACGTGTAAAAACGGGCTGTAAATAATTGAAGAGGAATTGCACCCTGTAATCAAATCTCTTGAAGGGCATTGAGGAGGATCCAATTTATAATTCCCAGCTGTACCTCTAGTGACTCCTTTCTCTCCTCCCTAATTCCATCCCTGATTCTCCTGGGCTCTGCATTTATCACCCCCACCGGGGCCTCAACTCTCACCCAGCCCAGCTGGCTTTTGCTCCCCTATTCTCTTCTCTGTTTTGTATTCTTCTTGTCACTTAGACTTTTAAATTTTATACTCGCTGGAAGAGGTCTTTCAGGCTTAGATTTATGGCATGTGTAACTGTGCATACATCAAAAGGAAAATGTAAGCGAAAAAAAATCATTAAGATATGTTCCAGGCAGGGGGACTTCTCTGGTGGTCCAGTGGTTAAGACTCTGCACTTCCACTGCAGGGGGCACAGGTTCGATCCCTGGTCAGGGAACTAAGATCCCTCAAGCCGTGTGGCACAGCCAAAAAATAAATTAAAATGTGAAGAAAAAAAAAAAGATATGTTCCAGGCAACAACAACTATGTCATCATTGCCACCTTCTGACAGCAATTGTAAGACATTCTGATGTCAGAGTAAAACCCCTGTGACCCGCCACCTTGCTGAAGCATTCCCAACACTATTGGAGGCCTTTGTGTCCACCTCCATGACCACCTCTCCATCCTTTCCACCCCCAGAGGCAGCCATTCTCCTGGATTTTGTGTTTATAATCCCCTTGTTTTCCCTACAGTTTTACCAAATATGTAACTTACACAATACATTGTTTGGTCTTGTTTTTGATCTGCTTCATTAATGGAGTTATATCATTAAAAAAATGTAAGGTAATGAATTTTTGAGCTAACAATTATGTCTCTGTGGTTCACAATAGCCTGTCCTCTGAGTGGGGTTGCATTACGTGCTGGGTTAGCTTGGATCAGAAAAGTGCAACAGTAAAATAGATTTTAATGTTACTGGAACAAAAGAGCAAAGCCTACAGGAATCCTGTTTCCTATTTTTAGAAGTAGAGCAATGCAGCAAAGTCAATTATTAATTAGTACTAGTGAATTTTGTCAAGAAAACGCCTCCATTTTCAATAAAGGAAGTCATTTTTCCTTCCCTTTCATACCCAGTTGCCCATGATTTATGTGTTCTTTCCCCCTCTGGTTCTAACATGTTGATTACCTGGTAAAGAACACAGTAAAGTTGGCAGTACTTGCCTATTCAATTGCTTCATAATGAACTCAAAAAACATCCAATCATTATAAATACTAATAATACCAGAAGCAGCAGTTCTTAAACTTACAATGGGTTGCATTATTCAAAACAGTATAATAAATCAGCAGATTGTGAATCAAATCTGATTTTCTCATAGGAACAATGCTGTAAGAGCAGGGTTATGTTTGTAACCAAATGCCTCATGCTATACACTATTTTTTTTTTTTAGAAATGACCACAGTATCGCATGTAGTTAATTCTGAATTATATGTCTATATACTACACAATATACACTTTTTTAATGTGTACATAAATCAATTGCCAATGCAGTCCAATAACCAAAGTATAAGAATTGTACTTATTCACGAAGCCCTATGGAGAATTTTGGCAAGACGAGCAGGGAGGCTCTGAGGGACCAGTTGAGCACGCCTAGAAATGATTGTGCTTGGGACTCAGGAGCAAAGAGCCTCCTGGGAAATGAGCTGTGTCCAGTGAGGTAAGCCTCACACAGTAGAATGGGGAGTGCCCAGTGAGGGGGGCATGAGGAAGGGAGAGAGAACCTGAGGTCATAAATACCTGGTCCCACCAGATGGTATCTCCTTTCACACAAGCGTTGGTTGGTTCTGGGAACCTCCTCCAAGGCTTCTCTGCTTCACTCGTTTTCGCTGGGTCCTCTGTTGGGCGATAGGAATAGCAACGTCTGCCTGTCCCATGAGCACATGCGGAGGAAAAATGGAATGTTTGCATCACGTCCACGAAACCCTTTAAAAATCTTCAAAGGTCAGTGCTATTTAAACAGATACAAAAGGTAAAAGGTTATTATAGTTTCTCTTCTTATCTAAATCTATTGACAAAACCAAAAATTCCATCTTTACTATCTCTTGATTGGCTTTGCTTGTTGACAAGTAAAATTGGGGTGGTGAAATGCGACTTGCATTTTTATTGTGCATATTTCCATAAAATGTAATATCTTTTTTTTACAATGAACATGTGTAACTTTTGTGCCAAAAGAAATAAAAATAGAAAATGAACATTGGAAGGAGAGTATAGAAACTTGGGCCAAATTAAGAGAAAATTAAAAGAACATGAGGTAGCTATGATAGGGCAAGATCTTTTTTTTCTTCCAGTTTTATTGAGATGTAATTGACATACAGCACTGTGTGAGTTTAAGGTGTACAGCATAATGATGTGACTTATGTACATCATGAAATGATGACCACAGTAAGTTTAGTGAACCTCCATCATCTCGTGTAGATACAACATGAAAGAAATAGAAAAAAAGTTTTTCCTCGTGATGAGAACTATTATGATTTACTCTCTAAAAAACTTTCGTATATAATGGACAGAAGTGTTAATTATATTTGTCGTGTCATACATTATGAAAGTTTTTCATACAAATTAAAGTTTGTACCTTTTAAACGCTTTCATCCAATTCACTCTCCTCCCACTCCCACCTCTGGTAATCACAAATCTGACCTCTTTTCCTATGAGTTTGCTTGTTTGTTTTTGAAGCATAATTGACCTACAACACTATGTTAGTTTCTGGTATATAATATAGTAATTTGATATTTATGTACATTTCAAAATGATCACCATGATAAGTCTAGTTGTCATCTGTCACCATACAAAAATATTACATAATTATTGACTAAATTCCCCACATTTCAAACCTGTGATTCATTTATTGTGTAACTGAAAATTTGTACCTCTTAATCTCCCTCACCTGTTTCTCTCCCCACCAATTCTCTCCCTTCCAGCAAACACCTGTTTGTTCTCTGTATCTATGACTGTTTCTGTTTAGCTGTGTTTATTCATTTGTTTTGTTTTTTTAGATTCCACATATAAGTCAAATCATACAGTATTTGTCTTTCTCTGTCTGACTTATTTCATGTTGTTACAATGTCAAGATTTCATTTCTTTAATGGCTGAAGAATATTCCATTGTATATATGTACCACATCTTCTTTATCCATTCATCTACTGATGGCCACTTAGGTTGCTTCCATATCTTGGCTATTGTAAATAATGCTGCAATGAACATAGCGGTGCATATATCTTTTCAAATTAGTGTTTTCATTTTGTTCAGATAAGTACCCAGGAATGGAATGCTGGATCGTGTTGTAGTTCTATTTTTAGTTTTTTGAGCAATCTCCATAATGCTTTCCCATAGTGGCTGTACCAATTTACATTCCCAGGAAGAGGGCATGAGGGTTCCCTTTTCTCCGTATCCTTGCCAACACTTTTTATTTGTTGTCATTTTGATGATAGCCATTCTGACAGGTGTGAGGTGATATCTCTTTGTGGTTTTGATTTGCATTTCCCTGGTGATCAGTGATGTTGAGCATCACTAATGGTGATGGGAGAGGCTGGGTCAGATCGCTGGCTATGGGGAGCCCAGGGGTCCCAGGGCTAGTGCTGGCCTACTAGTGGGTGGGGCTGGGTCCTGGGCCCTCAGGTGGGCAAAGTCAGGTTCCCGTGTGGCCAGGGAGGCTCGGGGATTCCAAGGTGGCTGGCCTGCTGGTGGGTGGGGCTGTGTCCTCATCCAGCTAGATGCTTGGCCTGGGACTAAAATATTCCCTCCCCTCCAGTATAGGGGTTATTATTCCCATTTTACATATGAGGAAATTAAAGAGTGATTAAGTGGCTTGCCAAGGTCCTCATGGGAAATAAGTGGCGAAGAACCAGGACCAGGGCAGAGGTTGCCTTACGGAGGGGAAAAGATGAAGTTGAGACACTGAAGAGAAAGAAGGGGATTTGGAGACGCTACAACACAGTTAAAAATGAAAGAGAAATCGAGGCTGATTCCAAACCCTCAAGCTAGGTTGATAAGGAGAGTGATGTGGACAAAGTTGGGGAAACCAGGAGATGAATTTGTAAGAGAGAATGAAGTCATTTTATTTTTTGTTATCAATAAAACTGTAAGTATTTTCAAAAAACCAGCAAAACAATATGGTGTATATTGAAAAGTACAATCCTCAGGACTTCCCTGGTGGTGCAGTGGTTAAGAATCCGCCTTCCAATGCAGGGGACACTGGTTCGAGCCCTGGTCCGGGAAGATCCCACATGCTGCGGAGCAACTAAGCCCGTGTGCCACAACTACTGAGCCTGCATGCCACAACTACTGAAGCCTCCGCACCTAGAGCCTGTGCTCTGCAACAAGAGAAGCCACCACAATGAGAAGCCCGCGCACCACAACGAAGAGTAAGCCCGCGTCCAGCAACAAAAACCCAACGCAGCCAAAAAATAAAGAAATTTATAAAAAAGAGAAAAAAAGAAAAGTACAATCCTCTTCCTCCTCTTCCCCATCTCATAGCCTCAGAACATAGTGACTATTAGCTGCTTCTTGTGTGTTCTTTGTTGAAAGTTTTTTTTTTTCCCACAAATATGACCATACTCTACCAATTCTTATTTACATTGCGTTGAATAGTATATTTTTAAGACAGAGCTTTCCAGAGCTGCCTTATTCTTTGTAAAAGCTACATAGTATTATATAGTATTTCACTGTATGGACATACTATGTTTAACAAGTCTTTCCTGATAAGTATTTTGGCTGTATTTATTGGGATTGTTTTGGTAGGGTGTTGTTGCTCCTATTTTTTAAAAATTTATTTTATTGAAGTATAGTTGATTTACAATGTGTTAATTTCTGCTGTACAGCAAAGTAATTCAGTTATACATATATATATATTCTTTTTCATATTCCTTTCCACTGTGGTTTATCACAGGATATTGAATATAGTTCCCTGTGTTATGCAGCAGGACCTTGTTGTTTATCCATTCTCTATATGACGGTTTGCATCTGCTAATCCCAAACTCCCAATCCATCCCTCCCCCACCCTCCCCATTGCTGCTATTATTGTTTACAACTACAAAACATTCCTGCAATGCAAATTCTTGTATGCAATTATTTTTACATATTTATGGACACGTATCTCTAAGCTAAATTCTTAGACTAGAAAAGTTAGGTCCAATATGTTTTTAAAATTTTAATAAATATCTTTTAAATGTTGATAAATATTGCCAAATAAATCACATGCACTAATAAACATCTTGTACTCACGGAGCACAGACGGCCCTGATTCTCCACACTCTGATTAGAATGAATATTTTCACACTTTTTATCTTGGCAGACTGACACATGAATAATGTGACTGTATTATAGTTTTAAGTTGCTGCATGAAATTTTAGACATTCTGAGTTTGGGGAGCTGCAGGGTCGCTTAAAGGGAGCATTCATGCAGGCAGCTACAAGTATAGGATCTGCATTTGAATGAGTGGGGAGCATAAATGCTGATTTTGGAATCACAAGCATGGAAAGAATAAAGTTCTCTCCAGACTTGTGGTTGCCAAGGGGGAGAGGGAGTGGGGGAGAGATGGATTGGGATTTTGGGATTAGCAGATACAAACTGTCATATAGAGAATGGATAAACAACAAGGTCCTGCTGTATAGCACAGGGAATTATTTTCAATATTCTGTGATAAAGCATAAAGGAAAAGAATATGAAAAAGAATGTATATATTTGTATAACTGAATCACTTTGCTGTACATCAGAAATTAGCACAACATTGTAAATCAACTATTCTTCAATTTTAAAAAAACAGCAAACAACAACAAAACAAAAAAAGAATAAACGTCTCTCAAAGAGTGACTGTATTGAAGTATAGTTGATGTACAAGATTATATGTTTCAGATGTACAACATACTGATCCACAATTTTTAAAGTTATACTCTATTTATAGTTATTATAAAATATCAGCTATATTCCCTGTGCTGTACAATGTATCCTGGTAGCGTATTTATTTTATACATAGTACCTCTTAATACTCTACCCTTATCTTTTCCCTCCCCCTTCCCTCTTCCTCACTGGTAACCACTAGTTTTTTCTCTATGTCTGCGAGTCTGTTTCTTTATTATTATAACAAAATTAAATTTAAAAAATAATAAAGTATACAGGAAAATGTGCATAGGTTATATGCAAATTCTACACCATTTTATATAAGAGACTTGAGCATCCACAGATTTTAGTATCTGTGGGGGAGGTTGGGGTACTAATCCTCCGTGGATACTGAGGGACAACTGTATATGTGGTTTAACAAAATATAATGGATATTTAGGGTTTATTTAAATAAATAAACAAATAAATAAATGACTATTTGGAAGACCACACACACACACACACACACACACACACACACACAAAGAGTGAAGGCAGAGTTAGAAAAGAAGAGGAACAAAACTAAACCCCGGGGAACCAGAAAGAAGATGACGGAAAGAAGAATTGGCTATAAGGAGACTAATAAGAGACAAGAGAATCAAGAGAATTTAAGATGATAGACAGCAAAGGAGGAGAGTTCCAGGAAGGAAGTGAAAAGTATAACACGTTACATGAAGAACAAGGGAGATGACCAAGTAGGAGTCCTCTGATTTGGCAGAGAAATGAAAATGGATTAATTCAGTCTTATTATTATTCAGATGTTGGGACTCTTGTGGACAACATCCATGTTAGAAACATTGACTGTTTACTAGAAAACCATCACTATGATGAAGCTGGTACAAAACCCAGCCAGCTCTTTAAACTCCCCCAAAGATGAAGTTGGCTCACTTCCAGAATGTTATATAATCTGACAATAAAGTAGAATGTATGACCAGTATGGTCATCCCATCCCAGTATACTCTGCACACTCATTCTTTTCCTGGAGTCCCACCTCTGAAATGAAGACCAGCACTGGGAGGGAGGCAGAGAATGATGAGGACAGAAGGTTGTAATGTTATATTTAAACACATAAAATGCAATCCTCCATTCCAATATTGCTATAAGAAATCTTATACTACTATACATAATAAAACGAGTTGAAATAACAAACAATAAAAGAAATGCGACTTATGCTTGGAATGAGAGTCATGAACTCTAGGTGACTGTTTTCAAGTTTGTACAAAGTGTACTTCCTGCAGATATCTCAGAATCACCTCGCACTCCCTTTCTCAACCACCCCCCACCCCCCATTTATATCTGAGGATGACTTTGCCTCCTCTAGGTCACTCTAATCCATACTCTTCCGAAGGAGTATATTCTACAGGATGGCTTCTTCTTTCCCTTTGTACTCTTTTCTAAATCTGATTAGTAATTACTAGTTTGTTTACTCTTTTCTCTCTGTTCTAAAATTTGAATTTCCCTCTGGGGTCTGGTCTCATCTTGACTCTAAGAGGGATTAATACAGGGATTCATATTAAATTAGAAATTATTTTCTATGATGGATTGGAATCCTTTGGGGGTCAGTCTCTATGAAATACAAAAGAATAACTGTCTCATTTCCTAACTGCTCAAGGAAACAGAAAAAGATGATCTAGATGGGCCAATTGGACCTTTGGAAAGGCAGCCTGGGTTCTATTAGAAAAATCAGTATGATTTGACATCTAGACATAACGGTAAATCTCAGGGAGGTGAAATTTTGTTGTTCTCTCCATGACCAAGAGATTTGCCTCCTGGTATAATTTCTTCCCACTTTGTCAGTGATGACTGGGGATGCACCTGCATTATGCCAGGGAATTTGTTTTGATTTATTCACGCAAACACTTGATTGGTCAACTTAGAAGAAGAAAAATCAAGTTAATTATTTAATTTAATGAATCAACTTACTGGTATGCACAAATTGATATAACTGACATATCAATGTAGCCACATTATTAAATCTGTGAACTCTGCTCTATAATTTTTCATATTTCTTGGCTTTTGAAAATCTGATGAAAACTGGACCATCTTCCCTGAAAAATTCACACTTGTACACTCACACACACATACACATTTTTGCAGAACTTTAACAGAGTCCCTGAATCCCAACCACAGATCTGGAGGTACCAGACAGGCACTGCTGGTTTCATTTAGCTTGAGTTTGACTCATGAAAATTTTATCCAGAGGCTTTTACCTCTAGTAGAGTTCAGTACAGCTGGAAGGCCATGCCTTCTGGTGTTGTAGAATAGGGTGATACGGGGCTACTAAATATAAAAACAGCCATCTCCAAAGGGTTATGAGTCAGGAGGTATCACACCTGAAACAACCTTGTGCCTAGAAAATTGGTGGTTTCAGAGAACACAAACATCAAATCACTGATTTTTTTTTTTTTACAAATGCTTATTTTCTTCTTAAGCAAATTTCTTTCACTTTAAATTAGAACTAGAATAAAAAAAGATTTTATCTCAACCCAAATATGTAACTGAGGTCAAATTATGATTTAAGCACAAATCTGAAATTGGTTTTCTATTAAAAGAGAGATAGGTAATTCTAGTCTTTCATATTTATGCTTTATATCAGTATGCTTATTTGTTTAAGCACTCAGCAGCCTTAACTGAGCACTGGCTATGTTCCCAGCACTGTGCTAGATACTAGGGATAGAAAGGCAAATAAATAAAAAACAGCCCATCTTCAGAAAGTGGGAGAATGTTGAAAAACCAAGAGAAGTATTTAATTCAAGGCATCAGGTCAGTTACGAGGATAAAACTTGATGGGAGGGAAAAAGATTGGTTTCCTAAGGTATATGTAAAAATCAATAAATTTGTTATATTCAGGCTCAACTGTTACTAATTTTTTAAGAGTACCTCTAAGTTATAATCATATGATGGTCATAAAAATAATTTGCTAACATATACCACCAGAGCTTCACTCTGTAAACTTGGGCAAACCTTTTGAGGAATATTCCTTATTTTGTTGTTTGTGGGAAAACAAAAATTTGCTTCTTTTTTTTTTTTTAAGAAATAAAACAAATACCCACCTAAAACTGAAAAGATCAATAATACCAAATGTTGGCAAAGGTGAGGAGTAACTGGAATTCTCATACATTTATGATGGAAATTTAAATTGGTCAAATCACTTTTGGAAAACAATTTGGTAGTTTCATATAAAGTTAAATATATTTCTATCCCCTGACTCAGCAATTCACCTAGATTTTTACCTGATAGAAATTAAAAACATGTGTCCAAAAAAGACTTGTATGAGAAAGTTTATAATTGTCCCAGACGGGAAAAACCCAAATGTTTATCAAAAAGAGAATGTACAAACAAATGCTGGTATATTCATACAATGGAATACTATTGAACAAGAAGAAAGAATGGGTGACCGATACATGTACAACATAGATGAACCTTAAAAATATTACGCAATGAGACAGAAGCTACACACAAAAGAGAAGATACTGTATGTCCCACTTATATGAGGTTCTAGAACAGGCCAAACTAATTGAAGATGATAGAAATCAGAACAGAGGTTGCCTCTGGGTGTTGGTTGGGATTGACAACAGAAGAAAAGGCAGAGAGATGTAACATTGCTGGCTTTGAAGAAGAAGGAAAGAGTTATGAGCCAAGGAATGTGGGTGGTCTCTAGAAGCTGGAATAGGTAAGGAAATAGATTCTCCTCTAGAGCCCCAGAAAGGACCACAGACCAATCAACACCTTGATTTTAGTTCAGTGAGATCTATCTCACACTTCTGACCTATAGAAGTATAAGATAATAAGTTTGTGCTGTTTAAGCCACTAAGTGTGTGGTAACTTGTTACAGGATTAATCGAAAACTAATACTAATGGGTATATGCGTTTGTCAAAACTCATCAAAATATACATTTTAGATCTGTATGTTTCACTGCATGGAAATGATGTCTTGTGATGGATTGAATCACGTCTCCTGAAAAGATATGTTCAAGTCCTAGCTCCCAGTACTTTAGAATGACCAGTATTTGAAAATAGGATTATTGCAGATGTAATTAGTTATGATGAGGTCATAGAAAATAGGATGAGCCCTTAATCCAAAATGACAAGCATCCTTAGAAAAAGAGGAGAAGACCGAGACACACAGTGAGAACACCATGTGATGACAGAGGCAGAGACTGGAGTGAAGCAGCTGCAAGACAAGGAATGCCAAGGATTGCCATCCACCAGAAGTTGGAAGAGGCAAGGGGGGATTCTACCAAGCGTTTCACACAGAACACAGCCCTGCAACACCTTAATTTTGGACTTTTGGCCTCCAAAGCTGTGGGAGAATAAATTTCTGTTGTTTTAATTCACCTAGTTTGTGGTACTTTGTTAAGATGGTGCTGGAAAACTAATACATATTTTAAAAGAAAAAAAGAAAGAAATCTGCAGTAAGAAAGAAAATATTACAGATACAGTTGAAGCCCTCTTCATAGTCCCCGCCTCCCCAGTTAATTTGCTCCCTCTCACCATAGAGGTAACCACTATCCTTAATTTCTTGTTTATCATTCTATTGCTTGTTTTTATACATTTGCTGTGTATCTATGAATCATAAACATTTCACGTTTTTAAACCTTATATAAACAGAATCATGTTGTAATTTTTCTTTCATAATTTTTTTCACTTGATTTGTGCTTGTCAGATGAGTTCGTGTTGTCACATGCAGCTCTGATATATTAATTTTCATCATTGTACGGAATTCCATTGTATGAACAAAGCGTAATTTCTTTATTCACTGTTTTGTAAATGGGCTTTTAGGATATTCTCCCCCACCACCCTTTTTTTTTATCACTATTACAAACATTGCTGCTATGAACATCTTGGAACACATGTCAACGTTTCTTAAGGATGTATACCTAAGAGTATTATTGCCAAGTCTTAGAAAACGTGTATCTCCAACTTGACAAGACAGTGCCAAGCATCTCTCTGAAGTGATGCCCCAATTTACACTCACACCAATAGTATGAGTTCCCATTGCTCCATATGCTCCTCTGTGACCTTTGGCATTTTCAGGCAAAAGAGATTTACCATGAAGCAAATGAAGCTTAAGGACATTTCATTAGCTTGGGCCCCTTCAAAAGGCCCATAGCTAACTTTGTATTTGTAATTTTGTATTCTTTTTCTTAAAATGAGCCCCACAAATTGCATAAACTTCAGGGTCCACCAAATCTAGTTATAGTTTCATACCTGCTGAGAGGTGTGAAATGGATCTCATTGTGGTTTTAATTTACTTTTCCCTGATTACTAGTGAAATTACTTGGGTAAAAGTGCAGACATGCTTACTTCTATAGAAAACAGTACATTCTATTGGACTCACATAAGTAAATGCTTTTTCTGTATTCAAAAGCAAAATTTTCCTAAAAGCCTGTGGTTTTTTTAAAGTAACTCTTTGTCTTGTTTCTCAGCAATTACTTTGTATTTTAGAATCTAGCCATATAGCCAAATTTGGCAAGATAAGCCCCGTATGAAGAGCATATACACCAGGTTAAACCCTGCTCTCACACCGATCTTTTGGGGAGCCCATGCTGTGGGTCACCTCAAGTAAAGCTCACATTATGAAGTCTTCCTGACAGGCCACCTGGTAAACCTCCTTGGATAGGATAAATATGGATGCACTCCATTACATACTCTGGTTTACCATAAGGAATTTTCCAGCAGGCTATGCTTCATACCAGTGAGATATAGATATTGGTTGTGGGAATTACAAAAATGAGTGAGTTTGCCATAACTTTAATTTTCTGGGTTAGAAACATAAAAACATGAAATGCTATTATTTTAAGAGATATACCTATCCCTACAATAAGGAGTATAACATGTCGGCCAGATCCGGTTTATAAAAATTGAAAAATATTAAATATACTAGAAACTCAAACCCTTGGAAAGCACAAAATAACCAACTAATTCTGGATTTACTTGATATACCTAGTTCAGTAGTATTTTGTTGAAAAAAGTTAACATTGAATGTTCATTAAAATGTACTCAAATATACATTACAGGGTTTTCATAGTTTTTTCTTAAAACAGTGACGTTTTCCCAAATAATTTAAAAGTGATCCTCTTCCTAATGTAATGTAGTTTTCACAAGTAGTGTGTTTATTTGCTATCCTTACTATATTTCCAAATAGAATTAAAATGTTTGAGCATGTCCTTTTCAGAAAGTTATGAAACTAAACAAAAATAATTTTAAATGCTCATTAGAATGTGTCTGAATACTTGTTATGCCCCTTTTTCTAGGATTCAAAACTTGAGTCATTATTCAGAAATGCTTTTTAATTTTAATTATCTTTAAATCTAGAATCAAGTGAAACATATTAAATACTGGGTCCAGTTTTCTTCCATCTTTCAGAGCTTCATGGAATAAGAAACTTACCTAGTACAAACGGAAGATTAAATATTTCCGGGCAATGCAGAGATAGTGAATAGATTATGTATCCGTGGACTTCACATCAGTCCAGCAGAGTCGGAGTTCTGCACATTAGAAATGGAATGGGATCAGCCTAACATTGTTTGGGGTCGGTTTTCTTTTGCTGTATTTTTTTGAATGGGGATGGGGGCCCAAGTGTCCTTATGAAGCTGTGGTCGACAAGAGCTTGTGGGAGAAGCTCCAGCGTTCTGCTGCATTCCTGCATCTGGCAACACAACAGCAAGCACCAGTTTTTAATAGAGTAGCCCTCACATTAAATAAAACCATCATAGACTATATTGTACAGTTATGTTGCTAATTTTCCTTTGATATATAAAATATTTTAAGCTTTTTTTTTCTTGGTCAAAAGTGGTAGCATCTTAATACAAATAAAAACCTTTTTGTGGTTGTAAGACTTAGCTTATAAATCATTCAGATTGAAGTGAAAGTTCACCAGGTCATTGTTAATGACTTAGTCTATTAAGAATATACATATTTTTGTAAAGTAAAAGCACTTGTAGATATTTAATCAGTACTATATATCGGTTTTGCAGAGATGAAATGCTGCTTAGAGATTCTCTTTGAATATTTTTTATTTTTGTGCTCAAATGTGTTTTCTGTTGATTTATGGAATGTTCTGTACAAAGCTGTGTGGTTGTACTGTTGGGCTAGATACTTTTGTTTTTTAAGATCTGGACTTAGCCAAGTATATGTGACCATGTTAAAAACAGTATCTTTGTTATTAAAAATGTGATTGCATAAAAAAATAGTCTGATTACTAGTGAAATTACTAATGAAATTACTAGTGAACATCTTTTCAGATGTTAGTTGGCACTTCAAGTTTTCTGTAAGTTGACAGTTTGTATTGAGTTTTTGCCTTTTGTCTTATTGACTTGTAGGAGTTCTTTATATACTCTGGACATTAATCCTTTAAGACTTAATTGGGGCAAATATCTAGTTTGGAGCTTGTCTTCACTATTGTTATAAGTGTATTTCACGTTTTAATTTTACTGGAGTAGGATTTATCCATCTTTTTCTTTATGATGAGCACATTTTTTGTGACTTGTTTAAGAAATACTGTTAGCCTAAGGTTATAATGGTATTACTTTGTCTTCTAAAAGTTTAAAAATTTTGCTTTTTACATTGAGATCTTTAGTCAACTTGAAAATTTTTGTGTGTGTATGGTGTGAAATTGGATCTGTTTGATTTGTTCCGTGTGGATCACCAGTTCTCTCAGTACCAGTTATTGAATAGTCCATCCTTTCACAGCTGTAATGCAACATCAATCATATCTCAAATTTCAATATGTTTCTCGGCCTTCTGTTCTGTTCCATTGGTATATTTGTCTCCCATAGCACAAATAGAGCACTGTCATAAGTACTAAAATTTTGTAATAAAGCTTTACATCTGGCAGAGTATGTCTCCCCACTTTTCCTTCTTCAAAATTGTCTTGACTTTCTTGGTTCTTTGTGCTTCCATACAACTATTTCCATACATGTATTATTTATGACAAGTATTTCCAGTCTTATAAAAAAAAACTTTAAGATTTTTGTTGCAGTAGCATTTAATGTAATACATTAATTTGGGGAAAACATCTGCATGACACTGCTCACATCCATGAAGATATATGGCTTCATATTTTTCTCAGGTTTCCTTTCCATCCCCTAATGATGTTTTGCCATTTTCTCCATAAAGTTCTTATATGTCTTTAGATTAAAATTTATTCCTAGTGACCTTGTCCCCACGGTGAGCCACAGCCACCCCCCGCCTCTGCAGGACACCCTACAACACTAGCAGAGGGCAGACAGCAGAAGCAAGAAGAACTACAATTTTGCAGCCTGTGGAAGCAAAAACCACATTCACAGAAAGACAGACAAAATGAAAAGGTAGAGGACTTTGTACCAGATGAATGAAAAAGATAAAACCCCAGAAAAACAACTAAATGAAGTGGAGATAGGCAACCTTCCAGAAAAAGAATTCAGAATAATCATGGTGAAGATGATCAGGGACCTCGGAAAAAGAATGGAGGCAAAGATCGAGAAGATGCAAGAAACGTTTAACAAAGACCTATAAGAATTAAAGAACAAACAAACACAGATGAACAATACAATAACTGAAATGAAAACTACACTAGAAGGAATCAATAGCAGAATAACTGAGGCAGAAGAACGGATAAGTGACCTGGAAGACAGAATGGTGGAATTCACTGCCACAGAACAGAATAAAGAAAAAAGAATTAAAAGAAATGAAGACAGCCTAAGAGACCTCTGGGACAACATTAAACACAACAACATTCACATTATATGGGTTCCAGAAGGAGAAGAGAGAGAGAAAGGACCCAAGAAAATATTTGAAGAGATTATAGTCGAAAACTTCTCTAACATGGGAAAGGAAATAGCCACCCAAGTGCAGGAAGCGCAGAGAGTACCAGCAGGATAAACCCAAGGAGAAACATGCCGAGACACATAGTAATCAAATTGACAAAAATTAAAGACAAAGAAAATTATTGAAAGCAACAAGGGAAAAACAACAAATAATATAAAAGGGAACTCCCATAAGGTTAACAGCTGATTTCTCAGCAGAAACTCTACAAGCCAGAAGGGAGTGGCACAATATATTTAAAGTGATGAAAGGGAAGAACCCATAGCCAAGATTACTCTACCCAGCAAGGATCTCATTCAGATTCGACAGAGAAATCAAGAGCTTTACAGACAAGCAAAAGCTAAGAGAATTCAGCATCACTAAACCAGCTCTACAACAAATGCTAAAGGAACTTCTCTAAGTGGGAAACACAAGAGAAGAAAAGGACCTACAAAATCAAACCCAAAACAATTAAGAAAATGGTCATAGGAACATACATATCATAATTACCTTAAATGTGAATGTATTAAATGCTCCAACCAAAAGACACAAGCTTGTTGAATGTATACAAAAACAAGACCCATATATATGCTATCTACAAGAGACACACTTCCGACCTAGGGACACATACAGACTGAAAGTGAAGGGATGGAAATAGATATTCCATGCAAATGGAAATCAAAAGAAAGCTGGAGTAGCAATACTCATATCAGATAAAATAGACTTTAAAATAGAGAATGTTACAAGAGACAAGGAAGGACACTACATAATGATCAAGGGATCAATCCAAGAAGATATAAGAATTATAAATATATATGCACCCAACATAGGAGCACCTCAATACATAAGGCAACTGCTAACACCTATAAAAGAGGAAATCGACAGTAACACAATAATAGTGGGGGACTTTAACACCTCACTTACACCAATGGACAGATCATCCAGAGAGAAAATGCACAAGGAAACGCAAGCTTTCAATGACACAATAGACCAGATAAATTCAATTGATATTTATAGGACATCCCATCCAAAAACAGCAGATTACACATTCTTCTCAAGTGCACATGGAACATTCTCCAGGATAGATCACATCTTGGGTCACAAATCAAGCCTCAGTATATTTAAGAAAATTGAAATCATACAAGAATCTTTTCTGACCACAGCACTATGAGATTAGGAGTCAATTACAGGGGAAAAAAACATAAAAAACACAAACATATGGAGGCTAAACAATATACTACTAAATAACCAAGAGATTACTGAAGAAATCAAAGAGGAAATCAAAAAATACCTAGAGACAAATTACAACGAAAACATGATGATCCAAACCTATGGGATGCAGCAAAAGCAGTTCTAAGAGGGAAGTTTATAACAATACAAGCCTATGTCAAGAAACAAGAAAAATCTCAAATAAACCATCTAACCTTACACTTAAAGGAACTAAAGCAAGAAGAACAAAGAAAACCCAAAGTTAGGAGAAGGAAAGAAATCATAAAGATCAGAGCAGAAATAAATGAAATACAAACAAAGAAAACAATAGCAAAGATCAATAAAAATAAAAGCTGGTTCTTTGAGAAGATAAACAAAAATGATAAACATTTAGCCAGACTCAAGAAAAAGAGGGAAAGGACTCAAATCAATAAAATTAGAAATGAAAAAGGAGAAGTTACAACAGACACCACAGAAATACAAAGCATCATAAGAGACTACTACAAGCAACTCTATGCCAATAAAATGGACAACCTGGAAGAAATGGACAAATTCTTAGAAAGGTATAACCTTCCAAGACTGAACCAGGAAGAAATAGAAAATATGAACAGACCAATCACAAGTAATGAAATTGAAAATGTGATTAAAAATCTTCCAACAAACAAAAGTCCAGGACCAGATGGCTTCACAGGTGAATTCTATCAAACATTTAGAGAAGAGCTAACACCCATCCTTCTCAAACTCTTCCAAAAAATTGCAGGGGAAGGAACACTCCCAAACTCATTCTATGAGGCCACCATCACCCTGATACCAAAACCAGACAAAGATACTACAAAAAAAGGAAATTACAGACCAATATCACTGATGAATATAGATGCAAAAATCCTCAACAAAATACTAGCAAACAAAATCCAACAACACATTAAGAAAATCATACACCATGATCAAGTGGGATTTATCCCAGGGATGCAAGGATTCTTCAATATATATCAATCAATGTGATACACCATATTAAGAAATTGAAGAATAAAAACCATATGATCATCTCAATAGATGCAGAAAAAGCTTTTGACAAAATTCAACACCCATTTATTTAATTAATTAATTAATTTATTTTTTAACATCTTTTTTGGAGTATAATTGCTTTACAATGGTGTGTTAGTTTCTGCTTTATAACAAAGTGAATCAGTTATACATATACATGTGTTCCCATATCTCTTCCCTCTTGCATCTCCCTCCCTCCCACCCTCCCTATCCCACCCCTCTAGGTCAACACCCATTTATGATAAAAATTCTCCAGAAAGTGGGCATAGAGGGAACCTACCTCAACATAATAAAGGCCATATAGGACAAACCCACAGCAAACATCATTCTCAATGGTGAAAAACTGAAAGCATTTCCTCTAAGATCAGGAACAAGATGAGGGTGCCCACCCTCACCACTATTATTCAACATAGTTTTGGAAGTCCTATCCATGGCAATCAGAGAAGAAAAAGAAATAAAAGGAATCCAATTCAGAAAAGAAGAAGTAAAACTGTCACTGTTTGCGGATGACATGATACTATACATAGAGAATCCTAAAGATGCCACCAGAAAACTACTAGAGCTAGTCAATGAATTTGGTAAAGTTGCAGGACACAAAATTAATGCACAGAAATCTCTTGCATTCCTATACACTAACAATGAAGGATCAGAAAGAAAAATTAAGGAAACAACCCCATTCACCATTGCAACAAACAGAATAAAATACCTAGGAATAAACCTACCTAAGGAGGTAAAAGACCTGTATGCAGAAAACTATAAGACACTGATGAAGAAATCAAAGATGACACAAGCAGATAGAGAGATATACCATGTTCTTGGATTGGAAGAATCAATATTGTGAAAATGACTATACTACCCAAAGCAATCTACAGATTCAATGTAATCCCTATCAAATTACCAATGGCATTTTTTACAGAACGAGAACAAAAAATTTTTTAATTTGTATGGAGACACAAAAGACCCCGAATAGCCAAAGCAGTATTGAGGGTAAAAAATGGAGCTGGAGGAATCAGACTCCCTGACTTCCGACTATACTACAAAGCTACAGTAATCAAGACAATATAATACTGGCACAAAAACAGAAACATAGATCAATGGAACAAGACAGAAAGCCCAGAGATAAACCCACGCACCTATGGTCAACTAATCTATGACAAAGGAGGCAAGGATATACAATGGGGAAAAGACAGTCTCTTCAATAAGTGGTGCTCGGAAAACTGGACAGCTACATGTGAAAGAATGAAATTAGAACACTTCCTAACACCATACACAAAAATAAACTCAAAATGGATTAAAGACCTAAATGTAAGACCAGACACTATAAAACTCTTAGAGGAAAACATAGGAAGAACATTCTCTGACATAAATCACAGCAAGATCTTTTTTGATCCACCTCCTAGAGTAATGGAAATAAAAACAAAAATAAACAAATGGGACCCAATGAAACTTAAAAGCTTTTGCAAAGCAAAGGAAACTACAAAGAAGACAAAAAGACGACACTCAGAATGGGAGAAAATATTTGCAAACAAATCAACAGACAAAGGATTAATCTTCAAAATATATAAACAGCTCATGCAGCTCAATATTAAAAATACAAACAACCCAATCCAAAAATGGCCAGAAGACCTAAATAGACATTTCTCCAAAGAAGACATACAGATGGCCAAGAAGCACATGAAAAGCTGCTCAACATCACTAATTATTAGAGAAATGCAAATCAAAACTACAATGAGGTATCACCTCACACCAGTTAGAATGGGCATCATCAGAAAATCTACAAACAACAAATGCTGGAGAGGGTGTGGAGAAAAGGGAAGCCTCTTGCACTGTTGGTGGGAATGTAAATGGATACAGCCACTATGGAGAACAGTATGGAGGTTCCTTAAAAAACTAAAAATAGAATTACCATATGACCCAGCAATCCCACTACTGGACATATACCCAGAGAAAACCATAATTCAAAAAGATACATGCACCCCAATGTTCATTGCAGCACTATTTACAATAGCCAGGTCATGGAAGCAACCTAAATGCCCATCAACAGACAAATGGATAAAGAAGATGTGGTACATATACACAATGGATATTACTCAGCCATAAAAAGGAACGAAATTGGGTCATCTGTAGAGACGTGGATGGATCTAGAGACTGTCATACAGAGTGAAGTAAGTCAGAAAGAGAAAAACAAATATCGTATATTAACGCATGTATGTGGAACCTAGAAAAATGGTACAGATGAACTGGATTGCAGGGCAGAAATTGAGACACAGATGTAGAGAATAAATGTATGGACACCAAGGGGGGAAAGTGGCAGGGTGGTGGTGGTGGGATGAATTGGGAGATTGGGATTGACATATATACACTAATATGTATAAAACGGATAACTAATAAGAACCTGCTGTATAAAAAATAAATAAAATAAAATTCAAAAAAACAATTTATTCCTACTTATCTCTGTATCTTTTGTTGCTATTACCAATGGTATCTTTCTATTACATTTTTAAATTTGGTTATTGTTAGTATATAGGAATGCTTTTGATTTGTCTTTGTTCAGCTTGTATCCATAAACCTTTCAAAACTCTCTTATTTGTTCTAAAATAAATAATTTTTCATCTGATCAATGGTTCTGAAATTCTATCTTTATATGCAACGTTCTCCAGTTCTCTCAACAACAAACCTAAAAACACAATTTGATCAATGCACAGTAGGTCTGAATAAATGCTGTACTTTTCTTTACTGAGGTATAATTGATGTACAATATTGTATGTTTCAGGTGTACAACTTAGTAATTCACAATTTTTAAAGGCTGTATTCCACGTATAGCTATAAAATATTGGCTATATTCCCTGTATTGTACAATATATGTATTGTACAATATATTGTAGCTTATTTATTTCATATATAGTAGTTTGTACACTGTACATTTTTCTTTAAAAAAAGCAGTATTATGTACTTTAAATGATGACACAACTAATTCAGTTACACAGTTAGTACATGTTTGAGCCAAATTTAAAAATACAGGTTAGATTAATTTAGAATAAACTCTAGTGACTTGTCCTAATTCTTTTGGAATTTTGTTGTACCAAATATTATTCACTCATTTAACCGTCATTCAACCAGTTCTGTGGTAGATTCATTCTAGGTACTGGGGACAGAGTAGTGAATAAGACAGTCAAGGTCACTGCCTGTATGGAGCTTTTATTCAAAAGAGGGAGCCAAACATTAAACAAGTACTTGCAAAAATAATTGTTTATTTTTTAATTATGATGATACTTTAGGAAAGTACAGGAGGCTATGAGAGAAATACCACAAGAGGAATTCACTTAGATTTGGGAGTCAAAGTGCTTCTCTCTGAGGAAGTGATATTGAACAGCCAGACAGAAAGGGAGGGAAGAGAGCATTAAAGCAGAGGAAACTATGCCTGGAAGGGGCGGGCAAATTCAGGGCTCTAAAGACGCCACTATGGTTGGAAGGAAGAAAACAATAGGCAAAGCAGAGCCAGATGAGGTTGGAGAGTTGGGCAAGAGGTTATCATGCAAGACTTTGGAGGTCTTTTATCCTAAGTACCATCATTAGTTCCCTGAAGAGTCCCAGCATGAAAAGATCATTCTAACTATTGGGTGGTAAAGAGACTGGGAGGGCTAAGAGAGGAAGCGAGAAGTGCAGCAAGAGGCTCTTGCGGGAGATGGTGGTGACTTAGGCTAGGGAGGCAAAAGTGCGATGAAAATTTGCGATATATTTTGGAGGTAGATTCAGCAGGACTTGGTGATGACGCATTGGCTGGGGGTGGGGCGATTGTTTGTAAGAGACAGTGGCAAAATGACTCTCAGATTTCTGACACGACTTGGGTGGTGGGGTTCTTTACTAGAATGGGGAAAATTAGAGATGAAGCAGATTTGGGAGGAAAGATCAAGAGTTCAGATCCGGACGTGTCAAGTTTGAGAGGCCTGTGAGGCCTCTAAGCAGAGATATTGGGTACACAGTTAAATATGTGGATCTGGAGGGCTGGACTTAGAAATCTGAAAGTCCCTGGGAGCCACGGGACTCTTAGAGTAAGAAGATAAAGAGAGAGAATAAGATAGGCTGGGACCTGGGACCCGTATCTACCAGAGTGCTTGCATTTGCACCCAGACAAACGTCTCCTCCAGCAACAGAATACAAACTATAAGGGACTAAAAATAACTGCGTGCATGCGCAGTTGGGGCAAATTATGAACAGTAAGATACAAAAAGGCCACAAACCAACTGCCACTTCCGAGGTGCCGGGAATAAAAGCAGGGTACTGCGCATGATCCCTGCACACAGCACCCCCAAGGGGATGGGCAGACCACCCAAGCCACCCCTCCAGTCCGACCCAGACTCACCAACTCACCCCTATCCTCGTCCCATTTAAGGAGCCAGCCCGCCCTCCTCAGGGAGCGAGCAAAGGAACCTGTTACTTGTTTCTGCTCCCACATGCTGCTGCATCAGGGGCCCCAGTAAAGCCTTGCCTGAATTTCTCCTCTGGCCTCATCAGTTTCTATTGAATAAAGAGTCCAAGGACTGAAGCTGGTAGCAAGAAGAGAAGGGAGTCCAGGACAGAGGGGAATGCCTAAAAAAAAGGAAGAGTTGGATAGAGGAGGAGTTGGCAAAGAAGCATGAGGTGAAAATGGGGAGAGGTGTGATTTTAAAAAATTAACATTTTAAAAAGAGAGGTTCTCCAGGACGAGTAGTCAGCACAGTCAAACGCTGAGAGGTTAAGTAAGATGAGGATTCAAAATACTCATTGGAGTTCGCAACGCAGGGTTTGCTGCCCTTAGCAGGAGCGGTGGTCAGGGCAGAAATTAGAGGGAAAACAGAGGCCTGTGGCCTGGAGTTAGGAGAGCTTCCTAAGAAGGGCCTTTATCACACCATGAGTTAGCCTGTGCACCGCTCTTTTGCATCTCATGAGCGTTCTTTGGAGTGATCCAGCCAAGAAGTAACACCTCTCAACTCCCATCTAAACTGGTAGGTAAAATGTCAGGAAGATAACCCTTGCTGAGATTTTTTTTTTTTTTTTTACTTCTATATACACATAGGCTGTGCAAATCTCTGCAGACCAATGAAATCCACACACACACATACAAGTGCAATGAGAGGTATAATCTCACAAGGAACTTGAGGAAGCTGTTGCCATCATCCCATCTGCTGATCAGAGTCTCAAAGGTCAAGACCACACTGGAGTCTTTCCATTGTTGTAAAAGTTAATGAAAGTTAATTATTAAAGCTGACAGAAAGGTGATTTCCCCACTACCTTACATAACCTATATATAGACATCTCTGTACATATGGATGTGTGCAGACCTAAGTGGATGGACACTGCCTCTTAGAACTGGGCTATTTTCCACCATCGCTGAAGGACCTCAATGAGTGTGTATCAGGTAGGAAACAAATATATGATCATTTTACTCAAACTGGTTTTCTCTTGCAAATGTTATGTTTTTTGATCAAAGCCTATTCAAAAGTTAGGGTTGCATTCTTGAGTTTATTCCATGAGCAGGAAATTTTGAATGATACCACTAACAGTAGGCTAAAAATGTTAGTCTGGAGCCCTAGCAATGTGATGTAAATACCTGAGTAGATTTTGACATGACCAAGTAAATGTTTGTATGCACTGTTAGGGCTTAAATAGCCTTTTCATTGATAGCAGGGTTTTTTGCATTCATTATTCACATATTCCTTTAATTCTGCACTCAAACCTGACTTTATTAGTAGACCATCTGTTCTGAAGTTTGGCAAATAAAGCAAGATTTTAGGAAAGGTTTTTTTCCAGGAGATAGAATGATCTGTTAGAAGGTATTGAGAAAAGACTTTTGGTCCAAAAGTGAGGGATTTAACTGCCAGACACTCCAGAAAGTCCAAGAAGGGAAAGCGGGGCGGGGTGGCCGGGAGAGAAAAGGGAAGAGAAACAAGTAGGACAGACAGTAAAAAAGAAAGAGAAAAAAGTTGCCACTGGAAAGTAGCAGAATGTCACATGCCATGAGTAATATCATACCAGCAGGAGTACTTTTCCTATGGATTACCAGTCCTAACAGGAAAATTTATTTCATTCTTTAAAGTGTCAGAAGAAGATTACAGGGAATTCCCTGGCAGTCCAGTGATTAGGACTCTGTTCTTCCACTGCAAGGGACACGGTTTGATCCCTGGTCGGGGAACTAAGATCCCAGATGCCATGCAGTGCAGCCAAAAAAAAAAAAGATTACACAATATTCTTTAAACATGAGTGTGAAAAACAACTTATTAAATCTTTGGATTAGATAGTTCTCTTTTCCAAAGAAAATGTGTCATTCAGAGAAACAGTGTAGTGAAAGTTGGCCACATAAAGATCATTCGTACTAAGAAATGAGGAAGCAACTATTTGATTTCAGACAAAAGTATTAAATAGTTTACAGTGGGTTAACACACACCTTGCCTCCTCCACCTGGATAAATGAATGAGTAGGTATATAAATAAATGAACAAATGTCTCAATAGCTACTAAATAGCTTATACTTCACTAAGGAACAAAACAGTTCACAAAATGAGAATGGATATTTTTTAATTACTAGAATAAATGAGTAATAACTTGGTCCAGCTTCTCTCCATGATGGAGGTCCTTGGTTCTCCAAACAAGGAGAAAAGAGCCTTCCTCTAGCTTCTGTTTCACTTTGTTGAGTAACAAAGGGGAGAATAAACCAGTTCACTTCAGTGAGATTGAACTCCAGGCTATCCAGGCTCACATTTTGTGTATGTGATGTTGAGAGCAGGAGCCTGGCGGGAGGGGCTCTTCTGCACAAGGGCAAGAGCACTGTAGGTACCTCGTCTGGAGCTCTGTTCTCTTGTCTTGTCTCTCTTGGGGATCACGGCTCATGGGCATCCCCACATCAAAAGGCAGAGAAGAGTGTGGATTGGAGAGAATCATTTACAAGACCTGACTTCTTGTCCTGGCCCTGTCACTTGCTAGCTGTGAGACTTGGGAAGTCTTATATCTTTTCTGACCTCAATTTCCTGGTCTGTAAATTGGTGATAATAACGCCTACCTTCTCTGCCTACTTCACAGGATAACACTCAAGAGAGAAAAGTGAAAGTGCTTAGAAAGATGCAAATCCTTAGAGAAAGTCAAGGGATTCTCTTTATTATTTTGAGAGCCTTGTGGGTCTGAGATTCCTTCCTATGGCACACCTTAACATTTCTCTAGCAGTTCAGCCTTTTGGCCAACAAAATCTTCTGTTCCAGTATTTGGCTGCTAGCCTTTGAACATGATGTGTTCATCCCCCACTGCTTTCTCATCATCTCTTTCAAACTTACCTGTTCTTTAAGGTCTAACTCAAGACCCACAGTCCCTTGATGAAATCTTCCTCAACGCCAACCCACACTCACATCCCTTCTGCTTACAATTTGTTATCTGTACCAATCGTTTTGGGCACTCCTTCTATGCAAGTAAACTGGAATTTAGGACTACATAGTTTCTATATCTTTTGCTTATAGTTCAGTTTATTTCAACAAACCTTTCTGAGTAATTACTATGGTACAGGTACTATGCAAAAGGGAAAAAATGATTAAGATTTAGACCTTGTCCTTGAGGAACTGAGTCTTGTTGGAAAGAGAAACTTATCAACAAATAATGACAATACAGTACACTATGGGAGAGAAATACACACCACGTGTGTACAATAAGGAAATGATTAACTCTTTTTAGGGGATGCCATGAAGGCTTTACAGCATTGTCTTATCTTATACAGTTACGTTAGGAACAGGGTTCCTAACAAACAATAGGACGATAAATGCTTGTTGAAGGAACAAAGGAACAAATCAATGGTCAGGGACAGCTGAGTATTTTTAAGGATGAATTGGAATTTACCAGGTGTTGGAGGAGAACACAGATAAAGAAAACAATGCATGTAAAGGAATGGGTGGAGGGGGTGTTAAATATCATGGTTTGTTAAGAAACTGCTGTAATTATGAAGGAGGAGTGAAGAGTCTTGAGGTAGGCCAGAGCCAAGATATGCGGGGCCTTGTATACCATGCTAAGAAGCTTAGATAGGAGATGCTTTAACATCATGTTAAAATAAATGGGTGGGAATGGAAAAGCTCGAATTCTGGAGAAGTCCAGAATAAACACAAAATTATAGAAAAGATGGTGGCACTAGCATTTTCAGACAGGTTCCAGCTGACTGTCATGTAAGGTCTACTCAGTTATTAAACTCCATCCTGAAACTATTATCTGTGCAATTAAAGCTAAGAAGTCTCTCCTTACATACCTCACTTTCAGTCTGGACAACAGTCCTACCAGGGAGGTAATGACATCCCCTTTCACCATGAGAAAAACTAAGGCTTGGAGCACTTGCCCATAGCAACACAGTGAAGCAATGGCAAAGCAAGGATGTGAAGGCAGGTCTACTTAGTTGCCCAATTCCCAATCTTTTCTGTTGCACCTCCCAACTCAGTTAGGTCTGACTGAGTTTTTCAGCAGATGGTCAAGAATGATAATTGCCAATAAAAAGAATTGTCAATAATAACTATAGTGCCTGAACTAAGATTAAGATAAAACTGAGTTAAGTTCCTAGAAGATAAGACCACTATAAATCTGTGTCACATACACAGATTTCTTGAATAAGCAATACAAAATACCTGTTATGTTCTTGCCCACTATGGACACTGCACTAGAGCTGTGTGAATCGTCCATATTATTGTGGCAAAAAAAAAAAAAAAATCTTTGGGACTCTTTGGAGATACTGCCCCACACCCTCAGGATTCTCATTCCAGTCCCACCACCTTTAATTGCCTTCTATGTCAGCGCATCCCCTCTTCAGGGGAAGACTCTGACTTCAAAAGCAATCTGGAAGGGTTTGTGAGATGCTCATAGCTTTCCAAGGATCATGACTGAAGGGTGGAAGGAAAACAGGAGTGCTTTTATGTTCTAAATGATACTGGACACATTTATTTCTCCCAAAGAGCTACCAGGTTCAACTTCACATCTATACCGTAGCTTAATTAATTACCTTACTGTGTTTCCAAAGTGGCTGAAGCACACAAGAACCACAACATTTAACTAGAAAGTACAGCCTTTCCCACCTCTGACCCTTCTGACCTTTCTTCATCAGGATCAGCCTCCGCCTCGAGCTCTCTTCACCCGCATCCTTCCCACTCATCCCCAGCCCAGTGACTCCTAACCACCACTCTGTCCCTCTACGATTTTGATGCCGTTATCTCCCCGCTTCCATTCAGCTTGACATCATCCAGAATGTGGATCTACGTGCACTTGATTTCTGGTTTCTTTTTGGCTGTGGAGTGGGGTCCCTCTGAAGGTTCTCACCAGAGCCATTATTCTGCTTGTTCTCCCATCTCTCCCCCAGATGTAGCTATCAAGACACGGCTGTTTTTCCCATTGTCCAAGGACCAATTCATGAAATAGGCCTGGCTTACCTCTGGTTTTCCACCGACTGGCACAGGGGTATTTTGAGATCTGACGGAGGGGTGGAGTCACTGAGAGCCAACCTTGTGCAAGGGTGGTAGAGGTTATCTACCGTGACTGGGGAGGGGCTGGGAAATATTCCACACACCTGCTTCCCTCCTGGTTTCAAGTTACCACCAATTAAAGAAAAATACTAGCATTGCTTATGAGCATCTTGGTTCAAATTAGTTTCCCACAGAAGGGGCAGACCCCTGAAAGACTAGAACACTGAATGGATAAATGCCCAGACATGCAAAGGTCATGGCCATCGACACTTCACAGGGGAGTGGGGCAGGCAGAATGGAGGTGCCCAGGTAGCTGGAAGCCAGGTGGTGACACTCAGTGCTGCGCTGCTGGTTGCAGATGGGTGGAGCTTAGGGGGGTTGGGGGATGGGTAATGCACATGACTATCCCTAATTCCTAGAAATATCAAAATGTTATTAATAAATCAGAATAGTTAAAATGGAAAAAACTGAACTTCAGAAATTCATCCCAGGACTAAATTTCTGCTCAGAAAAAAAAAAAAAGTAGAGAAAGACAAACGTGTATGACTAAGTCACAGGACCAAGATATGTAGGTATATGTATGTATGTGCATGTGTCTATGTATGTAATTTATATGTAATAAAGGCCAAAAAATTAAAAAGAACACATCATAGGAAAGGAAGCAAGACTGGAAATGTACACAAACAAGGCTTAAAGTCCAAAAATTATTAGGAGGAAAAGTGCCTGAGAATGAATTTCAATCCCCCAAAAGCCACTGACACCCTAAGAAACCCAGAGAAAAATTTGAGGCATGAAGATAAAACAGAACATGAAAAGGTGTACATTAATAAGGGTGTAATATTTGAAACTGGAATTGATTCTAGGAACCAAGAAAAAGTTTTCCAAGAATTTCTGGGGAAAAGGTAACATGTTCAGGTTTTTTTTTTTTTTAAGTTAAGAAAAATCACTTTTGAATTCCTAACTAAAGTAGGTCATTCTCAAGAATCCCAGAAATGATGAACTGGAGAATGACATTAATTTATGAGTATCTGGAGCTTTTCTCAGCAGAGGCACCATTGGGGTGGTCGATTTAGTGGCTCAGATGGTTGGTTATATGTGGAATATTTTTTTTTATAAGCTTTTTTTTTTGCTGCGCCACATGGCACGTGGGATCTTAAGTTCCCTCTGCTTTGGAAGCATGGAGTCTTAACCACTGGGCCACCAGGGAAGTCCCTGGTTACATGTGGAGTATGAGGCAGTAGCTTTGGGGAGCAGTGATGGCAGCTAGGGGAAAACCACAAGATTGGAATTGTGGCCCTCAAGCTCTCTCGCTCTAAATTCTGGGAAGATTTCTTAAGCCACCCTGACGCCGGCCCTCGAGCACTCCCCTTGTAGTCAGCGCTTGGGCATGAGGTGGTGGCATTTCCCAGGCTGTTGCAGGATGGCCAGAGCTCAGGCCTTTGACCCACTATAGAGCCAGGGCATGGTCATCCTCAGGGAAGGAAACTTCAGAGAGATGTAGTTATATCTGCCATCATTGTCACTGGCCAAAACAATTAGACTGCGACTTAGCAGAGAGAAAATGTACAGCAGCAAAAGGAAGAAAAAAAAAGCACTTTCAGGATCTTTCTTAAGGAAGAGAACTAATGAGTTTCCGTGAACAACTTGATGAAAATATGAGTAAAGTAACAAAATAGCAGCATCTTTTTTTTTTTCTGTCCACGGCGGCATCTGCCAGAAATAGAATGCACAGTACCCGAGTCATCTTCATCCTAAATTGGCTACGTTGGGGAATTTCCTGTCGGTCCAGTGGTTAGGACTCCATGCTTCCACTGATATGGGGGCCAGGGTTCAATCCCTGGCCGGGGAAATAAGATCCCGCAAGCTGCTCAGCACGGCCTAATAATAATAATAATGTTGGCTAGGTTGCATACCTCAAGGATTAAAGCTCTTCTTGAAGACAGCCTTTGCAAGAGACCTAAGGTGTCAAGAGTCACTAACGTGGGATAGATCTTGTGTAAACGTCCCAACCATATGGTTGGTAGTTGGCAAACAAGGATAAAAATCCACGCTATGCACAGCAATGAGTAAGCCAACCCCCCCCTTCACGTACAAGTTCTTTTGATAATGGAAAGTACTATATAGTTAGTGGGATATAACACCTGGAACTGAGTGTGGAGAGGTGGGAGAGGGAATAGAAATGAGAAGCAAGGAGGACAAGCAGCTTGGGGTTGGAGGAGGCTCAGAAAGAATAGCAAAGGCGGTCTCAGAGTCACAACAAAGTTCACGGGGTCTCAAATGCTGGAGGTCAAGCCAGAGGCTGGGGCAGAAACACCACGCTGTGGTCAGAGAAGGTCAATAGAAAGGACGTTGGAGGAAGCTAGGGAATGGGGTGGGGAAAGAAATGGGTGTCAAAGAGAGATCAGGTGGGGTCAGAAATTGAGGCCAGCATCTGATTCCTGGTTATAACTTGAGCTCTGCAAACATGCTAAAAATCCCTTGAGCTTTGGAAAAGCACCATGTAACCAGGTACAATCTAGTTTGAGATAATTCAATTAATAACTATGATACAGAACCAAGATTAGAGGGCAAAATGCTAACAGTTAGTCGAAAGGTTCTTCAATTCTGTTCACACTGGACAAAAGAGAAGCTGCATGTTGTAGAAGAAACAGCAAAGTCTGAAAACAGAAGTCCCATTTTTGACAGTGTACTAGCTGTATGACCTGAGGAAAAGATTCTTAGATTTTTATGGAGACTTTTATGTGTTATTTATTATCTTCTCATTTGTAAGAAGATGACAAGAAGAATAATAATAATTGCCTCAAAGAATTGTGAGGGCTAAATAGATAATGTGCATTAAAAAACTTTTGCAAAACTGATCTTTTAACTGTAATAAAAAGGATTGAGATAAGAACCAACAAATTAACAATTTTGTGCAGAAAATGCAAATAGTTAAAATAAGAACTACCATTTAGTGAATGCTTGTAGTGTGCTAGATGCTTTGAAGCAATGCTAGATGCTGTGAAAACATTCTCATTTAATTTTCACCATCCCCTTGAAACGAGTATTATTATTCCAAGTACACAAGTGAAGCTCAAAAAGGTTAAGTAAATTGAGTAGTTTCCTCAACTACAAATGATAAAACTCTATTTAATTCCCAGAAATAATAAGAAAATACCTTAAATGGGCAATATCCATGAATTTCACAAATTAAAAACATTTTATAATGTATTACAAAAATTCTGATGGGTCAAATGGAACAGCCTTGACTAGAGTTAGGGGCAATGAATAGACTTTAAATCTAACCTGTCCCAGTACCCCCAGTGCCATAACTTTGGAAACACTGCTGAAAAAAATTTTTTTTAAATAAATTCCTTTCTTGAGATCTCGCTTTACAAGTCAAAAATGCACTCACTGGTTAGTAAACTGAGTCAATTTCTATTGCTTTTTGGCAATCTTTTAAAAATAAATCAATCAAAGCCCTTGCTTACTTACCCGACGGAGCGGTGTCCAGCTCCTTGCAGTAAAAAGCGATTATCACAGTCGCAAAACACAATCTAGGTCCCTTAATCCAGCCTCTTTTGATCTCAAAAGGTGGTAACATTCAGTTCAGAGCTCACTCATCTGTAAATTGCATCACATTATCTCCGAGTTATTTAAGAAGCAAGCTCTGTTTGGTTTCAGGCATTTTTAACCTGCTAAAGGCAAGAAGGGTTTGCCACATAGTTCCAAAGGTCTTCCACTTACCACAACGGTCAGAGAAAGCAGAATGATCGAACCCATCGGGAATCAGTACGTCGTGGCCAGGCCAGTGTATTCCGCAAATGCTTTTGGGGAAGAACATAAGAAGAAACACAGACATCATAAGACACTTCTGGATCACCTCAAAAAGTGGTTCCGGTAAGATATTTTTTTTAAGGTACTGGCATTAGGAGTAAATGAAGCACTTTCTCTGAAATTTTTAAGCTTCCAAGCTCTTCTTTCTAGCCCACAGTCTCCAAAGTCTTTTTATCTTTGGTTTCCAAACCTCCTACTTCCTGCCAGGGCTAGAAAAGTAGTCTCTGAAATGAACACCAATCTCAGCTCTCAACACAATCTCTCCATATCAGAGGACTGATAGATGAGGACAGAGGAAAATTCTCCATCAGAGTGTTGTAAAGTCAAGCTGAGGATGACAAATAATTTCCATTGTGGCTAAAGAAAAGCAACATTTTTCTTAAAAAAAAAAATCCTTTGGTGGTGGTCAATCCTTTGGGGGCAGTTGATATGGGTAGGGAGGTGAATGTTAGTGGGAAAGTTAGTGAAATGATAATATATTATTATCTTTACCAATTTTCCATTTACAATAGGTACTAAACTTAAAATTGGATATTAATAACTGAACGGTGGCTTTCAATGTTTTCAGCTGTTCTGCACAAAAGGCCAAGAGAATTGCCCTCTCTTTGTTCCCCATAGCATCTTGGTTGCCAGCGTATCGCATAAAGGAATGGCTCCTCAGTGACATTGTTTCTGGAATCAGCACAGGGCTGGTGGCTGTACTGCAAGGTAACTTTTTTTTTTTTGAGATATAATTCATGTATCATAAAATTCACCCTTTTAATGTGCACAATTCAGTGCTTTTTGTGTATTCACGAGGTTGTGCAACTATCACCACTAACTAATTGCAAGACATTTTCACTACAACCATCCCCCAAAATCTCTTGCAATCACTTCCCATCCCCACTCCGTCCATCCCTCGGCAACAACTTTCTGTCTCAATGGATTTACCTATTCTGAGCATTTCATGCAGAGTCACAGAATATGTCGTCTTTTGTGTCTGGTTTCTTTCACTTAGCATAATGTTTGCAAGTTTCATCCATGATGTATGGGTACTTCATTCCTTTTTATGGATGAATAATATTCTACTGTATAGATATACCACATTTTGTTTGTCCATTCATGAGTTGATGGACATTTGGGTTGTTTCCACACTGTGGCTTTTATGAATAATACTATTATGAACACTTGTACACAAGTTTTTGTGTGGACATGTTTCATTTCTCTTGGGTATATACCTAGGAGTATAATTACTGTGTCATGTAATAACCCACTAGCAATGGTGAGGGTTCAAATTTCTCCACATCCTTGTGAACCCTTGTTCTTGTCTGCCTTTGTTATTTTAGCTATCCTAGTGAGCATGAAATGGCCTCTCTTTGTGGTTTTGATTTGCATTCTCCCAACGACTAATGATGTTGAGCATCTTTTCATGTCCTTACTGACAATTTGTACCTCTTTGGAGAAATGTCTGTGTAAATCTTTTGCACATTTTAAAATTAGGTTATGTGTCTTTTTATTGTTGAATTGCAAAAGTTAATTATATAATTCTGGATAATAGACCCTTATCCAAGATACGATGTGCAAATAATTTCTCCCTTTCTGTAGGTTGTCATTTCACTTTTTTGATAGTATCCTTTGAAGCACACATTTTTACATTTTGATGGGGCCCTGTTTATCTGTTTTAAATTTGGTTGCTTATGCTATAGGTGTCACGTCTAAGAAACCCATGCCTGATCCAAGGTCACAAAGGTTTACACCTAAGTTTTCTTCTGAGAGTTTTATAGCTTTAGCTCTTACATTTACATCGTTGATACATTTGAGTTAATAAAATAATTTTTAAGTTACAATCTTAAATACTTGAAGAACCTAATGAAAACTTCTATGATCCCTTTGCATGAAATAAGGACACTGATGCTTGTGTATTCACAGGTTTAGCATTTGCCCTGCTGGTCACCATCCCCCCAAGCTATGGGTTGTATGCAGCCTTTTTCCCAGTCATAATCTACTTTTTCTTGGGCACTTCTAGACACATATCAGTGGGTAAGTGAACTACTGGGCTAATTAATGCTCACATTGCTTTTCTTTATGAATGCCATTAGCCACGCATTGTATCAATTCCAAATTGTGCAGAATCCAGGAGAGGAGTCATAGTTTCTTGTAAGAATTAGGACTGGGGCTTGGGGAAGTAGACCAGAACCCCGGACAGCAGTCTTTTTATATGCTACATTATGGCTGAAAGACAACTGTGCTATAGGGAGACATAATGACTACAACTCGCCCTCTCTTTATTAGGTCCATTTCCAGTTCTTAGTATGATGGTGGGAGCAGTAGTTGTGAGATTAACCCCAACAGCCGATACAGCTGGTCCGACAGTCACTAATAGCTCAGTGGCTGAGCATAAGGTGATGGTGGCTGCAACGGTCACAATTCTTTCTGGAATCATCCAGGTGAGTACTCTGTCACAGAACCTACCCTCCCCAATTTATGTGTCCTGACTGGTGTACATCTTTGTGGTTTTTCTCCTTCCTGCCACCCCTCTCAACTCTTCCCGTTAGTTTACATGCCTCCTTCAGTGGCCCATTGGAAATAATTTAAGAAGAGTCACTCACCACAACCAGAAGTGAAAGGGCAGATCTACTTTGCATAGATGATTGAACATGGGTCTAGAGAGAAGGAAAAACGAGAGTGGGGAGGCACATGTGGTGACAAGTGAAATGCTGAATTCAATAATATACCTAGGAATTTATATACTCACTAAACAGAACTCTATGCAATAGAGAAACTGGAAGCTTGGGAACTTTTTTCTTTCTAATTCCTCATTGACTATAGTCTATTTGGAAGGGATGGGTGCTTAGCACTTTGAATTGTCCGTGTCAAAGATTTGGAGAAAGCTGAAAAGGATTATGGAGGGGTTTAAAGCCTCACTCCCAAGCCACACCCCTGCCACCATGCCTGGATTATGAAAATGCCCCTATCCTCAAGATGTTAGATAGTGAAAATGTCAGACTCCTCAAGACATTGCCTAAGTTTACGGCTAATGATATTAGTAGTTAAGACCATTCCTTAAAGAAAAAGAAAAAAAGAGTCAATTCAAACCAAGACATAAGTGGTGGGTCTTCTTGACCAACAATGGGGTCAATTCAACAATGGGGTCCAAGTGCATCTCTGATCCTAGTGCCTTTGCAAACTCACAGCTCAGTTTGCATTCCGGGGACAGGAGTGGAGAGGTAGGCCAAGCATCTATCCATTTACTTTCTTGCAAAATCCTGATGCTTTGGGGGAATGAACCACTTTTGCCCTCATTTAAAATCAAGCACTTTTGATGTCATGAGCAGTTACGTATTTCCTAACGAAAGTCAAGCAACTTGTTTGAGGGAACCTGAATGGATGCTCGCCCATGCATGCGACAGCAGTTGTAAAGGGTAACTGAAAATTCCCTGGGAAAATTTATGAGGGCTGATGCTAGATAAGATTCTGCTATGAAAGGTTTATGGTGAGTCTCCTAAAGATACCACGCCTTCAAAAGAGGGAAGAGAAGAAACCTGTTAGTTCTTGGGGGTATACTGGACTGATGTGATATGTGAACACCATGTAACATTCCACCTTGGGGTGTGGGGGGGTGGTGTTGGGATGGGGGAGGGAAGCAGAGGGTGGTACCTTGCATGGGAGGTTTTCCAGGAGGCAACAACACTTGCTTCTTCAAGACACAGGAGTGGAGGCTGAACCTCCACATGTTGAATCATTACAGTAGCTGATCCTTCAGTCTGCCGAGGTGTTCTCTGAATCTACACTAACAAAGGCTCTGGCTCTCTCTTTGCAGTTGCTCATGGGGGTTCTGCAGTTGGGCTTCGTGGTGATTTATCTGTCCGAATCCTTAATCAGTGGCTTCACCACAGCTGCCGCTGTCCACGTTTTGGTTTCCCAGCTCAAATTTATTCTTCAGCTGACAGTCCCAGCACACACTGATCCCTTTTCAATTTTCAAAGTAAGTATTCCTTATGCTTAAAAAATATGGAAATACACGAAATTCACTATCATGTTTCCAGGAGAACTTTCCTTTCATGCCTTTGCTTCAGGACTTACCTATAACTTCCAAGAAATCAATGGGCTGTGAAATGTATTCACATTAAGAAAAAGTGGCAAGGAGAACAACACTGAAAATCTAGCACAGCTACCATATACCACATCAGCTGATGTGAATAACAGAAATTAACTACCACTTCTCTTAGATTTGAACCTTCAGTATTTTTAAAAAGAAAAAACATCGATGCCCATTATTAAAAGTTTGTCCCAAGTTTTAAAATCTTTCTCAAAATCTTATTTTGAAAGAAATTTGCTGATTGAGTGGAAGTGCTTCCCTATTTCTAAAAAGCAGGTCTTGTTCTCTTAGAATTGAAGTTCTTCTGACTCTTATGCATCCCTGTTTATAAAACAAAAGGAAATTGGCCAATATGTAAATAGAACAGTGGTTCTTTCTTCTCTCCTCTAAAGGATGTTCTGTAGAACGGAGAGTGTTCTTAGTGCCTCTGAATTTCTGTATTTTTGTCCTCATTCTTTTTTTCTTTCTGAGGCTAGCTACAGGTTTGTCTCTTTTATCTTTTCAAAAATCCAGCTTTTAGTTCCATCGATCTTTTCTACTGTCTTTTTAGTCTGTGTTTCATTTCTTTCCACTCTGATCTTTGTTATTTCCTTCCTTTTACTGACTTTGGGCTTGTTAGTGCTTCTGTCAAGACAGTCTTTGGGAATCAGAGACAAACTCCCTCCAAATTGGAACCAGCACTCTCTCACTCCCATCCAGAGCTATTCCAGAAGTGGAGCCTTTTGGGAACCATTTGGGATCCAGTTTGGACCTGCTTGAGCTGTCTGGATCCCACAGATATGGCACCCAACTGGCTTCGAGAATTGCACGGCTAGCCAGGAAACTAGTTTCCAAAAGTGACAGAGAGAGTCAACGAAGAAATATGAGGGGTCTGAACATTAAAAAAAAAAAAAAAAGCCAGGAATTAAGGGGATACATGCGAAGAAAAACTACCAGAGGTCAAAGGTTATTCCCTGGACAGAGCAGTAGTGTTGATTGTGAAATAAAAAAGATGGCAACGAGACCTAAGAGCAGAAGAGACCAGTTATAAAAATGTGAAAAACATCCAAGAAAATTCAACACTAGACGAAGAGCATCCCTAAACCAGTGTGGTGACAATGCTGTGCTGACTTACCCTTCTCACATCTCCATGCTAGTCTCTACAATTACTCATGGCTAACATGAGCAGAACAGGGAATTGCTATCAATCTGTCAGTCGTTTCACGTCTATGTTTATTTTTATCTATTTGGAATTAATTAAGTGTTATATCCAAATTACACATTAATGTAGCACTTGGGTGTTTTTTACTTTTATACTTTAGGTACTAATTTCCATATTCTCACAAATAGAGAAGACTAATATTGCAGACCTTGTGACATCCTTGATTATCCTGTTGGTGGTATTTGTGGTTAAAGAAATAAATCAGCGCTACAAAGCCAAACTTCCAGTGCCTATTCCAATTGAACTCATCATGGTAACTGATCATCTCAAGAGTTTCTTTCATAATTCGTTAGTCTTGTGTTTTTATGTCTAAAGCCCTTCACCGTCTGTAGATCAGGAGGTTTTAGTGGGACCGGCGACCTCTCTGCAGTTTCTGGGTATCATATTTAGTATGGTTTTCTCTTTATTCAGAATTTAATAACTTGCTTTGATGATTTGGGGTTTATTCTTTCCATGTAAGACAAGGATGGGGCAGAGAGCAGACCTCTGAGAATCCTAGTGAGAGACCCATTGGAATGGAGCTGTGGTTCTCAGCTTTGGTGGTACATTAGAATTGCCTCGGGACTTTTTAGAAAGTAGCCAGACCTGAGCTTGAGATTCTTAACTAATAAGTCAAGGGGTGGCTTTTGGCAATGGTATTTTTTTTTCAAAGTAAGACTCTTAGTTACATCTCCCATTTCTAACTTGCAACTTTTCTAATTTGCAACTTTGCAGACTGTGATCGCAACAGGTGTGTCCTATGGCTTTGACTTCAAAAACAGGTTTAACGTGGCCGTGGTTGGGGAGATGAAAAGTGGGTAAGTGTCTCTCTTATTATGGCATCTCCAAGCACTAACTAGAGAGTAAGCAGTAGTGACGAACGACTCCAAGCTGAAATGCATGAACCCAGCTCAGAACCCTCCCTGTATCTGGCATCCGTCATGCATCCAGGAGGAGGGCTCGCTACTCTCCTTCTAGGAGGGAGTCACAAAGGACATAGGGTCTGCAGTTCTTAACATCAGAAAGTTTCTCTGTGTGGAAGAACTCACAAACCAGAAGAGAAGGGGCTCACACGCAAGAAAAGTGAGATAATGAAAGTAGAAAAATAGGCAAAGTAAACTTGCTCCTCCCCTTAAAAGGAACTGAGGGAAACCAGATTTCCTTGGCCATAAATTACTATAAACAATATGTAGTGTTTTGTTTGAGGTTACTGGAGCCAAGTTCCGACAGTTCAAAGGAGACACTGAAGGAATACCTGCCACACGCTGCTTGAGCAATCCAGATGGGCACACTCTGTCCTTTCTGAAGATCAAGTTCAAGACAAGCCCAGAGCAACTCTTAGCGCTGCAGAAGGATGGGAGGCACAGCTTGTACAAGGAATTTGAAAACGTATTCCATTGCATTTATTGGATTGAGGAGGGAGATCCAGTTTTGTGCTCTTTCCTCTCTCTGACCTCTGGCCATAGCATCAATTTCTTCCAACTTGCTTACCAAGGAAAGGTGGTATTCCTGTAAAAAAAAAAAAAACCCTCCCTCCCTCCCCATGCTTAGGAGTATTTGAGAATTATTCCAGGAATCAGCATTTATATGCATTGCGTTGTTGACTTAAAACTAACTAAATTCTATTAAAAGCAAATATATAGGGCTTCCCTGGTGGCGCAGTGGTTGAGAGTCTGCCTGCTAATGCAGGGGATGCGGGTTCGAGCCCTGGTCTGGGAGGATCCCACATGCCGCAGAGCAGCTAGGCCCGTGAGCCACAATTACTGAGCCTGCGCATCTGGAGCCTGTGCTCCACAACAAGAGAGGCTGCAATAGTGAGAGGCCCGCGCACCGCGATGAAGAGTGGCCCCCGTTTGCCACAACTAGAGAAAGCCCTCGCACAGAAACAAAGACCCAACACAGCCATAAAAATAAATAAATAAATAAATAAATAAATAAATAAAAATTAAAAAAAAAGGCAAATATATATTTTTAAACAAAAAATATTTTTATCAAGTGTAAAAAATATTACACTTGTAATATTTGGATCACAAATATCACTTTTAATTTAAATGGTAGAAATTAGGCTGAAGCTGAAAGACTATTTCTAGGGTTTCCCTCCACTCTGCAACTTTCAAGTGATTATGCTTTATTTAAACATCTTGGGAGACACAAACTAGATAGATAAGTAGATACAAAATTAAAGAGGATCTTGCCAGAAAGGTTTTGAAATAAAAGGTAAGAACACTGAGTTACAATCTTAGAGACATTACTTAGTAAATATATTTTAAATGTCAGTGGACCTCCCTCCATATTGTGTGTGGGTGGGGAAAGGGGTAACTCACATTTATAGGTCATTACACTCTACAGAGAGGCAGTGTAGCCCAGTAAGCAAACTCATGCTTTCTAGAGGCAGAGTGCCTAGGATTTACTTCAGACTCACTTCCTGATCTTGGGCAAATAAACTCTGTGCCTTAATGTCTTTGGCTGTAAAAATGGGGCTAAAAATAGCATAGGTTATTACATAGGGTTCTTGTAAGGATTAAGTGAG
Organism: Balaenoptera physalus; assembly: GCF_965194825.1. Taxonomy (NCBI): domain Eukaryota; kingdom Metazoa; phylum Chordata; class Mammalia; order Artiodactyla; family Balaenopteridae; genus Balaenoptera; species Balaenoptera physalus. The sequence continues at coordinate 15,828,378 of NC_138887.1, forward strand.
TTAATATGTGTGATGTCCTGAAGTGCCTGACCTACTGTAAGAGTTCAAACTGCATTACTGCTGTTCCTAATTTAGCACCTAAATTAGGTACTAGGCACTTTACACGCTTTTTTTTTTTAATTAATTAATTAATTAATTTTATTTTTGGCTGTGTTTGGTCTTTGTTGCTGCGCCTGGGCTTTCTCTAGTTGCAGCAAACGGGTGCTACTCTGCGGTACGCAGGCTTGTCATTGCAGTGGCTTCTCTTGTTGCGGAGCACGGGCTCTAGGCACGCAGGCTCAGTAGTTGTGGCTGGTGGGCTCTAGAGCGTGGGCTTCAGGAGTTGTGGCGCACGGGCTTAGTTGCTCCGCGGCATGTGGGATCGTCCCAGACCAGGGCGTGAACCCGTGTCCCCTGCACTGGCAGGCAGATTCTTAACCACTGTGCCACCAGGGAAGCCCCTACATGCTTTTTACAGGCCCATTTTTTCTGAGTGATAATCGAGTGAGCATTTTAAATTTCTGATGATTGCAAATAGAAGATAACTGGAAGGTAACAATTGCTAATTATTGCTAATCTGTTATTAATGAATATGACACCTTGAAGTGACTTTGTGAAGCCACATACACTGAATGCAAATAACTTGGCTGAAGGAAAGAGATCATTGAAATAGTAAAGGAAACACAAAAGATATATTCAGATTCCAGAGGGACCCTGTAATAGTAGCTTACAGGTACTTTCTACTTCACAGTGTGTCAACAGTAGTCACATTCATTATTTTATTTGACCCTCCCACAAAAATTATGAAGAAAAGAGAACAAGTGTTATTATCATCACTTTACAAATGAGGAACCAGGGTAAGTAGCAGAGCCAGGAAATGAATCAAGTTTTCAGACTGTAAATCTCCATCACACCACTCTGCCTATGGTGATTAGTGGCTAGAACAAAAGAATAATAGCAGGCTTCTGGTTATTTTGGTATAAAATGCAAATTATAATTGTACCACTGGTTTTAGATTATATATAATGTTCCAAGCTAACTTTCTGATTTATGAAAGCTGCAGAATATGAAATAATAGTACTTCTTCAAAATTAGAGCTAAAAATTTATTAACATTCACAAAACATGAATAGCAATTTTAAAAGAGTTGAATGGACCCAATTAACTTACCTCCAATAAGTTTTAGGTCAGAAACAGATGTTTATAGGAGCTGAGCATTTTAGTAAATTGATGTTGAGTTTGGGATATTTGGACTTTATAATACAATTAGTAAATATTATTTAACTGCTCTAAGTTCATGAGGCACAGGCACAGGAGTATCCTCTGTGACTTGAATGTTTCCCTGACACTATCTCACTTTAAATGGAAACCCGCCCTCCATCAGGGCCACAGCTGGCTCTAGAAGTTCTATGGAGTGCGGGGCAGAGTCTAATGCCCATCTGTTTGCTAAGGGTTTTCCATGAAAAGTTATCATTATCAATGAAGGGAAGAATTTCTTGCTTTCCTTCTCTCAGAATTGTGTTTGCTCAAAGAGCCTTCATCCATGGATAGCTATTGGAGGCATAATGGGTGATACTTTGCAACCCAATGTAACAATACAAGTGGGATCTGAGACATTTTGCACAAAGCTTATATTGATCTAAGTGTACACTATAGTGTGGCTATGCTAGCAAAATCATATCAGATTTATCACTATCACTGGACTAGATTTATACTCATATCAAATACAGGCAGCATTGCTTTTCAACAGTAAGGTAACAGATTCCAAGGTTTTCAGTGGTGCTAAATTCTTGCTAGTCATACTCCAAAGGCACAACTCAGCCTAGATTGCATTCATTCATTCGTTGACTTGCCCAACAATTACTGACCACCTGATATATGCTGTGAAGGACCATTGTTGGTCCTGGTCATAGAATAATGAACCAGTTACAGCCCCTGCTCTGGGTCTGGATGGAGAGTTGGGGGAGAGAGGGGCAGGGATGGAAACAGGAGGCATCAAGAACTGGGGAAGCATAGAGAATCTTGCCTAACCCTGACCTTGGGGGTGAGAAAAGACTTTCTGGAGGGAAGGATAGGGACAAGGGGAATGGTTCAGGGAGAGGCAACAGCAAATTAGAAGCTTTCAAGGTGAGAGATGATGGGTGATGAGAAACAAAGAAAGCTTGGTATAGCTGGAGTATAAATTCTGGGAAAATGGTAGTAATTAATCAAGATGTGGAGGAGGGGTAATTGGGACCTCACTAAGGACTTTGGACTTTTCCTGAGAACAAATGGATACTGTTGAAGGTTTATAAGCAGGTTGGTGACATTCTGACTTGCTTAATTTCAATTTCAGGTTTCAGGCCCCTATCACACCTAATGTGCAGACTTTCCAAGATGCCATCGGAGACTGCTTTGGCATTGCCATTGTTGGCTTTGCAGTGGCCTTCTCTGTGGCCAGCGTCTATTCCCTCAAATACGATTATCCCATTGATGGCAATCAGGTAAATATAAACCGACGCCGGGTCTAATTAGGCAACTTTATATACTATTCTGCATGCATAATATCAATGGTGCTGCGTCTAAAGAAGATTCTTCCTTGTTCTCCCATCAGGAGTTAATCGCCTTGGGAGTGGGTAACATATTTGGTGGATCGTTCAGAGGATTTGCAGCAAGTACAGCCCTCTCCAGATCAGGGGTCCAGGAGAGTACAGGAGGCAAAACCCAGGTATTGGAGGATGTTTGCTGTGAGGGTCATCCTTGCATGAGTCACTGGGGATGCGGAGCCCGGGGGGAAGTTGAGTCTGTGATGAGAATGCTCTCATCTTCACAGATCGCTGGCCTTCTCTCTGCTGTCATCGTGCTGATTGTCATCCTAGCCATTGGATTTCTTCTGGAGCCTCTGCAAAAGGTAGCACTCCTCTCTCGGACTGCCATCTCTCTCCTTTGGGTGATGAATCAAGGACCCTCGTTCTTAAACTGAGGAAGCACAAACTAAACTAGGGAAAATGAGTATCTGCAAACTCTCAGGTACTCTTCTTAGCCAATACTCTGTGGGCCAAAACTATTTCTTTTTCTCCTGGCACTATCTTATGAATGTTAGGAATGCAAATATCCAACAACTCTACCCTTGCAACTCATACTCTGCCTTATCAACTCTCCTCTTCAACCGCTATGTTTGTAGCCCCAGATATAATTAATGTTTACATAGGAAGGCATCCTGGCACTGCAGCTTCGATATGGATTGACTAAAGTGAAGATTTTCTTAAAGGTTGAGGTCATCAGGCCCTCTATTGAATTCAGAGAATGGTGCTATCAGCCACACAACCTGTTCTTAGGAATACGCCCTGCAGCTCCCAGAGTTTGGTTTGACTCCAAGACCAAAGCTGTCAGATTGCTGGATGGGAGCAAACAGCTAGACTTTGACCTTGTACCTTCACCTCATGCTCCTCTGTCCATCTCTCCTGAACTGTAATTTTTGAGGGTGTACTTTAATGCTTTGTCCACCGTGGCAGCATCCAGGTTACAAAATTAACAGCGGGCCCTAGAAAATACAGGATCTGGAGGAAACCGGATGATGGTCAATACCTTGTTCTTTGTGGTGTTAATTTCACTTTGAGGGAGTACAGGGGGCACTGGCTCTAGTCCTGCAGATGTAATTCTAAGCGGCTCGGCCGCTTATTTTCTGTGTGTTTTGAGCAGATTACTTAACCTCTCTGAACCTCAAGTTGCCCATTTGTAAAATAAGGAGGGAAATAGCCCCCACCTCACAGAGTTGTTGCAAAAATTGAATGAAATAATGCACGTGAAATATTTAGCCCAGGGTGTGGCACATTATAAACACTTAATAAATGATAGCCTTTTTTTTGTTAACTTTATTTATTTTTGGCTGTGTTGGGTCTTCGTTGCTGTGCAGGGGCTTTCTCTAGCTGTGGTAAGCAAGGGCTATTCTTCGTTGTGGTGTGTGGGCTTCTCCTTGCATGGGCTTCTTCTTGTGGTGGCTTCTCTTGTTGTGGAGCACGGGATCTAGGCACGTGGGCTTCAGTAGTTGCAGCATACGGGCTCAGTAGTTGTGGCTCGCAGGCTCTAGAGCACAGGCTCTGTAGTTGTGGTGCACAGACCTAGTTGCTCTGTGGCATGTGGGATCTTCCCGGACCAGCGATCGTACCCGTGTTCCCCTCATTGGCAGGCGGATTCCTATCCACTGCGCTGCCAGGGAAGTCCCAATGCTAGCCTTTATTGTAAAGATTATTATTGTTGTTGTTATTCTTATTCTACAAACATTCTATTATACCTCTGACTACAAAGGACATAGAGATAGGACACAGCCCACCAAAGTCTGTTGGTTGTTATCTAGGCCTTTTTCCTTGTTGGTTGGTAGCTGGAACATGAGTTTTGTCCAAGGTTTCTGGAGTCCCAGTGCAGTTATCCCGAATGTGGCCAAGCAGAGCACAGTACTCTTTGCTAAAATTATGTGTTCTTCCTATGCTAACCTACTGATTTCCAGAGGAATGGCATAAAATGGGTCAAAAAGTCACCACCAAAGAAATAATGTGTATAAGAATGTATATCTCAATAAAAATAAATGCACACACAGCTCCCCAACATAGAGAATTCTGCCCTGTGTGCTTCCTCCCATGTGTATCCCTGGGCTCTACCTCACCCACTTCAATTGGGAGAAACTAAAAAAACAATTGCCATTTAAAATCCTATCTCTTTCGTGAATAAACCACACCAACGACACTGTCCAGGATGCTAATCAAAGGCCCTACTTTGTAAAGGAACCATGTGACAATTCCTTCTTAGACCGTTGTTTCTGTAATGTTTTTGTTTCATCTGAATAACTGGTCTGCTTCTTTTTATCATATAAGGACAAAATAACCCTTCATGATAGCTAAGAATGAACATTCCTTTATATCAATTACAGTATGGATACCTGGTTCCTGGTAAAATGATTCCCCTTTTCCTGTCTATGGCTTCTCAGGGCTCTGTAATCTTTATTTTTCTTTAAAGGGCTCTATTGTGTATGTATTTCACTGTAAATTGTTTCAATGTTTTTTTAATTTTTAAAAAAATTTAAATTGAAGTATAGTTAACTTATAACGTTGTATTAGTTTCAAGTGTACAGCAAAGTGATTTGGTTATACATATAAATATTGTTTACCCATTTTCAAGTTGTTTTTCCATGGAATACTGACCAGGTGGTAAATAATGCCTAATGAAAAGAAAAAATATGTCTCTTCTGCAGGTGGTACTTGACATGTTTTATAGTAAAGTCCCCCAAAGCAGCAGGCTTGTTGCACAGAGTACTGTGAACCTTTCACACAGCTACCATGGTGGGGGGGCAGGGCATCTACATAGCTACACTACAATATCAAAACCAGTACATTCACATCAGTACAGTACTGTTAACCGGATTACAGACTTTATCCAGTTTCCCCCATTTTTTAACTGGTGTGCATTTGTGTGTAATTTCCTTTTTAAAGTCACTTAAGACAATATTTAGTCTTCTAAACAACAACCTCTGTTCTCACAGTGAGTAAATGAGCTAGTCAGGCATTAAATTATAAACATAACTTGTGAAAATAAAAAATGTCTAGATCAGTTAAACTATATTTGAGATAGGAAAACACAAACTGTGTTTGGTTTTTCTTTGTACATTTCTTTTATGGTGTGAAAGTAGTCAGTATACAAATTCCATAGTCCATTCAGAATCGAACAGCTGAATTGGGGGCAGGGGTTGGGGGCCTGTTCCTACCATTGTGTTAAAACCCAAATAAGGAAGAGAGCGTGCCATTCAGCATTTTTCACCTTAATTATCATAATTCCTGCAAGACAAATTATCTCATTTTGGCATGCCACGAAACAAAAACTTGAGCTTAGCTGACCACCCAGACCCTTCTTCGTGACTCTACCGTTCAGCGGTATCACCATCAGGCCTCTTAAAGGAGGCTGTGTTACTGCCTCTTCCACTCATTAGTTCACCCACTCATTCGTTGAATAATTATGAAGCCCCTCCCACGTGCATTTACCACAGTAGGTTCTGGGGATCTAGCAGGGAACAAGACAGATAAGGTTCACGCTGTCCCAGAGAGTCGGCCTCAAATCTTTGCGAACCTCTCTGTGATCTTTGGCTTCCTCTTACTAAATGACATGATTACTGATCATCATCCAAGGTTTGAATTCTGATTCCAAGACCCCAAGCTCCCCAAGTTTCTTTCTTTTCTTTTTTTTTTAAAGATTTTTTTGATGTGAACCATTTTTAAAGTCTTTATTGAATTCGTTACAATATTGCTTATGTTTTACGTTTCGGATTTTTGGCCGCGAGGCATGATCTTATCTCCCCGACCAGGGATGGAACCCGCACCCCCTGCATTGGAAGGCAAAGTCTTAACCACTGGACTGCCAGGGAAGTCCCCCCAAGTTTTTTTTTGAAACAAAGAGCAACCCCCTCTCCCTACCTACAGTAAATAGACATACACTAGACCACCTCTGCTTGGGAAGAATTTCTTTTGGTCATAGGTCTTCAGATCTGCCTTTCTCTGACCCAAGGTACAGGCGAGTAAATGCTATCAGATCATCTACGGCATGTCCCTGTCACTGTGGTGGGGACAAAATCATGGCTGGGGACAGCTCACAGTCCCGGGGCTGGTGTATCGTGCATGGCATTGCACACCAGAAAAGGGTGTATCCTTTGATAGGCCTTGAGGCCCTTGAAAGGACTCACTTATTTACAACCTTCACCTTTGCTTCTATATGGTTATTGGATTATCTCAAAGTACATCTGCTCTTTATGTTTTTCACAGTCTGTCCTGGCAGCTTTAGCGCTTGGAAACTTGAAAGGAATGCTGATGCAGTTCACAGAAATACGAAGATTGTGGCGAAAGGATAAGTATGACTGTGTAAGTAGAGGCGATGGTATTTGAAAGAGAGCAATCAGAATGACATTTTAATGCTGATGTAAAATGCATATTTATATTGTAAACAAAGTGAAATTTTGTTTCTATCTATCTGTTCAAATAACCTGAGTTTGTTTTATTTGCTATCTTGAAACTACATACTCTAATGATTATTCTCTGGGATTTTAATGTAAAAGGATGAGCTACTTACAAGCAGGAAATGGTCCATGAAACACAAGGAGAGAACTTCTTAGATCTGTTCTAAAAATTCTTGCAGTCACCTCTAACACCACAGAAACTCTCTGAATCGTAGGGTATGCATTGCTTCTGTTCTTCATTACATCATATGTTAGTTTCCAGAGAATCTGTGAAGAAAAATTCTGAACATTCCTTTTGGAAACACTCTATAAAGGCTCCCCTCGCTCTCAACATGCCTTGCTATGAGAAGCCCATGTTCCTAATTATATCAGGGTCAAAGTCTGTGGTGTAAAAAGGCTTGTTAACATAGCCTATGGTACTTAACAAGCATAAAGTAATAAACCACACTTGGTTTAGTTTCACTGCTGATAGATCAGTGTTAGGGATTTTAACACTTTTTTGGCATGCTAGGAGTCTGGTAGAGACAGTAGCCTTTACTTAAATCAGCAGGCCAAAAGTAAGAGATTAGTCCAGGCTCTACCAGTTAATTTGCTGATTTTGACAAAGAGCAGCTGGTTCTGGAATTTTCGCTGTGACAGATTCGATCATTTCCTTAACTGGCTCAGGGATGGGATTAGAAATGGATACACTCTCTTGGGATTTTTGAAAAGATTTGCTTGTGTTCCTGCAGCTCAGAACCTGAGCCAGCAGAAATGACCTCAAGGCAGGTCCCTTCTGCTGTGCACTCCCAACTTCTGCTTTGGGCCCTAGAAGTTCATGCTTTCTTATAGCTCTGGACCTAGGACACTGTACTTAAATGAGAGTAAACTGTAGCGTATGTGTTGCCTTCTTTCGACAGCTAATTTGGGTCATGACCTTCATCTTTGCCGTTGTCCTGGGCCTCGGTTTAGGCCTGGCTGCTAGTGTGGCGTTTCAGCTCCTGACTATCGTCTTCAGGACCCAGTTGTAAGTGCTCATTGTGGTCTGCATCCTTGCAGGCTTTGACCTGCCCAGGTCAGAGGAGAAAAGAACCTGTCACTTGTTAAGGGAAAAGCAGTTTAGCTGATAGGTATGCAAATCTATCAAGATTGGCTAAGTCTGGGATTTCCCTGGTGGTCCAGTGGTTAAGACTCCACGTTTCCACTGCAGGGGGCGAGGGTTTATCCCTGGTGGGGACTAAGATCCCACATGCTGTGCGGTGTAGCCAAAAAAAAAAAAAAAAAAAAGAAGAGAAGAGAAGATGGGCCAATCTGTTCTGCCTCACCCCAAGGCCTGAAGGTGCAAGAATGGCCCAGCCTTAGAGCATCAGCCAGATCCCGCCAGTTTCTGGTCCGCTCCCTGCTTTGACACCAATTCAAAGAAGTCATAAATCTCTGAGTCTGTTTGCCCAGCTGTAAACTGGTGGTAATTCTATTCTGAGCAGGTTTACTGTCTTTGTCTCAGACTTGTTAAACACGGGCAAGTGTTTCTGAGAAGATTCTGAGATTCTCCGTGTCTGGGGGAGTGTTGTTGTTCCTCTGGATGGGTTGTTAGATTGGACTCCCACCTGAAAATCAAGGAGCTGGATTAGAGAACTTCTCAAAGGCCCCTCTCATCCCAAAATGCCACAAAAGCTACTTAGAATTCTTGATTTTTAACAGAATTCCAAACAGAATTCCAGTCCAAACATCTTTGGATTCTTAAATCTCTGCCATGTAATGTCACCACCGTGTGGTCACTCAGCCTATGTTGGATTACATGGCATGACAGAGAAATAAGGCTTGTTGGGATCTAAGGTGTTCTAGAACAGAAGGTGTTATCATAGTTAAGGTTGATCCTGGACTGATGGAACACATTTACATTGAAATGTTCCTGCACTTTTTTATTCACTTATATTTTCATTCATTTCTTGGGGACCCATCAAACACAGAGACAAACTGAGTGGTCATAGGCAAATCATAATACTTCTCCATGTCCTTATCTATACAACAAGGTGACTGTATCTGCCTTATTTCACCCACTAACTGATAGTCAGAATCAAAATGGCAAAGCATATGGAAGTGCTTTGTAAACTGGATGTGGTAAATGGGAGGAGAGGCACAGTTCCAGGAGCTGTGGGAGGGTCAGTCAAAGAAGGTGTTTGCCCTCCAGGGCATGATGGCGTGAGGATTCCCCAACCTTTAAAAGTTGGAAAAGTGAGCCTGCTTTGGGATGCTGGGAAAACATCGACGTTAGCCTCATAGGCCTAACATATATGCATGAATGATTCACTTGGTGTTGATTTTTCCCTACAGTCCCAAATGCAGCACGCTGGCTAATGTTGGAAGGAGCAACATCTATAAGAATAGAAAAGATTACTCTGAAGTAAGGAAAATTCATTTTTTTCTTTGATTTGCTAAATGATATTAATATAAATCTAATGGGCACCATCTAATATGACTTCTCTGCCTTACAGATGTATGAACCAGACGGCGTGAAGATTTTCAGATGTCCATCTCCTATTTACTTTGCAAACATTAGTTTCTTTAAGCAGAAACTTATCGATGCTGTAAGGTTTGGGGTTATTAATTTTTTTTAATTCCACTGAATATCTAGGAAAGAAATGCTTGTTCTGTAACAGGAGTGTCATTCATTTCACATATGTTGAGGCTGGGTTGTGTTTGTGTTTTTGTATCCTATGTCCCAGGGCAGGTGGAACTACATTATAAGGGGTCCATTAATATGTTGGGAAATGAGACTCTTTGTATAAGGTCCAATATAGAGACCCTTTTTATTAAATTCTGCTATAAAGTAAAAAGATTTACCACAAGATTTTGGGCCACTGGTTTTTAATAGATGGTCTCCTACAGATTTTCTTTGGGAATCAACTTCAGAAACAACACGAGTCCTTAATATTTGACTGCATCATTGAAGAGATTCAGGATAGCAAATGAATACTTATAAGTGAAATGAATAAATATAATATAAATGAATATTTAACACTAAATAACAACTAGTGTCCCTGGTGGACTGGAGAGAAGCTGACAAAGAAGCAGACTTTAAGGTTAAGAAACAAAAGCTCAGCACTCACTCTTTCACATGGCTTCTGGTCCACTCTGTACCTTGCATAGAGCTTCTGCCTTAAACCCTAACGATTTTTACTCATTTGTTATGCATCAAATATCTTTCTACCCAACAATTTTTTTTTTTTTTTACAAAAATGGGATCATACTGTCTATCTGGCTTTAGATACTATCCTTTTCACTCATCTTTCCATCTCACTACATTTTTTTGTCAATGATTTTTTTATTACATAATTTGATACTCCTTACTTATTACTCTGGAGCTAAATATTACCACAATAAGAACACATTTGTTTTGAAAAGGGGAAAAATGAACGTTACCCTCAGATCTAATACTAAAAGTATAAAATAAGATATATTAGTAGATATTATAAAATATAATCATATAAATTTTAATAGAATAAAAAGTATCTAGAAGCAGGATACTAATTAGATGCCACTCATATTCAACAAATAGAAAAAATAAAATAAAATAAAATTCCCTAAGGGTTGTGTGGGCCAAAAACAAAAACAAAAACTTGAAATAGAATTTAGACCCATTAATGGATACTTTAGGGATAAAACCTAGATGGTACAGAGGTTTTTGAATGTTAACTGCATACAGGCTGAGCACACCAAAGGTCTGATACAATGCTCTCAATGATGATGTTTGGACCACTTTTAAATTTTACTTCGAATATCTGCTTTATGTGCCCCAATCCCTCAACCCATCCCACTTAATTATGCTATATAAGTAGAATTATGCTATTAACTAGAATTATGCTATATAAGTAGCAGAATATTCAGCATTCTTGTAACACAACAATGGGCTTTTCAGGTTGGCTTTAGTCCACTTCGAATTCTTCACAAGCGCAACAAAGCTTTGAAGAAAATCCGAAAACTGCAGAAGAAAGGCCTGTTGCAAGTGACACAGGTAAGCTCCTTGCCCACATTTCTGCGTATTATAGCTAAAAGCTTAGTAAAATGTAGTTCAAGAGGTTGGTTCCATTCCTTTAAATGAAATGCCGGGTAAACAAGGTACTTTGTGTGTCAATTAGTGTCATGTTTTTAAGGGTCTCCTTAAAATTGTATTCTCCTAAGAAATTTTTTATTCTCCAAATAAAACAGTTTACAATCCCATCACTTGACCCAACTTTGAATCTATGCTTCAGAAATTCACTACTTATCCTTGACATACAGTGTTTTGTTTTGTTTTGTTTAACATCTTTATTGGAGTATATTTGCTTTACAATGGTGTGTAAGTTGTTGCTTTATAACAAAGTGAATCAGCTATACGTATACATATATCCCCATATCCTCTTCCCTCTTGCGTCTCCCTCCCACCCTCCCTATCCCTCCCCACCCCGCCTAGGTGGACACAAAGCAGCAAGCTGATCTCCCTGTGCTATAGGGCTGCTTCCCACTAGCTATCTATTTTACACTTGGTAGTGTATATATGTCCATGCCACTCTCTCACTTATTCCCAGCTTACCCTTCCCCCTCCCCGTCTCCTCAAGTCCATTCTCTACGTCTGCATCTTTATTCCTGCCCTGCCCCTAGGTTCTTTAGAACTTTTTTTTTTTTTTAGATTCCATATATATGTGTTAGCATATGGTATTTGTTTTTCTCTTTCTGACTTCCTTCACTTTGTATGACAGTCTCTAGGTCCATCCACCTCACTACATATAACTCAATTTTGTTTCTTTTTATGGCTGAATAATATTCCATTGTATATATGTGTCACATCTTCTTTATCCATTCATCTGTCGATGGACACTTAGGTTGCTTCCATGTCCTGGCTATTGTAAATAGAGCTGCAATGAACATTTTGGTACATGACTCTTTTTGACCTATGGTTTTCTCAGGGTATATGCCCAGTAGTGGGATTGCTGGGTCGTATGGTAGTTCTATTTGTAGTTTTTGAAGGAACCTCCATACTGTTCTCCATAGTGGCTGTATCAATTTACATTCTCACCAACAGTGCAAGAGGGTTCCCTTTTCTCCACACCCTCTCCACCATTTATTGTTTGTAGATTTTTTGATGATGGCCATTCTGACCAGTGTGAGGTGATACCTCATTGTAGTTTTGATTTGCATTTCTCTAATGATTAGTGATGTTGAGCATCCTTTCATGTGTTTGTTGGCAATCTGTATATCTTCTTTGGAGAAATGTCTATTTAGGTCTTCTGCCCATTTTTGGATTGGGTTGTTTGTTGTTTTGATATTGAGCTGCATGAGCTGCTTGTATATTTTGGAGATTAATCCTTTGTCAGTTGCTTCATTTGCAAATATTTTCTCCCATTCTGAGGGTTGTCTTTTCGTCTTGTTTATGGTTTCCTTTGCTGTGTAAAAGCTTTTAAGTTTCATTAGGTCCCATTTGTTTATTTTTGTTTATATTTCCATTTCTTTAGGAGGTGGGTCAAAAAGGATCTTGCTGTGATTTATGTCACAGGGTGTTCTGCCTATGTTTTCCTCTAAGAGTTTTATAGTGTCTGGCCTTACATTTAAGTCTTTAATCCATTTTGAGTTTGTTTTTGTGTATGGTGTTAGGGAGTGTTCTAATTTCATTCCTTTACACGTAGCTGTCCAGTTTTCCCAGCACCATTTATTGAAGAGGCTGTCTTTTCTCCATGTATGTTCTTGCCTCCTTTATCAAAGATAAGGTGACTATATGTGCATGGGTTTATCTCTGGGCTTTCTATCTTGTTCCATTGATCTATATTTCTGTTTTTGTGCCAGTACGATACTGTCTTTTTTTTTTTTTTTTTTTTTTTTAAATTTTTGGCTGCGTTGGGTCTTCGTTGCTGCACGTGGGCTTTTCTCCGGTTGTGGCGAGCAGGGGCTACTCTTCATTGCGGTGTGCGGGCTTCTCATTGTGGTGGCTTCTCTTCTTGCAGAGCACAGGCTCTAGGCACGCAGGCTTCAGTAGTTGCAGCACGTGGGCTTAGTTGCTCTGTGGCATGTGGGATCTTCCCGGACCAGGGCTCGAACCATGTACCCTGCATTGGTAGGCAGATTCTTAACCACTGCGCTACCAGGGAAGCCCAGTACTATACTGCCTTGATTACTGTAGCTTTGTAGTATAGTCTGAAGTCAGGGAACCTGATTCCTCCAGCTCCAGCTCTTTCTCATGATTGCTTTGGCTATTTGGGGTCTTTTGTGTTTCCATACAAATTGTGAAATTTTTTGTTCTAGTTCTGTGAAAAATGCCATTGGTAGTTTGATAGGGATTGCATTGAATCTGTAGATTGCTTTGGGTAGTATAGTTATTTTCACAATGTTGATTCTTCCAATCCAAGAACATGGTATATCTCTCCATCTGTTTGTGTCATCTTTAATTTCTTTCATCAGTATCTTATAGTTTTCTGCATACAGGTCTTTTGTCTCCTTAGGTAGGTTTATTCCTAGGTATTTTATTCTTTTTGTTGCAGTGGTAAATGGGAGTGTTTCCTTAATTTCTCTTTCAGATCTTTCATCATTAGTGTATAGGAATGCAAGAGATTTCTGGGCATTAATTTTGTATCCTGCTACTTCATCAAATTCATTGATTAGCTCTAGTAGTTTTCTGGTAGCATCTTTAGGATTCTCTATGTATAGTATCATGTCATCTGCAAACAGTGACTGTTTTACTTCTTTTCCAATTTGGATTCCTTTTATTTCTTTTTCTTCTCTGATTGCTGTGGCTAAAACTTCCAAAACTATGTTGAATAAGCATGGTGAGAGTGGGCAACCTTGTCTTGTTCCTGATCTTAGTGGAAATGGTTTCAGTTTTTCACCATTGAGAACGATGTTGGCTGTGGGTTTGTCATATATGGCCTTTATTATGTTGAGGTAAGTTCCCTCTATGCCTACTTTCTGGAGGGTTTTTATTATAAATCGGTGTTGAATTTTGTCGAAAGCTTTTTCTGCATCTATTGAGATGATCATATGGTTTTTCTCCTTCAATTTGTTAATATGGTGTATCACATTGATTGATTTGCATATATTGAAGAATCCTTGCATTCCTGGGATAAACCCCACTTGATCACGGTGTATGATCTTTTTAATGTGCTGTCGGATTCTGTTTGCTAGTATTTTGTTGAGTGTTTTTGCATCTATGTTCATCAGCGATATTGGCCTGTAGTTTTCTTTTTTTGTGACATCTTTGCCTACAGTGTTTTTCTTAGTCACAGTTCTTATGCATATTAGTATCCTCTCTTGCAGAAAGGATATATATGTACTGTTGATGGCTTTAAAGATTCTGATGAAGAGCTGGACAATGATAATATAGAAGAACTGGATCAGCCCATCAATACCACAGACCTGCCCTTCCAGATAGACTGGAACGCTGATCTTCCTGTCAACATCGTGGTCCCTAAAATCAACCTCCACAGCCTCATTCTTGACTTTTCAGCAGTGTCATTTCTTGACATTTCTTCAATGAGGGGTCTCAAAACGGTAATTTCTTTTTTCTGAATGGAAACAGCTAATCAGTCACTAAAGGTAAAAAAGGTGTATTTGTGGAAGGATGCTCCTTTAGATAACACATGCTTAAGTAGAAGTAAATTTTAATCTTAGAATATTTCATGGAGGGAGTGTTCAGAGAACTCTTTAAAAGTGCATTTCCCATGAGACTGCATATAATTTCTAATGTATGCTTATAGGCAACACTGCTCATAATCCTATTAAATTCCAATTCTGCAGTGCCTTCAAATCCTTGCGGGTGTTGTATCTAAATTGTCCTGAAATAGAGAAGGTCTTGGGAAAAAGTGGACTAGTGGGCCTTTTGTTTTTATCCTCATCTGTCATAAGCCAGTGAGATTTCACTTGACTATATAACAATGTGTGGGTTTTTTAAAGTAGATATGCAAAAGAATAAATGTCACATGTGATTTTAAAACAGAACTTGTAACAATCAGGTTGAAGGCTGTTTGCACAGTTTCGTCGGCATTTCTAAAATAATGAGTTTCTAACAGAAATGCAGAAACAGATATCAAGAGAATTTAAGAATTCCAAGTCCCCCTCTTTTGCTTTTTTTTTTTTTAAATATATATCTGCCTACATAAAAACTGACCTAAGATCTATTAAGTATAGGTGAACTGGATATAAAATTCAAAAATAGGATCAATTTTATTTCCTTCAAACTTATCTTGAAAAGAAAATCTAAACATCACATAACTTTTGAGACTGCTTGCCTTTTCTTTTTCTTTGCTTCTGTCTGTTTATTTTAGCTTTGGAGAAAATACACATAAAGTTTATGTTTTGATCTTGGCAGTATAGCACAAAGGACGGGGACTCTGCCTTAGGTTTCCTTGGTTTCCTTAAGGTCCTAATTCTTACTTCAGCCCAGTAGAGGCTCTAAAAGTGTTTACTGATGATAATAGTGATATTAATGATCGCTAAATTGATCAACAGTACAAGCTACTTTTCTTAACCTTATATGACCTTTCTCATATCACTACTGGCCTTTGTTCTTAGCCTAGAGACCAGGAAAACGGATAAAGATTCATTGTTGCTAGATACCTCCAGGCACTGTGGACAGGAATAATGAACAATGTGTATGGGTCATGGGGTTTTTTAACTTTTATATAGATAGAAAGCTCTAAGTCAAGATCATCCCATAGAAGAAACTTTTAAAATTAAATCAGAGTTCATCTTGTGAGTCAAGGCAGAACATTTTCCCATCATCCTTCCTTAGAGTTCTTTCCTTCGGATTTCTTTCTTTCTGTCATAGAGCCTTGTTATTAACTTTAGTATCTCTATACTATTGTCTCTTTTCAAAATGTAAAAGGCTCTGAAAGCAACATATCACCCTAAGACACAATTATGATAGTTTTCTTTATGATTCTGACAAGTGAAACTGTTCCCTAAGGAAGATCTACTTTCTTTTTAACAGATCTTGCAAGAATTTATCAGGATTCAGGTAGATGTGTATATTGTTGGAACTGATGGTAAGTTGTTTTGTTTTTATATTCTGACAATTTCTTCACTGCTAACTCTCAATCTAGACAGCTTCTCCAAAGAACAGGCACTTTTTATGATCACCAAGAAGGAAATCTAATTTGTAGATTTCCAATAGAAATCTCTAGGGAAACAGCATCTTTATATTTGAGTTGTGTCAATATGTAATTAACTTTACAGTTTGAATCCTAGTTTAACAGGCAGCAAAGGAGTGAATATGTAACCACTGTTTACCCTAAACTTCCTAGAAAACTAGGCTTGTTTTCTCTTTTCCTCACCTCCCTTGATTCATCGGCCCATAATTACCTGGTTTCTGCTTCACCTCACTGATGAGGTTGCCCTTGCCAAGGTCATCAATGATGTCCAGGTTGTCAAGATCAACCACCCCCATCCCAGTCTCATTCTCTTGGAGCTTACTTTAGCATTGACCCTTTCTTTAGCCTCTGTCTCCCTGACTTCTGCAAGACCATTCTTCTGAGTCCTCTCCCACCACTCTCAGAGCTCCACAGTGTCTGACATTGGTTCCTCTCCACGCTGCAGTCTTGCCCAAGGTTCAAACCTAAACCCTATAGTTCTAATTCTATCAACTCTTTCTAAGTCAATCTCTTAGCATGCTTATGACTGCAAGTATGTCTACAGGTTAATGAATCTGCTAACTACACCTTCAGCCCAGACCTTTCTTCTGAGCTGCAGACCCACGTATTCAACCATCTGGATGTCCTCCAAGTACCTAAGATACATGTATTCAAAACTAAATATATTACCTTCCCTCCCAAAACTACTCCTTCTCCTTTTCTATCTTGATCACTGCATCACCACATACCCACCCAGTTGCCCAAAGTAGAAATCTTGGAGCCGTCTTTAGTTTCTCCTCCCCATCCCTCTATATTCAGTGAGTCACCATAAATATTCCCTACTGAATCAGTCTCTTCCTCTCCATTTCTACAGCCTTAATCCAGATCCTTATCATTTCTCATCTAAGTCCTCTGCAAGAACTAATCAGTGTCTTTGTCCATGCCTAGAATATTCTCCCATCCCATTTTCTGACTCATCCCATTAATCTTTCTCATGAAACTTACAGTCTAGTGGGAAAGCCTGATAATAAACAAAAAGATATTTCAGGTAATGATAAGCACTGTGAAGAAAAGAGCAGGGTTAAGAGACATAGAGCCACAGGGGTAGTGCTATATTAGACAGGTGATCAAGGATGTCCAGTAATCTGACATTTGAGCAGCGACTGGAATGAAGTGAGGGAGTCAAACTTGACAGTATCTTGGGGGAAAGCATTTTAGGGAGGGGGAGGACAAGTGAAATTGAGGGAGGCGTGAAATTGGCATCTTTAATTTTTTTGCTCTCTACTGGCTCCTATCCATAAAATCTACAGATATACTCTACTTTCAAGGCTTCCTTATAATTAAAAATATTCTCTTAATCTCAGTAACCCTTTAACCTCTTAAAACAATTTTATTCTTTCTCCATCATCCCAGGTTTTTTAAGATTGTCCTTTCCTGCTGCCTCTGCTGCCTGGCATCCCTCTTGGTCCTTAACTAAGATCATCACCTTCCCTCTCACTGCACACCACCACCCACCTGCATCCTGGGTTCTGGCAACCACAATGCCCTCCTCTCTCCCTCTCCCTCAGACACTGCTAGGTCTTGTCGATGTTGAAAGTTTGCCTCTGAACAGACTTTCCCACCTCCACCCTTTCATACCTTCTCTTCATCCTTCTTTCTCCAGATCCTAGGCATTCTTTTAAACAGTATCTGCTTCATCAAGTTTTCCCAGAATCCTGCCAAGAGGAAACAACCTTTACCCTTCTTTCTCTGAATTTCCATAGCACATGATCTGTGCCTCTCTTATTCATTCTTCAAAAATGTGAGGACCTACCTTGTGCTAGGCATTATTTAAGACCCCAAAAAAACATTAAAGAAAAAAATCAGGTTGCTTCCTGCCTTTATGATTCTACAACAATCTCCCTTTCATTAAGATAGTATATAAGTTCTCTACCTTCACTCCAGGACAAGATTCATGTCTAACTTAGCTTTTGATCCTTCATATTACCCAGCCAGAGCTTTGCATATAGTAGACATGATGTAATATTTGGTTATCTGTGCAAACAATGCTGGTTAGTGCCTACAAGAACAGAATTCCTCAAAGATGACTGGAGAGGTAATGTACGGTGCCAAGGAAGATGTTTTCTGATAGCACCCAGCAGCTTTGGGAAAAGGGACTAAAGTAAGTAACTAGTAAATCCAGAACCATGGCACTGGTCCATGAGTATATATTCTATTTTGGCAGAATCTCAGCTTTTAGTAATAAGCTACATTTGATTGCTCCAGTCATTAACGAGGGAGATTAACTCACAAGGCTCCTGCCTAAAAGTTTTTCTCATTTGAACCTTTTCCTTCTTTCTTTTTACATGAACACATTATATGTGTAATTTTCTTAGAAAGGTGTCCTTTAGTTCCAGAAGACATTGTACTAATGGTACACTGGTATCGTACCATTGCAACCCCTAAACACTTAACCAAACATCAGTGAAATGCACATTTGCAAATGGAAGTTCAAATCCCCGACCTCAAGGAGAAACCCATAGCCAAACAATTACTTCTTCCTGTTATTCTTTCTTTCCTCTCTTCAGATGACTTCATTGAGAAGCTTGCACGGTGTGAATTTTTTGATGATGAAGTCAAGGACTCAATATTCTTCTTAACAATCCATGATGCTGTTTTGCATATTTTGATGAAGAAAGATTACAGTACTTCGAAGTTTAATCCCAGTCAGGTACCAGCTTTTTGGCGACTTTCACATTTGTATAACCAACCATCTGTGCTTCTTAAATTTCCCTTTATTTTTCAACATTAAAAAAATATATTCCTAATCCATAATTCCATCCTGGTTTTTCAGGAAAAAGAAGCAAAACTTGATTTCACCATAAACACAAATGGAGGATTACGTAATCGGGAATGTCAGGTAAGATTCCTCAGCAGGTTTACCTGTATCTAGACATTAGGACAAAAAACTTTTTAAAATAGTGAGGCCTCTTCCAGCACACTGCAGGAAGTCCAGCACCTGTTTGAGCCTCTGTGCCTCATCCCTACAAAACTGAAGCGATAACAAAAAAAAAAGAAAGAAAGAAAACTGAAGCAACGTCAATCTCATAGGGACTTTGGGGGGAAATAAGCTCAGACTAGTACAAAAAAAGGATGGAAAATAGTGATACTCGATCTCTTAGCACAATACTGAGCAGAGAGAGAGAGAACGTTTTATGTTTTCAAAGTACTTACAACAAAGATCTTATTCTGGTCTTGTCAATCCATGAGGCAGGGAAGGAATCACTGTTTCCATCTACAGATGAATTCATGACGGAGCTGAGAAGCTAATGTACACCTCCTGACCCCCAGATGCATGGGAAGCCCCTAGACAGTGCCTAGCCCAGCACTGAAAGTTAGGTTCCTTTACTTGCTTACTTGAAAGAGTTGCCAAATCATCATTTAACTGGATAGTGCCATTTCATTCTAGAATATTCATTTCTAGAATATTCACTACTATAAGGGACTGTCTCTAGTTTGGGAAAAGCAGAACTACAAATCAAAATGGGTGTCTGCCGTAAGGCAAGTATATGGTATGTGCATTACATTCATGATCTCAATCTTTACAACAATATGCAAAGAAGATATCTTCATTTCACAAATGAGGAAATTAGAAGGGCTCAGAGAGCTTAACTAATTTGCTTAAGGTCACACACCAAAGTGACAACAACAGGATTTGAAGCAAGATCTGTCTGATGTCAAGATCTATGTTCTGCACATTATGTTATACTGGTTGTATCCTTTGGTGAAAAACTAATGGATGTGAGGGTCCTGGGAAAGAATCTAATGATTGTCTTCAAGTACGGGAAGTGGCTGGTGGTATTTCTCTTATTTGAAGAAAGGTCTAAGAAGAATAGCAAAAAGGAATTTAAATTAGAAATGAAGCAATGTATAGCATAAGATAAGCCTGGATGATTATTAAGAGTTTTATCAAACAGAAAAAGGTTAGATGAAAAAGCCATTCCAGAAAATTAGACCTGGTGGGGGAGAGGAGAGCCATGATTCTGTTTCCCAGGGCTGTTTTCCAGAACACCCCACATCTAGCACCTTGCCTGAGGCCCCCATAAACAGAGCCTTACCAGAAACCCTCTGCCCAGTTGTTGGATTCAGAATTGTCACCAAGTTTTAAAGGATCAAGTATAGGAACAGAATTTAAATCTGATGTCCAATCAAAGCTTTAGAACCAACTGTCAAACAGAATGTAGTCAATACCATCCTGTACCTGTTTCCCTATATTTAAAAAAAAGAAACATTTAACACGAGCTCTTTGCATTACTTAGAGGAAGATAAATCAGCAGTCGTGGTTAGGCCACCAGTGGTGATTCATGTAAAAGCTGAGTGTCCCTGACCAGCACACATAGCCCCTTGGAGTTTGTATGGTCCCTGTAACAAATGTGAAGAAATACATTACTACAACACATTATATTGTTATTTCGGTTAAGTTAAATTAGGCCTTTGAAAGTACACCTCTATTACAACATGGCATCACATGGTTCTACGTTAACCAAGTAGGCGTGAAAGGTATTTGATCATTAAAACTGAAGACAAAAAACTTGCTGGTGATTCTGGTAAGTTCTAGCTCCCAATTTTAATCAGATTGACCACATTTACTCTTTTTAAATACAAGATATGATTATTAAGAGGGATAGAACTTAACAAGTCTTTTAAAGCAAGAACTTTCTGTCTTCTTCCAGGTACCCACTGAAACAAAATTCTAATCAAAATATAATTCAGAGGGATCCTTATCTGACTGTCACATAAAGAACAACTTTATACCCAGAAAGTTATTGATAAGTTCATACATTGTATGAAGAATATTTTTGTTTGAAAGAAATTATGTTTCAAACTTTGGAACGAGATTGTTCTAGCATGGTATATTTTTCACATATCTAGTAGGCAATTATGTAAATACTCTTAATTTTATGCCTTGTAGAGTTATCAAAGGAAAATTATTTTGTTTGTACGTATTTTTATAGCACTGACAGATTTCCATCCAAGTCACTACCTTTGCGCATATTTTGCAGTGCATTTGCGCCACTGCTTTGAATCTTGTAATTTGTATAGTTCATACTAATATATATCCATTAAAAAAAATCAATTGTATAGTGGGTGTGTCTTGCTTTGTTAAATTTCTTGTTAGCTTTCTGAAACATGCTTGCTGTGGGTCCTCTTTATAGTGATCTGACTGGAAACCTGCTACATGAGAATCTTCTAAACCCTCTGCAATGAGACTTCTTTGCCCAGATTTTATGATTACTATAGCTTTTTAAAGCACTCAACCTCCTATCCAGATTTAGATACAATCCTTCTAATGCCCTATCTGTAACTATAACTAGTTTTTGACTCTTTCTTCACTGCTGGTCATTATTTGTAACTCACAGGGTAACAGCTCTAGAGCTCAATTCAGCTGGAGAATGAGATTCAGCATGTTTCTCTTTTTTGCTGGAACTGTTCTTGGTGCAAATTTGTATTTATTTTATGTAATAGAAATTAAACATCATCACCAACAGAAAAAGATTCAGTGGCCTCTGTTCAACATCAAACCACTTTGTCAATGGGAAAAGTTGCCTCAATTGTTTTAGATCTCACCTCTGAATGTTTATTGTCAAAGTACCCTTCTATCCTTTGTTAATGTCTTTACTGAGAGGGCTTGTCTACTGGACTTAAAACCAATTACAGAAAAATAAAACAAAAGGCTTATTTGCATAGCTACTCTTAATTAAAAACTAGAATGTCAGCACTCTTTATAGCAACGTATCTTAAACTTTTTGAGTCATGGACACCTTAGAGAGCCTCATGTACCCTATGGACTTTGGGAAAAAAATACACATACACATATACCTTTGCATATGATGCCCTATGAATCTCAGGTTAAGAGCTCTTCCTTTACAGAGGGCAGGGAGTAGAAATTGAAAGCATGAGCCTATTTAGTTGGTCATTTGGCTTGGGGGTGGGGCAAAAGCCTTACATAGAATTGTCACTTATGTCTGCATCTTCCCAAGCAAAGGTGTCCTCTACCCTCTTCTTGCCAACCAAAATGTCATAGAGCAGGAAGAAGCACTCCAATTACCGTGCCCCCATCACAATCCATTCAACCTTAACATCTTGAGTGAGGTTCACTTATCCTCATCCTTAAATGTTTTTTTTCTGAGGCCTCTAAGGTGGATATCCTTTGGGTAAGGGGTATGCATGGGGCTGGGCCTCTATTTGCCTGCCTCAGAGCAAATATCAGAAATTGACCAGGGCAAAGACTCTGATCCCTGATTTAGGAAGAGGCCAAGAGATTGCGTTGGAAGATAAAAATAAAACTTATGGGACTTCCTGGTGGCGCAGTGGTTAAGAACCTGTGTCTGCAGGGGATACAGGTTCGAGCCCTGGTCTGGGAAGATCCCACATGCCACGGATCAACTAAGCCCGTGCACCACAACTACTGAGGCTGCGCTCTAGAGCCCGCGAGCCACAACTACTGAGCCCATGTGCCACAACTACTGAAGCCAGCGTGCCCAGAGTCCATGCTCCAGAACAAGAGAAGCCACCGCAATGAGAAGCCCGCGCACCGCAAAGAAGAGTGGCCCCCGCTCACTGTAACTGGAGAAAGCCCGCGCGCAGCAACGAAGACCCAACGCAGCCAAAAATAAATAAATGAATTTATAAAATAAAAAAAAAACTTACAAAAAATAAAACTTACACAAATCAGAGCGAGACTGAAGGGGAGAAGATATCCAGTGATGAACTGGGAGACAGAACCACTTGTGAAGAAACATACATTATTGAAATTAAGACACGTTGGAGCTCATACATACATGTTGAGTAGTTTATCTTCAAAAATCATTTTCTAATGCTAATTTATGCATTTGATACATATTCTTGTTTAAACACAGTAACTTACCAGTTAGAAATGTAAATGAAATGTCTTAAATGCAAGCTGGACCATACACTGCATAAACAAGAGCAGAGAGAGGAATATTTCATATTTGTCTGCCATCTTCATCTGGACAACTACATGTTAAAACTGATCTACTGATCTTCTCCCCCTAATCTGTTCTACTAGCACCTTTCCACCTCAGTTAATGCCAACTCCAGCCTTCCAGCTGCTCAGGCTGAAAATTTTGTTAGGAAATTCTATTGACTCTACCTTTTAAATATGTCTAGTATCAACTCATTTAACTCTCAAAATAGCCCCCCTAAGATAGGTACTATGTTTATCCTCATTTTTTAGAAAAGCAAAATAAATCAAGGCTCAAAGAGGGTAAGTAATTAGTCTAAGTTATATATACTTGCTAGTTCTATAGGTAGTAGAACCAGAATTCAGTCTAGATGGTCTGACTCCAGAGCCCAGGCTCTTAATCATTAGGAAATACTACCTCTTCAAAGAAATAAAAACCTATCTAAAAACTGATCTAGCACAAGGCAGGACTAAACTCAGGAACAATATAGGTGCATTCTGCAGATTTGTTCCAAAGTCACTTATTTAGCATTGCACAATTAAATATACCCAGAAAAGCTATTAGGAAACATATTATTAATTTCAGAATCAAATAAATTATTTCTCTCATTATGGTTGTATATCTGTATACTTTTGTAATACATTTTTTAGTGTTTTTCCCCACCCTGGCCACTATACTTTGAAAAAGAACATAATAAAATCTTTTGAGGAAAATTCAGGGGTTACTATCAAGAACAATTCCTGGGTAAGTTAGAAATGTAAGCTCCTAATTAGCAGGGATCATATCTAGTTGGTTCATCATTATATACCCATGTCCATCATACATAAGTGCTTAATTTACATACATAAATTTTTATTATATGTATATATATCTCCATCCTTCCACAAGTCACCCACTTCTTTTTTTAAATATTTATTTATTATTTATTTATTTATGCAGGCATACATGCATGCCACACTGGGTTTTAGTTGTGGCACCCAGGATCTTCGTTGCAGCATGCAGGCTACTTAGTCAGAGCGTGTGGGCTTTAGTTGCGGCATGCAGACTCTTAGTTGTGGCACGCAAACTCTTAGTTGCGGCATGCATGTGGGTTCTAGTTCTCCGACCGGAGATTGAACCTGGGCCCCCTGCATTGGGAGCGTGGAGTCTTACCCACTGGACCACCAGGAAAGTCCCTCACCCACTTCTTGATACTTATGTCACCACCATCATCTCTTGTGAAAATGATTAAAACAGCCTTCTGACTGGCCTTCCAATCTCTGCTTCCCTCATCTGTTCTCAACACACAGCCAGAATAATCCTTTTAAAAGAACCAGATCATTCCACTCCTTTGCTCAGAACCCCACAATGGTTTTCCATGTCGGAGTAAGGTCAAAATCTTTACAATGGCCTAGGAAGCCTGTGATCTCCCCATTCCCGCTGTCATTACCTCTCTGACCTCCTCTTACTACTCACTCATTCCATTCCAATCTCCTTGCTATTTCTCAAATACACCAGGTGCAACCCCCTCTTTAAGGCCTTTACAGACTGTGTCCTCTGCTTGGAAAGTTCTTCCCCACATAATATACGTGGCTAACTGTCACCTACTTCAAATCTTTGCTCAAATGTCATCTTTTCAATGAATTCTACCCAGACTGCTCTATTTAAAACTGCAAACCTACCAACACCCCATTATCCTTACTTTCCCTTTATTCTCTAGGATTTTATCACACTTCTAACATGTTACATAATTTAACGAAATTTATGGTCATGTCTCTAAAGACTTGTGCATCCAAAGTGATTAGAATGGTGTCTAGCCAGATATCATATTGCTTATATGTAGAATCTAAAAAAAATTAATACAAATGAACTTATTTACATAACAGAAACAGACTCACAGAGAACGAACTTTTGGTTACCAGGGAGGAAGGGTGGGGGGAAGGACAGATTGGGAGTTTGGGACTGACACGTACACACTGCTATATTTAAAATAGATAACCAACAAGGACCTACTGTATAGCACAGGGAACTCCGCTCAACATTCTGTAATAACCTAAATGGGAAAAGAATTTGAAAATGAATAGATATATGTATAACTGAATCACTTTGCTGTACATCTGAAACTAACACAACATTGTTAATCAACGATACTCCAATATAAAATAAAAATTTTTTTAAAATGGCATCTAGCATATAAATGTTTATATTTCACATGGTAGGTGCTCAGTACCTATTTGAGTATAGGCCATGAAATACTACATTTACCATGGATTAGGGTGCTTAACCAGAGGATGGAGCCTATTACTTAGTTGTCAGCTCTGCAACTAAAACAATTCACACACCAAAGTTATAACATGAGTTATCTCTGGAAGGGAAATGTTAATTGTGGTAGTGGTCAAGGGGATCTTTATTTGTCATATGACATATTTCTCCCAAAAGACTTACTGCTTGTATAATTGAAATGAGTGCAAATTTTAAAACAAAAAAATTAAAGATTTTGAAAGTAACACATAGGAAGAAAAGTAAAGGGAGCAAGATTTTTCAATCTGAAGGAAGACAAAGGGAGAACAATTTTAAACGTAGATTAATAGGAAATGGGCTTAAATACAATATGAAAGTTGGTGCTAACAACTACTTGGAATAGCAATGAGACATTCTCAGGACATAGATTAACATTTCAAAATGGTAGATTTTTGAAAAGACATGGTTCCACCCAAGTGTTAGAGCTAAACCCATGACCCACCATTGTTCATTTAAATCCTGTGATTCTGTAATGCCTAAAAATTCAAATTCTAAGGGAGATGAGAAAATTAAAGTTTGATACTAAAATGTTGCTTTAAAAATTCTGCCTTAATACTTTTTCCCTCAAAGATGGAAAACTGAAGGGGCATGAATCAAAACAAAAAATGTTTGAAAATTCAAATGTTTTTATTAGTATCATTACCAAGTATTTTAACTGGCTTACCTCTCTTTCCCCTTTAAACCTAGTATATCCAATATTGTTTTATTAGATTGTGCATATATTGTAATAAGTAAAGTCTGCTTGGTCTAGGCCACAATTGAACAGATTACACTTACAAAAACCAGTGAAGAAAAATAAATCCACTTCAGTCAGAATATAGTATGATTATGTCAAACCTCAGCTAACATCAATATACGAATTTGATGGCTGATCTAACAGTCAGAAAAGTTTATTTTTGTTTCAGGTACTTGTGAGATTTTTCCACGTACTTGTAACGCTTTTTCAAGAATGTTACGATATGTCTATACAGTTTTTCCAAAAAGATGTATGAAAGATACTCTTCCAGTATGTTAGTAAGAACAAAGCGTAAAGCAGCTCTGTATACTTCATACAGTAAAGTCACCTATTTTGAGTTTAAAAATATGGTCAAATTATCCTTTGCGTTTATATTTCAGTGGTAGTATTTATATGATAAATTGAGCAAGTGGTTTTTACAGGGCAAGATGGATATTAAGTAGTTTCTTAGTCTTTGCAACTGATATTTCCCCAAAAAGAATACTCTGAACAATCATACCACTTTAGAAATATTAACGTTCAACTTGCTGGTTTTAATCTCCAAAAACGTGAATCTATTTTACTGTAAAAGCTGTATCAACATGAAAAACTCTGCATTCTCCCAAATGTGTCATCATTAGGTAAAAATTCATCTAGGCAAAATAGTATTTATGCTTTCATTTTATTGTTTTTAAGAATTAAACTGCCACCTCAGTAGTCTTAAGAGCAATATAATGAAATATACATACATTTAGTTTAGACTTATGTCCATCATAGCTTCAAAGGCTTCCCTGAAATAAGGCTGGGATTCACATCTTTTTCCTTAAGGAAAGAAACACTAACAGTAATTTTGTTATCCTTCTACCCACCCACCCTCATTCAAACAATAACTGGATGAATTCAAGTCTAACACACCATTTAAAAAAATTGTCTGCTACAACACATTTCATGTGATCTGCCTTCCTGCATAACACATATTTCTTAAACCTAACCAAAAAGAAATCATTTTTTAAAAGCCTACAAGAATTCTCTTAACATGTGGAATTTTATCATGATAATAATTTTTTTGTCCAATACATAGGCTAAGTGGTTTCATGCCACATTCAATTCTAGTGAATTTCATTAAAACAGGTGAGCTCTTCATAAATAGTTGAGAAGCTTTAAAGTGAATTCGGCTATTTCCTATTACATGAAACCAAAAAATGGTCCTGGATTTTCAACAAGAGTATTTTAACAGCTCCTAAATAGGGCCATGAAAAGGAATCAAGTTTGCACAGTCCAAGTACCCACAGTAATATGATAGACGCACTCACCACCATTTCATACGATTTCACTCCCATGCTTCTAATAACAATTTCTCACTAGAAATATTGCATTAACAACTGGACTCTCAAATTGCTAGGTGTGAAAAATCACGTACTTTCACTTAAAAAAAAGTGTATTAGTTATTTTCAGCTGGTCAAGGTTGAAAGGGCCATTTATATTATTTCTAACTTCAGCTCTAAGTTCATAGATGACTTTGCATCTGATTATCCAAGATGAGAAGTTGTTTTGCCTGTTCCTGACAGAATTAAATGGTAAATTAGCAATCAGTTCACCCTTTGTCAAAAAGAAATGTTCTAAATTTATACACTACAAACTATTTAATAAATGGCATCTGCATACTACACATTTCATGTTTATATGTTATGCACCATTTTAGGGGGGAGGAAGTACTTCACAGGGGTTTATTCAAAGGATATATAGTAATATCCTAAGAGTGTTGATTTATACATATGAGTTCTGTATAAACTGTAAGTGGTCATCTCAGCTGGACTGTAAGAAGCCCCTATAATGCAAAAGCTGACTCCGAAGACACCTTATAAAGCACTGAAATTCACAATTTAGATTACTTTTCTTTTCTCCAATACAAAATCATCCGGTAGTCTTCACTGTTGACTCCAAGCTAAAACTTTCCAAGTTTTAGATGCTTAACCAATAAAAGAAACAGGAAATCATTAATAGTTTTTAAATGTCAAGTTAGAGAAAAAACCTTATCACACAGTAATGAAACCTGAGCAACACAAGTATGTGATTACAAGAATGTCCTTCATTAATACAGTATTCAAATTCCTCCATGGCATTCAAATTATAGTTTAAAACCCAATAAACAAGAACCCACTTAAGCACGGGATCAAATTCTACCATGAAATGAGGAATAAAGCCTATTCAGCCCTAAATATTTAGTTTAAGACAATGAGTAGAGAGGAATACACTTCATCTAAAGCACACCATTTAAACAGTTCTATAAAATAACGTTACTTAAGATTAATCAGTGTGGTGCATCATGTGATTCCAACCATTCAGTAAAAAGCATTAACGGGTACCAGCATCCCCAACAGCTTGGAGCCTACAGAATTGATTACTTTGGCCGTAACTTTCCAAGTAACGAACACTGCCTTTCAATATTACAAACATAAATATTTCTTAGTACTGGAATTCCAATGTATTTTGGTGTTCCTGAGGCTGCCCACAAATGAAAAGGCATCCAAGTGAAGTGCATTATACACCTAATATACTTCAAAATTTCAGTGCCTAACATGTGAAATCATTTCCTACCATTTAACAGTCTGCCTTACAGTAAATTCTAGTAGATTTTTACTTTTAGGATTTTATTATAACTTTGGGAAATTAGTGGTAAAACACATGGTTTAAAAAACAGTATGTGGCTGCACTTAAATTCACATAAAAATAGCATTTTTACAACCATATTGAAATTTAATCCTTTTACACAGGTTAACAAAATGTATCACAAGAAAAACTAAACACTGGGTTTAACAAAAGCAATACTTTTGAAAGTGGAACGACGAAAAAATTTTTTCAAATTTTTTACAAATGGTCACCTCTGGGTCAATTTACCACACTAGGGGAAGAAAGTTGTTAAAATATAGTTGTGCTCAACTGAGCCACTTATCTGCACTACAGTATAGTACTTGAAATCACTCCTAAGGTCACGATTTAAAACCATTTTAAGAGACAAGACCCTAAGTGTTTTACAGCCACCTCAGTAAGAGGCGCTTTCCCTTCCCCAACAGTCAAAGCTTAATTAAAAGATTGACTATACATAAGTTTCCTCATCATATCTTCAGTTCAAAATACTATTATCATTGGTAATACGGTCTATATCTTGTCTGATCTGGATGATGTGGTCCAGGAAGTGGGGTTTGAGAAGGCGGACCCTGCATTCGTGGAGGAGGAGGCGGCCCTCTCGGTGCAGGCCATATACCAGGACTCATTCCCCCTGGCTGTGTAAATGGAGGGCTCAGAGTTCCTTGATCTTCAGTGAACTGGGGTAAAGAGTTAGGATTATAATGGTGAGGAGGGGGTGCAGTTACAGGTGGACCACCATGTTGAGGGGGGGGAGGTCCTGGAGGAGGATGATTCATGTAAGGTGGCATCTGGGCAATAATATGTCCAGGGGGAGGGGTAATTGGTGGTGGAGCAGAGGTCATTGGTGGAGGTGGAGCTTGGCTATACACCAGGTGAGGAGTACCTGCGGCCTGGGGAGGATGTGGCATTGGATGGCTTATTGGTGGTGGAGGAGGTGGGGGTGGTGCGTAATGTTGCTGTGGAGGCATAATATGATGAGGGTGCGAGACCACTGGTTGACCCTGATATTCAGGATGATGGTGAGCAGGTGCTGGGGCAGGAGGTGGTGGTTCTCTAGCACCTGAATTTGAGTCATCCTGAATAGGGACAGTTATTAAATTGCTGTGTTTTCTTGTTGAAATACGAAAGGTTTCCTGACTGACCGAGCGAGGTGGAGGTGGAGCCATGGACAATTCTGCTGGAGGAGCACGAATATCCTCATGTGGCTGATTATAGTGCTCGTGGGGCACATGTTGCAAAGGAGGTGGTGGCATCATGATGTGCTGCTTTGGCGGAATATGGCTCATATGGTGCTTGTCTGGCGGCATTATAAAACGATCGGGGATTTCAGCTGGTGGTGGGGCAATAGGAGGATGAACATTTTCAAGTGAAGCACGGGTAACAGGTTTTCCAGCTCTCATATGGCGGTGGTTGATATGAGCCTGTAAGTCTCTCTGGGACAAGTATGTTCTCTTGCACCCTTGAACAATGCTACACATGAAGAGAGAACCTCGTGTACACTGCTCAATTCGCTGCACAGGATCACTACAGCTAAATTAGAAGGGGAAAAAAGTTTGATTTACTAAAAACAGACTGTAAAAATAACGCACTTAATTTCAAAGATGACTAGTTTTAAATTTTGTTATGGAAAATACTACAAAAGTTCACAATTACAAGTTATAGTTACTGCAAGTGAACCTTTAATCTTTTCCACTT
Organism: Balaenoptera physalus; assembly: GCF_965194825.1. Classification (NCBI taxonomy): domain Eukaryota; kingdom Metazoa; phylum Chordata; class Mammalia; order Artiodactyla; family Balaenopteridae; genus Balaenoptera; species Balaenoptera physalus. Next base: position 15,858,710 of record NC_138887.1, read on the forward strand.
TGTGGTCTGTTCGCTATTAAGCATCAGCATTTCTTTCAACATCAGAACGCTTAAGAAAAAAATTCAAAGCGTTTATCAAACAGAGTATGTTTTAAGAAAAGACCTTTTCTTCCCAAGACCTAGAATTTATCTGATTTTCTCAAACAATTCTATGCTTTGCATCCATTTGCAAAGAAAAATCCAGGAAGGGCAAACCAAAGCATCTGTCACAATCATGGAATTCAAACTTGTACCGTATTTATTGAGTATTATTTTCTGCGCAAATAATACTAAGTGGAAGACACCAAGTGGAAGAACTGTAAGAACTACAAAAATAAATAGGATCATCCTAATCATCAAGGTTCTTAACATTAAACAACATAAACAAATTAAATTCAAACCCTGAACACCAAGAGTCCCTTCAAGAAGGGGTCTTTCTGAACTGTCAGACAAATTTACTACTACAAAGTATTACACACTCCTGCTTCTCTAAATTATAACCACTAAATTTAACTCAATATTTTCTTAATGAGTCAGGGTCAAATTGTAACTACTCTTCATTCACTATTTTTAATCCACTCTTGCCTTTAGAGTCTTCTTGAAATAGCAGAAACAGGACTGAGCTAGGAATTGGAACTGGGATCTACTACTGGCTCTGAGATCTCAGTGAAGTCATTTAAACTTTGTTTCTTTATCTGTAAAATGGGGTTCAAACATCTAACCTAACTCACAATGTTTTTATATCTACTTCACCCTACTTAAAGGAGTATCTATAACATCAACGAAACAGTGAAAATGACAGGACTTAATGACTAGTTAAGCACTATACATGTATAAGCTGTTATCATTAAATACGTGTGTCAGGTCATATGACACTATATTACATGGCTCTATATTCTTGATTTTGAGTGGTGTCTGTTTTTCCTTCCTCACTGAAGGCTGGTACTCCTTCTTGATACTAGGAGGCGTCCCTTTAGTGGCCATTTGGCACACTTCTAACTTTTTGCTTCTAACTTGCTGTAAGCTCTGAAATATCACCACAGTAACGGGATGTGAGGCACTTCTTTTGGGTGATGCTTAAGCATTAGTATATAGTATTTACATTAACTTGGATTGCCATTTCTTCACTTTCTAACCTGGGTCTGTTAATCCAGATAGGCTTATGCTCTGATATACCTAAGGGCCAACCAGTGAGATGCTTACTGGAGTTACACTGAATACCCTGAAAACTAAATTCCCTTTTAAATATTAACATTAGAACACTTACATAAAAGAGAAAACCTTTTGATGTCCTCTACATGGTGTTTTACAACATCCAAAATCCCTTATCCCAATGAGGCAATCAAATTTACTATATAGTGGATGTACGCCGTGTTGGAAAATCAGGCATTACAGAAAATAAGGCAAACAGTGAATATGCATTTTTAATTTCGTAACTCTTCTGAATTATAATTCTAGGAAGGAAATACTCTTTAAACTCACACTATAAATTTTATAATCTGTGACTTTAAAGGGCTAATAAAAATATGCCAAGAGAATTAGTTGGCACTGGTTTGTCAATGAATCATCCATTCTCTCTCAGTGATGCCAATCTTCCTACACCATAAAAGAAAATTATCCCTTACAATTGTCCATAGCTTTGCTATCAACTAATACTACAACCCTTGGGATAGGTTCTGACATAGGTTATAAGGAATCTAGGAAGCCTACAGTTGTTCCAAAGAAGTTTCTCTCAAAGCTTTCCTCAAACCCTCTATCAGGTGTTCTAAATTGATATAAAAATTCATAGTTTATTCTGGATCCTTCAAGACCATCCCCAAATAGATCACTATCAACCAACACCTCTAGATTGTCATAACTTGTCTGAGTCTATCTTAGAACATGATGGTGTTTTAAGATATACTCAAGACATAATAATCAGATTTGAAGGTAATAATTAAGAGCTTATACTTACATAGTACTTGCTATATGCTACTATATATGTATTAACTCATTTACTTCTAATAATAACCCAGGGAGGTAAGTACTATTATTAGCTCCATTTTACAGATGAAGAAATCACCTATGTCACACAGCTAATAAATAAGAAAATAGAGATTTGAATCCAGGAATTCTAATTCGAGAGTCTTTGCTCTCAATCACTACGTGATACTACCTCTCTAGCGTCCCATTAAAACAAGAAAATAACTATTTTTGGTTTATAACGCCAACTTTGTGATGGCAAATATACTCGTTATTTTGGCCAATTTGAATTGATTGATAATAGCTAATTAGCCCTATCTTAAGGAGAAGGCTAAGGCCAACTCTAGGCTCACAGAGAAACATGAGCCATGTCTACACATTTGATATCCTGCCACCGGTCTATAGCACACCCTGACCTTTAACCTAGATTATAAATCATTATATCACAAACTTTATTATTTAAAAATTTAATGATGATCTTACCCTGGACACATCTTATCTCCCTTTTTTTCATGTAAAATAGCACAGTCATAGCAAAAAACATGCTTGCATGGAATCTGTGAACAGAGACATGTTACAGTTAAGCATACTAGAACAAATTAAAATACTTCCATAAAAAAAAAAAAACAGTAAGCACAGTGACCTAGACATAAAAGGCACTTGAGAACTGTTTTGTCAAAATGAACATTTATTAAGTACCAATTACATAAAAGCAACAGTTAACCTTTTTCAGTCACAAAGCTCTTTGTGAGAATGTGATGTAAACTTTGGCCCTTTCCTCAAAAAACATATACATGCATATTTGCTTACACGTTCATGGTCCCTACAGGTTAAAAGCTCCTGAAGAATACTGTATAATGTTTAATCTAATCCTGTATCTCCTGAAAGTATTCCAAGGCAGGAAAAGAACAAATATCTTCTAATGTAATATAAGTAGCCTTCTTCCCTGGTAGTCTTAAGTTAATAAACTTACAAATATTTAAAAATAAATCAGAAGGACACAGTAAAATGATGTTACACCACTTTAAAACTCAGAGGCCATTACCATTATTTAGCTGTGTTATGTAGCAAAGCAACAGTGCATAATCCACACCCTCCACCATCACAGATATATCACTGAATTCAAATTTTTTTCCACAAAAATGTTCAACTATCTTTTTATATGCCAAAATTACTATTAAATTACAGTTAGGGCTGTTTTTTTTTTTTAACGTTTAGAATTCAATTCTCAGAAATCATAAATAATCTTTATTAATTCAGTTTTATATTAAAAATTATAGCCTTCAGAAATGAATAACTGATTTTATTCTGTTAACAAGGGAAAAAAAAACCATTTTTCCCTAATAAACTAGAATTAATGTAAACAGGTATCAAACAGTCCAAGGAAATTATTTAGTTTTCAGCATTAGTTTCCGTAATTAATATTTATAAGCAATTAAAGAATTTGTCAAGATAATTCTATTAAATGCATATTATTCCCAAATTTCCCCTAGCTATTTTATACTTATTTAAAATGTTATAAACTTAATCACTAAACAGCAATAAATCTATCTACTTAAATTTCAGAATCCTACCTCTACACAAATATTTAATTTACAAAATCAGAATTTAATTTATACTTACCATTCGCCCATAGATTTTAATAGGCAATCCACATTTGTCACAGAAATGAACTGGTGTATCATCCTTTTCACCTAAGATGTTTATCTGTTGAAATGATATAATTAAATTTTCCTTAAGCATTTCTAAAACTTATGTCCATAATTTACACAATGAATTGGTTAGTATTTTATAAAAGTTATTAAAACAATTAGAAATAAAGGTTTCTTGGTATAATCCCCACATATGCCACATTAGTTGGGCCACCATCAGTCTTGGGGGTTTATTCCCTTAAACAGTGTTAATGGTTATTGATTTTACTTGACTTTACTAAAAATTACTTCAGATTATCTTTCAAAACAGTGAAATAGGGCATTAATAAACAAATGATTTGTGAGTACTGAAAGATATAACTATAATAAAAGTTCATACCATTCTTTATGTAGTCTGAATTGTTCTAATAAAGTATTTAAAATATTTTATTGTTCTAATAAAATTTTTTATTTTTAGTTATACCTGAAAGTCCCAAAAAAGGTGTCCAGGAAATCTTCGTTGATTTCCAAACAGTTCGCCCCCTTTACAGTCATACCGTTCTTCTTCATTATAATCAAATCCTTCTGAGAGAAGAAAGTGTTATCTATTAACTTTTCACATCTCAATTTCATTTTGGAAGTACATGTACATGGTCAAACAGACCTATTCACTGACACCTTTCAAAGCTCTTCTAAGAACAAGATAATCAAGTCTAGTTTAAAGCACCATCTAGAAATGATCTTGGCAATCATGTAGTCTAACTCTCATGACTGAGAATATTGCAGTACTGGAGATCATAATAACTCAACCCAGAGAAGATCAGTGGCAGAGCTAGGAAAAGATCTCAGATCTCTTCACTCCCATTCAAGTGCTCTCATTAATTCACCAAACTATTTCTAGTATAAAACTACTAATTATCATCATCATGATTATTACACAAATAAAAGATACTTATCACCACTTATTCTGATCTATCTATAAAAGTGGTATTATGCTGTGAGAAACTGATATTATTGCCAAAGGATTAATGAAAACATAAAGAATTCTGCAGACTTCCTTCTTACGACTTAGTAAATTAGGTATCCTCTTCTTCAGCTTTAAACTGAGCCTGATTTTAGAAACATCCAACATATTCATACTTCATCCTTTCCATTGAAACCTCTCCCTGGTTAATCACGCAAACAGTAGAATTTATATCATATCTACTTACAAGTATCCTCCCCTACACTGCATATATCAATATCAATAAACTTAAAACAATATGAAGATCAAATAGGCTCAATTTCAATTTCTCTGGCCTAATTAAAAAGTTGATGGTAATCCTCTCATCTCATACAAAAGGAAAGAAAACCAGCAAACAGTCTTATGGGGATTCTAGATAGAATCCAATTACCTAAAGTAAAGCTGAGAAGACAAATCTATCCCTCCAAGGTGCCAGGCTTCTCACGACTCTTTTGGCCCTAGAACTGGTAAACAGAGTAGCCAAAGCACAGAAGTTTTAACTTTACCCACATGGCTACATTACAGCATCTGCATACAGACACACGGACACAAACAGAGATAGACACACACGCATAGATGCAAGAATTTTTTGAACCTGATACAGACATACATACCAGTGTACTGCTATCTAATTATCTCCAACACAAATGTAGAGTTCTTATAAGTTACATCTGAGTGACCCTAGGTTCTTATATGGTCCATTTATACCTTATAAAAGCTGCTGTCATCTAAAACTCAAAATAAGGAAAGTTAACTTTTCTACTTATTAAAACTCAAAAAATTATTGAGCAGAACAACAGCCAAGAAAGTTAGAAGCACATTATCATTTTTCAGAGTAGTTCAACTTGTACTCCCATCATGAAGCTATATATATATTTGTATAGATAACATACCAGCTGCTGCTGCTCTATCAATAACCTAGTGTACCCCCGCTTTGGCCTTTTTGGTTTTTAAATACTTTTTTAAAACTACACAGTAATGTATAAATAAATTCTTGTGTAACAGTAAAACAATGCAAAAAAGCTAAAATCCCCTTTCTATCCTTTTCTTCTCAGTTATCTCTTCATTCCCTTCCCCTTCAAGCCCATACCCCCTTTTTGTTTTAATACCCAAATACATATCTATAAAAGTTCCAAAGCAGGGGTCAGCAAACTTTTTCTGCTTAAAGGCCAGTTAAGTAAATATTTTAGGCTCTGTAGGCCATACCTGAAATTACTCTACTATGCCAATATAGTGTGAAAAGCAGCCATGGGCATGGATGTGTCCCAATAAAAAACAGGATTGGATTTGGCCAATAGGCCATAGTTTGCAGACCCTGTACTAAAGGGTAAGATGGGAAAACTGTTTTATACTCATGAAATGGGGAAAGGCCTTTCTAACGATGACAAAAAACCCAGAAGTCACACTAGAAAAGACTGGATATCTGACTTCATAGAATCGTCAAGCTTTTCTACAATAAAAATTTTATATATAAAACTCAAAAGACAAATGGAGAATATATACAATATATGACAATTGTATTAATTTACAAAGAAAGAACTCATAAAAATCAAGAGAAAGACAATCAAACAGAAAAAAAAAAGGGAAAAGGAAATGAACAGATAGATCCTAGGCAAAAGAAATGACCAGTACTATGAAAAGATATACAACCCCACTCATAATTAAAGAAATGTGTATCAGAACAAAAATTTGTAAAGGTTAATAGTACCAATATTGGTGTGGGAGTATAAAGTGATGTACTGTTTCTACAGGGCCATTTGGCGACATCTGTCAAATTTTAAAATGTACAAATTCTAAAATCCACCAAGTTCTAAGATGCCCAAATTCATGCAAAGTTTAAATTCTACAAAATATACATACTAAGGTACATATACAAGGATATTTACTACAAAATTGTTTTTAACAGCAAAAAATTATTAAAATTGTTAAATAAATTATGGTATATCCGTAAGTGAAATACCTAAACCTACTTTCTTAAATGAGATACAACTGTATGTACTGAGAAGGCAAAATCTCACATGCATCTTGCATGAAAAAAGAGCAGTTATAAAGTAACTATGAAAAAGTCATACCAGGGATTATTTGGGAAGAGAATAATTATGGGGGGAGAGGGACAATTTTACTTTTAATATTATGTTTTCTGCAATATTGTTTAGATTTTTTTTAAACAATAGGCAGTGTTACTTTCAACAAGAAAATAAACCAAAAATATTTATAAAGGGAGAGAAAAGTAAAATATGCCAAAATGAGAAGTCAAAGACTGAAGAAGGAAGAGAGCATAAAAGATAAAAAAAGAGGTGACTCAAGGTAAATAAAATCACATGGCTTATTTGGTGGAATCAGATATAAAAGAAAGACTTTTGGACCTATTAGTTTAAACAAATTACCTTCATCACCAGCTGGAGCCTTTGCAGGCATCCTGTTTATAGTCCTTGGAGTTCGAGGTGAAGCTTTGGCTTTGTTCCCTTGTTTGGAGATGAGCTTTATAGGAATTCGTCTTCGAACATCAAGACCACCCAATGATCCAGAACTATTAGTGCCTTGTAACTCATTGTCTATGTTAGAAAAAAAGTTGTAATTTCTTTTAGTTTTTCTTTTTGAAGATTATTCTGCCACAGGTATTAAAGCAACATACCCCACATTATCAAGGGTTGAATATCTGGTTTCTGATTTTAAATACTATGCTATATAAGTTCAAGTACTAATTTTCTCTATTTTGGACAAACCCTTAAAGCAATGCTTTTTGAGATATGGAACCTTTAAAGAGTTGACAAAAGTTACAGAACCTCTCCCTAAAAAAATGGACAAAAAAATTTTCCATTTTTCCAGAGGGATTGACAGAAACGTAAAACCCTTCATGAGCCTAAGATAAGAACCTCTGTCTTGGAACTATAAGAGATTTTTTTAAAAAAGAAAAAGAAAAGTAAAGGAAGAAGAACAAAAAGAAAGAAAACCGTCACTATCTCCATCAAGTATGCAAAGTAGGCACTCAGTAAATTTAGTAATCTGCATCGATATCAGGACAATCAATAATACTGGAAACACAAAACTAACACTGACAATGGTAAAATTAAATAAGTGTAAAATTGTTTTTCTAAAAAGCATTCAGGAATATAGTAAAAATTATTGCACCATTTAGTAGTAAAAACACGCACTAATGTACTTGTGCCATAACATTTCTAGATGTACACATGTGACTGTGTTACTCTTGGTCATCATTGTAATGGAAAATTATAGTTTAGGAGGATGCAAGTTTTCTGTACTTGGCCTAAATAACTGAAACTTTCTACGTCCCTGTCTGTTATTAGCTTATGAATTAAATTCACTCATATCCCATGAGTAATAGGAGCATTATTTCATAGAACTGACTCTATTTGAAGATTAAAAGCCACCTTTTCTTCAAGTCCATGACAAGATATTACAATCCAGAAAATATTTACCTTTACCTACTAAAGACAGAAAGGGAAATGCCCTAAAATAGGAAATGCAAATAATTTTTTAAAATAGTAATGTTTTAAACATGACAATTAGTGAACAAGGCTGTGTAATTGCCACTGCATTAGACAGTACAATCCAGAGTGATAGCCAAACTGTCCACATTAAATTCAGTAAAGCCAAATTTGGAAGTAGTATCCTAATTAGTACTAATGATCTCCAAGGGTACTAGAATTACAGACACATGTTGAACTCACATCGATTTGCACTCTTTCTGAAGGACAGAACAAAATTCAAAATCGGTCCTTAATTATTAATTTAAGTATCTTTCAGTCTACTTTCTATTATTACTTTCATAATAGCTAACCCTCAAAAAAAAAAAATTCATGGAAAAGGGATTTTAACTTTAACATGGATAACTTTAACATGGATAGTTAAAGTCAAGTTAGGATAAATCCAACTTGATCAACTCTCAACACTTCACAAAATGTATTAACAATTTGAATAACGTATTTCATCTGCTCTCACTCTAGTTGCTTATTTATGTAAAAATACCTACAAGCAATGTAACAGCAAAAAGACAGATAAGACAGAATTTTTTTTTTTTTTTTTTTTTTTTTGCTCAATAGGTATTCCTAATTTTCCAATGAACTAAAAAAAGCAAGTTGTTGTAGACAGTTCAGTGCTGTCCTTCAGACAGTAAAAGGACTCTTAACGGTTTCAACTTGATGAATGATCAAAATACCAACACTTCATTACTACAAGTCCTTTTCACACCACCCTGGACACCTGTGGTCACTACTGTGGCTTGTTTAGCCTATTACGGCTTTCCAGAGCCTGCTGCTCTCTAACACCTTGCAGCCTGCCTCAGACTGCAAGTTCATAAGCAAAGTACAGCGGTTAATAGTGACATCACTCTGGGTTTGTCTTAGGGTTTTGGGGGTTTTATTAAGAATCAGAACATACAGCATAATTTCCTTTTGAATAAGACAACTACAAACATAAAGCCCTAACAACAAAAGTCTTTGGATATTACACAAAGTGAGAATTAAGGATAGAACTGGCCATATAAATTGAAATCCACTTTAAAAAGGCATAACACTTTTATATTATATTATACAGGTTTTTAAAAGATTTGTGTAGAATTTTATCTTGAATTAAAGGAATCAAGAAATATTTTTACAAAATTTAGGTTATAGTTACAACTAAGTGCTAATTCTTAGACTAGCCAAAGAATGAATCAAGTGATAAGTAGGAGTTTCCTACTTTTTCCAGGTAATTTTTCCAGCAAAATTCTATTGTAAAAACACCACACGACAGCCTTTATTTTATGACTGACTTTTTTAACAAGATTACAAAAGCAGTCATTTTTGCATAACATTAGAGGGTTTCATCATTTCCCCAAGGGCTTCTATTAATCCTTTGATATTAGAAACATCCTTTTGAGATGCCTATCCTGTCATAATGTCTTCAATTCACTGGCTAACTGGCATTTCCTCACTTGCCAATGATTTTATTTGTGATTCAAATAATTACCGAATTCACATTTACGAATTTCATGAAAATCGGAATCTTTTGTAATCACAATTAATGTACAGCATTTTATACCATTTCCTGATATGAAACACTAAGAACACGGCCGTATAATGAAATTAACTAAAAGAATAAAAAAGAAGCTGGTGTTAAGCAGGAATATCTGAGCAGGAACTAATTTTTTAAGTGGTCAGTTCATTAGTGAATATTTTCATGTTCAGATGACTTTTACTTACTTAGGCAAACTTTTAACTTAGAGAACTAGGATAATAAATATGGAGATACACACACACCCACATTACAATTTCCTAACATAACATTCTCTAAACTGTGGAAGCTGCTTGACTCCCAAAATTCCAGTAAGAGGCTCAAATGAAAAACATTTGCTAACGTGGCATGTGTGCTACCCTAACACCAAAATCCCAGGGTTTCGATTCTATAAAATTTCCAAACACTAGAGTTCCTTAGAGCTTGGTTCTAGGCCCTCTTCTCTTCCGCCTTAAGTGATTTGTGGTACTAAGTCCCAAACAAACTTCCCTCTGATCTCCACTTGACATCTCCCCTTGTATGTCTCAACACACATCTCTTACTTAAGCCCAAAATCTTGTTCCCAAATTCCAATTTCTCACCTCTGCTCCTCAAAAAAAAGTGTTTTTCTCCCAAGTCTTCCAGTAATGGACACCACTCAAACTAGAACCCTAGGCACCTTTCCTTTCTCTCACATGCTCCCAAACCAATCCACCAGTTCCTGTTTGAGTTCTATCACCTGAAAATTCACTGAATCTGCCCACTCCCTTTTTCACTAAACCAGCCACCTTCACTAAGCCAAGCCTCCCTTCTGATCTATTGCAATCACCTCCTAAATTTTCTATTTTCTATTATTCTTGCCTTCTCTTACACCATTCTCCGTAAAATAACCTATTATGTTTTTAAAAAGAGATTACGTTCCTCCTCTACGTCTGTTCAATGGCTTCATATTGCACTTAACATAACATTCAAATCTTTACCATGGACTTCAAAGTCTTGCACGACCCGACTCCTGCCTTCCTTTCCAATCCCATCTTCCGGTTCTTTCCCTCTGGTTAACTAGGTGCAGCTGACTGGTCTTCTCTAAATTTTCCTCTCTCAGAGTCTTTGTACTTGCTCTGAATGCTTTCCTCGTGATTTATTCCACGCCGGATTCTTCTCATCCATCAGATCTCAGCTTACAAATGTTACTTTTCCAGAAAGACCTTCCCTGACCACCCTCTCTGAAGCTTCCTCCTAAATAGTCTTTACCAGAGCACCCGTTTACCCTCTTCAAAGCACTCATCATAATCTGTAAACATTTAAGTATTTTTAAAAACTTGTTTATTGTCTTTCCCAATAGAACGTAACCTCCAAGTAGAGAGGGACTCAGTCCGTCTTGTTTACCATTCCATCTCCAAGCCTAGAAGAGTATGTATATATATCTATGTGTGTGTATACATACACACATAACGTATTTATATATAGGAGTATACATATATATATGAAATTAAGTAGACAGTTGATAACTGAGGAATCCTAAACAATACTTAATACTGGAAAAAGCCTTTTCCCCCCTACTTGTAATATGGCTGATATAACTGAACGGAGCAGTATCTAACTCCAAATGCACTCATTCAATATCCAAAAACCACAAGGAAGCAAAAGCCAAAAAACACATAACAAAGAGTGAAGCCATTCTTACTTGGAGAAAGGAATGAGACTATCTTGATTTTAAGCTCAAGATTGATGGTTAAGCACCACAGCCGAAGCGCGGGGCATGCTTTGGGCTTAAGCAGAAAAGCTGCTCTCGGTATGATTCCGAAAACAGTATCTGACTCCCTTCTCCCACCTCTAGTCCATGAAAGACCGGAGAGACAAAAACGACAGGCGGTGACCACCGCAGCACCCGCCCAAAGCTGACTGAGACAGCAGGAAGTCTCCAACCCACTCTCGCGCATCGACTCCGAGCGTAATGAGGCTTCCCCGACTCCGAGATTGGAATCTACCCGCCAGTCCCCATAACGTAGGGCAGAGCACCCAAAATGAAGAAAAAAGGAGCCGGCGCTCTCTCCTCCCCGCGAAGCCCGCGCCGCCCGCCGTCCTGGCTCAGAGACCGGCAGAAGCAGAGAAGGAACGGCTGTTGCCGGCACCGAGGCTGTAGGTACCACACCGGAGGGTAGGCCAGGAAGTAGCAGGCCCTGGTCGGACACGCGGAGGGGTCTATGAGATTTCTTTCTCGCCGCCACACCCCAATGCTGTAGGGCGAGCGTAAACCCTCTATGCTCGCTGGGCGACCAGTCCCAGGCCGGCCAGGGGGCATGGAACCAGGACCCCCACTGCCTCCGCCTCCTTACCAGTGTGATCCATGATTCGGCTCGCAGGGCACAGTGGGAGCGGAAGTCAACCGCGCCGGAGTCGCAGGGAGCGCGTGCGCGATACCTTCCGGAGCCTGGGAGGCGGAAGTGCGACCAGGTTGCCCGGGTTGGGGCCTCCAAAGGCTTCCTTGTCTCGCGTCCGCTAGCCGACTCCGGTGAGGGAGTCAGGCATAATTCGAGCAGAGAGAAAAAGAACGAATACGCGGAGAGCTTCAATGTGGAGGCTGCTAAGGCTTCCTCTTATGTGCTTCCAAAGGAAGTAGCCTTTAACTGTGGAGAGGAGACCGACGGGAACGGGGGAGGGGGAAAGCCGGTAGTATCCGTAGGACTAATCTCGCAGCAGGTAAGGCGGCTGCCGGCCCCGCGGAGCATTGCCTTCTGGGATTTGTAGTGCGCTGGGACCCTGGAGCCTGCCAGGCACACTGCGCAGGCTCGGCCGTTGGGCTGGCCCCACCTCGGCGGGCGGAGTAAAGGTTTGGAATCCCCCAGAGTCCGCGAGCTACGGTCCCCGCCCCCCCGGTCCAGGAAAAGTGTAAACACGCGCGCTCTAGAAGGCGTCCTCCAGCGGGAGGTTGCCCGGGGGATGGTTGAGCTGTATGAGACTCCCAGCTAGAGAGAAAGGCTCTGTGCATATGGTCTCCTTTTTGCTTTGTCGTGACAAGCTGCATAGACCCAGGCAGAGCTGACGGGTATCTACCCTCGTTCCCATCTCTAAAGTTGCTAACAGTTGAAGCCCATTTCTAACGCTTGATTAGCGCTCATTTTCTAGGGCAAGCTCTAGAAAAGCTCTTGTGGCGCTAGAAGCCCTCCCCCACCAAACACGTGCGCGCACACACACACACACACAACACCCCTCCTAAGGACTGGACGCGGGGCCAGGTGGAGGATGGATGCAGCGTAGCCGCGTCTTGTTAGGAGACAGCGGGGACTCCAGTGCAGAGCGGAGCTGAGCATGGGGAGAGCACATTAGGGCTGGCCGCGAGGGAGCGGTGAAAAGAGGAAAGGCCTACAATGAGGAAGAGACAGTTACCGCCACGGGCAGTACCTAGTTCCAGTTCTTGGTCCCAGGGGTTGGTGGTTGCTGCCGCTTGCATCGTCCTCAGCCGAAACAAAAGGCAAATGCCAAAGAGTGATTCCTGAGGACCTTCAGGGCGGTCTCTACCTCGCGAGCCTGGCGCATCTGTGTCCACTCCCTTCTCCAGCCCTTCACACTTGATGCTCCCGAATGAGTAGGAAGGAGCACAATTAGTGGAAAACACAAGCTGGGGAGTCAAGGGATTTGGGTTCTATTCTTGTCGTCCCTCGGTGACGACATCATTACCTTGTGTTATGCACGCTTTCAGTGCCAGAGTTCCTGGATCAATCAGAGATTATTGTATTGACCTCTTAGAGAAGTGGTTTCATGGTGCTGAATTTCGAATAAAGTATGTGTAGCGATGTGCTCTATCTGTATAGTTAAACAGTAAGAGCTTTGAATAATAATATGATGAATAATCCTATAAGTGTTCTGTGTTATCTGCTGAATGTTTTACTGGGATCTTTTTAAAGACTTTCCCACTATATCTGCAGCTTTATAAACAGGTTTTTAGGTGCATTCACAACTAAGGAGAATTGTGAATCAACATTACTCCTGCTTTTGTTAAAATGTAAGTTTCTCTATTACTAAGTGGTTTTCAAGATGCTTTCAATTGCTGGGCATTTTTTGTTTTCTTTTGCAGGTTGGGGGAAGCTTAACCTTTCTCCCATTCCTCCCTATTTCTCTAAATACAGTGCTGATATGATCAGGCATTTTTCACCAATTTGGGGTATAAAAGAAGGTAGTTTTCACCTAAGAAGTGCTCTTTTTATTTTTTCCTATCCTCGTATTTACCCTATCAGCCATACTTCAGATGATGCAAATCCAGGTTCAGAATAATAATATTAGTGTCTGCTGATGTTAATAAAGAATTAGAATAAAAAAAGAGCCTGCAAACTGTGTTTTACATAATATAATATGTAAGTCAGAAGTTGTGTCAGCATTTTGTGGTGCATCAAGTTATGAAAATTTACTGAAAGGAAACTCACTTACTTTAGATTTCTTGTTGATAAAATATTAGATAAACATTTGTTGAATTATTTGATTTGACCTCTGCTGCTTTTGTGCATTGCTTTAAGCACCTGTGCTCCATATTCACTTTCCCCTTAACTGTAGTTGCCTCACTGTACCAGTGCAGTAGCAGAATGACATATTAATTTCTTCACCTAAATTGATAAGTGAAACTGTATATAGACTTATATATATATATATATATATTTTTTTTTTTTAGACTTATATTTTATTACTGCCCTCTGGTATCCATTGTTGGTAACCTGTGTACTGTAATCAGTCACAATTTCTTTATTGAAAGTCAACATTTATACTTATTTTATAGCTTGGTACTGTCCTAAGGTTTATAAAAATGAAACGTCATCATAGTGGACTATCGGAAGCACCAAGGTGCATATCATATTTTCATCTTACTGATAGACATCTGCTAGCCTATGAATTATAAGCTAACGCTCTTCAAGGTGTTTGATGACCTAGCATTTACATAGCACTGTTTACCTACAAAAAACAGAGGATGGGTATCAGAGAGCTTGTATGAGACTCCTAAATACCAGACCAGGGCAATAACCTTCATCTCCTTAATGCTTTTTTTTTTTTTTTTGGCTGCACCGTGCAGCATGTGGGATCTTAGTTCCCTGACCAGGGATCAAACCCGAGCCCCTGCAGTGGAAGCACCGAGTCTTAACCACTGGACTGCCAGGGAAGTCCCTCCTTAATACTCCTTTAGTTGTTATCACCCTGTGGTGCCTGAGACTGCAGAAGGCAAGAACTTTATAAATAATGGTCCCTACATCCTGGACCATACAGGCTAGCATTTATAGAAATAATTAAAACACGGAATTACAGTCTAAGTGTTTCACGAGAATGCAGTGCTACCTACATTCAGAGCAAATTATGAGCAGTAGAGCTGAGGGCAGTTAGGTAGGCTTTACAGAGGGATTTAAAGTGACCCTTGATGAACAGGATAGCATTTGAAGATGAGAGCGATGAAAGAGGCACATCAAACAAGAAGGAGCAAGGGCACTGGTGTGAGAATTGTCATAGCTCTGAGCAGGACAGTGGTCAGCTTCACTTGGTACTGTTGATCCATGTTTGGGAGCACTGAAAAATAAAACAAGGTATGATTGTAGAGAACCTTGGAAAGTAAGTGTTCAGAGTAACAGTGAAGAAAGAGCCTATAAACAAAACCTAGCATGATGTATTTATATAAACAACACAATCCAGCAAGATAGATTCAAAAACAATGAGCAGATCTTAAATTTGGGTAGGAGGGAATCAATACTGTTACACGTAAGAATTGACCAAGAAGCCAGAGACCCCCTGTGATGGCCAAAATGCCAGCAAGTGTGAGTGAACTGTCAATAAGAGAACTGATCAGGACGGTGTCCACTATACATGAACAAGTTTGATAAGTAGAAATGGATGGGAAACATAGTAGACTATAGTGGTTAGATATATGGACTTCGGCATTAAAAACTGGGGGTTCCAAGCCCAGCACAGTTGTGAGACTTCAGGCAGATTACCTAATCTTGTGGCTGACTTCCTTCATTTGTAAAATGGGGGTAATAATAGTACCTACCTTTAGGGTCGTTGTGAGAATTAAATGTTATTTTCTAGCTAAAGCACTTAGTACCTACTGGCACACAGTAAGCCCTCATTAAATGGTAGTTATTATTACCAGGGTAGTTACTATATTCATTGCTTCTTAAGTTAATAGTAAAGATTAAATGAGATAACAGCATAGCAGCTGGCCCATTATTAAATGAGTGTTAAATGTTAGCTACAATTTCATTATTACCTATAAATATGGGTTGGAGATTTGACGATAGGGTCAATGAGGCAATTTTGGACCTCTTAGCATACTGATGCACAAACAAAACAAGCCTGATGTTTAGCCAAGACTCTTGACTTCTGGTTATTGGAGTCAGTTGTGTGATCGGCCTTCAAGCTTGATTAGCACTCCAGCCTCACACAATCCCAGCTTCCTCCTCTCCCTACCAGCTCTTGAAACAGCACCAGCATATTACCACAGCTAAACCTTATCAAGTATAGCAGCCAGCTTTCCAAACACTGTCAAAAACCGAGCAAGAGACAGATTCAGGGAATAAGAAGGAAGACTATAAGGACTGAAATTTGCTGATTAAAGGCATTTTCCCACTCTGTCCTTTGAGGCCTGGTGACATATTTACCCATTTGGATAGGAACCTTTGATCTAGAGAGGCCCTGCAGCCTGCCTTCTCTTCTGAGAAGGACTGTTTAGCCGTGGGTATCCTTCAGCTGGATAAGCCTGCTCCTCCCTGCAGCTCCTCTGCTAAGAGATCATTGTTTTGTTCTTTTCTCTCCACATTTCTGAAAGAATGCTTGGCAGTTTTAAACTGCTGTGAGCAAGCAGTCTGTCATACTGTTTCCTAGACTTGACCGTATCCCCAGCTGCCACTCCATGCCAGCTGGAAGGGGCTTTCAGGCCTCCCTGGTGTACTAGGTTTGTAAATAGGCCTTGTTACTGCTAAAGAAATGTCTGTCACTATCAGAAATATATTTTACATCATAGCCCAGTACATAAACACAAACACATAACTATGTGTCATGAAACTGTACTCACCCTTACTGTATGCAATGCTTTCTGCTATTTCTATTCGATTCTGTCCCTTTAAAACAAAAAAAATGGTAGGGCTTCCCTGGTGGCACAGTGGTTAAGAATCCGCCTGCCAATGCAGGGGACACGGGTTCGAGCCCTGGTCCGGGAAGATCCCACATGCCGCGGAGCAACTAAGCCGGTGCGCCACAACTACTGAGCCTGCGCTCTAGAGCCCGCGAGCCACAACTACTGAGCCCACGTGCCTAGAGCCCATGCTCTGCAACAAGAGAAGCCACCACAATGAGAAGCCTGCGCACGGCAACGAAGAGTAGCCCCCGCTTGCCGCAACTAGAGAAAGCCTGTGTGCAGCAACGAAGACCCAACACAGCCAAAAATAAATAAATAAAATAAATAAATTTATTTTTTTAAAAAAAATGGTAGTTTTGACTCACTGAAATGTTGAAGTGCACTGATGGCATGGAATTTAAGTTTGAAAACTACTTTCTATCTCCCATGCTGTTTTGAAGAGCTTATACTATTCTAGAAATGTCCAAGAGGAAGGGTAAATCTTTGCACCTGGAAGCATTAATCCTGTGTGTCTGTGTAGAGGGGTGATGAGGAAGTAGATATCCAAGATCACAGAATGCCAGGAAAGGGACTTTCCTGGTTAAGACTCCGAGCTTCCAATGCAGGGGGCACAGATTCAACCCCTGGTCGGGGAACTAAGATCCCGCATGACGCACAGTGCGGCCAAAAAAAAGAAAAAAGAATGCCAGGAAATTCAAGAACGAGGGCTACGTGGTGTTTCTTTCCAGTATTTGGTAATAGCTACCCCCTCAGAACTGGTTCTCCAAATGAACGAGAAGTTTCTTGAAAGTAGATTTAAAACCCACCTGTCCCTCAGCTGAGAAAAATACTAGGCATGGATTTGCAGTTCTTACTCCCACCTGGAAACCTACCTACCCATCAAGGCACCTGCTCATATGCCGCTTTCCCCATCAAGCCTTCTCTGACTCAAGCTCGCAGGAGGTAATGTATGTAGCAGAGAAAGAGCATGAGCTTTGGAATCAGGAAGAACTGGGTTCATATCTCAACTCTCCCTGTGTTATACTGGATGATTACTCAAGCTCAGTTTCTATATCAGTAAAATGGGAATAATAATAACATTCCTTGCAGAGTTGGTCTGAAGATCAGGAGATAACGTCTGTGAAGGCTCTTTATCCCTTGCCAAATAACAGGCCTTCAATAAATGTGCATTTCCTTCATTCCTCTTGGTAATTACTGCCCCTTCAGAACTATGTTTAAGACATCACTCTCTACTTCATATTGTAGCAACATGCTTATTTTATCCGCCCTACAAGACAGGCTCCTAGAGAATAGTATCCATTAGTAATTCATATTTGTATAATACACAGTATTTAGCAGAAGGTACTCACAAAAATATCTGTTGATTTATTGAAGAATGTCATCAGAGTTAATATGACCCTGTCAAAAAAAAAAAACATTTAAAACTTTTGAACACAAATGCACGTGGCGGGACTTCCCTGGCAGTCCAGTGGTTAAGACTCGGCACTTCCACTGCAGGGGGCGTGGGTCTCATCCCTGTTTGGGGAACTAAGAGCCTACATGCCGTGTGGCGCTGTGCAAAAAAATAAAACAAAAAACAACTGGATGTGGCTAACAACTGGATAAAAGCTTACAATAAAAAATAACTGCAATAGGAGGGCACTGGCTACTAGAATTGTAAAGAATTAGTGACAATTGATTACACCAGTATTCATAGTTCATTCAATAAAATGAGCAAAGAACATCTAATGCCAGAAGACAACAGCCCATATCTGTCAGCATGAAGAAACTCAAGCAGCACAGCAAGCCTGAGCTTTTCTTGAGTGAGGAAAAAATCTCTGTGTGTAGGTGTGTGCTTGTTTAAACATATACACATATACCACAATGAAATCCAGCCAGTTAGGAGAGAAATTAAAATTTAAACTAAGAAAGTGAGTTACTGTGGTAAATTTATTCAACAAGTATTTATCAGTGCCAGACACTCTTCTAGTTGCTTTGAATCTATCAATGAACAAAGCAAATAGCCCAGCTTGGCAGTATGAAACTTACATTCTAGAGAAATACAGCTGGTTTAAATATGTAACTTTACAAATACTAAGCAACTATGGAAATTATGGTTACAGAATAAAATGTGAATGTTATAAACAAAATAAAAACAATGTAAAAAATTGTGAAGAGAAAGGTGACAGGAAGCACCTGAGTACTAATTTTTCATGAACTGCCTACCTTTACTGTCTAAAATTGAAAAGCGGTTAAAAGTATTACAAGTAACAACTAACTTCTGAGAGGTTTTCATCATTTCTCTTCTTAACCTAGAAAGAGCCTTTAGAAAGTAATGCCCACATGTTAAAGAAAAAATTTTTCTACTTCATTTTCTTTTGTTGTATCAAATTCAAATAAAATTAGAATATTTTAATTAAAAATATCATCTATTGTAGAGCAGTCAGGGTCTAACCAGAAACTACGTCAAGTATTTTCAATGAGGGAATTTAGTGCAGGGACTTGTTATAGAGGGAATGGAAGAGCTAGGAAGCCATGTATGGCAATGAGGTGACACAGTGGTTAGTGTAAGAGCCAGAAACCACTGAAGCCTGAGGCTGAAGGGACAAAGGGAGAAAGCAGTGTTACCTGAAACACAGGGGCCAGAAAAAAACACAACTGCTGTGAAGACTGTACCCCTGGCTCCTCCCTTTCTAGTGGTCTCCAGTCTCCAATTAATTGACCCCAGCTGGATGTCAGCTGGCACAGGAGCCAGGGAAATGCAGGGATCAACACCCCCCCCGCCCCGCCCCCGCAGTGCTGATAGAACAGAGGCAGGGCAAGGAATGCCCAGGCACACAGGCCTTGCATTGAATATAGAGTACTGTATTGTCTTTATAAAAGTATTGCTACCGACCTATTAAGTATTGCCCAGATAGCTGGGCAAGCTGTTCACCTGGTGTTAATAATGATTATTTCTGTATAGACTGATTTGAGTGACTCTTAAATTTTTATCCTTGTAATTTTTTTTGCATTGTTAGAGAATTGTTTAGTTGGATTTTTAAAAATGTGTCATCCATATAGTCTGATGAGCTGAACGATTAATGAACATAAGTTTAAAACTATGGTAAATTTAGGCAGATTTCTAGAATTATGAACACAGTGTTCTTCAGTATTATCACATATCACAATATGTTAACTACTGCACTTGATAAGCTTTCTGATTCCACTCAACTAGGAAGTTTAAATTAAATCTGAGGTCCATTTATTATGCACTGTATGTTTGTAACAGCATTTCCCCTATTGGTAAATATTTCTGTATAAATTCTAAGAGGTAATAAAGTCACAATGCCATTATCACACCTGAGTCTCTTCAAAAAGTCAAAGTCATGGGGAAAAAAGGGTAGGAAGACTTTTCTAGATTTATAAGACTAAAGAGCTATAGCAACTAAATGTAATACTTGCAGCATCATTGGATCCAAACTCAGGGGGAAACAGCTATAAAAGATATTGAGGGGAACTTCCCTGGTGGTCCAGTGGTTAAGAGTCCATGCTACCAATACAGGGGGCCCAGGTTCGATCCCGGGTTGGGGAACTAGATCCCACATGTCACAACTAAAGATCCCGCATGGCGCAACTAAAGATCCCGCATGCCGCAAGGAAGATCCCACACGTGGCAACAAAGATCCCACATGCTGCAACTAAGACCCAGAACAGCCAAGTAAATGATTAATAAATAAAATATTTTTTAAGAGATATTGAGGAAATTTTAATATGGATTGGCTTCAAGATGATATAAGGGAATTATTAAGTGTAATAATGGTATTTTGGTTAGGAGTTGCATGCTGAGGTAGTTGGGGGTAGAAAATGCTGTCAGCAAGATATTTTAAACAGAAAATATATAGCTAATAGGCATATAGACATATAGATAAGGCAGATGAGATGATTAATGAATCTAGGTGTGGTATACTATTGTCTCCTTTCAACTTTTCTCGTGTTTGAAATACTACATAATAAAAAGTTGGATAAAAGTTTTAGAAAGACTCATTTGCAATAAAAATAAATGTACACAAAAGAAAATTAAATATCTGCTGCTATGGACTGAATGTTTGCATGTCTCAAAATTCATATGTTGGAGCCCTAAACCCCAATGTGATGGGGCCCTTGGAAGGTAATTAGGATTAGATGAGGTCATGAGGGTGGGACCCTCATGATGGGATTAGTGCCCTTATCAAAAGAGACAGCAGAGGGGCTTCCCTGGTGGCGCAGTGGTTAAGAATCTGCCTGCCAATGCAGGGGACACGGGTTCGAGCCCTGGTCTGGGAAGATCCCACATGCCACGGAGCAACTAGGCCCATGAGCCACAGCTACTGAGGCTGCGCGTCTGGAGCCTGTGCTCTGCAACAAGAGAGGCCGCGACAGTGAGAGGCCCGCACACCGTGATGAAGAGTGGCCCCCACTCGCCGCAACTGGAGAAAGCCCTCGCACAGAAACGAAGACCCAACACAGCCAAAAATTAAAATTAATTAATTAATTAAAAAAGAGACAGCAGAGAACTTGTTCTTTCTCTTTTCACATGCATACACCAAGGAAAGACCATGTGAGCACACTGCAAGAAGGCAACCAGGAAGAGAGCACTCACCAGAACCCAACCATGCTGGCACCCTGATCTCAGAGTTTCAGCTTCCAGAACTGCAAGGAAATAAATTTCTGTTGTTTAAGCCACCCCATCTATGGTATTTTGCTATGGTGGCCCAAGATGACTAATACAGAGTTTGGTACCAAGAAGTGGGGTGTTGCTGTAACAAATACCTAAATATGTGGAAGTGGCTTTGGAAGTGGGTAATTGGAAGAGGCTGAGAGAGTTTTGAGGTGCATACTAGACATATAGACATTAAGAGAAATGAAGAACGTTATTGCAGGAACATGTTTACTGGAGGAAAGGCAGTCATTATAAAGTGGTAAAGAACTTGGCTGCACTGTGTTTTAGTGTTTCGTGGAAGGTAGAACTTGCAAGTGACAAAATGGATATTTAGCTAAGGCGATTTCTAAGCAAACTGTTGAAGGGGCAGCTTGGTTCTTCCTGACTGCATATACTAAAATGCAAAAGGAGAGAGATGAATTGAAGAAGGAATTGTTAAGCAAAAAGGAGCCAGAACTTGAAGATTTGGAAAATCTTCAGCCTAGCCATACTGCAAAAAATGAAAAAGCTTGTTCTGAAGAGAACACTAAGGCTATGGCTGAACAACCATTTGATAAAGAGATTTACGGACTTAGTCCATCTCAGCAGAAGCCAGGCAGAGAGATGGGATTATACAGCAGAAACACTGCCAGTTTGAACTAAAGGGGTTAGAGAAGGTGGGAAGGAATGAAGGAAGGCTGTCGGGCTTCTTGGATTTCAAAGGATGGGAGCATAGAGCTATGTGGCTGAGAATATATGTGCTATCCTTCAAGAAAAGAGAAGAAGGACCCCTAAGGTGACTTCGGAGGTCATCAAGGCTGCTGCTCCCACCACAGGTCCAGAGCACACAGGCAAGGCTGAGCAAGGGGGCAAGGCTGCCTCCACCTTGGTTTCAAAGGGCAGGACTGCTGCTCAGCAGAGCTGCATGGACAGGGCCCTCACAGAGAGCTATGTGGGCAGGGCTGCCCCGCTGAGCTGTGGGCCTGACACTGCCACCTCACTGAGCATGGAGGGCAGAGCATCAAACCAAAGAAGGTGGTTCTCCAGCCTTAAGATCTAATGGAATTTGCCTTGTGGAGTTTTAGACCTACTTGGAACCTGTCACCCGTTCCTTCTTAACTGTTTCTCCCTCTTGGAATGGGAATGTCTATCCTATACCTGTCCCGCAATTTATTTTGGAAGCACTTGTTTGGTTTTACAGCTGGAGAGGAATTTTGCCTCGGGATGAATCCTACCTAGTTTCACCTATATATGATTTAGATGATACTTAGATGAGACTCTGGACTATAGACCAGACCTGATGCTGAAATGAGTTGAGAAGTGCACTGAACTTCTCATTGAGAGGCTAGAGAGCGATATAATCTTACTTCATCAGGAAAAAAAGACTCCAGGTGGTAGGGTAGAGTCTGAGCTTTCTAATTGGATGTTGGGGGAGGGAAAGTGTCAGTCTTTACCCTACTTTAACTATCCCATTTATTGTGAATATTTGTTTATCTCTTGTAACAAAAGGCAATAAAAATGATGGCCTGGTCCACCTGTGTTCTTGCCTAGGGCACCAGAGGAGTTCAGAATGAATCCTGTCTGCCCAGTGTCCAGTGCAGAACATTTCTTTGGCCTCTTCATATTGCCCCAGGGGACAGCTGAGCTGCTTCCTTGGAACCTGTCACTAGGTGTCTTCTTCAGTCATCTCCCAGGTGCTAAATCACACCATCAACATCCGCTCACCTCCCAGTATGTTAACACGTGGACTCTGGAATTTATTTCCTGAGCAGCCTTAGGCAATTCACTTAAGCTTTCTTTGTCTCAGTTTCCATATTCTGCAAAATGGGGACAGCTGTTTCCAACTTTTAGTTTTGTTTTCGAGGTTAAATTAGCCAATGAATTTAAATAGATTAGCATCACATCTAATACCATGCCTGACAACTAATAAGCACGTAATGAATGTTAGCCATCTTCATCTTCATCGCCACCTTTGCCAGGTAGATAAAAATCTGAGACTCAAAGCTCTTTCAGACATGATGTCCACTAGGTGGCACTAGCCACAGGTAAATAAAATCTCCCACATATATATATACTGTCTTCATCAAAAGTTTGGAAGTCCCACAAAGAGCCAGAAATAAAACTGTCATGGTAATAAGGCAATGTGTATATACACATATAAACATATTGTGGCCCCAAAACCAAGCAGTTGATCCATAATAATTACTAAAACAGTTGTCCAAAATAGTTACAAGTCAAACATGTTCTGGTTTTTGATTCTCAGACTCCGTGAGATTCTGACACAGGGGATTAGCAGAGGAACAGAGAAACCTTCCTATTCTGTATCCTGGAGTGCTGGTGTGTTACTTGGTCAGTTTGGCTAACACCTGGGGCTTTTGTTTTGCAGAAATCTGTTTCTCCAGCTTTTGTTAGGCTGAGTAGGGTATGATTTGGAGAAAGACCCTGCTGTAGGCCGGATATTTTTGTGTGCTGAGGGGAGGAAACTTTTGTAGGGAACAGACCTCTGACAAAGGGACAAAAACTTGGTTGAAGTGTGAAAGGGTTCAGATGAAGGTTTTAGGAAGTTTTTCTATGTGATAAGGAATATCATCAGTGCTTTTGCAATTAGATGTGCTTTTCTGACATCTGTGAAGATGATCTCAAGGTAGAACAAGAACAAAATGGGCTGGACATTTGAGTTACAAAACTTTCTTACTTTTCTTTCTTATTCCTTTCTGTTATCCCTAAGCCGCAAATGAAATCTTGTTTAAAATATCTTTGTTAATATACACTACCAAATGTAAAATAGATAGCTAGTGGGAAGCAGCCGCATAGCACAGGGAGATCAGCTCGGTGCTTTGTGACCACCTAGAGGGGTGGGATGGGGAGGGTGGGAGGGAGGGAGATGCAAGAGGGAAGAGCTATGGGAACATATTGTGTATGTATAACTGATTCACTTTGTTATAAAGCAGAAGCTAACACACCATTGTAAGGCAATTATACTGCAATAAAGATGTTTAAAAAAAATATCTTTGTTATATTTTAGGGAATTAAGAGAGAAGTTTGTGTCCATCTTTGGGCTGAATTATTATCCCAATTGGAACTGAGTTACGGAAGTAAGGTGATAAAGATTGTGAAATGTGAAAGCACTCAGTGGGAATCCTCATTAATACTTAGAGAAATCAGAGAAAAGCCCGGAATCCCTGTACTTTATTAGGATGGAATGTTTTGTTGTGTGGATATCAAAGAGCAGGGCAATCCCAGAAGACTGGCCATGGTAATATACTAAACCAGCTGAAGATCTCGCGGCTGTAGGCGGATCCAGAACAGGTGGAGCTGACAAAGCGAAACTGGGTAAAAGTTAAGAGAAGGCGTAAACAAATGGGGAACAGAATTAAATTGGTGAAGAGGAGAAATTGAAAAAAGCAGTTTGGGAAGTCAAGTTTCTGAGCTTTCTGTTTAGAAAGAAAATAGTTGCCACTCCTTCAGCTTCCTGAACCCCACTTCCAACCCATCTTTACCTCCTTTCTACCCAGGAGGAAAGGGAATTCTTTGTATGTTAAATCTTCTCTTGTCCACACACCATCAGTTAAATGTTCCCTTTCATACAGCTTCAATTCTTCTTTCATTACTGGCTCTATTCTCTAGACATATTAAACAAAAAAAAATGTTCAAGTCTCTACCTGTTGAAACAAAACAAAACTCTCTCCTCATTTAGCACCTTGTAGTTGCTGTCCTCTTCTTTCTTCCCTTTGCTGCGAAACTTCTAGAAAGAGCAGTCTCTCTGGCTCCACTTCCTCTCTTCTCTCTCTATTCCCTCCCTGCAGTTGGGCCATTTTGCTAACACCCAACTGCAAATGCCCGCCCGCAGGTTACCAGTGAAGTTCCTCATGTCAAAATCATTGGGTGAGGACTTCCCTGGTGGTCCAGTGGTTAAGACTCTGTGCTCCCAATGCAGGGGACCCGGGTTCAGTCCCTGATCAGGGAACTAGATCCCACATGGCGCAACTAAAGGAGCCTGCATGCTGCAACAAAGATCCCTCATGCTGCGACTAAGACCCAGCACAGCCAAATAAATACATAAAATAAAACAAAATAAAATCATTGGGTGGTTTTCAGCGCTGATCTAATGAAGCTGGCTGCAACGTTTGCAGCAGTTAACATTTATCTAATAATGATTGAGCACCTGCTGTACGTTTGACACTGTTCTAAGCACTGTGATGTATAGCTAGATGAGACCCTGTCTCAAGGGTGTAGCCATGTTATAACATCCATCAGAGTTATCTGGCCCGGGGCCTGGTGGTGGTGAGCCCCACTACTTGGATTGGTGGGATAGCAAACTCTTAGAAAGGTGCCAACCTTTGACTCACTTCTCTGCCTCTCAATCTGAATTTCAGACTGCTTGCTCAAATGTTATTTTCATCATATTATTAACAACTCTCCTATCAACATAGTATCTTAAAATTGCTGAAGATGTGATACCTTAGGAAGAAATGACCACTCCTTATGCTCCCAACCCACACCCCCTCCCCCAACAAAGATTTCCTTCTATCCCCTTGTAACCTGCTTTCTAGTGGGGTGAAACTCACAGTATACATGTAAACAAACGATAATTTCAGAGAACTGTAAATACTGTGAAGGAAATAGAGCAGGGCAATGTGATATATAAAGCACTACTGTGGTCTGAATGTTCGTGTGTGTCGTCATCCATGTGTGTCCTCCTCCCCCCCCCAACCCGCCATCAAATTCACATGTTAAAATCCTTACCCCAAGGTGATATTATTAGGAGGTGGGGCCTTTGGGAGGTAATTAGGTCTTAGGGTGGTACCCTTGTGAATAGAATTAGTGCCCTTATAAAAGACATCCCTTGCCCCTTCCTCCATGTAATGACACAGGGAAAAGGCACCTTCTGTGAACCGGGAAGTGAGCCCTCACCAGACAGTGAATCTGCCAGAGACGTGATCTTTGACTTCCCAGACTCCAGAACTGTGGGAAATGAATGTGTGTTGTTTAGAAGTCACTGAGTTTATGGCATTTTTGTTATAGCAGCCCAAACAGACTAAGACAAGCACCTATGGCACTGGGAGAACTGCTTTACATAGTGTGGTCACAGAAGGCCTCTTTGAGAAGATGCCATTTAAGTTGAAACTTAAAAGATGAAAAAGAGTTAACCTTTAGAAGAAGCTGGGGGAAAGCCTCCAGGCAGAAGGAAGAGTAAGTGCAAAGGCACCGAAGAACTTGGAATGTTGGAGGACTAAAAGGAGAGCCATGTACCTAGGAGCTTTGTGATATGACAGTGGCTAGAGAGGAGGTTGGAAGAGGTGGGCCTTGTTTTATCAGATGGGAGATGTCACTGGAGCATGTTTAAGTGCTAACAGAATCAATTCAGTAGAGAGAGGAATTGAGGTGCAGAAGGGGTGGGGATCCATCACGCAAGTGGAGGGGTTTGCTTTGATAAGAGCAGAAATGCAGACCTTTTAAAGCTTTTTTCCCTTAATTTTAACAATGTCACTCTTGATTCTCCCCCTTCCTCTCTGATTCTTCTGTCTCCTTTCCAGACCCCCCTGTAATTTTCGTCGTCAGCAAGGTTCTGTCCACAACTGTCTCCCAGTCATCCTCTCTACATCTTCCTTAGACATTCTCATGCCCAACCACACCAGCCTAGACCACTCTCGTGGCCTTCACACTCTCATATCCAACTGCAGGTGTATATGTTTTAATCTCCCAAATTATAGCTGTAGCCCAGACCTGTCCTCCGACCTTCTGATTCAGCTGCTTATTTGACACTTCCACTTGGATAGAGGCATTTTTAATTTAATGTGTCCAGAAGTGGGATTCTTTTTTTTAAAAAAACAATTCTATAATTATTTATTTTTATATTTATTTTTGGCTGTGTTGGGTCTTCGTTTCTGTGCGAGGGCTTTCTCCAGTTGTGGCAAGCAGGGGCCGCTCTTCATCGTGGTGCGCAGGCCTCTCACTATCATGGCCTCTCTTGTTGTGGAGCACGGGCTCCAGACACGCAGGCAGGCTCAGTAGTTGTGGCTCACGGGCCTAGTTGCTCCGCGGCATGTGGGATCTTCCCAGACCAGGGCTCGAACCCCTGTCCCCTGCATTGGCAGGCAGATTCTCAACCACTGCGCCACCAGGGAAGCCCCAGAAATGGGATTCTTGAATGTGTGGGATTCTTCTCCACACACAAAACACAGCACTAAACAGGGGGTAGGGGGTGTGGAGGGTGGTGGACGCTCACTGATGGCCCACGTTCTACCTTTCCTCCTAACCTCCACCCCCATTCTTTGATACAGATTTTTGAAGTGTTTTCATTCTTTTGTAAGATATCATAGTAAGCTTTACTAGACTCACCAGTACTTCTAGCCCTCCTTCCTTTCCTGGACATCTTATTTATTTATATAAGAGGATTATATTTATCCACCTCCTTGAAGGTAGACTTAGCTTTGGCTCTTACGTTGGCCACCGAAATATGAGTGAAAATTACACGTATTGCTTCCAGGTGGAAATATTTAAGGTTAGGTGTACAATTCTCCTTGCTGTGTTTTTTTTCCTTCTTTGTTTTAAGGTTATCATTTGTTGAGATAAAGATGCCTAAGATCAAAGCAGCCTGGAATGCTGAGCCATCTCGTGGATGAATATTGCCCAGAGGGTCATTTGGACATCCAGCAAACTGAGCAAGAAGGAAAAAAAACAAAAAAGAAAAAAAGTTTGTTATATAAGTTCCTGAAGTTTTGCCTTTTTTCCTTTTTTTTTTTTAGTTCTCAGGTGTGTGTGCGTGTGTGTATCTTAGGTTACTAGGTATAAACAGACATATCCTGACTGATATAAAAAAAATGCTATGCAAAATCACTATTTAAGACAAATCTCTTCCAGTCACTACTTCCAACCATCTGGCCACCCCTAAGTCTCTTCTAATTAGAAATTCAGGAGCTGCCAATGCCCCCAAACTGTCCATCTTCAACTCTCCCCGGTTTGTTATCATCACCATCTACTTAGTCGCTCAAATCCAAAATCCAAAAACAGGTCATCTTAATTCCTCCCTCTTCCTCGCTCCCACAGTCTGGTCACCAGATTTTTGTATGTCTGTCTCAGGTTTGTCCTAGACATCTGCAGCAGCTTTCTCCCTGTTCCTGCGTCCAGTCTTAGAGTATATATAATACCTTCAGAATCAGAAGTGAATAAAGGGTCTTCGGAACTTCTTCCTCCCGCCCTTGCCTCCCACCCACCCCCACTTCCTCTTCCTGTAGGCAGCCAAGATGACCAGATCCTGGGTATTCCTAGGGAGATACTCTGTACAGGGAAACAAACAAGTCTCCCAGAGCAGTCTTCTGAAAACACAAAACTGGCCATATCTTTCCCAGTTTAAAGCCTGTCAGTGCCTTCCAGGTACAAACCCTCGAGTGTTTAGGACCCTGCGTTGGCAGCCTCCTCCAACCTGCTGATCTTCTTTCTGTCTCAAATGACCACTTCTCAGCTGAGATCAATCCTGCCTTGGGGCTTTTCCCTACCAGTTCCCTCCGCTTGGACAATTTTCCCCGAGGTCTGTGCTCGCTAATTCCTTCCTGAAGCATCCCCTCCTCGGAGAGACACACAGTGTTCCCACGCAGTCATCCTCCGTGACAGAAGGCCCTTGGTCACCTTCAATCCTCTACCACACGTAGAGTAGTCAGCCTGTATTCTCTGGGATGTTGGCTTGTTTACCGACCATCTCCCACATTAGACTCTTAAGTCCCAGGAGAATAGAGATGGGCTCTGTTTTGTTGACCGCTGACTGTATACCCAGCTTCTGGTTACGTGCCTGTCACAGGAAAGGTACTTGATGAACAAGGAGCTGATGGAAAATCTAGTGCCCTGAAGAAAATAAAGGTGGATGAAACTAAAAAGAGAAAGTAGCCTCAGCCCTTCTAAGCAGGCAGATCTGGCCTCCATGTTGCTTCTCCCAAGTGTAGGTCTTTATCCTGAGCGTCCTCACACCGCGTGGCCAGCTGTGTCTCTGGTTAGGCAAACCACCCAGTGTGGAGGAGAGACGGTGAGGACGGAGGAGAGCAGGCTTCACCCCCGCAGCTTGGAAGCCTTCGGTTCTTTGGGAGGAGGTCACAGCAAGCACAGAGGACTTGTTTGCCAGGCCTCGTATTTTGTCACAGACATTTAATAACTGGTTTGAACAGAAATATTAAGCAATCACTTGTCCATTGTTTTGGGGACCGCAAGTTCTGTTTTTTAAACAAGGAGGTAAAACCAGAAAAGACAGCGACTCCCGCATAGAAACAGCAACATGTTTATAAGGAAACATGGACTCCACGATCTCAAATCAGTATCTACTTCTGCCTTAAATGTTTTATATAACACATATCTTCCTAATCATAAACGTAATGCCTCATATCATTAGAGAGAATAGAATACTGAAATTGTCTTAAAAGAATAAACTAAGGAAATAAAAATTACATCCGTAGAACAAGCTTTTTATTTCTAAATCACAAAAGCTAATTTTATCACCTGTTACTCCGTCCTTGGAAACCAAACAACAAAAGCTTCATTCATCTCTACTTTAATTTTACCTTCTGAATTTATTTCTAGGTTTCCAGGTCAGCTGATGGGATTAGCTAGATAATGTAACCCAGCCATTTTGCCTTTATCTCTTACCAGAGTAGAGGATAAAATCCATGCTCCTTAATGTGGTGTACAAGGCCCCTTGTAATCTGGTCCCACTCCACCTGCCAGCCTCATTTCTCACCGCTTCCTTCCCTTACCCACTTGATGCGGAGCTTACCGGAGAAAAGTCATGGGTGCACCAGTGTGTTCTACTGGTCCAGACCGCTCCTATTCACCTGAATACTTCTGTGCCAGGGAATAGAAGGATGCCCAGGACTCCTTTTGTATACGGTATAAGCTTGGGGGAATGGGTTAAAGGATCCTGATATGCTACACTCACCACCAATTGATGAGCTCGGAAGTGAATTCACCTGGAAGGAGTAGGGTTGACTAATTAACACGCAGAGATCAGAACCCATCCTCAGGTGTATAGCAATGCCACCTAGTTCACAGGTGCCTTGAGGGGTGCAGCAATGAAATGAATGTGTCCCTCCCCCAAATTCAGATGTTGAAACCATAATCCCAAAGTGATGGTATCTGGAGGGTGGGGCCTTTGGGAGGTAATTAGGTCAAGGGAGTAGAGCCCTCACAGTGGGATTAGTGCCTTCCAAGTAGAGAGCTAGCTATGTGAGGATTCAGCAAGAAGACAACCCTCTGAGTGCCTTCTATAAACCAGAAGGGGGCATTTACTGACCGTGTTGGCACACTGATCTCAGACTTTTAGCCTCCAGAACTATGAGAAATAAATAGAAATAAATTTTTTTTGTTTAAGCCACCCCTTCTTAGCAGCCTGAACTGACTAGGACAAGAGCCATACCTGGTCTCCATCTTAAAGAGTCTCCACCAACTTGTAGCACTGGTTGGTCAAGGACCTGTATCATTCTTTTACGTCCAAAGGGTGATCTTTAGATGCTCCTGCTGTATGGCCTAGAGCTCCTCCATGACTGGGATAGTAATGAGTAAAAATGGAGAAAATTGGGGACTTCCCTGGTGGCGCAGTGGTTAAGAATCCGCCTGCCAATGCAGGGGACAAGGGTTCGAGCCCTGGTCTGGGAAGATCCCACGTGCCACGGAGCAACTAAGCCCGTGGGCCACAACTACTGATCCTGTGCTCTAGAGCCCGTGAGCCACAACTACTGAGCCCATGTGCCACAACTACTGAAGCCCGTGTGCCTAGAGCCTGTGCTCCGCAACAAGAGAAGCCACCGCAATGAGAAGCCTGTGCACCGCAAAGAAGAGTAGCCCCCGCTCACCGCAATGAGAGAAAGACTGCACGCAGCAATGCAGACCCAATGCAGCCAAAAATAAATAAATAAAAAATAAATTTTTTTAAAAATGGAGAAAATTGCAACCACATTCTAAAATGGAATATTAGGTAGTCAACTTATCCTGGCCACAGGAAATGTAATATCAGAGGTGTTCCTCCAACTCAGAATGTCTTTGTTCAGTCTTAATGAGTCTGGGAGTGGTGTGATGTGGAGAGGTGTATCTGCACTTGACATGCTTTTTAAAAAGGGCCCTCAGGAGTCTTGTGGTGATGGTATAGCCATGCATCTTGATTGTGATGGTGTTTACATGAAGCTATACTTGGGATAAAATTGCATAGAACTAAACATACACACACACACACACACACACACACACGCATGCAAATGAGTGGTGACATGTGAATAAGCTCTATGGTTTGTACCAATGCCAATTTCCTGGGTTCTGAATTGTTCTGTAGTTGTGTAAGATGTTGACATTGGGGGAGGCTGGGTGAAGGGTACATGGGAACCTTGCTGTACATTTTGTGAATCTATAATCATTTCAAAATAAAATGGTTTTGTTTTTGTTTTTTTAAGTGTAATGGGGAGGGATTCAGAATACTGGAGCACTTGGTCTAAAACAGTGCACTGGGGCAGGATCTTATACAAAAACAGTTCCCCTGTGTCTAGGCCCAAAGATATTCCTGAAGAAAGGGATGAAGTGGGCTACCTCAGCAGATTCAAAATTAGTGTAGAGTCTAGAAGGGCCTTCAGCTCCTTAGAGCTCTGTGAGTATCCTAGTGAATCCCCAGCTGTTTTTCTGGAGACCAGTAGGGAGAGCAGGCAGATAGGCAGTTGTGTAGGCCATAGGAAAAGGCTGGAAAACCCAGGAAACTCTGAATGTCTTGAATACTCAGATGACTGTTATGCTCAAACCATGGTGACCTTATTTAGCATCACTGCATCGTGATTCAGTCTTCCAACAGTATTAAGCACCTTCTGTGGGCCTGGCACTCTTCACTCCTCTAGTGCTTAGAATCTGTCCAGGAATAAAACAAAGATCCCTACCCTGGTGGAGCTTATGTTCTAGCATAAGGGAGGAAGTAGGGAGAGGAGATAAATTGCATTAGGTGGGCTGATAAGTATTATGGAGGAAAAAAATAGAGCCAGGTAAGGGGGACCAAGAACTCAGGGGTTGGCGTGATGTGTGGGAGAGGGAGTGCTGCTAAATTCTCTGAGTTCTCAAATGATATGATTGTATTGAAGTCAATCCTTTATTTGAATTTTCTTTTTCCACTACTAAATTCTCTCCCTCATCTTTCCTTTCTACTTTTCCCTGATGTCCTGTCTCTTCTTCTCTCCACCTTTTATTTTTACCTTCGTTTTCTTTCTCTTTCTTCAGTTAATTTCCCCTTTCTTATTTCTCTCCCTTCCCTGATGCCATTTTCCTCATCGTGGTTCTTTTTCTTTCTCCCTCCCTTCTTTGGCCCTCTTCTCCTTCCCCCTCATCACTTTTATTTTTCTCTCTCTCCCACTCCTTCTGGCTATTTGTCTTTATTTGGCTTTTTTATGGAACTGAAGTTTGTATGATTAAAATTCATGTGGTTTTTGTTATATTGTTTGCATGATAAGGGCTTTCTATTCTAAATGAAACCAAATTTTCTTCAGGAACCCAGCCTGATGCAAATGGAAAAGAGTCATAATTTACTGACTCTCATCTCATCTGTTCATATAGGCCTAAGCCCCAAATAAAAGACCCCTCAAATATTTCTGGAAGTTCCAGTGAGCACCTGACATGTGTTCAGGAGCAAGTCAATCCTACCAAGGACTGCTATCCTCCATGCATTTTTGCAGGAGAAGACCTGAGGTGTCTCCAGAGCTGTAGGTGTGCCTGGAGACCAGGGCAGAATGCCTTCCTCTGCCTTGGGAATTATATTGTTAAAATGGTCGCCAAGAGCATTTCATGGGCCCCATCCTTTTATAGGGGTTTCAGTAAAGCAGCTCTTTTGGATTATATTTTTGCAGCTTCATTTCTTCATAGGACCCAAACATGAGTTCATGGATCTGTCTCTAGAACATACCCCAGAATGACAGACACTATATTATGCCACTCACCCTGTCCACCAACAACTCAGCCTTGTTACTGGGTCAGCTCTTTAAGTCTGCTCCTTCTTGCTTTGGAATAAATGTCTCTATCCCAAGTGGCTCCTCAGTCATTACACAGACTCCTCTTTAGCCTGGCCCATCAGTGGCAGTGCCTGGACACATCTCAGTTCCAACTAAACACAACTTGACCTCAACCTGGGAGTCGCACCATGTAAGTTTATGAAGCACATGAGTTGAAATCTATATTTCTAATTTTTAAAAAACACACAAAAATCATGGTGCTTTTATATTTTGTATCATCTAATAAGGCATAACCATGATTAATTTTGTGAGTTTCAGCATATATTTCATTTAGTTTTTTTAATTTAATTTTTTCAGGGTCATCGGTCCCTTCCTGATGAAAATTTTTGCTAATTCTAGAAAATATATTAAGAATAATTGTTACAAATTGATAGGCTCTTCTAAAATGTAAATGGGAATGCAGAGGGCTAAGCATAAATATAGTAGGAAAAGAACAAGCTGGAAGAATTACACTTCCAAATATCTAGAGTTACTAAAAACTACAGTAATTAAGACAGTAAAGTATTGGTACAAGGGCAGGAAAATAGACCAATGGAACAGAGAGTCTAGAAACAGACACAAGCATATAGAGTTAGCTGATTTATGATAAAGGTGACATTGCATCAAAGAAGGGGAAAGGATGGTATTTTCTCTTTATTTTAATATTTATTTATTTATTTATTTAGGCTGTGCTGGGTCTTAGTTGCAGCATGCGGGATCTTTTAGTTGCAGCCTGCGGACTTCTTAGTTGCAGCATGCATGCGGGATCTAGTTCCCTGACCAGGGATTGAACCTGGGCCCCCAGCATTGGGAGCTTGGAGTCTTACCCACTGGACCACCAGAGATGGTATTTTCAATGAAAGTTGCTGGGTCAATGGGATATTCATTTGGTAACAAAAAAATGTATCTTTACTCCTTGCCTCACACCATACATAAAAATTGACTTCAAATATATTGTATATCTAAATGTGAGAATTAAAGTTTTTAGAAGAAAACATAGGAAAATATCTTGGGGAGGCACAATTTCTTAAACTAGACGCCAAAAAAAAAAAAAAAGTCTAACCATTAAGGTAAAAGGTGATAAATGGAACTACAGGAACTACATTGAAATTAAGAACTTCTCTCGATCAAAAGTCATCATGATTAAGGGTGAAAAGGCAATCCACAGAATAAGATATTTACAGTACATTTTTCAAAAAGGATTTGTATCCTTACTACATAAATTCTTACAAGGCAATTAGGAAAAGGCAGATGGCCGGAAAAGAAAAATAGGCAAATGATTTCGGCCCATGACTCACTAAAGAGGATATTTAAATGTTAAATGATAATAAACATCTGAGGTGTTCAACTTTAGTCATCAGAGAAATGCAAATTAAAACCACAGTATGATACTACTACATACCCACAAGAACAGCTTAGATGAAAATGATACACAAACCAAGTGTTGACAAAAATGTGTAGCAACTAGAACTCTAACTCACAGCTGACAGAAGTATGAGTTGGTACAACCGCTTTGGAAAAAATTCTTCCGTAGATGCTAGTTATCTACTGCAGTGTCTACTGAAACAGAACATATGTATATGACCCAGCAACTCTGCTCTTAGGTATATACTTCACAGAATTGTGTGCATATGTTTACCAAATAAATAAATAAATAACAAGAATGTTCATAGCAGCACTATTCATGAAAGCCAAAAACTGGAAACAACCCAAATATCCATAAACAGTAGGATGGATAAATAATTGGTGGTAAATTCAGACAATGGAATACCATATAACAGTGAGAATTAATGAATGATTGCAATAGGCAGTAACATGGATGAATCTTACATTTGTAATATTTTTTTAAATTAATTTATTTATTTTTATATTTATTTTTGGCTGTGTTGGGTCTTCGTTTCTGTGTGAGGGCTTTCTCTAGTTGCGGTAAGCGGGGGCCACTCTTCATCGCGGTGCACGGGCCTCTTCACTATTGCGGCCTCTATTGTTGCGGAGCACAGCCTCCAGACGCGCAGGCTCAGTAGTTGTGGCTCACGGGCCTAGTTGCTCCGCGGCATGTGGGATCTTCCCAGACCAGGGCTCGAACCCGTGTCCCCTGCATTGGCAGACAGATTCTCAAGCACTGTGCCACGAGGGAAGCCCCATTTGTAATATTGAGTGAAAGGAGACAGACACAAAAGAGAAAGAGAAAAAAGAGAATAATCTTCCTATTTTGATAGAAATCTTTCCATTTTGATTCCATTTATACAAAGTTCAAAGAACAAGTGTTAGAAATCAGCACAGTAATTATCCATTGGGGCAATTACTGGAAGGGAGCATGAGAGGGTGTCTGGGATGCTGGTTATTTCCTGCTTGTTGATCTGGGTGCTGGCTACACTGGTGTGCCTGTTGTGAAAATTCTTCATGCAGTACACTATACTTTGTATCATTTTGATGTGTATGTTATACCAGAAAGAAAAGTTTGCTTAAAATAATGAAAATCGTTGCACAAAATAAGCTGGAAATATTTGGGTAAGAATTACAAGATTGAAGGAGATATTTGTAACATTGTTTATTGCATGAATAAGTCTTTACAAAAAGAAATTACACACAAATGGAAGTAAAGCTACGAAGAATACATCAAAATGATGACTGACAAAGAGTACTGACACACTGCACAGCACATGAAACCATCAACAATGAAAAGACAACCTACTGAATGGGAGAATATATTTGCAAATGTTATGACCGATAAGCAGTTATTATTTGAAATATATAAACAGCTCATACAACTCAATATCAAACAAACAACCCAATCAAAAATTAGGGAGAAGAACTGAATAGACATTTTTCTAAAGAAGACATACAGATGGCCAACAGGCACATGGAAAGATGCTCAACATCATTAAGTCATCAGAGAATTGCAAATCA
Source organism: Balaenoptera physalus (assembly GCF_965194825.1). Classification (NCBI taxonomy): domain Eukaryota; kingdom Metazoa; phylum Chordata; class Mammalia; order Artiodactyla; family Balaenopteridae; genus Balaenoptera; species Balaenoptera physalus. Next base: position 15,894,933 of record NC_138887.1, read on the forward strand.
GAACCACAATGAGATATCACCTCACACCTGTCAGAATGGCTATCATCAAAAAGACCACAAATAACAAATGTTGGTGAAGATGTGGAGAAAAGAGAACCCTCTTACACTATTGGTGGGATTGCAAATTGGTGCAACCACTGTGGAAAGCATTATGGAGGCTACTCAGAAAACTAAAATTAGAACTACCATATGATCCAGCAATCCCACTGCTGAGTATATATCCCAAGAAAGTGAAAACACTAATTTGAAAAGATACATGCACCCCAGTGTTCACAGCAGCATTATTTATTATAGCCAAGATGTGGAAGCAACCTAACTGTCCATCAACAGATGAATGGATAAAGAAGATGTGGTATGTGTTTGTATACATACACACACACACACACACACACACACACACACACACACACATATATATATAAAATGGAGTACTACTCAGCCATAGAGAAGAATGACATTTTGCCATTTGCAAAAACATGGATGGACCTGGTGGGTATTATGCTTAGTGAAATAAGTCAGAGAAAGACAAAAACTGTATGTTATCACTTATATGTGGAATATAAAAAATAGAACGAATGAATATAACAAAACAGAAACAGACTCACAGATACAGAGAACAAACTAGTGGTTACCAGTAGGGAAAGGGTAGGGGGGAGGGGCAAGGTAGGGGCGGGGATTTAAGAGGTACAAACTACTATGTATAAAATAAATAAGTGGACTTCCCTGGTGGCGCAGTGGTCAAGAATCCTCCTGCCAATGCAGGGGACACAGGTTCGAGCGCTGGTCTGGGAAGATCCCAAATGCTGAGGAGCAACTAAGCCCATGCACCACAACTACTGAGCCTGCACTTTAGAGCCCACGAGCCACAACTGCTGAGCCCACGTGCCACAACTACTGAAGCCCGCATGCCTAGAGCCCGTGCTCCACAACAAGAGAAGACACGGCAATGAGAAGCATGCACACCACACCGAAGAGTAGCCCCTGCTCGCCGCAACTAGAGAAAGCTTGTGCGCAGCAACAAAGACCCAATGCAGCCAAAAATAAATAAATAAATAAGAAAGAAAGAAAGGTATCATTAGGAAAAAAGTAATAAATAAAATAAGTAAGCTACAAGGATATATTGTACAGCACAGGGAATATAGCCAATATTTTATAATAACTTTAAAAGGAGTATAATCTATAAAAATTTTGAATCACTATATGATATACCTGAAACTAATATAATACTGTAAATCAACTATACCCCAATTTAAAAACAAAAAAGTACTGGAACACTTAAATTTAGCATTTTTTATTATATTTAATAGTTTGTTCGGAAGGGACACATCAGAGTAGCTTAAAAGGCAATATTACTTTTCATAAAAAATATGTGCAAATATTTCCAAGTGTACATGATTTGATTTTTTTCACTTTTCATATACAATAGTGGAATCTTATCCTCAAGGTTAAAAACATAACAAAAGCTTTAATTTCAAGTAAAATTTCCATTGACAATATAGAATTAAAAGTCTGTTTACTATTCACAAAATGCATGAAAGAGACAGTATTACTAGAGTGTGCTTGGGAAACAAGTCAAAGACTGTGGTCTTATACAGCCACAAGTGGACTCAAGATTTTACAAAACTCTAGCCTTTAAAATGTAACTTTGATATTTCCTTCAACTAATAAAAAAAAAAAAAGCAGTGCATATTTCCTCTATTGAACAGAGGTATTCATCCATTTTCTGCAAGACTATTATATTCACTGTTTAGAGATATGATTTGTTGCCATTATAGGCAGGTATTACTGTAAAAATGAGATAACATTATAATCCTGGTTATGCTGTACCCAACATGGGGAGAAATCTGTTCCACATCTATTAAAGACAGTATAACCCATGAGCATAAAAGACTATTATAACATCACAATCCACTGCAACTCACTGAAATTCTGATATGTAGTATGGGGGTGGAGGGAGGAAAATAATGCTTTTAGTCAACCAATTTGATATGATCACTAATGATATTCCTGCAGAAGTAGATAGAGACTTTATTTCTGATAGTATTTAAAAAGAAAAACAGAGATAAGACATGCTGCCTTTAGATAGCCAAACACATTTGGGAATTTCACACATCTGTGCCAAAGGCACAATATCATTCTCTGTCAACTTAAGACATTGCCTCAGTTGAGGACCTGAGTATTTTTCTCTAGAAGTAAAACTTCATTCACTCCAGCATGAAATACATGGGACTAGTCCACAGGACCAAAGCCTAAATATTATATACAATGCCTAGAAAATTGTTGGCACTCAGAAAAGCTTAAGTAAAAAATATTTTGGGGCTTAACATATGGATTTTTAAAAACATATACTTTCAATGTGTGCATTCCAAACCAACTTTTTTCCTTTGATATTGAGTTCATTTAGAATGTTTTGTCTCAATCAGTATATATATGTAGATATATATACATGTGTATATATACATATATATATAAGCAGTTCACTTTTTAGATGTTTTTTGGAAGGTATTTAGAATTCAGTTAAAGATCACTTCACATAATGCTAAATTTTTAAAGAAAAACATAAACTTGTTTTAATCACCACGGTCTTATAAACATATCAAAATTGATTTTTGTTCAAAATAACACAAATTTTATGTTAGATTTTAAATAGACCATACTTAAATATACTCTACACAATGACCATTTCTATAAACTAAGATAAATTAAAACTGCATTTTTCAACTAGAGATAGTGTCATATGTTTTACTAGATCTTATTTGTGATCCTTGATTATTATATCAAAAAGTGATTTCTATAAACCACAGTAATCTTATCACTTCACTTCTCTGAGTCAGTGTTTCTAAAATGTATCAGCCCAATTCTATGGCTTTTAAGTGAACCATTTCCTTTATTCTGAATTCTGGTTACATATCTGGTCACATATAGTAATACTACATTACTAAGTACTAACCAAATTTGCATTTTTAAAACCTTTTCTTGATGCATTTACCAAAGGGGGTTTTTAAAGGCATTTATTGGTAAGTACATTAATAATTATATTTCAACCTTTACTCACTGTGATCAGTTTAGCTCATGGGTATCAAGGTCAGTCAGAAATAGATTTTTCTATAGGATAATCATTCCTGCCTCACCTGCCTGCCCACAGAGGCTGTTGGGTGACACTTGCCCCAGCTGCACAGAGGTACACATGTACCCACATGAACACTGTCAGCAGATGTGTCGTGGGGAACAGCAGCATAATATCCTCCGATCCTGGACATTGTTAAACTTTCTTCTTCACCATTTTGCACATTTTAGAAATAAGCTACTCATTTTATAAATAAAGCCTAGAAACAATCTTAGCGCTTTTCTTTCAGTGGTTAAGAGGTTAAAAAAAAAAATCAAAGATTTTAAAAAGTCTAATGGAAAAGAATGAGTGTTTCAAGTTTGAAGAAAATAGTCAATGCAGAAAATATTTGCATAGAATTACATGGTGGTAAAATTTGCCTTGCAGTCCTTGCTTAGAGCAACCTCCTGAGCCCAATTTCAGGATGCAAGTCTTCGCATAGCCTGTGGAGGCAAAGGGGAAACAGTGTTGATGCAACTGAGTTCTCCTGAAGTCTACCTTATCTTTTTTGCAAATATGTTTGTGTAGTGTTGGTTGCTTACATTTACTTAGGTGTATAGCATCACAATAAGAGTAGGGTAAAAACTTAATTTTGTACTTCATCATACTTTAATTGGATGTATTTTAAACACAATAATTACTACTTCTTGAGTACTTACTATGTACAAGGCACTGTTTTATTCCTGTACATGTACCCGTTAATTGTCACAACTCTGTGAGGTATTATTATTTCTATTTTACATGAAGAAACTAAAATGAAGACAGGATAAGTAAGTTGCCCTAAGCTACCCAGCTGGTAAGTTGCAGAATCAGGGCCAGCACTCAAGTCTGTTGGTTCTAAGCCCAGGCCCTGAAAACCACTCTGTTTCCCTATCTACAGGAACCCTACCTGAATGATGCTTTTATGTGGCATCAAAAATACTTCTATATAGTGTGGCAACTTCTTAAGTTCCAGTTTTGATATATGAGTTTTCACTCAACTAAGTTGGCCCTATATCCGTAGTCATAAACTACTAAAGCTGGAAGGACTTCACAGCTCAGTAATGAAATTCCTGGCCTCACCAAGCTGATGGGCTAAAATGTGGAACCCCTGATTTTCACTCTACTTAGTGTATTTCTTCCACAAAAATCTTCTCTGCCTGTCATCCTCACTGCCTGATTTTATCATTGGGGTTTGAGTGTTATTCTTTTCAACATTTTTATCAGGACCTGGAATACAGCAGAGAAGTCCTGCTTATCCAGATTTGCATATGGCACCCAGTGGGGTTACATAGTTAATATGCTGGATGATAGATTTAGTATTCAAAACAATGTCAATAAACTGGAACCAGGAAGCTGTAATCTAGCAGAAGAATGTGTAGTTCTGCATTAGGGCCAAAATCAATTATATAAATATAAATGGAGAGCCCAGCTAGACCACAGTTCATGTGAAAATGCCCAAGTCTTTAGTTGACCCCTGCTCAGTAGAAGCAAAGATTTTGATGTGGCTATTATGAAAATAAACCCATTCTTAAGTCACGGTAATGTAAATATCTTGATGAAATCAAGGTAGGTCAGAGTTGACCCCATCTGGGGTTTTATGTCCCCTTCTTGACCAGGGAAGGATTAACAAATTTCATGTCTATGAGGAACAGTAAAGGGAACTGGAGGAGTCTCACCCGGGATAGAGTCTGTTGGAAATGTGAAAGCTGCTCTCAAATATTTAAGGACTGTGCAGAGAAAGCAACCAAAAGGATCTCAGTCCACTGGATGATTATTAGAGAAAGGGTGAATCTAGTTTGTAAGCACAGCTAACACTTGGAGAATTCAACTATGTAGCAAACTCCCTTTGCTGCTAGTTGGCAATGTCTAGAAATGTTCACACAAAAGCTGAGACAACATCCTTAAGGACGGGGTAGGAGAGATTTCTGCATGGCCGAGAATGTGGGGCTACCTGATTTCTAGACATCTTTCAACTTAAAAATTCTTTGATCTTCTTTTTTTGGTCCCATTTTACTGAGTGATGGAGCCACAAAGTTCGATCAGATACTGTAAGTTTCAGTCAAGTTTCCTAAGAATAGTCTGATGCCCCAGTGACATCAGAAATACACAGAATCAGTCTCTTTTTTAAGCCGTCATCAGTCAGATGAAGAAAAGTCATGAGGTTCCTACTGCTCACATTCTATTTCTGAAGCTTATGAAACTCCTGGTTTAAAAATTCCCTCCATTCACCTTTCTCCTATCTCACTGGCCTTGGGTCTCTGGAAAAGAAGGTATGCAGACGCTTAGGTATAAAATCAGGACCAATGTGTTGGCTGCTTCCAGTTGCTGATCACGCCTGTATGCCTGGGACAAAAGGTCCCCCCAGGTACTATGTCTTCAAGGGAGAACCCTTGTTTTCCATTTTCCCCTTTCTATGAAGCCATCCTCTTGGTATTTTTAAAAAATTCTTTTCCCTGAATAGTTTTTATCAAGTAGTTTTAATACTACAAGTATTATTCTATTTAATCCAAATTATTTTCTTTGAACGAACATAATGATCATACCTCATCTTGGACATCAAGTTCTTCTTCAATCAGCTCTGCTTCCATTAATTCAAGAGGATCTTTACAGTCTTGGATGAGGGTGATCTTGACAAAGAGAACACGGAGAATATTTATTGGAGGTGTAAGAGCATTAACCCACCTGATACTTCACTGAAAACGATTTGAAGCTTTGCTGGTGCCTCTCATTTATAATCTACATACTTCAAAATCTTTTTCCACTTTCTTGTCCTTTTATATTTCCCACTTAGAATTCTCCCTATACCATTTTTTTCACATTCAAGTGTGAACTAGTATAGTTCTCCATTGTCTAACCTCTTTTGCAGCTTTCTTCCCCAACCTCTGAAGTGTATGCCTCTTAACAAGTCACCCTGTCTGCCTAAATGATTCAGCAGTCAATAGTAGTTTTCTTTCAGTGGCCAAGCTAAGCACACTTAGTACAGCATTGAGCATGCAGTGAATGCCCAGTGAAGGGCTCCTGAGTGATGGCCATAAACAGTCTCAAGTTGAATTGGATGGGAATTAATGTTACTGGAGATGGAAACCAACATCTATGAACCAAGTAGTTGTTCAGGAAAGTTCTGCTTTTTAGCTGTAGTATGTAATTTAATCTTCCACACAGAGGAAACCAGTAACAATCTGGACTTTGTCTTATGCATAAAGGGTATTCCCAAAGCCACTCTAAATGTATATCAAGGCAAGAGTGACATTTCAGAGGGCTTTTTTAGCTACTTTTAATCTCACAAATAAATAACCCAGTTCTTGTTATATGATCTTGCTTTGTTGTTACCTGTGGGTTAGAGAACTTTTAGATATTTTTTAAAAAAGGTTTATGAGTTTTCAAAGCTGAGCATCTTGCATGTAGTGCCTTTTTTTTTTTTTTTTGTATTTAAGATCCACATCTTGGTATTTAGGACTAGTATATTCTCTAGCAGCATTAAGCAGAACAATCTTTCCACTAACAATAGGTGAAAAGAATAATGTATTATTGTTTTCTAAATTAGTTTCACTTCAAATATTAACTTCCAATCTACAGTAAGAATCTGCTTATCCCACTCTTAGAAAAAAAGGGAAAGCAATTTAAAATACAGTAGTCTGTGTCACCAGAATAATTATTATTGTTGTTATTTTTATAGGCATTTGTTTTAGTTTCCCAAATTCACAGTGAGAAAGTCCATGAGAGATGAGGCTCTTGTACCAGGCCCAGCCCAATGACCCACATCAGAATGCTCAACTCTCCTGGGTGTTTTACAGGAGAAATGACAAAATAAGGAGGCCTGTGGAAAATCAGGGTCTATCCTGTTTTGTGAGGAATAAACTCTGGGCTGATTCATGGCTTTCTTTTTTTTTTTTTTTTTTTTCTTTTTCAAAAATCACTTACGACCTAACGGATCCTATTTAAAGACATTGCGGGGTCCTCGGGAAGATGGCGGAAGAGTAAGACGCGGAGATCACCTTCCTTCCCACAGATACAGTAGAAATACATCTACACGTGGAACTGCTCCTACAGAACACCCACTGAACGCTGGCAGAAAACGTCCGACCTCCAAAAAGGCAAGAAACTCCCCCCGTACTTGGGTAGGGCAAAAGAAAAAAGAAATAACAGAGACAAAAGAATAGGGACGGCACCTGCACTAGTGGGAGGGAGCCGTGAAGGAGGAAAGATTTCCACGCACTAGGAAGCCCCTTCGCGGGCGGAGACTGCGGGTGGCAGAGGGGGGAAGCTTCGGAGCCACGGAGGAGAGCGCAGCCACAGGGGTGCGGAGGGCAAAGCGGAGAGGTTCCCGCACGGAGGCTCGGCGCCGAGCAGCACTCTCCAGCCCGAGAGGCTTGTCTGCTCCCCCGCCGGGGCGGGCGGGGCTGGGAGCTGAGGCTCGGCTTCGGTCGGATCACAGGGAGAGGACTGAGGCTGGCGGCGTGAACACAGCCTGAAGGGATTAGCGCACAACAGCTGGCTGGGAGGGAGACCGGGAAAAAGTCTGCAGCTGCCGAAGAGGCAAGGGACTTTTTCTTGCCTCTTTGTTTCGCGGCGCGCAAGGAGAGGGGATTCAGAGCGCCGCCTAAACGAACTCCAGAGAAGGGCGCGAGCCGCGGCGATCACCGCAGACCCCACAGCAACAGGGGTGCAGAGGAAAAAAACGGAGAGACTCCCGCACAGAGGCTCGGCGCGGAGCAGCACTCACCAGCCCGAGAGGCTTGTCTGCTCGGCGGGCGGGGCTGGGAGCTGAGGCTCGGGTTTCGGTTTCGGTTGGATCGCAGGGAGAGGACTGGGGCTGGCGGCGTGAACACAGCCTGAAGGGGTTAGCGCACCACAGCTGGCTGGTAGGGAGTCCGGGAAAAAGTCTGCAGCTGCCGAAGAGGCAAGAGACTTTTTCTTGCCTCTTTGTTTCGCGGCGCGCAAGGAGAGGGGATTCAGAGTGCCGCCTAAACGAACTCCAGAGAAAGGCGTGAGCCGCGGCGATCAGCACGGACCCCAGAGACGGGCGTGAGACGCTGGGGCTGCTGCTGCCGCCTCCAAAAAGCCTGTGTGTGAGCACAAGTCACTCTCCACATCGCCCCTCCCGGGAGCCTGTGCAGCCCGCCACTGCCAGGGTCCCGTGATCCGGGGACAAGTTCCCCGGGAGAACGCACTGCCCGCCTCAGGCTGGTGCAACGTCACGCCGGCCTCAGCCGCCGCAGGCTCACCCCGCCTCCTCTGTACACCTCCCTCCCCGCGGCCTGAGTGAGCCAGAGCCCCCGAAGCAGCTGCTCCTTTAACCCCGTCCTGTCTGTGCGGGGAATAGACGCCCTCAGGCGACCTACACGCAGAGGCGGGTCCAAATCCAAAGCTGAACCCCAGGAACTGTGCGAACAGGGAAGATAAGGGGAAATCTCTCCCAGCAACCTTAGAAGCAGCGGATTAAAACTCCACAAACAACTTGATGTGCCTGCATCTGGTGAATACCTGAATAGACAACGAATCATCCCAAATTCAGGAGGTGGACTTTGGGAGCAGGATATATTAATTTTTCCCCTTTTCCTTTATTTGTGAGTGTATATGTATATGCTTCTGGGTGCGATTTTGTCTGTATAGCTTTGCTTTACAATAGCTTTATTTTACTTCACTATATTATAGCCTCTTTCTTTCTTTCTTTCTTTCTTTCTATTTTTTCTCCCTTTTACTCTGAGCCGTGTGGACGAAAGGCTCTTGGTACTCCAGCCAGGCATCAGGGCCGTGCCTCCGAAGTGGGAGAGCCAACTTCAGGACACTGGTCCACAAGAGACCTCCCAGCTTCACGTAATACCAAACGGCAAAAATCTCTCAGAGATCTCCATCTCAACATCAAGACCCAGCTTCACTCAACGACCAACAAGCTACAGTGCTGGACACCATATGCCAAACAACTAGCAAGACAGGAACACAGCCCCATCCATTAGCAGAGAGGCTGCCTAAAATCATAATAAGGCCACAGACACCCCAAAATACACCACCAGACGTGGACGTGCCCACCAGAAAGACAAGAGCCAACCTCATCCACCAGAGCTCAGGCACTAGTTCCCTCCACCAGGAAGCCTACACAACCCACTGAACCAACCTTAGCCACTGGGGACAGATACCAAAAACAACAGGAACTACGAACCTGCAGCCTGTGAAAAGGAGACCCCAAACACAGTAAGATAAGCAAAATGAGACGACAGAAAAACACACAGCAGATGAAGGAGCAAGGTCAGAACATACCAGACTTAACAAATGAAGAGGAAATAGGTAGTCTACCTGAAAAAGAATTCAGAATAATGATAGTAAGGATGATCCAAAATCTTGGAAATAGAATAGACAAAATGCAAGAAACATTTAACAAGGACGTAGAAGAACTAAAGAGGAACCAAGCAATGATGAAAACCACAATAAATGAAATTAAAAATACTCTAGATGGGATCAATAGCAGAATAACTGAGGCAGAAGAAAGGATAAGTGACCTGGAAGATAAAATGGTGGAAATAACTACTGCAGAGCAGGATAAAGAAAAAAGAATGAAAAGAACTGAGGACAGTCTCAGGGACCTCTGGGACAACATTAAACGCGCCAACATTCGAATTATAGGGGTCCCAGAAGAAGAAGAGAAAAAGAAAGGGACTGAGAAGATATTTGAAGAGATTATAGTTGAAAACTTCCCTAATATGGGAAAGGAAATAGTTAATCAAGTCCTGGAAGCACAGAGAGTCCCATACAGGATAAACCCAAGGAGAAACACACCAAGACACATATTAATCAAACTATCAAAAATTAAATATAAGGAAAACATATTAAAGGCAGCAAGGGAAAAAAAACAAATAACACACAAGGGAATCCCCATAAGGTTAACATCTGATCTTTCAGCAGAAACTCTGCAAGCCAGAAGGGAGTGGCAGGATATACTTAAAGTGATGAAGGAGAAAAACCTGCAACCAAGATTACACTACCCAGCAAGGATCTCATTCAGATTCGATGGAGAAATTAAAACCTTTACAGACAAGCAAAACCTGAGAGAGTTCAGCACCACCAAACCAGCTTTACAACAAATGCTAAAGGAACTTCTCTAGGCAAGAAACACAAGAGAAGGAAAACACCTACAATAACAAACCCAAAACATTTAAGAAAATGGGAATAGGAACATACATATCGATAATTACCTTGAATGTAAATGGATTAAATGCTCCCACCAAAAGACACAGGCTGGCTGAATGGATACAAAAACAAGACCCATATATATGCTGTCTACAAGAGACCCACTTCAGACCTAGAGACACATATAGACTGAAAGTGAGGGGATGGAAAAAGATATTCCATGCAAATGGAAATCAAAAGAAAGCTGGAGTAGCAATTCTCATATCAGACAAAATAGACTTTAAAATAAAGACTATTACAAGAGACAAAGAAGGACACTATATAATGATCAAGGGATCGATACAAGAGGAAGGTATAACAATTGTAAATATTTATGCACCCAACATAGGAGCACCTCAATACATAAGGCAAATACTAACAGCCATAAAAGGGGAAATCGACAGCAACACAATCATAGTAGGGGACTTTAACACCCCACTCTCACCAATGGACAGATCATCCAAAATGAAAATAAATAAGGAAACACAAGCTTTAAATGATACATTAAACAAGATAGACTTAATTGATATTTATAGGACATTCCATCCAAAAACAACAGAATACACATTTTTCTCAAGTGCTCATGGAACATTCTCCAGGATAGATCATATCTTGGGTCACAAATCAAGCCTTGGTAAATTTAAGAAAATTGAAATCGTATCAAGTATCTTTTCCGACCACAACGCTATGAGACTAGATATCAATTACAGGAAAAGACCTGTAAAAAATACAAACACATGGAGGCTACACAATACATTACTTAATAACGAAGTGATCACTGAAGAAATCAAAGGGGAAATCAAAAAATACCTAGAAACAAATGACAATGGAGATACGACGACCCAAAACCTATGGGACGCAGCAAAAGCAGTGCTAAGAGGGAAGTTTATAGCAATACAAGCCTACCTCAAGAAACAGGAAACATCTCGAATAAACAACCTAACCTTGCACCTAAAGCAATTAGAGAAAGAAGAACAAAAAAACCCCAAAGCCAGCAGAAGGAAAGAAATTATAAAGATCAGGTCAGAAATAAATGAAAAAGAAATGAAGGAAACAATAGCAAAAATCAATGAAACTAAAAGCTGGTTCTTTGAGAAGATAAACAAAATTGATAAACCATTAGCCAGACTCATCAAGAGAAAAAGGGAGAAGACTCAGATCAATAGAATTAGAAATGAAAAAGGAGAAGTAACCACTGACACTGCAGAAATACAAAAGATCATGAGAGATTACTACAAGCAACTCTATGCCAATAAAATGGACAACCTGGAAGAAATGGACAGATTCTTAGAAAGGCACAAACTGCCGAGACTGAACCAGGAAGAAATAGAAAATATGAACAGACCAATCACAAGCACTGAAATTGAAACTGTGATTAAAAACCTTCCAACAAACAAAAGCCCAGGACCAGATGGCTTCACAGGTGAATTCTATCAAACATTTAGAGAAGAGCTAACACCTATCCTTCTCAAACTCTTCCAAAATATTGCAGAGGGAGGAACACTCCCAAACTCATTCTACGAGGCCACCATCACCCTGATACCAAAACCAGACAAAGATGTCACAAAGAAAGAAAACTACAGGCCAATATCACTGATGAACATAGATGCAAAAATCCTCAACAAAATACTAGCAAACAGAATCCAACAGCACATTAAAAGGATCATACACCATGATCAAGTGGGGTTTATCCCAGGAATGCAAGGATTCTTCAATATACGCAAATCAATCAATGTGATACATCATATTAACAAACTGAAGGAGAAAAACCATATGATCATCTCAATAGATGCAGAGAAAGCTTTCGACAAAATTCAACACCCATTTATGATAAAAGCCCTGCAGAAAGTAGGCATAGAGGGAACTTTCCTCAACATAATAAAGGCCATATATGACAAACCCACAGCCAACATTGTCCTCAATGGTGAAAAACTGAAACCATTTCCACTAAGATCAGGAACAAGACAAGGTTGCCCACTCTCACCACTATTATTCAACATAGTTTTGGAAGTGTTAGCCACAGCAATCAGAGAAGACAAAGAAATAAAAGGAATCCAAATCGGAAAAGAAGAAGTAAAGCTGTCACTATTTGCAGATGACATGATACTATACATAGAGAATCCTAAAGATGCTACCAGAAAACTCCTAGAGCTAATCAATGAATTTGGTAAAGTAGCAGGATACAAAATTAATGCACAGAAATCTCTTGCATTTCTATACACTAATGACGAAAAATCTGAAAGTGAAATTAAGAAAACACTCCCATTTACCATTGCAACAAAAAGAATAAAATATCTAGGAATAAACCTACCTAAGGAGACAAAAGACCTGTATGCAGAAAATTATAAGACACTGATGAAAGAAATTAAAGATGATACAAATAGATGGAGAGATATACCATGTTCCTGGATTGGAAGAATCAACATTGTGAAAATGACTCTACTACCCAAAGCAATCTACAGATTCAATGCAATCCCTATCAAACTACCACTGGCATTTTTCACAGAACTAGAACAAAAAATGTCACAATTTGTATGGAAACACAAAAGACCCCGAATAGCCAAAGCAATCTTGAGAACGAAAAATGGAGCTGGGGGAATCAGGCTCCCTGACTTCAGACTATATTACAAAGCTTCAGTAATCAAGACAGTTTGGTACTGGCACAAAAACAGAAATATAGATCAATGGAACAGGATAGAAAGCCCAGAGATAAACCCACACACATATGGGCACCTTATTTTTGATAAAGGAGGCAAGCATATACAGTGGAGAAAAGACAGCCTCTTCAATAAGTGGTGCTGGGAAAATTGGACAGGTACATGTAAAAGTATGAAAATAGAACACTCCCTGACACCATGCACAAAAATAAACTCAAAATGGATTAAAGACCTAAGTGTAAGGGCAGACACTATCAAACTCTTAGAGGAAAACATAGGCAGAACACTCTATGACATACATCACAGCAAGATTCTTTTTGACCCAGCTCCCAGAGAAATGGAAATAAGAACACAAATAAACAAATGGGACCTAATGAAACTTAAAAGCTTTTGCACAGCAAAGGAAACCATAAACAAGACCAAAAGACAACCATCAGAATGGGAGAAAATATTTGCAAATGAAGCAACTGACAAAGGATTAATCTCCAAGATTTACAAGCAGCTCATGCAGCTCAATAACAAAAAAACGAATAACCCAATCCAAAAATGGGCAGAAGACCTAAATAGACATTTCTCCAAAGAAGATATACAGATGGCCTACAGACACATGAAAGAATGCTCAACATCATTAATCATTAGAGAAATGCAAATCAAAACTACAATGAGATATCATCTCACACCGGTCAGAATGGCCATCATCAAAAAATCTAGAAACAATAAATGCTGGAGAGGGTGTGGAGGAAAGGGAACACTCTTGCACTGTTGGTGGGAATGTAAATTGATACAGCCACTATGGAGAACAGTATGGAGGTTCCTTAAAAAACTACAAATAGAACTACCATACGACCCAGCAATCCCACTACTGGGCATATACCCTGAGAAAACCATAGGTCAAAAAGAGTCATGTACCAAAATGTTCATTGCAGCTCTATTTACAATAGCCAGGACTTGGAAGCAATCTAAATGTCCATCGACAGATGAATGGATAAAGAAGATGTGGCACATATATACAATGGAATATTACTCAGCCATAAAAAGAAATGAAATGGAGGTATTTGTAATGAGGTGGATGGAGTTAGAGTCTGTCATACAGAGTGAAGTAAGTCAGAAAGAGAAAAACAAATACAGTATGCTAACACATATATACGGAATCTAAGGGGAAAAAAAAAAAAAAGAAAAAAAAAAAAAAAAAAAAAAAAAAGGCCATGAAGAACCTAGTGGCAAGACGGGAATAAAGACACAGACCTACTAGAGAATGGACTTGAGGATATGGGGAGGGGGTGGGGTGAGATGTGACAGGGTAAGAGAGTGTCATGGACATATATACACTACCAAATGTAAAATAGATAACTAGTGGGAAGCAGCCGCATAGCACAGGGAGATCAGCTCGGTGCTTTGTGACCATCTAGAGGGATGGGATGGGGAGGGTGGGAGGGAGGGAGATGCAAGAGGGAAGAGAAATGGGAACATATTGTATATGTATAACTGATTCACTTTGTTATAAAGCAGAAGCTAACACACCATTGTAAGGCAATTATACTTCAATAAAGATGTTAAAAAAAAATAAAAAATAAAAATAAAAAAAAAAAAAAAAAAAAGAAGATGTGGCACATATATACAATGGAATATTACTCAGCCATAAAAAGAAATGAAATGGAGGTATTTGTAATGAGGTGGATGGAGTTAGAGTCTGTCATACAGAGTGAAGTAAGTCAGAAAGAGAAAAACAAATACAGTATGCTAACACATATATACGGAATCTAAGGGGAAAAAAAAAAAAAAAAAAAAAAAAGAGGCCATGAAGAACCTAGTGGCAAGACGGGAATAAAGACACAGACCTACTAGAGAATGGACTTGAGGATATGGGGAGGGGGTGGGGTGAGATGTGACAGGGTAAGAGAGTGTCATGGACATATATACACCACCAAATGTAAAATAGATAACTAGTGGGAAGCAGCCGCATAGCACAGGGAGATCAGCTCGGTGCTTTGTGACCATCTAGAGGGATGGGATGGGGAGGGTGGGAGGGAGGGAGATGCAAGAGGGAAGAGAAATGGGAACATATTGTATATGTATAACTGATTCACTTTGTTATAAAGCAGAAGCTAACACACCATTGTAAGGCAATTATACTTCAATAAAGATGTTAAAAAAAAAAAAAAAAAAAAAAAAAAAAAAAGACATTGCTAGGGAACTCCCTGGTGGTCCAGTGGTTAGGACTCCACGCTTCCACTGCAGGGGGCACGGGTTTGATCCCTGGTCAGGGAACTAAGATCCCGCAAGCCATTCAATGCAGCCAAAAAATATATATATATATTGATAATCAAGAGTTTCCAGACTGCTGAGAATTTAAATGGCATTTTAAAAAACTTTTATTTATTTTTGGCTGCATTGGGTCTTTGTTGCTGCACACGGGCTTTCTCTAGTTGCAGCGAGCGGAGGCTACTCTTTGTTGCGGTGCGTGGGCTTCTCATTGCAGTGGCTTCTCTTGTTGTGGAGCACGGGCTCTAGGCGCACGGGTTTCAGTAGTTGTGGCATACAGGCTCAGTAGTTGTGTCTCGCGGGTTTTAGAGCACAGGCCCAGTAGTTGTGCCGCACAGGCTTAGTTGCTCCACGACATGTGGAATCTTCCCGGACCAGGGCTCGAACTCATGTCCCCTGCATTGGCAGGCGGATTCTTAACCACTGCGCCACAAGGGAAGCCCTAAATTGCATTTTATACACAAATCACAGAAGATCCAAGATTCGGTGCCTATATTCTAAAAAGTAACTACGGCTAATGCCTACTTTTATTAGTAAACCCACACATTGTAGAACTAACATTGTACTAGCTAATACCAGGTGTTTTCCTATAAACTCTCACATTTAGTCTTCATATGTACCCAGCAAGGTAAATGTTTTTACTCCCATTTTACTAGTGAGAAAACTAAGGCTCTGAAAAGTTAAGTAGATGGCTTAAAATCCCGCTGGGCTGGGATTCAAACCTAGATTTGTGGAATTGTTGCCATTTACAGAAATCATGGTAGTTTAGGAAAGATATATATGTAGAAGATTCACTGTTTACCGTTTCTAAAATGGAATCTTGAACCTCTTGGGATTTCACCTGGTTCTGGAGATGGAGGACAGCATCGTGGACAGTCAAAAAGAATATGTCCTTTCTGATGTTATCATTAAAGAAACCACAATTCTCCAGCTTTTCTATCACATGATCTTCAAAAGAAAGAGATAATGTTTAGTCAGTCTCTAGGAAAAGCTATTTTTATAACATCAACCAGTGCTAAGTTTTGTTTTTTTTTTCAGCGCTAAGTTTTTATACCTCCTCCTTTTAATTCTTTTTTCTCATTTCCAAAATGTGATCCTGCTCTAGACAGAGTTTCTTTTCCAGTAGAACATGGAATGGTGACACCATAACTGGTTGTGGTAGACAGTGGTGTTTCCCAGCCACATCCCTTTTTCCCCGTCCTCCAGCTGCTATGAGTCTGGCTGCTAATGGTTCACAGCTGTGCCCTTCTCCGGAGAGCTTTCTTTGGCCAATGGGAGCTGTCTCACCTGAAAAGGCCTGGGAGGTTACACCCTCTCCCTCGGGTGGCCTGCAGCCACGGACTGACTGATACGGAGGTAAAAGGACCGGCCAGCCCCCTTCCCCTCAAGGAAGGGTAACCACCTGGTGCTTTTCTTGTTGTGTGTTCCCTGTGAAGTCAGACTAAGTAGATTCTGAAGCCAAGTCTTTGTCTTCTCCCTCTGCCCTATCCTGTTCCCTTCACTCCTTCATGAATTTTCCACTGTGCTCTCTCAATAAATCACTTATGCAAGAATCCTTATCTCAGGCTCTGCTTCTAGAGAACTCAGCCTAAGCACTAGTATTTTCCTACACACACTTGTACATAGACAGACACAGACTCATACCCTGGAAGTTCCTCTAGTTCTAAGGGGTCTAAGTCATCTCTAGCTCTGCTCTCCCCATGACAGTTTTTCTCCACTGATCCTGCACTGCTGTCAGGACATAGGTTTCCATGCATCACCAGCTCTGTGGCACAAATTGGAAGTAATCTTTCTAGGTTCAAAAAGGCATTCAAAATGATTATTTAATGGGTAGAGTTTCTGTTTGTGGCAATGAAATTTTTGAAAATAGATAGCTGTGATGAACTCTGGGGCACATGTATCTTTTTGAATTAGTGTTTTCGTTTTTTTCCAGATATATACCCAGGAGTAGAATTGTTGGATCCTATGGTACTTCTATTTTTAGTTTTTTGAGAAACCTGCATACTGTTTTCCACAGTGGCTGCACCAATTTACATTCCCACGAACAGTGTACAAGGGGGCCCTTTTCTCCACATCCTTACCAACATTTTTAATTGTAGACTTTTTAATGATAGAAATTCTGACAGATGTGAGGTGGTATCTCATTGTTGTTTGATTTGCATTTCTCTAATAATTAGCAATGTTGAACATCTTTTCATGTGCCTGTTAGCCATCTGTATGTCTTCTTTAGAAAAATGTCTGTTCAGGTCTTCTGCCCACTTTTTTATTGGGTTGTTTGGTTTTTTGATATTGAGTTGTATGAGCTGTCTGTATTTTTTTTTCAAATTTTTTTTTATTGAAGTATAGTTGATTTACAATGTTGTGTTAATTTCTGCTGTACAGTAAAGTGATTCAGTTATACATATATATATATATATATATATATATATATATATATATATATATATACATTCTTTTTTTATATTCTTTTCCATTATGGTTTATCACAGAATATTGAATATAGTTCCCTGTGCTATATAGTAAGATCTTGTTGTTTATGCGTTCAATATATAATAGTTTGCATCTGCTAATCCCAAACTCCCAATCCATCCCTCCCCCACCCCCTCTCCCCCTTGGCAACCACAAGTCTGCTCTCTATGTCTGTGAGTCTGTTTCCGTTTTGTAGATAGGTTCATTTGTGTCATATTTTAGATTCTGCATATAAGTGATATTATATGGTATTTGTCTTTCTCTTTCTGACTTACTTCAACTAGTATGATAATCTGTTAAGTCTATCCATGTTGCTGCAAATGGCATTATTTCATTCTTTTTCATGGCTGAGTAGTATTTCATTGAATATATGTACCTCATCTTCTTTATCCATTCATCTGTAAATGGACATTTAGGTTGTTTCCATGTCTTGGCTATTGTGAATGGTGCTGCTATGAACATAGGGGTGCATGTATCTTTTTGAATTATAGTTTTGTCCAGATATATGCCCAGGAGTGGGATTGCTGGGTCATATGGCCACTCTAGTTTTTTGAGGAACCTCCATACTGTTTTCCATAGTGGCTGCACCAACTTACATCCTCACCAACAGTATAGGAGGGTTCCCTTTTCTCCACAGCCTCTCCAGCATTTGTTATTTGTAGCTGTCTGTATATTTTGGATATTAACCCCTTGTCAGTCACATCATTTGCAAATATTTTTCTCCAATTTGGTAGGTTGTCTTTTCATTTTGTTGATGGTTTCCTTTGTTATGCAAAAGCTTTGAAGTTTAATTAGGTCCTATTTTATTTACAATAGCATGGAAGAAACCCAAGTACCCATCAACAGATGATTAGATTAAGATGTGTCATACACATCAGTGTAAAGAAACTATACTCCAATAAAAAAAAAAGATGTGGCATATATGAAATGAAATATAACTCAGCCATAAAAAAGAATGAAATTCTGCCACTTGCAGCAACATGAATGGACCTAGGGAATATTATGTTTAGTGAAATAAGTCAGACAGAGAAAGACAAATGGTTTATGATATCACTTGTATGTGGAATCTTAAAAAAATGCAAATGAATGTATATGCAAAACAGAAACAGACCTACAGATATAGAAAACAAACTTGTGGTTACCAAAAGGGAGGGAGAAGGGAGGAGGGACAAATTAGGGGTATGAGATTAATAGATCAATCTGTTTTATACAGACTACTATGTGTAAAATAGATAAACAACAAGGACATACTGTATAGCACAGGGAAATATAGCCATTATCTTGTAATAACCTATAATGGAGTATAATCTGCAAAAATGCTAAATCACTATGCTATATACCTGAAACTAATATAATCTTGTAAATTAACTAAACTTCAATTAAAAAAAGAAATTTTTTTAAAACTCAAAAATTAACAACAGCAACAACAACAAAAAATGTGCAGGAAATGTAAAATACACACTGGATCCCAAAGATGTGAACAGAAGCAAGCAGTGCAAAATATCTCAGTAATAAATTTTATACTGACCAAAAAAAAAAAAAAAAAAGGAAAGAAAGAAAAGATAGTTGTGATGATTGCACAACATGGTGAATTACTTAATGCCACTGAATTAATTGTACACTTGAATGTGACTAAAATGGCAAATTTTATGTTATACATCTTTTACCACAATAAAAATTGTTTTTGAAAAAAAGGCCTTTGGACATCATGTACTCACATTCCAAGGTAGGAGAAAGGGCTTAAGGGAAAGTCTTATAGATAGATATGTACGTATATGCATTTACCTTGAAGTGATGCAAAGTACACATTTACATCAATTCTTTGGAATTCTTTGACAATCTAAAAATTTAAAAAGGAGAATTTGTAACAATGAGTAACTTTATCTGCCCATAATTCAGTAGCATTCAATTACTTGCTCGGGAGAAACTTCCAACACTTTCGTGGTGAATCAGGAGTTTGAAGAAAGTTCATTATTGGAAATTGGAAAACCATAGAGGTTTTCAACATACAGTCATGATGCTTAGGATGAAAAGACCATATCTCAAGAGGTGGCAACATCCAGCGCTCAACAGCACTGGATAGCACAGAAGTGCTCCATAAATATTTGTGGAAGGAAAGAAAGAAAGGAGTACAGGAGGGTTCCTAATGCAGCCTCTGCTGGTTGGAAAGAAGAGTATGAGTTTATATCTTTGAGTGGAAGCGATATGGGTATGGATTTGTGGCCACCAGATGCCAAATGTAAAAACTGACCTCTGTATTTTGACTGTAGCAGTGTCAATACTCTGATTGTGATTTTGTACTATAGTTTTGCAAGATGTTAGCACTGAAAGAAACTCGGTAAGGGATACAGAGGATCTCTCTGTATTATTTCTTACAACTTCATGGGGATCTACAGTTATCTCAAAATGAAAAGTTTAAAGGAATCAAGACACAAGACCTATGGACAATAATAAAACAGAACTTGAAGTTTCTGGGGAAAAAAGATCAAGACCTCTATGCAAGTATAAAGTTTGGAGTTTTCACAATTGTCATTATAGCATTTGAAAGC
This sequence comes from Balaenoptera physalus, assembly GCF_965194825.1. Taxonomy (NCBI): domain Eukaryota; kingdom Metazoa; phylum Chordata; class Mammalia; order Artiodactyla; family Balaenopteridae; genus Balaenoptera; species Balaenoptera physalus. Next base: position 15,915,122 of record NC_138887.1, read on the forward strand.
AACTATTTGTTAGGTGCAGAAAATATTCTGGCATTAAATATCTTGACTTTTCCTCAAAGTAATTCATTAAACCCTTTGGTCAACACAATCTACAGTGGATCTGAGCCAATGCCTAGAGTGAAATGCACAAAGAAGAACAAGAGTGTGTTCTCAAATGAGCTAATAACCAGGTCTGCTAAGAGACCTGGAATAGAACCTATCAGCATATTCTCACACTCTTGTCAATCACTCTTCTACCTGACCTGCCTAGTACCTGCACCCTGGAATCATTTCCTCCCCTTGCAGAGGTACAAAGAAGCCCCAGCTAAGCTAAACCGCAGTTGAGGGTAGTTTGATATTATTATACCTGATTGTTACTCCCTTGAACCTGCCTACTTTTCTGCCCAATCCTCTTGATACCTACCTTCCTGAAGCTTCACCTAAACTTGACACTCCCAGTCAAGTTGACATCCAGTTAGTCTGCTTTGGAGGACTTAATGCAATTGTTATTTAAAAGATTACTTAACATTTGCCTTGCCCCTTAGACTGCTTAGTCCCATGACGATAGGGATTATGGCTATTTCACAATTAGTTTCTTGTGCCTGGCCAAGTGGTTGGCACACGTGTGGCACTGCACATCTATGTGTTAGAAGAATCACTGAAGTTGAGCTTGCATACCTGGTTTCTGATAGGAATGTTTCTGTCCTGCATGCTCCTCAACTCTTTGACTTCCTAGATGCCTGACCTGCTTCCTGCTGATCTAACCTTGATAATCCCTGGCTTTTCCAGTCCTACCGTGTTTCTCATTCTGCTGCTCTTCGCATAACAAATAAAAACATAATACTGAACACAAGATTTTGCCCATTTTTCTTTCTTTTCATATTCCATGTCATATATATTCTCAGAAGAATAAAACATAATAAATGTTAATATTTGCTGATGTGTGACTATGTGCCAGACACTCTTCACTTTTCTCATTTAATCCTCTTCACAACTCTATGAAGTAGGTACCATCATTTTCCCCACATTACAGATGGAGAAATTGAGGTACAGACAGATTAAGCAACTTGCCCAAAGTCACACCACTAGTAAGTGGTAGAGCCAGGATTCAACCCCAGGCAGTCCAGCTCTGCAGCCTGTGCTTTAAAGTAATACACTCTATTGCAAAAGCATTCCCCTAGAAAAATTACAGAGCCCATGCAATCAATCACCCTTTTGCAAGACCAGGAAACCCATATCATTTTACTATTGCCAAAGCTCCAAATATGTAATTCGAAACGCCGGAACCTTACCACACGCAATGATCTCACTCCAACAACATCCAGGAAAGAGACAGCTCCACAGTCAAGCACGAGGCTATGGATCGGCACTTTAGGAACATTCACTTTGATTGGAAGCTCAGCGTTCCAATCCACTTGAATCTCTATTTCCTTGGTTGGAATATCAAATTCTTCTGGATTTTCGATGTCCTCATCAGGCTCAAAAGCATTATTCGATGAACCAGCATCACTTATAATGCCATTCTAAACAAAGAAAACACTGCCAGCTCAATTACTAATGATTTGGGATGTCTTTCAACAATTAATCTAAAATGACTTAAAAGTTCTACAAACTGCTTCTTGGTAAGCAAAATATCAAGAGGATGAACTCTTAGGGAATAAGGTTTACCTCAGCCCAAATTCTGATGTTCTCTAGGAAGAAAAATGGAAGAGCAGTGGAGAGAGGAAATGTTTGATTTCTGGAAGATTGTAGAACTTAGCCAAGAGATACATTGACAAGAGAGTTTGAATAAAAGGTAACTACTGTAGCTCTAAAAGTTTATGAACTTATGACTGCCTTCTGTTGTGAGTAATTTTCTGGCATTGAATTAGCACTTGATTTGTTCCTTTCAGTAAAAATAAGGTTTATTTCACGATAGGAAAAAAAAAAAAATCTCACCCTTTGTTTCCAAGGAGCCCTGCTGATTTCATTTTATTCTCTCCCCTTCCCTCTTGCCTAAAAGAACAACTCAGCTGTTCTCCATCATACATATGTCATCTGCTTGTACACATCTGGGTACCAAAGAGGGTATATTTAATTGTAGACAGTCTAACTGCTTTTATTTCATCTGAGAAACGAGAGAATTTCAGAGGGGAAAGAATGATGTTGCCTCACCTTTGTTGCTCTTAATTGCCCTTTTTTGATGAGTTTCTGTATTTTCCTCAGTGCTTTCAACCTCTTATTATACACTCTAATGGCATCAAATCCAACCTTTGGAAAAAAAATGTCAAGTTAGTTAAAACGTCTGGTTCCTAATGCTCATTAATGGCAATTTTTATCTGGAAAGGCTATTTCTCAAGTGGTATTATTCGCTGATATATCCTGCCAGAAAAGAAATTCTGAGGTCCGATGGAGGTCTCCACTACCGGGCCACCCTAACCCACCCACCCAGAGACTCAGGGAAGGCAGTAGCATATTGAAGACTCCAAGACAATAAAAAAAATAAATAAAAAAACAGCAAAAAATAACCTTTTTAGCTTTAAGTCTGTGTTTTCCAAATTTGCTTGACATGACAAAGCCCTTGTTGTTGCAAAGTCTATGAACATTCCTTTGAACTTCAGGAAAACACTGATCTAGAGGCAAACTCCAACTTCGAAGCATAGCATGGAATTCAAGACCAGAATTTCCTGCTTATCTATTCCACTTATACTTTTTACCCTTTATTCCAACTGCCCCCTCCCCCACCCCCTGCCCAATACACATTCCCACATTTTCCTCTCAGCTCATATAGTTCCCAAACACCTGCCATAATCTCCTTCCTTCTGCCCAACCACCACACAAAGCCTGATCAGTCCACCTAACTCGGATCACTCCCTTCCGTGAAATCTTAACACTTACTGTCTATACTACTTACTTGGAACTTACTCAAAGTCTGCCTGGAGACATCTCTAGTGGTTTTGTCCAGCATAGTTATTGCTACCGGAATTTTAACATACGTGTTATTATTGTTTGTTCCTATTCCCAAATAGATTGAAAGTTATTTGAGGGCAAGGATGTTATAATTCTTAATGCCCTGTACAAAGGGAACAGGGTATAGGACATTATGCCCACGTTTGAGCCCCTTAAATACCTGTAGAGTGAATGAAGTCTCAAAGGAAGTTAGAAACTAGATTTCTAGGGACAAAATACTTACTGTGGACTTGATACATTTTTTTAAACCATCAACATTGCCGTAAAAAATAGGACTAGAAAATCTCAGAATCTTCACTCCTTCAGGTTCTTCAATCTAGCATTAAAAAAAAAATTTTTTTTTCTGAGGTTAAATCATTTCATGCCTTAAATACTCAATTAAGTTTTTGGCTATTCAGCTAGGAGCTGAGTGACAATTGCTCAGAGAAGCTGGGCAGCAGTCCTCAACTTTCCTCTAACAGGAGTTTGTTCTTTTTCTAGTTCCTTTGGGTGTAAAGTTAGATTGTTTATTTGAGATTTTTCTTGTTTCCTGTGGTAGGCCTGAATTGCTATGAACTTCCCTCTTAGAACTTCTTTTGCTGCATCCCATAGATTTTGGAATGTTGTATTTCCGTTTTCACTTGTCTTAAGGTAATTTTTTATTTCCCCTTTGATTTCTTCATTGACCCATTGTTTGTTCATAGCATGTTGTTTAATCTCTATGTATTTGTCATTTTTTTCAGTTTTCTTCTTGTAACTGATTTCTAGTTTAACATCATAGTGTTCAGAAAAGATGTTTAATATGATTTCAATGTTCTTAAATGGGTTGGACTTGCTTTGTGACCTAGCCTAATATATTATCTATCCTGGAGAATGTTTCATGTGCACTTGGGAAGAACGTGTATTCTGCTGCTTTTGGATGGAATTTTTATACTTTAAGTTTAAAGAAATCCCTTTAACATTTTTGTAAAGCCAGTTTAGTGGTGATTAACTCCTTTAGCTTTTGCTTGTCTGGAAAACACTTTATCTCTTCTTCAGTTCTGAATGACAACCTTGCCAGGTAGAGTTTTCTTGGTTGGAAGTTTTGTCCTTTCAGCACTCTGAATATATTATGCAACTTCCTTCTGGCCTGCAAAGTTTCTGCTAAAAAATCAGCTGATAATCTTATGGGGGTTCCTTTATACGTAACAAGTTATTTTTCTCTTGCTGTCTTTAAGATTCTCTATCTTTAACTTTTGACATTTTATTTATAATGTCTTGATATAGATCTCTTTGGGTTCATCTTATTTAGAACTCTCTGTATTTCCTGGACCTGAATGTTTCCTTCCCCAGGTTAGGGACATTTTCAGCCATTATTTCTTCAAACAGTTTCTCTGCCCCTTTCTGTCTCTCTCTTTTCCTTCTGGGACTCCTAAATGTGAATGTTATTCTGCTTGATGTTGTCCCATAGGTCCCTTAAGGCATCCTCACTTTTTAAAATTCTTTTTTCATTTTGCTGTTCTGCTTGGGTCAGTTCCAGTGTCCTGTCTTCTAGGTTGCTGATCCATTCTTCTGCTTCATCTAGTCTGCTGTTGAACCCCTCTAGTGTATTTTTCAGTTCAGTTAGTGTATTCTTCAGCTCTTGACTTCTGTTAGGTACTTTCTTATTATATTTTCTCTCTCTTTGTTGAAATTCTCACTGTGGTCATCCATTCTTCTCCAGAATTCATTGAGCACCTTTATAACCATTACTTTGAACACTTTATCAGGTATATTACTTATCTCTGTTTCATTAAAGTCTCTTTCTGAAATTTTGTCTTGTACTTTCATTTGGAACATATTCCGCTGTTTATTCCTCATTTTGCTTGATTTTCTGTGTTTGTTTCTATGTGTTAGGCAAAATGGCTACCTATTCTAGTCTTCTAGTCTTGAAGGAGTGGCGTATATAGGAGATGAACCTTATATTTCAACCTTGCCCTAGCTCTTGGGTGTCTCTCAAACCTCTGTGCTTGTCTAATTAGCCTGGCTTTTTTTTTTCTTTTTTAAAAATTTTTATTTATTTATTTATTTATTTTTTGGCTGCGTTGGGTCTTTGTTGCTGCTCACGGGCTTTCTCTAGTTGCGGCAAGTGGGGGCTATCTTCATTGTGGTGCACAGGGTTCTCATTGCGGTGGCTTCTCTTGTTGCGAAGCACGGGCTCTAGGCGCGTGGGCTTCAGTAGTTGTGGCACGTGGGCTCAGTAGTTGTGGCTTGCGGGCTCAGTAGTTGTGGCTCATGGGCTCTAAAGCGCAGGCTCAGTAGTTGTGGCACACAGGCTTAGTTGCTCCATGGCATCTGGGATCTTCCCGGACCAGGGCTCGAACCCATGTCCCCTGCATTGGCAAGCGCATTCTTAACCACTGCGCCACCAGGGAAGTCCCTAGCCTGGTTTATTTTTGATAGGCCCCAGTTGTTGATGGTGTGCCAAGACCTGTCAGTGTTCCAAGGGGAGGGATCTCATTCAGCATCTAGTTTCAGACTGATTGGAAGCCAGATCCTCAGGCAGCAGCTTTTAAAGTATGAAAATATATACAGTCTTGTGGAACCACAATTACTGACCTCAGGAGACATGGAGGTGTCTCCTGGGTGATGGTTGCAAAAATCGGAGCTTCAGATGAACTCCTTTCTGGGAGGTACCACAAGCTGTGGCAAGGCCAAGGGAGGGTGTGCGAATGACGTCTCCCTGCCTACACTGCCTGAGAGCATTTCTGTAGCCTCTATATGTGTGGCAAACCTGAAGGCTGTCACTCAGGTTAAAGCTCTGGGGTAAATAAATGGGCCTTTTTCACAGGTGGACTGGGGGATGTTTTGTCTGCAATCTCTGTAGTACCCTGGGTGTGGTAGCCTGCCCAGAACTATCTTTCCAACTGTTACAGTCCTGTGGGGCCCAGGCGTGCAAGGCCCTCGGGCCGCCAGGGCCAGGCAACCAAGGGGTGTTCCTTGTGTGGACTGTGCTCACCTACCAGCTTTAGCATGGCTGCAGGAGAGTGCTGAGGGTGGGCCGTGCTGCAGCTTTAGCGACGCAAGAGAAGAGTGCTGGGAGCGGAGCAGACCTGTGGCTTTATTGAGGTTGTGCCTGGGTGCACCCGCCTACACTAGCAAGGTACAGGGAGAGCGCAAAAATGGCACTTGCCAGTGCCTCCATCCCTGAAGCAAGTCCCAAGTGGTCCTTGCCCCTCTGGCAGATGCTTTAAGATTAGCAAATGAATCTCCTTCACATATAGTCCAGGGACTTTCAAACTGCTGCCTTCATGCTGGGTCCCAGGATAAGTGAGCCCACATGTGAGCCCCTCCAAAGGAGTATCTCACATTCCCACAGTCCCCTCGGGGCCCCTGAATGTAAGCCGTATTGGTTTCCAAAACCAGACATTTTGGGGGCCTCGACGCTTTGGTGCAGGTCCCAAGGGATGTGGGGTACAAACCCCTTGCTCCTCAGGGAGTAGCTCCAAACTTAGGACATTCCTCCCTATTGTGGGACGCGGAGCCAGGGGTGGGTTTTGGCGAGACTGCATCCCTGCCTCTCCTACTTGTTTCGATGTGGCCCTTTTATCCCTTGCTGTGGAGGAGCTGTTCAGCTAGTTATCAGTTCTTTTTCAGAGAGAATTATTCCTTATGTAGCTGTAGATTTGGTGTGTCCATAGGAGGAGGTGAGTTCAGAATCTTCCTGTTCCAGAATCCATCTTGGACCGCCCCCTTGAATTTTCTTTCTTTCTCTGCTTTTTCATGTTTGTTCCTTCTGGTGGTCACTAAGCACTCTTATTTGCAGGGAACATAAGCCCATCCGTGGAATGTTTATTTTCTTCGTTTTTTATTTTCTGTATTATATATTATTTCTTCCAATTCCAAGGATAGAGAAAAATGTCAAATAAGGTTCTTTGTGACAGAGAACATGAACGTCTCTTCTTAGAATTGAATGAAGAAAATCTTACAGGGATTTCAGACAGTGTCATAGAGGATAAGGATAACATAGCAGAGAAATAGAAATTTTCTTCCTCTTGCTGCTTAAAAAATTGCTGTTAACATCTTGGCTTTCAGCAGTGTTACTGTAGTGTTTCTAGGTGTGGATTTTTGTGTGTACATTAATTGGGTTCAGTGGGCATTTTGGATTTGTACATTGTGGTTTTCCTCAAATTTGGGAAAGTTTTGATACTTATTCAATATTTTGTCTGTTTTTTTTTTTTTCTCTTCTTCTCTTTTGGGAATGTTGTTACAACATATGTTTTATTTTGTCCTAGAGGTCTCTGAGGCACTGTCTTTTTTTTTTTTAGTTATAATTGACATATTAGTTTCAGGTGTACAACCTGATATTTGTATACATTGCAAAATGATCACCACAATAAGTCTAGTTAACATCTGTCACCATACATAGTTACAAAATTTTTTGTGTGATGAGAACTTTTAAGATCTACTCTCTTAGGAACTTTCAAATATGCAATACAGTATTATTAACTATGGTCTTCACACTGTACATTACATTCCCATGACTTATTTATTTTATAACTGGAAGTTTGTGTCTTATGACACCCTTCACTCAGAGGAATAGAATTATGGTTCAACTTCTGTAAATAACTGAATTGCCTATTTTTTAAAAAATTCCCTGTACCATGGTTTGACATTAAAATTACATTTTAACTAGCATGGACAAAATTCACATGAGCCTAGGATATCAGAGGGCACACTGGATCGAACGTTTTCCTGACACCCCCCAGTGGACTTCTGGACTTTCCCAACAGAAGTAGCCTCCCTTTTTGGTTACCTTATCCCCAACATACTGAAGGAGAAATATGCAACCCCTGAAAATCCAGCTTAGCAAACCCAAGTCCAGCCAATGTCTCACAAAGGCACTTACGTTTTTGTAATTCTTGGTGCTTTTGTAGATGTCTGTGCTAGGGATACTTCCAAGGCTGTTCCATGAGGGACTGAAAAAAGAAAAATTAAGGTCAGGATTTTTTGGAACAGGCATATTTTGGAATAAAAAGTTAGAAGAAATTACAGATACTAAAGAGCCCATAATTTGGGTGTTTTTGGACTCTGTCTTTATAGCAGATGACATTTTCCGGTAGCTAACTCTGAAGGGAACAGCCGGTGTTTGTGTAGGATTCGGGGAGAAGAAGGAAGTGTGCCTCATTTCTGATGCCTGCAAGAAGTAATGAGCACCATACTTTCATATGTGTAAGACTTTATAGGATAAGCAAAGAGCTTTCACACATGTTAAATCTTATTTGAGCCCTACCATAACCCTGAAAGATCAGCAGTATTATCCTCATTTTGACTGGTGAGTCAACTGTTTAGAGAAGTTCAAAAAGGCCCTGGAGGGAAGAGGAGCACAGCCTCTATCTTTAACCCATGGGTCTTCATTGCCTGGCGTGGTGCCTAGAACTTACTTGTGAGTTATAGCAACTTTCTGATGAAGTATGGGAAGTCTGCACTGATCAAATTAGTCTCATTTCATAGAAATAGGAGCCTGGGAGGACCAGACATAAGTCCTTCCTATCCACCAGACTGTTGATTTCCTGTTTCTGATGCGACCACATAAATTCCATGATTCTTCAAGTGTGACTAGGGACATATGCTAAATACAATTCCTGAAGAAAGAGTGTCTGTTTAGGGTACTCTCAGCAATGTGCTCTCTGGATCAGCCTTATAATTACTGGAAATTAAATACTGTGGAGGATACTGCTTTTTGTTGGCTCAAAGCCTCGTTACCAAATCTGCAGCTAAACGGTGCCACCGATTTTCCTCAGCTTGCTGTGCAGTGCCGATTTTTAACTTAAAGCTTAGAAACTGTATAGTCTTTCTCTACAAAACCCTTCTCCCCCAGTCACACTCACACAAGTAAAAGTAAACACGGAGGCATCAGGGCACAAAACTCTCTTCCAAGGAGAGTTTCTGAGGTGTTTCCCAGTAGCACACTGGGTACTTTGGACGCTTGTGAACTCTTTCGGGCCCTTGGGCAACCATTTAAGGGTGCTGAGGCAGTAAACACAAGCGTTTGGGTAGTCTCCAACATGCCAGGGGAGGGAAGGAGGGAGGGAAGGAGAACTGGTTGGTGGAACGGGAAAGGTGGACTTATGCTAAGCTGAAGACACCCATGTTGAGGTTTCCCCAGGTTTCGTATTCCTTCGTGGCCCAAGCGCAGGCAAAAAATGGACCAGAAGTCTGGGAAGATAACAGAAGTTTTGAGGAAGGAGAGAAGCACACTTCTTCTCTCTGTTCAGACAATTCCATAGACCCAGAAGGGCATCTACCAAAGACCTCTCAAGGGTCAAAAGAAGGGAATGCCCTGGCGGTCCAGTGGTTAGGACTCCGCACTCTCACTGCCGAGAGCCTGTGTATCCCCAGTTGGGGAACTAAGATCCCGCCAACCTCGCGGCCAAAAAAAAGATTTTTTTTAATAAAAAATTTTTTTAAAAGTCGAAACAAAACAAATGAAAAAACATACACCTTTAGGCTGCCTCACAGATTGTTTTCCATTACTTTGAACTGTGTCTTTGCTGCTTTCACTCTGCAGATGACCTAATTATGTCTACTTCGCGTAATTGGTATGGCTTATTGGGTACATACCTTATTTGGCAGATTTGAATGAATTTTGGCTACAGTCAACTGTTTTAAAGTCTCCTGTTCTGGGTTGTTACATAACTTCTGGGTTACTAGCTTCAAAAGAAAATGAGCTATAATATATTTAGCAGCTGTCTGGGCCCAAGGCTTGGGCTCAGTGCCTCTCAGACATCATCTCATTTTAAAAAGAAATGACACAGTAACTTCAGTCTTTTGCTGAATCATGTATCTTTTAGTCTTACCATGACTTGGAGGAGAGCATAGCAGTAGAGCATGTGAATAAGTGCATAGATTTGGGGGTGAGATACATCTGGGTTCAAATCCTGTCTCTGCCACTGACGAGCTGATCTTGGGGAAGGTTCTTAACCTTTCTGAGCTTCAGTTATCTTACTAGAATGAGGAGAGTAAAACCTATTCACAGGATTTTTTTGAAGACTAAATATGATAATGTGTGTAAAGCACCATATGCTTAATTTGTAGAAGCACTCAATATGTAGTAACTATTATGAAAGGGAGTGCTTTTATTGTATTTATTACAATAAAGAAATATAAGAAATCTCAGGGTGTGTTGTCCTGTTTATAGATAACCTGGATCTTATATTACTCACAATTGAACTCTCAGGACCACAGTCAGAAATCCAAATATAAGGCCAGCTAGCAAACCGAGGTCCAGCCCCAGAATGATTGATGCTACGCACGTAAACACCCAGATAACCTAGGAAAACATGGAAATGAAAGGAATTATGTTAATTCATCAGGTACCATCAGGTGAGCAATTACCTGTAAAAATAATAAGCTCAATTGTCCATGAACAAATTACAGCTTTGTAAAATATTCTGACTTCACTGCATATTTTAAGTGGAAGTGGAAATTGCCCTTTCCAGTAAAGTCCAGCTGTTCCATTTAAATATTCTTAAATTTAATTTTTTAATAGGTAATATATTGACATGGTTCAAAATAAAATTAGTATTAAAAAGGTGTGCAGTGGGACTTCCTGGCAGTCCAGTGGTTAAGACTCTGCGCTTCCACTGCAGGGGCCACGGGTTTGATCACTGGTCGGGGAACTAAGATCTGGCATGCTGCACGGCACGGCCGGAAAAAAAAGTGTGCAGTGAAAAATCTTGGTTGCAACTCTCTCCTTTCTCCATCCATTCCCAACCACTCTCCTTTCTTGTGTCCTCGTTTATTTCTGTGTGTGTGTGTGTGTGTGTGTACACACATGTGCACACTTTTCTCCAGCATTTCTTTTGGCAAATACAAGCAAATATGACTACAAAGCATATATTATTTTCCCTTCTTTTAGTGTGTTATACACACTCTTCCATTTTGCACTGGTCTCTTTTTTACTTCACAATTTGTCTTGGAGATCTTTCCATATAGATATATAGGGAGTTTTCCCATTCTTTTTATCTGTTCTGGTTTAAATTAGGGCAGAACTCTGAAGGGTTTAGCTTCTTTTTTTTTTTTTTTTTCTAACAATCCCTCAGAAGACTTGTAAAGGTTACTTTAATCAAAATTATAATCAACGTGGGGTTTCGTATTTTGTTTTTGCTTTGTTTTTGTTTTGTTTGTCTTTCTAAATTAGAGGGTTTTTAAAAAAAATTGTTGTTTTTTGGCTTTAGAAGGCCAAGGGCATACGAAGGAGCTCATATGGGATTCTTGACGGATATTGATCTTCCCAGAGATACAGGACCTTCACAAATCACAGCTCATGTGGAAGACTTCCCAGCTTTGGCTTATCCACAAAATTCTAATTTCTGCTCTGGTTCCCAAAATGCAAGTAAGACGTAGGAGATAAGGGGATGTAATAATATGGCAAGAAGCATATAAGAAGCAACTCTTATTTCAGAGAAAAATGGATGGTAAGTGACTTACAGCATCAGTCTTATTCTGCCTCCACAGACGAGGAATGTCACACACCTGCATAAACATCCCCTTCAGGTTGGCGATTACTACAGCTGCCAAGACCGACTGCCAAGAGAGACAGGGAAGGCTGAGTTATTCAGGGGAATGGTTTTCCATGTGATGACTTCTAAATCCCCTGTTATTTCTCCAGTGGCAGAGCAGTGAAGGGGAAGTGTGTAATCGGTGTGGCGAGAAGCAGGGGTATACCTTCTGCAAGGGTTCCAAAAACTTCCCCAGGGCAACGATGGCGATCATCACAATCCCAGCCGAGATGATGCCGGCAACCTGAAAGACATACGTGTCCCATAACCAGGGTCCGTCCTGCCCCCTCTGGACGTGTGCTTGCTGGACACATGCGTGCAAGAGCCTGTTCATGGGCACACGTGACACTTCCCAACTTTCCCCCTTCTGCTCAGTACTGTTGAGACAAGTGAGAATTACTTGCTAAAACCATACATTTAGTAGCTATGGCAGAGAAATTAAAGAAAATGTGGACCCTGAGTCTGCTAGAGTAAAGCCTGGATTGCACTTGGATACACTGCAGACCTATACTTTTGGTGTCAATTCAAGAGGCCAAACTTCCAGTCATTTGCCATTCGAGGAAACAGGGCCCATCCCCCTTCCCGGACAACAGATCCTTGTAATGTTCTTGAGAAATAAATTCTCATAGCACATAACTGATTCTGCTGCATTATTGAGTCAGCAACCTGATAACAATTCAGATAACACTTTGTATACGTGGTTGCCATGATAATCTCAGAGAAAATAAATTTACCAGTCTTTCTGCAGATTCAAATGCCACACGAGCCTGCTGAGAGGTGGGACCATGTCTCCCGCATCCTCCCACAGCTGCACGGATGCAGGCTCAGAGCTTTGCCCCACAAGCAGCCCGAGTTAGGGTGGGCAGTAGCAGGAGTCAAGGAAGCTTCAGAAACTTTACCTTCGCTGGCAAAAGAGCTCTCCTAAGATCCGTAACTAGTTAGGAGAGAGGCTGAGGGGGTGGGGACTACTCTCTGCTGTGATTAGATGACCAATGGGTTCTCTGCTGAGACGGCTGGGGCCTGGCCGAGGTGAGGCCTAGTAGCTCTGAAACAAAGGAGAGAAGGAGACAGGGAGCCAGAAGCAAAGCGACCAGAGAGGAAGCAGCAGAGAAGGTTGCCCTGGGCCCAAGTACTGTCTAGTGCAAGATGCTTGCCTTCAAGGAGACACATAAAGCCAATAGAAATTAAAAGTCCGAAAACTTAAGGAAATTTCATATCCACGCTCATTCACTCCAGCTGGCAAATTGCTCAGTCATGTTCAGAGATACGTAGGCCAGACTGAGGCGATATTATGTATATGACTCACTGAAAAGTCTGCTCTGTCCAGCCAGATCCCCTTTTCTAGGCAATTTGTTATCTCCCAGCACCACACCTCCGGGTTCCCAGTACCTTGGTGAGCTTTCCCCTCTCCTACCTAAGCAGAGAAGCTGGTATCCTTCCTCCCTCCTTCCCTCCTTTCCTTCCTTCCTTTCTTCTACGCAATTACTTAACCAACATTCATTGTCTATCATGAGCCACTTGCATCTCACTGTGGATGTAGGGCTCTGTGGATTGGTGAGAGGGATGGAGATCTGGGGACAGGGACCACAGCCAGCTGCCCAACTCATGCCAGGAGGGTGGCCACCTACTCACTCAGGATAGGAAATAATTAGCCTCCAATTATGGGGACCAAGACTAATTTTGGTTACTATTTTAAAATCTGTGAGGGAACCCATTACTTATACTTAATTTATAAAGGAAAATTACTTATTTTGCAGGAAATGCTGTAGATTTCATATCTATGAGCAGATTCAGTTACTAGAAAATTAATTCTTCTCTTAAGTGAGAGGGTAACCAGAGCTAGTGAATAGTTTGTCATCATAATCACTTTTTCATGAATCAGTAGGAGTCAGATGGGGGTGAGACAAAGAACAGGTTGCAATGTTGAGCTCTTCTACAATCTGTAGATGTGTTGAAAACAGTTGATGTCCACTAACACTTATGATTCTGTTAATTCATTCAGCAAATACATGCCGGGTGCTTCTTATGTGTCAGGTACAACGTATGTATCATAGGTACTAAGGCACTATTCTTACCTTGAGAAGTTAATGACCGGAACCATCAACATTTACGAGTGAGTGCCAGGATTTTATAAACATTTTCTTATTTAATCCTCACAACATCCCTATGAGGCAGATACGATTATTATCCCCATTGCATAGATGCAGAAACTGAGGCTCCAACATGAAAAAAAAACATGAGAAGCCACACAACAGGAGAAGACCTGCCAGTTCAGCTGGTCACAAGTCCCTGGATTTCAGTCCAGACACTTAGACTTTTAATCCCAGAACTTAGTATACATTTCAGTAATTAAATATCAAGCTATTTCTCTGCTTGTTTCATTCTTCAGTACTGAAATCCTGGCATCCTTCATTCCTAAATATAATACACGCCAGTGTGTTGCAGGGGGTATTAGCTTACCAGAACACCATTATCCCCAAACCCTCTGCCAAGGAATCACTTTACATGGGCATTCTTAAGAGGGGAGGGGAGGATGGACGGGACTGTGCCCATTTCAGCCTGGAAGTAACAGCAGAGAATGAACATCAGCACTTGGGGTTCTGCCTGCACCCACTTACAGCCATGTGCCCTGGAGAGCTTGTCAGGGCCCCATCTCCAGTGGAAGCAGCAGAAAATTTCACTGCTGACAGCTACCCCCTGAACCACAGGTACAACTCTGGCAATCACCTCCAACCTCTTCCCCTTGACCACAGATCTCTGGTTATGCTTCCTGTTTGAGGCTGTATTGTTTTTTTTGTTTGTTTTTTTTGTTTGTTTGTTTTTTTTGAGGCTGTATTGTTTTATTTGCTCTCACAAAGCTGGAAATGTTTGCAGAAAAAAGCAAAGAAAACTCAATTTTAAACAGAAAAATTCTGAAAATTTAGACTAAATTTTTGTTGAATGGGAGCCAAGAAATTGGAAGAGGCCAGTTCTTCTGACCCTGTCACCAAGATCCTTTATAAATGGTAAAGGAGCATCATGGGCACCTTGGGGACAGTTCAGGCTCCCCCTGGGCAACTTCCTTGTTGGAGTCATTCATTTTCTCAGTTTCTCTCTTTTGTACTTATTTGTAAATGTCTCTACCTTAAAAAACCCTATTTGAAGACTCTGTGTGTGTGTGTGTGTGTGTGTGTGTGTGTGTGTGTGTGTGTGTTACCCTATTCACCTTGGATTTGTTGTTCTCCTTTATAGTCTCAATGTACTTTTTACTCTTAAATAATAGTTCTTTCTGTGTTGGGATGAGAAAACTCTTCAGGCATAACAGAAACACAATTCCTGAGCTGCCCCTCACCCCCATCTACTTGGTTTGGCCTAGCTGACTCATGTCCTGCTGGAAGGAATGGCCTGAGAACAGCTCCTGAGCTTTCTGGCCCATTGAAGGAGGAGTTTTCCAGAGATTAACTTGGATGCTGGTTTGGGGGAAGGCAACAACTTAAAAACCACATTTAAAAGGCAAGATGAAACCCACATTCAGAACTTTAGGAACAAAAGTCTTGCTCAGGAAGAAATGCCAAAATGTTATAACAAAAATATCCTTGGCTAGCAAACTTGTTCTGTGGGACCCAACGCCTCTGGACGAAGCTCCTGATCCTTGTAAAGGAAATGAAAATACATAGCTTTTCATTTTCCTGAAAATATAATAACTCACTAAGCCACAGAGTGCTCTTACTAGGCCTTCTCTATCCCCAGATAACAAATTGGTAAAAATCAGCATTCTTCATGACTGATTCCTTGTCAACTGTTATCGTCCCTGGAAAAGCAAGTAAGTGGAGCTATCTGCCAGCTGAGCACTGACACAAAATGGTTTGAGACTTGCTGCATCAGAAAACCATAAATGTTGCTGTGGAAGAGTTTATCAGGGAGGTGATGGATCACCGTCAAGGAGATGGAGAGACCCCGGGTGGAATCAGACCAGGAAGTACAAGTTTCTCTTTTCTCAAAGGCTAATCATTCTGCTGAGTTCTTGTGCAAGCCTTTCTGAGCCACCATTCCCCTGACTCATTCTTTCCATCATTCTAGATGGATATTACAACACCGCTGTTACATACCTGTGTCTTTCCCCCAGTGCTCTCCTGGACGGCGGTGCGGGACAGGGCAGTGGTGGCCACAAAACAAGAGAAGAATCCGGAGAAGATGTTGCTGATCCCAAAGGCAATGAATTCCTAAGAGAGAGACTGGATGGCAGTGATGCTACAAATCAAATCTTTGCAAGACCCTTGCCAAGTGTTTAAGGAAGAGCATTAAGAAAGCAAACTCTCAAGCCCGCCCTGCCTGGGAGTCCCAGTTTAATTCTTACCATTAAAGGTGCTTGGGGCCCTTGTTAGACATGGGGACTTCTGGCTCCATAGAGCCTAAGAGAGGCTTCACTGCTTTCAGTTGTTTTTAAGATTGACTGATCTTTTGCTCAAATGCTTATTTCACTTCCTGGTGAGTGGCATATCTGTAACTCTCACATAAAATATTTTCTCTGTGGTTGGATATTTGCTATGAAGTGTATTATGATTAGGAGGGCTATTATTCTTATTGAGTACTAATCATTTAACTGCTGTAATTGCTATGCTGTGTTTTCAGAAACCAACCATACTTGCAGATTTGCAAGCAGTGGAAAATCAGCTCACCTGGTAAATGTATCAGATGCTACAAAAAACGTCCTGTATCTATTACAGGTATCAGATGCTACAAAAACTGTCCTGTATCTATTACAGGTATCCCCTGCTTTTCAAAAGTTCACTTTACGCCACTTGGCTTTTACGAAAGACCTATGTTAGTACCTGTTTTTGCTAACTGAAAGAAATCCCAAGGGGCTTTTCGCTTTTACAAAAAAGGGCGAAAATCATCTGTTTTGTAGCGAGCCCTTATAGAGGCAGCATGCCCCCCAAGTAGGGAGAGTGGCACCACCAAGCTCCTCCCCCGGGAACTACACTCAGCATCTCAGCATCGCGCCGCCATCACTTTGAACTGTGTTGGTGAGCACCTGTGCTTCATCTAAATGGATTTTGTGCATCTGTTTGCAAGATGTGTCCTAAGGTAACTGCTTCTTCACTTTCCTGCCATTTCTGCTTAAGAAAGTTTTCATAGGAACGCTCTACTTTTGGGTAGCAGGGGAAACCTGTAATTGCACAATAAACCACCTCAATTTAAAGTGGTCACAACTATTATCATTGGTGTTTGTTGCACTGTTTTGCCATATTATAGCTGTCATTAAAAAAAAAATTACCAGGCGATACTAGATTACATGAAGAATTCTTATTCCAATCTAATATGCTAAGCTTAAATGTTATTTATGACCGAACTGAATTAACTTTTTAAAATTAGGATTACTTCAACTTATCTCTTAAAAAGTAAAGTGATGCATATACACTATTGATACTATGTGTAAAATAGACAACTAATGAGAACATACGGTATAGCATAGGGAACTCTAGTTAATGCTCTGTGGTGACCTAAATGGGAAGGAAATCCAAAAAAGAGGGGATATATGTATACGTATAGCTGATTCACTTTGCTGTACAGTAGAAACTAACACAAAATTGTAAAGCAACTATACTCCAATAAAAATTAATTTAAAAAAAAAGTAAAAAAAAAAAAGTAAAGTGATGCATATAGCACAGGGAATATAGCCAATATTTTCTAAGAACTATAAATGGAGTATAACCTCTAAAGCTTGTGAATCACTATGTTGTACACCTGAAACTTATATAATATAGTACATCAACTACACCCCAATTAAAAAAAATTTGTTAAAAAATGTAAAACAAAAAAGAGATGTATCAAGCTAATACAACACATGGAGCTTGTTTGGATACTTAACCAGACAAATCAACTGTTTAAAAAAACTTTTTAAGATAAGCTGAAAACTGACTAGATAGTTGATATTATCAAGGAATTATTGTTAATTTTTTTAGTTGTGATAATGATATTGTGGTTATACCTGAAAACTGACTGGATATTAGATGGTATTAGGGAATTACAGCTAGTTTTTTAGATATGATGATGTATCACGATTGCTTTTTACATGCTTATCTTTCAGAGACATATAATAAAATATGGATAAAGAAACAGTAAAATATATTTTAAAAATTAAGTGATACAACATGCATATTTCAAAATAATTTCAAATTAGCACACACAGGAGAGAAACCAACTCAATAAAGAGGGGTGGAAGAAACCAATCCCTTTTTTAGCAGACAACAAAGATCTTTCCCATTTATGTTTTCTTCTTATTTTCAGCTCTACAAAACCAGTTCAGCAAAAGAGTGACCATACCTGGTTCCCATCGATGGTGTAATCATACTTGATGGCGTATACTTTTCCTACAGACACTGCAATGGCATAAGCGACCACAGCGATGGAAAATGATGCAGTCAGCATCTCAGAAAACAAACTCACAGATGGAATCGCTGGAGGCAAAAACCTAGTGAGTTTTTAAATGAAAAATGCTGTGAAAATTTGACCATAGTGCTCTTCCCCCACCTCACCAAATGCTCTATCAACCCAGCCACAAGTCAGAAATGAAAGGACTTGATCCAAGAGGGCAAGAGGTACGTGAGATGCATAAGTGGTAGCACCTGCTTTTACAGGTTTCAATCAGAAGTAGGTGCTATCTCACTGGCTGATTCCTTTGTCCCCTATTTGAGAGCTTACAGATGCTGCCTTATCTACACTCTGACAAGAAAAGCCTGTCATTACTGATTTTTTTTTTTAAATAAATTTATTTATTTATTTTTGGCTGTGTTAGGTTTTTTTCGTTTCTGTGCGCGGGCTTTCTCCAGTTGTGGCGAGCGGGGCCACTCTTCATCGCAGTGCGCGGGCTTCTCACTGCTGTGGCCTCTCCCGTTGTGGAGCACAGGCTCCAGACGCGCAGGCTCAGTAGTTGTGCCCCACGGGCCCAGTTGCTCCGCGGCATGCAGGATCCTCCCAGACCAGGGCTCGAACCCGTGTCCCCTGCATTGGCAGGCAGACTCTCAACCACTGTGCCACCAGGGAAGCCCCACTACTGATTTTTTAATACCATACAATCCCATGCTGTGCCATTTCACACATTAGTGTTTCTCCTTACACAATTTCATCTTAAAGGTCTTTGAATTTAAGATATCCTAGCCATAAAATGAGATTCACCCTGTACAAGGCGAGGTCAGGTCTGTTAAAGAGACAAAGAATGTAAGATGCTAAAAGAGCTAAGTGGAAAATCCATTCTAAGAGCCATGATATTTAAAATCTTCTTGAGTCCAAACAAGATTAAATGTATGTAATTATCATAATGCTCCAAAGTCACAATGATTAAGACATCCCAACAGTTGCGGGATAAAACAGTTACTGTTTGACAAAACCAGAGCTACTCTACCAACTGTATAAAGAAATAAATCTACAAGTTTATAAGCCTGCAATTGTCCCCAGATATGACAATCGGGGTGGGGGGTGGATTCCTTTCTTGTACCTATATCTTGATTACTATCTCTGTATGGTGTAATTCCAGAGGTCCCTGGCCTAAATACAAAAACAAAAGCCAATCTCCCTGACCTACCTCACACCTGAAGTTCCTTTAATAGGAAACTATATTTTTTTCCGCCTGTAATTAGAGGGAAGTAGTAAAGTAGAAATAAGATTCTTATAGAAAACAATAGAAATCTAGAGCCAGCTAATATCTTAATATTATCCAAATTAATATCCTAATCTAATATCCTAGAAATTGTTGAATCTACCTCTCTTTTTGTTGATACCGGAACTGGGGCCCAGAAAAGTGAAATGATCTGCTCAAGGTCATTTAGTAGGTCCAGGTATGAATGTTAGATATTAGATGATTTCCTGGGTCATAAGATCTGACTGACCCTCTTAGAGCCTGCTGGTTAAGAAAAAGGTTAGTGATGGGACTTCCCTGGCAGTCCAGTTGTTAGGACTCCGGGCTTCCCATGCAGGGGCCGCGGGTTCAACCCCTGGTCTGGGAACTAAGATCCCACATACCCTGCGGTGCGGCCAAAAAGTAAAATTTAAAAAACAAAAGACAACAACAAAAAAGGAAAAGGGTCAGTGAGAGAATGAGGGCTCCTCGTTTAGGTGAATCCTAGTGGGATACTCACTTGCAGAAATTGTATATTTGGCCAAGCAAGGGAGTAGGGAAGTAGGGCAAGTGGTCACAGTTTTGGGGACAGTGTCACTGGGCACTGAGCGATACTGACATATGGCATTGGCCCTCAATGGGACAAAAGGGAGCTGCCGGCGGTGGCCATGCTTTTACTCCCTTATTGGGGGATTGACGTGGGGAGGGGATGAAGAGGTGGGTAGCACAGTGTTTCTCTTTGTTCCTCCTCCTTTCGTCCTACTCATCTTTCTCTCCTTTCCTTGCCCTTCTCCAATCTCTCCACAGCCCCCTTTCTTTTTCAGGTTTGTTAACGTTATTAGACTTGGTTCAGTGCTATCAAAAAGTTGCACAAGACAAATGGGATCACTGCCCTTGGGGAGGAGCTTTGAGTCCTGGGGGCCAGGCAGGTTAGGTCAGCTGACCAATCACACCAGGCGGTCTGTCAGAGGATGCAGCTTGACTAACCCAAGAGCAAGAGGCTAGAGATCCATTCTCAGCAGGAGAGCAGCCAGGAAAGCTCTGGATAGGGTCAGAAGGGATCACGGAGGGCGGGGGTCCCCAAGCCCCGGGCCACGGACCGGTACCTGTGCACGGAGCTGAGCGGCCGGGCGAGCGAACGAAGCGTCATCTGCTGCTCCCCATCACTTGTATTACCGCCTGAACCATCCCCCGCCCCACCCGACCCCCCACCCGCGTCGGTGCAAAAATTGACTTTCATGACACCGGTCCCTGGTGCCAAAAAGGTTGGGGACCGCTGACTTAGGGCAGCAAAAATGAGTACCCTAAATCTATTAATAGAACATGGACTTATGGGACAGGGCATTTGCTATGGACCTCCTCTAAGAGTTACACTCTAGGAAGCCTGACAGCAGGGATCTATAAAATATATTATTTATGTAGCTGTTTATAACTACTCAAATAATCTAATTGTTAGGGTGAAAACGCCATAACTCAAATAGCCACACTGCATCTTTTTATCACTAAATTTATACCAGCATTAGGATTCACTATCAAAATGTTGATCCTCTAATGTAAAGTTTCCCAAACTTACCTGAGCATTAGAATCACTTGAAGCCCGTTTGAAAAATATTAATTCCCAGGCCCCTCCTCTGGAAAGCCTGATTCCATAGGTTCCGGGTTGGAACTAGGAATCTGTTCCTAGTGGAACAAGCCCCGGGACTGAGCTGGCCTGAGGAGTTTCTATTAAGAGCATGAGAAACACTGTTACAGGTCCCTCAGCTGTTATTAAGGGAGGGGAAACCAGTACTTCCTAGTTATCTAACAGCAAGTCTAGTCATAGATGCTATAAGTTTATGTTACAAATGTAATAAACATCTGGGTTTCTTTTTCAATGTCATATGGTCGAATTATACTGTAGGGCCCTTGGTCCACTTTGCACTTTATGAGCGATCTCATTGGTGCTTTACAGAAAGTTCAAGTTGAGATTTCGGTGGTTTGTCATTCTCTTTGTGTCACAGGAGAACCTGCCAGGGCCGCAGGACTAGATGGTGACAGAAGTAGACAAAGAAACTTAGTTCTTTACTCTTTTACTTCATCAAACTATCAAATATATCAAACCTCCCTTAGAGATAATGCACTTTATTTATAGGCACAAATGATATAATTATTATCTAAGATGGATTAAACTAAATGGAGGAGAATTTAGGCCAGATGTCCCTTTTTCTTTAAGCAGATTGTTCTCAGTACAATAAATGTTACTAACCATGATTCTGCAGTATGTATAGTATACTGTAATTGTATATGTGAGTTTAAATCAGGAATCTGGCGTTAAAAGTGCATGTCCTGCCACGTTTTAAGAACACAAAGAAAAAGAGAGAGCATATGCGGGTCGCTTTTAAACAAATGGCTTGATCTTTATCTACACACATACTGTTTATCTGATAGTTTGCACAAATGGATATTTCTTTAAGATCACACACAAATAAGACCAATGAAATGAAGCTTAAGTTTCATTTAAACAGAAAGCACTGACAATATATTAGTATTGCCTAAGAGGAACTCCATACTCACCCACTTGGGATGGACTTAACAATGCCAGCGTTATAGTTTTTTTCCAGGTCAACTCCATATGAAATGGCAGTAGCTATTATTGTCTGAAATAAAACAAAAGAGGTTAAAAAAAAAGTCCATTTGTTTTAACAATTCCTTTCTTATCAAACTAATTAATGCTGAATTTTCTAATTACACATTCTACTTACCACAATCACTTCTATAGGAATAGGGACTGGGATTTTGTGTTTAAATCGATCATTTAATTCCTTAACTGCCATACAGATGATAATGGTGAGTAATCCAGCAATGAAATCAGCAAGATTAGTGTTACCAATATTTTGAAAAATCTCAATTAGAGTCTGTAAAAAGAAATTTTTTTATATACTTCCCATATGAAAAATCATATCATCATCAAAGAGCACTTAATTTCATGTAAAATTATAAAAATGTGTTGGTTAATATACAGACCATTGACATCCAATCTTTGCAATATATATACCAAGTTATTAAT
The DNA here is from genome assembly GCF_965194825.1 of Balaenoptera physalus. NCBI lineage: Eukaryota > Metazoa > Chordata > Mammalia > Artiodactyla > Balaenopteridae > Balaenoptera > Balaenoptera physalus. The sequence continues at coordinate 15,937,194 of NC_138887.1, forward strand.
GATGGTTAACTTGAAGTGGTAAAAGTATGGGTGATTTCTGTTTTCTTATTTTTGCTTATCTGTATTTTTTACAATAAGAATGGGATATTTTAAAAGAAAATATATCATTATATACTGTCTTTTGCTTGCAGAAGGGCTTTAAAAGTTTATAGCTTAAGTGGTTTTACAGGTGCTATTAAGTGACCTAATTTTCACCATGTTGATATGTATTATTGAGATTAAAAACTGATAAACCAAAAGTCCCAGTTAACCAATATTTTAGGTAAAGCTCTTCACTAAACCTGAATGATACAGGTGAGAATAAAAATCCCTAAAATTCTTCATATGTAGATACATACGGACTAATCCATTCTTTATGGCAAAGAAAAGCTATTGAATTGATATATAAGTCAAGTATAAATTTTTGGAAATTAATTTGGTACTTAGTTCAAACTTGAACTAAGGTGACTTAAATAAAACTAACTCTTTCCAAGTGGACAGACAAGACAGTTCAAGAAAAACTAGTTTTGTTTTGTAAATAGGAGGTTTCTGGGAATCAAGGGAGATTAGCAAGGAAGAATCCCGGAGGAGAACACTAATATCTTTGTTATAGGAACTTCAGTCCTGTAGAAGGCATGACTTTAGAAGGTATTCCTCAATTCTTCGAGACGACTAATCTCCCAGTGAAGGTTACCTTTCTTTGAATGAGTCCCTTTATAGATATATTTTTATATGAAGATAAAATATTACTTAAAATAATTATAACAACAATCTGGTAACAGTTATGTATAGTGCTCACTGAGTAATGTAGGAGTCATCTTGCCAGCAACCTCCACCTCTTTGGAAAACATTCAAGAGTAAGGGAATGAGAGGAGAAGCTACTGTGCAAGCAAAATACATGCCACCAAGTGCTTGAACAAGAGTTCGAGAATCTGACTTGTAGGAAGCCTCCTTGGACTTTCACTGCCTATTTTTGCCCTTGCTTTAAACACAATACTAGCACATTTACTTTGTCTGCTTTCTAGAGTCAGTAAAAATTGCTAGAGGCAGATACATTGATAGTAACAAGATGACGCAAGTGATAGCAGGGTGAAAAAGGAAAAAAACCAAAAAACAAAAAAAAAACTACTACCACAAGCAGACACAACTCAAGAATTTAAGGCATTTACCATAGCAGTAAACAGCCCTACACAACTCAGAGTCTTGAAGGTATTGCTGTCTGGCCCTTTACATAATCAGTTTTCTGATGATGACCGTGATTAATTCATGAGCTAGATATAATACTTCAATTAATTGTCTATACAATAAAGGTTTACTCTCAACGCAAGATGGAAATATTCAAACTTAAGAACAATCAGAATACCTATCCCAATCCTAAAAACTTTCACCTTAACAAAAGTGATCACTACAGGATTGCCATGTAATCTTTGAGAGTCACTTAGACCTTTGAAGAAAAAGCACCTGTGGTGTATTAAAAATGTAATATGAGTTGCAAAAACCAAGATCAGTTTATATTACACAATTGCATCAAATAAGGCATATGAATATATTAATTGCCTATACTGAGTAGTTATTCAGAATCTTTTTTTTAAATTTTTATTTTATATTGGAGTATAGTTGATTTTATTCAGAATCTCTTATGAAAAGTTCTACAATAGAAAGCTTAATCTATGTGGAAATAAAATTCACCCATATAAACTGAAGTAGTCAGATTGTACTCAAAGATATAGAAATGAGACTTTAAGAAAGCACTGTAAAGTAATTCCAATTTAGTTTACTATTAAAGTACTTACTAAAATGTGTTTAAAATATGGATATACTTATGATTCCATATTTCAACCTAGTATTCTGACCAGTTCAAATCAAGGTAATGAAACTTTTCAGAATGGGTGATATTTTACTATATTTCCTACCATGCTTGGAGAATTTTAGAACCATTTCATTTACAGAATTTCTTCCTTCTGGGTATATGAAGCCTTAAGTTAAAAATTATACCTGATATTACATATGAGGAAATTCACTGGTTAACTTTTGGTGCCAAATTTATTTTAATTCATCTTATCTCTATGAATATAACAAATCCCTCATAATCAGCCCTTGCTGTCAGGCATTTCCTCCTACCAGAACTTCTGTTGCATATATAAGATCAACCCTTAAAATGTTACTTTCCTTTTATAATGGCTTCATTTTTACATACTGAAATAGATTCGAAGTAATGAATCTGATCAAGCTTAGTGGTAGCTTTCAAAACTCTCACCATCTGGGCAGAACTTTTCCATGTGGTCTTCCTCCTCATTAGGGGAAGAAATGGGGAGGTAACGTCAATTTAGTCAGCAAGCAGAAAGGCTTCCCTTGTCTATTGAGACAAACCATTCAGAGTGAACGGTAGGAAAACATAACCACTTTGAAATGGACTGTGTGATTTACTTACATGATTGAGTAGTTACCTGGTAGCTTGAGTATTACTAATTCTGAATTCTGCCAATTTTCCTTTCTGCCTCTTGTACCCAGCATCTCTGGCATTTGTAAACAAGTTTCTATTTTTCTTTCTTTCCCAATATTTCCTCCTCCCATTACTTGTATTCATTATTTCCCTTTTTTTTAGAGGGAGGAGCAGGCAGGCGATCCAGAGCACAAGCTTATAACAAAAGGGATGTTAACTACATTCCAGGGACAGCATCTTACAACAATCTTACAGTCTTTCCTGGAGGAATCCACAGCTGCCCTGCATGTGTTGAAGGATTCTTTCACGAATAATCGCAACTGGTAATATCATAAGCAGAATTCTCTGTTCAGGTACTGAGTGGCTCATTCAACCCTTATGCAATTATTTCCAGACCTGCTGATTCTTTTTTTTTTTTTTTTTCCAGAGGAGCAAGCTTATATTCATCCTCAGACAAGAATGATTGAAGTATCTTTATCCAACTTGGCTGGCCTGGGAGGAATTGCTTGCAGAATTCTGTAACACATTCTAACCTGAGGCTTCAAGAATAATGTTCAACAGGACATAAGTCACATAATAGTTTAAAAACTATTTTTGACCTTGTTCTAGTGTTTCCTGGTTACTTTGCTCTCTGTTGAAAGTGGGGTTATTTGCAGCAAGCTTCATCTTAAACATAGTCCTAGGAGACCAGAAGGACTATTTCTGTCCCCTGTCTGCAGAAGTCCAGCAGCGGCCAGGGACCCAGGTCACCCATCGGCCTAGGCCTCCTGTGATCTGTGAGGATGCAGTCCTAGCGATGTTTACACGACGAGGCGAGCACACTCAGTCGGGGTGTCTTGGTGGATTCAGGAGTAAGTGGGTTTGTACAGGGAGTGAACCGTGCCTGGCACGTGGCAGGTTTCAATAAATACTTATTGAAAAGATGAACGGATGACAATGAAGGAATAAATGAATGAACAGTTAATGGAGAAAGTAGGAAAGCAAAAAAAAAATATGGTGTGTAGGGACTGCAAAAGTGAGACAGCCTCTCAGAAAAAGACAGTCAGAAGGTCTCAAAGCAAACCAAGGTCTTGGTAGGAAAAAATCAACAATGACAGAAATAATGATGAATGAAAAAACAGCTCCTAATAGGCTGGGTCCTTGGGAAGTGAACAGTAAGTTCCATGAGGTCTGATCATCATGATCATGAAAATAACAATAATGAACTGAATTCTTACTATGAGCCTGGTATTGTACTAAGTGCTTTACACAAATTTTCATTTTTAATCCTCAGAATGCTAACAAGCAGCTACTCTCATTATTCCCATTTTACAGCTGAGAACACTGAGGCTTAGAAAAGTTAAATATGACATGCCCAGAATCACATGGGTCATAGGTGGTGGAACCAAGACTCCAACTCAAGTCTATTGAAGTTCAAAGTCTATGATCTTAATCACTATGTTAAACTGCCTCCTCTACCTAGTCCCACTGCCTAGCACAGTATCTGGCCTGGAATAGGCACTTGGTATGTCTGTTGAATGGACAGAGTAATGTGGGATTATGGCACTGCTGTGAACCTGAGCAAATTCCTGTCCACCTCACTAATTTTTAGATATGTATGCATGGCCTTACATCATTTTAGAAACTAATACATGGGTCATTAAAGCACTCAAACTCATTCTTAACGCTGGCACATTGTATTTGCCTTGTATCATTCTCCCCAAGCTAGGGTGACATCATGTTACTATTACCACCATTTTTCAAGCATTGATAACATGCTTTATACAGAACATACATTTAGATCCAAGAAATTTTTCAAATCTAATTAGTGTGATCTACATCCTTCTTTTGCATCTCTTTTGCATGTTGAATCATCTCTGAATCTAATGTTCCTCTTCATCTATAATTGCTGAGACATTTACATTATGCATTTTATGGACTCTCACAGTTAAAAAGGGCTTTAGAGATACATGTCCAATCATTTCACTTTATAAATAAAACAGAAAAGAAGCTTTGAGATGTGAAATAATAATTTCAAAATAACTGTTTTTTTTGAGTACTTGTTATATGCCAGCCCCTAGGCCAAGTGCTTCTCATATATCCTTATTTAACTTAATTGGTAGGTATTACTACCAACTCCATTTTGCGGAGTAGGAAGTTGAGGCATGGTGATTTGCTCATGTAATAGTGCAAATAATAAATAATAGGGTCAGGATATGAATCCCGTTCATCCAAACTGAGCTTTCAGCCACTGTCCTATACCACGTGTCCAAGGTCACTTAGCTTAGCAGAGGCAAAATTGAGAATGGGGTTCAAGTCTGCTGCCTCCCAGGCCAGTCTTCACTGTAGCACTTTGTTTTCATTACTATTTTTAAGAGCAATGATACTTCTGAAACCATTTTGATCAACTGAGAACAATGTTTTGCAAAATCTGCCTTTTTCAATGTCACCCCTGATTCTACTGCTTCTTTCAGAGAAGAATGTTTTCAGTGGCTCCCAAAGTATGGCACGGAGGAACGTACACTCTCCAGACTCAAGTTCAAGAGGAAAAGTGAGCCATCCCTGGATTAAGAAGCACCACTTACATAGATAATGGAGAGAATTCCATTATAGTTTTTGGTTGAAACATTGAGGACAATCTTTAGCTGTGAGACCAACACTTGGAAGGCAGCAGCTGTTGTGAATCCACCAACCAAAGGATCTGCCAGGTACCTCACTATGAATCCAATCTGCAAACCTCCAAATATCAACTAGAACAAGAAGAAGGAAAGAAAAATTAAATGTTTGCCTGGGAGAAGGATCAACCCTTTTGAACTATTGATGAATTAAACTTAACACCAATTAAAACTCCGGTAGCCTGCCGATAACACAAAAATACTTGTAGGAAAGAAATCTGAATTTCTTAATGCCCTCTCTCCTCCACCACTCTAAAATTTGAAAACCATGTGTAGTACGAACCTTAAAGTATTTCTAGATATGTAATAAGAAAAGAAAAATTCATGTAGCTTATTTCTGTGACTTGCAGTTTCCATGGCTCTGCTCACCAGAACATTTTTTTCTCTTTGTGGGTTCTGGCACATTTCCCTTCTCTTATTCTCATTTGAATCACACATGTTCTTCTGCCTTTTTTTTTTTCTGTCTCTGACTTTGATGATTAAGTGAGCCTTAATAAGTGGGGGCTTGCTGATTATTTTAGCACCTGACCTAAAACAATATAACTTAAAAAATAACTTTGAGGGGTCGGTAAATTGATTTGTTTTGCTTTTAAATGAATCTTTGAGTCCACATGCTTTACAGTTAATTCTTTCAAATACAAATCATGCCAATCTATATATTCCTTGTAAGCCCATTACCTGTATGATTCCAACCAAAAGAGTAAGGGTGCTCGCAATCAATACTCTTGCTGCATCTCTAGCTGCAGAGTCTATCATGGTGGTGTTCAGTGTAGTTCCATTACTGCTGGATACGAGAAAGTGTTCGTCGGGGGCCATGCTCAGAACAACAGATCCCACCATTAAACTGACCACTGGGAAAGGTCCTGGGGAAAAAAAGTCTCTTATCAATTAATAATTATTAATCACTTGTAAATCAACTATACCTCCATAAAAAACTTTTAAAAATTATTATTAATTGCAAATGTTTAGGCTCAACATGTCTACGTAGGATTAGAAAGATGTGTGAAGTAATTAGCTGTGATTGGGAAAATACTGTTTGTTCACCAAAAAAAACCTAAAAAGTAGATGCTTCAAGGCATTCATGACCCAGAAATGAGCAAGAGAGACATGTAGGTGGGTCATTGTAATACAGCTTTCAGGCTGCTTTGTAAGTACACAGGTAGGGTGTCTAACCTATCTGTGTGTCATCTTCATGTATATGGGTGGGGACATGGGTGGGTGGAGGGAGGAGTTGTAAAGAAAGTTTTCCTGGCAGAAATGTCATACTAGCTGAGTCATTACTTGTTCCATCTTATTTGTATTCCATGTAAGTTCATTTCCTAGAGCATCCAACGTCCTGATCTCTGTGGAGATAAGGACCTTGATCAATATCACTTGCTCAAAATTAGGTTAAAGAAATAGCAAAGGGCGTATAGAGTTTCTCTTTTTCTCTTTCCAAGACAAATTTTTTCATATCAAATGCCAGTCTGTAAGATTCTACGTTTCAAAAGTACTTTTCTTTCAGCAGCTGCTCCATTCACTACTGATGTTTTTATCCATGATGATGATGATCCTATCCTTTGATCATGGAAGGCTTTAACAGCTGGGAGGGCTCAGTACCAAAATCCAGTAACCCGGAGTGTCTAAATGTATAGAACACCAAAGAGAAAAAAATCAGCTTCTGTGTTCCTCACCTCATCATGCATTTGATACTGATCTACTCTCCCAGGTGAGAAAGTTCTTTTAGTCAATAACCTCATTCTGATCTCCTTTTATAGACAAGGCAATATGCCAGACACTGGGGGAAATACAATGAAGGATAAGGATATGGGTTGGGGATATAGTAGTAGATGGCTGCATTTGTTTCAAAAGGATTGCCCAGGTAGACATGTCTAGCCAGCAGATGGATGTAGGCGAAAAGTTATCTCAAGTGTAAATGTCAACGTTGCAAAATAGCATTAAAACACTCATTTACTAGAACATTTTAGCAGAAGAAAATTCAAATTTTAGGAAGTTCAGGAAATAAATCTATTTTGGGCCATACCAAGAAGGACAGCCAAGCTCAGTTTCTAAATTGTTTTGGCACGATTTTGCCAGTCTTCCAATATTAGTGACTTAAAATAAGTATGCTCTTTAATAAGACAATGAATATGTATTTGATGAACATAATTTAGTAAAAGCTAAGTTAATCTAGTAAAACAGCAGGTTCAGAACCTCTTGAAGATTTTTTTCCCTTGTCATTTTTTATTTTAGAACACTTTCTAAATATAGAGTCAAACTTATTATATTTTTGAAAAGCAAAACATGCTAAGATTTGAAGCTAGGCTACAGTTTTTAAACAATCTTTCAATTTTCTCCTCTTCATTAAAAAAAAAGGGGATTAAGTGTAAAGCTTACACTTTACACTTAAGAACCATTGCATCATTGAATAGGAAAAGCGGGCAAAACACTGATGCCCTATCTCCCTAGAAAACATTAACAAAGATATGGAAGCAGAACACACATAATATAGCCCAAACACGTTAAATGTGAACAGATAGAATTGTATATGCTTATAATTACCAACTGAGATGTGTCTTGATGTTCCGAAGATAAAGTATGTCAGGATAGGAAAAAAAGCAGAGTAGAGACCATATCCAACAGGAACAGCAGCTAGTAGAGCGTACGCCATGCCTGAAAGTACATCCAAAATGATCAAATTCAGAAACAAAAGTTATGCTTTATGTCTACTGAACAGAGAAAGGCCTTTTCATAGATCTCGTCAACTTACAGCTCATTCTGAGTGATTTCCTTACTACGCTAGGATGCAGAACATGATTCAAATCAGCTGGGATAATGATTGCAGCTCACATATCACCTGCTCAAAGGAGCTGACTCAACTGATCAGTAGTTCAATCATCAGGTGAGTGAAAAAAGAAAGTCAAGTCAGTTGTTGATTAAAAACTTGATCAATTCAGTTCAAAGGCTCAGGCTGGGTTTGTCTGAATTCAGTGTTTCAGTGTTGTGAGGAACACAGTCATTGTTGCCCTGCCCTTTCTCCTTTCTTGTGGGGGAACAGAAGTTAGATCCAAAGAAAAAAATCTGACCTTTGTACATAACATAGGCTCTCCACTAAGAGATCAACACCTTCGCTAGGCTATCCCAAGTGGCTTCTGGGTCCATGAATGTCACACTGTATGGAGAAATCTCAACCTTTCTGTGTACATGGCAGTGGAAGACAATAATGCGTTGGCTTTTTGTTTGTTTGTTTGCTTTTTGCCTTAAACAACAAACAACTATTTCTCACAGTCCTGAAGACTGAGAGCTTCAAGATCAAAGTACCAGCAGTTTCAGTATCTGGTGAGGGCTCTCTTTCTGGTTTGCAGATGGCTGCCTTCTTGTTGTATCCTCACATGGCACAGAGAGAGTGAGCTCTGGGCTCTTCCTCTTTTTATAAGGGGACTCTACCTGATTACCTCCCAAAGGCTCCCACCTCCAAATATTATCACACTGGGGATTAAGGCTTCAAGATAAGAATTTTGGAGGAACACAAACATTCAGTCCATAGCACTTTCCTTCTCCTGTGGGTTTTTTTTGATTAAATACTTCTTAGGTAGTCAGCACATCTTACTCTATATTACCTCCTTACATTTTACTCACTCACAGTGAGAGAAAATCAAGCCCTTTGACCTTTGGGTCATTAATAAAGGACTACATTTATAACAGTAAAAAAAAAAAAGTGGCAACAACCTAAATATCTTGGCCTCCGAGTGCCCAAAATTATTTATTGAATGAATGTCTCAAAACAGGGAAGTGGTTAACTAAATTATACTGTAATTCTATGAAATGAAGTTGATGTGCTGCATAGAAATAATTTACTACTAATAATTTACCTATCTCTAGTACAATAAAGTGCATATAAGAAATAAGTGAGAAAAGGCAGGATTCAAAATAGTGATCAGGGAATTCCCTGGTGGTCCAGTGGTTAGGACTTGGCACTTTCACTGCCATGGCCCAGGTTCAATCCCTGGTCGGGGAACTAAGATCCCACAAGTGAGTAGCGCAGCCAAAAAAAAAAACACACAAAATAGTGATCAGTTTAAAAATATGAAAAGATTTAACAGAATTCAGGTATGCAAAGACTATAATATAATAAACACCCATGTACCCAGCCTCTAGCTTAAGAAATAAATTATTGCCAGTACAGTTGAAACTCTCTATATACTCTTTCTCATTCACATTGTCTTTCCTCCCTCCACCCTCAGGAATCAACCACTATCCTGAATTTAGTGCTTATCATTCTCAGACATTTCTTTATACCTTTACATAGATATGCATTTATGTGTCTAGTAGGATATTTACTAAAATATGGGTTTAGTGGGTTATCTATATGCTAGGATCAAAGGAGACTTCTCATTTGTTGAAGAGGTATTTTTTTCGTGTTCCTTATATGTATTTTCTAGTTTCCCACAATAAACATTCATTCATTCAGCAACTATTGATTATGTACCCTCCATGTGCCAGGCACTGTTCTAGGTTTGGGAGAATATGGGAGTGGACAAAACGAAGTCTCTGCCCTTAGAGAGTTTGCATTCTAGAAAAATCTGTATTACTGATGCAAATGTTTTCATATATAAATTACAACAAGGAATTGCAATAAACACTCATCCCAAGAGCATAGAGTAGAAAGGTGAGGCCACAAAGGGAAGACTACAAAAGGAGCAAAAACAAAAGCAAAAAAAAAAAATTTTTTTTAATATTCAAAAATAAAAGAAGGAGCAAGGAATGAAAACAACCTATTTCCTATGTATTTTTTTCAAGTCTTTCTCAAACTTCCACTTGCCTAAACTGGGCTCTGCAGTCCTTACAGGCCTGGAAAATGGGGGCTTTTTCAGTTTTCACATAGTATCCTATTTCGGGACAACTGCTACTCAGATATACTGTAATCATATTATAAGGGAATTTGGTACAACAGTTTTGAAATTATATAATTTGTAAAGAAATCTAAGCCATTGATTTAAACTATGGAATCTCTTGTGTTGGCACCCTTCCTGTGTAGGATGGTGGCATGTATTGATAAAGGTGGTGCTAGCAAACATTCGGAAGCATCTAGAAGGCAAAAGTATCCATAGAAAGTAGAGAGCAGGTTCCCCATAGGTATGAATAAAAATAGCACTAAAAGGGCTGCATTGATTTCTTGCTGCCTAGTGGGAACTTTTTTGTTAATAATAAAAGTAATAAAGATCCCATGATCCTTAGCATTTGTGGCTTCTCAGTAACTCCGATGAGTTTTTCCCCACCCCTCAGCTGCCCAGCCAGCGGTTATATTGGTTATATCGTGGACTTTGCCATCCCTAGAAACTGCAGCACCACCTCTGAAATCTCAACGTTGAGCCTCCTGCTCTCCACCTACAGCCACCTAGCCTCTCCGCTCACCTACTCCAGAATCCTTACTGCAACATTTCTTTGTCCTCAGGAGGCTTCTAATCCATGAGTGGATCCACTGTCCTTGGTACCCTCTCATCTTCACTTGCCTCCTTGTCCATAGAATTTTCAGAAATACTCTGAACTTCCTGGCTTCACTCTCTCTCTCCTTCCCCTGTCTTCTCTGGTAAAGCCCCAGTCTGGCCAAACCCAAGCATCACCCTATTCCATGCCAGGATTCAAGCAGCTGGATAACTGAACTAAAATTCTCTACATTTGGGCTGGCCAGTTTCACATAAATTTCATGATCGCAAGCCCCAGATGGGAACTCCAAACTGCCTGGCCATCCAATTTCATTTCCTCAGGAAGTGTGCTTTTTCTCACCCCGAGATAGCTACTCAGACTTCCCCTACTTCTCTCAAACTCCCCATCCCCCTTCTCTATACAGACACTGTTTAGAGATGAATCCTAGACTTCATCCAAAACAGGGACTCCATGAGATGCCTATTGGCTTTTTACCAAAATTTACAATCTCTCTGCATCTGCACAGTTTTGTCTGTTTTTCTCCTTTGAAAATGGAGGAAAAATACCACACCTATCTTTAAGGAGCAGCCCTCCCACTTCTATCCTTGAACTGATCTACACTTGCCCCTTCTTGTCACTTTTACTTGTTTCTCCTCTACCTCATGGACCACAGATCTCATGGTCCACTGGGTCACATCTGTGTTCTAGTACCTCCTATACTAAAAGAAAAATAAATCCTCCCATCACTTTATCTTTGCCTTTTATGCCTCTGGTTACAGCCATTTCTCTACTCTGCTTCACAGCAAACCTTCTTAAAAGTATTGTCTGTGTTCCATCACCAAGAGCATTCCACACTACAGACCCCTCTATCCTTTAAAAAAAAAAAAGAAAGAAAGAAAGAAAGAAAAGAAAACAACTCCTCTCTTGGCTTCTGACCCCACATTCCTCAGATTGTGCTTTTTCTCTAACTTCCTGAGCCCAACCTCCTCATGTTTCTTTGTGGTCCCTCCTCATCTCCCCGACCTTTAAGTACTCCAGCCCCGTTCTCCCCATCTGCCCTTTCTCCCTAGGTAGTTTCAGGCATTCCCACTCCTTTAAATATCACCTCCAAAGTGATGCTTTCTGGACTTTTATGTCTAGCCCAGACCTCTCCAATGACCTTCACACTTCTAATATCTCCAACTCCATATTTGGCCTCTCAAATGTGGCATGTCCAAAAGGAAGTGCTTTGTTTTCCATCCCAATCCTGCTCCTCAGCCAGTTCCAATCCATCAGTATATTATCTGTGATTCCTGCTCCAAAATACATTTCAGGGGACTTCCCTGGTGGTACAGTGGTTAAGACTTCTCACTTCCAGCGCAGGGGGTGCTGGTTCAATCCCTGGTCGGGGAACTAAGATCCACATGCCTTGCGGTGCAGCCAAAAAATATATATATTATTTCAGATCTGTGCAGCTCTCTCTAATCTCCTGCTTGATTGGCTTCAAGCCGAACCATCTATCCTCAGGGCTGGGACTGGGGAGAGGCAAGCGAGCAAGCGAAGTGCCTGGGGCGCATTATTGAAGAAGGCCCCCAGAGAGTGACTCATTTACCGCATCTTAATCCTGGCCCTGTCTAACCTTATCTCCTCCTGTTCACTCCCCCCAGCCCGCCCCCTCCTCCACCCACACTGGAATTCTTCCCGTTCCTCCCTTGAAAATACTATGCTCTTTTTGACCTCAGGGACTTTGCACCTGTGCCTGGTACACCCTTCTTTCTGCTCCTTACACGGCTGTCTCCTTCCCATCCTCCTGACCCTGATTAAATTTCACCCCCTCAGGAAGCCTTCCTTGACCATTCTAACTAAAATAAACACTCCATCCCCAAATTCATCCCTATTCAAGCCTATTTAATCCACCATAATAGATATCACAATCTGTAATTATTTTTCTGTTTATCTGCTTATTTAATTCCTCTGTCTCCCACTTAAAATGAGCTCCATGAGGTCAGTACCCACACATGCCTGTCAGTAAACCACTGAATCCCCATGGCTGGCCTACGTATATTATTAGGTGAATGAATGATGATGAATGATGAATGAACATATGAATGAACCAGGTTGACCTCCCAGAAATTCACCTTACAAAGATAACTTCATAGAGATAATGTTTCTGGAAAGCATATCAGTCATAAAGTGAGGAACTGCATCGTTTATAAATTAAGATCCTAGGAATTAGACTATTAGACAAATTAGACAAATCCCAGCTCTACCACTTACCAGTTCCATGACCTTGGACAGGATGCTTAATAAATGAAACTAAAACTAAAGTTAATTCTTATAAGATACTTGTCTATGAACACTTGGGGGACACAGCTTGAAATAGCATTTTTCATACATAAAGATGATTCATTATCAGGAATGCAATTCAGTCCTCTTTAGTAAATGTTTACAGGGCCACCTATTTTGTGCCAGTCTCATGCTAGGCACTGGCTAAACAAATATGAATTAGACAGTTCCTGTCCCCCAGGAGCCACAGGGCATTGCCATGCCACAGCTATTAGAGTCCACTGTGTACACAGCACTTGGCATCATTTAACGTATGAACCGCACCGCCCCATCCAACTCTCCCATCCACCTTTGTGATTGAAAACATGGTTGACCAGGCTGTGGCTCCGCACTGGGGCCACAGAACATCTTCCTTCTCTGTGGGAATCTCCCTGGCCTGCTCTGAATAATCCTGAGAGCTCTATAGGCAAATTTTGGCTCATGGCATTGCTCAACCACTATTACTAACTTCTGAAATAGCCATCTCTCTACACACATTTCTACCCCACCCTACTTCCCATCACTTGGCAAACTGAGACTTAACCTTCAGGGAAACAGCTCTGATGACTCCTCCTCTAGGAAGCCATTCCCAGTCTCCGAAGGCTGCGTTGGGTGCCCATGTGTGCACTCCCTTCCCAAGCAATGTTACCCCTGCTACGGTTGGTCCTTCCATTGAATTGTTATCTATCTCCTCATTGGACTATGAGCTCCTTGAAAGCAGGTGGTGCATCTTATTCATGTCAGAATACCTAGTGCCTGGCACCTACTAGATACTCCATAAAATGGTAATAAATAAATGAGATTTCTGTTTTCATGGTCCAGAAGCTTTGTAGAGTTGAGGTGAGGGCAGAAGCAAGATGATGGGGGTGGAGGACAAAGGAGAATGCCCATACTGCTATTCACCAGCTATGCAATAGATTTCCAAGATGTTCATGGACATGTGGCATAAAGGCAGTTTAAAAAATGTCCTGTGTTGGGACATTTTGCCAGAAGATTAAAATATGGGGATGGATTTAAAAAGGGGAGGGGGAGGTAAGGGGAGAAAAAGCCACTTACGTGTAGTCCAGGCTAAAATACGTCCTTCCCTTTCCCTTAAGTCAGTTTCAAACTGCAGGTCAAGACCATGTATGCAATGTAAAATAATTTAACGGGCTACAATCATCATTTAAAAAATATAAGCAGAATAGAATAGGACAGAATAGAAAATATCAGAGTGTATCACCTGTAGTGAGGGTAAATATTATTTCACAAAACTTGAGATATGTGTGTATAGATCATGATGTAATACAGATTTCTTACTGTGAGTTCTGATCAGTGAAAATTGGGAAGCTGCTGCTTAGGTGATAGGGTTCTAGTTGGAGCCATGCAGCTAAAGAAGCAGCAGGGCTTCCCCAGAAGAGAATTCCAAGGAAGAGGAGAAAGAGGGGAATCTCACCACTAAGGGGCAGACTCTGGAGGAAAGATGAAGGCTGTGAAGGGTGAGCAAGCCTTTGTTGCAGACCCATGGGAGCGAGGGGAGAGTTAGGAACAGCTGCTGGAGACTGCAGTTCTCCATCACTTGGGAGCTAGTCCACCACCATCTTACCTTGCAGTGTCCCCACTAGCCCAGTACTAACTCCCGAAATGGTATCATTAAGCAGCCATTCCTTGATCCGGTATTTGGGGAGCCAGTCCAAGATGGGCAGGAGGGTCTTCAGCACACCAAGGGTTCTCTTTCTTGAACAACTGTCAAAAGGCAAGAAAACTGGACTTGCAATCCAATCTCCATCACAGCCCACTGCAAATCACAAAGTGCTTACCATGTCTTTGCCAAGAACTCTATTTACCCTTTTAGATGCACTGTACTAGAAAACACAGGATTAAGTGTTCCCTCCCCTCTCCCACCTTCTTAATCCTCTGAGAAAATATCCCTAAACAAGAACCCATTTTCGGGTCCAGCCCCAGATTGATCAATGTGGAGTCTTTAAATGGAGATTAATTTTTGGACTTCTAACCCAGGCACTTTCTTCTTCTTCTCTTTTTCTTTCAAGAAACATAAACTCTGTATATTTTGGCAATAGGAGCATGGAGCCAGTTTTTACAACTCTTAACATGATGAATCTATATCTTGCTGCACCTTGCTATCTAGATTTTAAAATTCAACAACCTATAGGTAAAAGAAGAAACATATTAAAAGTAGGTGAACACTATTTGACTCCTGATTCAAATAAATTATTTTAAAAAGTATATTTATGAGACAATTTAAAATTTTTGACTTAATTTTTTATATTAAGGAATTTTTTAATTTTTGTGTGTGATAATGGAATTGTGGTTGTTATTTTTTAAGAGTCCCTAAAGATATATACAGACAAAACAAAAAACAAACAAAAAAAAGAAACACCATATGGGACTTACGTTTTAAAAAAATAAGTGGAGCGGGGCAAGTATATGGTGAAACAAGATTAACTTTGAGGTGATCATCTTTGAAGCTGGGTGATGGGTAAAAACATGGGAGGGGGTTCATTACACTACTATGCCTACGTTTGAATGTGTTTGAAATGTTTTATAATGAAAGGTTTTTTAACAGAAAGAAAATCTAGCAGCAGCTGATAGTTCCCTTTTTGTTTGTGATATCTACTTACGGGTGTCTCGTTTGAGTTTAGAGATTGATGGAGGTTCTTCTCGGGGGGCCCTACTGCCTGACAGTGGACAACTTGGAGCGCAACGCGCTCTGTGTTCGCGCCTTCATTTCGTGTCTCTGAGTGGCATCCGTCCTAGACGAGTTTGGGGCTTTCAAGGATTCTTGGTCAGGTGACGGGTTACCCATCACCTCTCTGTAATCGAGCACCTTGCTCTCCCTCTCTCCTCAGCCTAGCCTTCACGAGAAGGCCGTAGGGACCCGCTGTACCCCAAGGCGCACTCCAGGTGCCCTCAAGAGAGGAAAAGGAGATGCGGCTCCCCGAACACACCCTCTCCAAAGATGAGTTTCCGAGACTAGGGTCGATTCAGGCCGAGAATGATAGAGCCACCCTCCCAAAGGGAAGGCCAGAGTCCGTGAGCTGACCGAAGCAGGGTCGACCCTGCAGGGCGGCGCGGCATCCCACACTCCGCCGCCGGGCACGCCCGCGGGTCGGCGCGCCCGGATTCCCGGCTTCACTGAGCCCCGCGCCCCGCCCGCCGCGGCTGCTACCTGCAGCCCTTGGCCAGGCTCTCCCGCAGCGTCTTGCGCTCCTGCAGGCGCCGCTCGTACTGCTGCTGGAAGGCGAGCTCGCTGTAGACCGGCCGCGACACCACGTAGCGGCAGCTGTACTCGGGGAGCGGCGGCGGCTCCAACCTGCCGCCCGGCGCTGCCATGACCTGCGAGGCGGAGGACGACGAGGAGGGAGGAGATGGAACGAGGGAAGAGAAGAGGAGGTGAAGACCGCCCGTTAGCCGCCCCCGGCCGGCCCCACCTGTTGCAGCCGATCCCCGAGAGCCTGGTCCGCGCGCTGCCGCCCTCTGCGCCCGGGCCCGCCGCCCCCGGGCGCGCACCTCCAGCCTGCAGGGGGCCCTGAGGACCTCTGGGTCCCGAGCCTGCACCTGCCGCCCGGCGCAACCGGACTCTAATAAGAGAGTGAGCCCGTCTCTGGGGGGCGGCGGGAACCCGACCCAGTCCCCTCAGATGGGCAGCCAGGGCGCTGTCCGCGTCCTGAAATCTCCCCAAACCCGGGCTGGGGCCCGCGGCGCGCAGTGGGCAGGAAGGGGGACCCTGTGAACGTCCCTCTCTCCCCGCACCCGTCCCAGGGCGCAGCGCCAGGCCCGCCCTGGGAAAGAAGCACAACCCCCGGGGCCGGGCGTGGAACCCTCAGGCCATGCTCCCCTAGTCCCGAGGCTTCGCGCGCGCTGCAGGCAAATTCCAGCAGCCGGGCGCGCTCTCCCGGGGACAGAACTTTGGGCGGGTGGAGCAGGTCTCACCCCTCGGCCTGTTTTCCTAGCTTCTTTCTCGCACTCAGCTTCTCAGAAAGAAGGTTGTACTGTCCCCTGCCCGGCGGCTCTGTGTCCCCCCCCCCCCAACTAGTCCCATCCCCAATCAGCGATGCCTCCCCGGGAGTTAAGCCACGGCGGGGTGGGGTGCGCTGCATCTTCAGCGACGATCTCACCTGCTCCGGCTCAAGTCCGGCCCGGAATGCCCCCGGGACAGCCGTTCCACCGCCTTTATAGCGCTCGCAGAAGGCAGTGAGACGTTTTATTTATGGAGCAACAGAGACACCTTAGTCCAAAAGAGGGACACACAGGCAGCGGTCTTTTCCCCACCTATCCTACCGGGAAAAAAAAAGTCTACCCCTCCCGAATTCTTTCCCTTTCCCGAACCAGGAAGGCTAAGAATCTTACTGGCTGTCACCCAGAGGCCACCCGAATCCTCACTCGCGCCCTAATTACTAACGTGGGTTACGAGGTCAGGGGCGAGACAGCCCCTGGGGAATTTGTTACGGAGAGCAGAGCCCAGCATGGAAGAAGAGGTCAGCTATTGCGGGGAACGCTGACCTTGACCCCTAGGTTGTATGAATCCGGAAGCTCCAAGGTCTGGCACGCGGCTCTCATACCAGGTGGAGAGGAGGAAAGGAGCAGTGGCCAGTTTTGCATTTAATAAGACTGGATTTCTAGAAAGTCTTTCTTTAGAAGTACCCAGTGGGTGGTGGTTATAGAGAGTTCATAATTTATTCATAAATCTTAGATACGAACTTTTCTGTGTTTGTGTGTATTTCACATCACAATAAAAATCAAGTGCCCAGGTGGCCCCTTTTCTTACCTGACTGACTCTTTGGTTCTTTTGATGTTTCTTCTCGTTCATCTGAACAGTCAAGGAGGGAATAAACTGGACTAAACAGGAATCAAGACTAGAAAAGAGTGAGTGGGGAGTGGGATGTATCCTACCTAATCAATGTTTTGTCTTCTGCTGGGATGAGTCTTGCTAAAACCGACTAATACAGGTTAAGATGAAGGGAAGGAGAGTTTGGTAAACAGGAAGATTCTCTCCTGATTATCAGTAAATGCAGAAGACGCTCTAAAATATGGACCTTCTGGACACCAGCCTTCAATTACCCAGTTGGAAAATTCAGACAGTGACCATTCTATAAGCAACAGGAAACAGAATCCTCACAGGAGAACCCTAGTGTAAATCCCCTGAAATTGTATTCAACATGGTGTGGGGGGCATGTGTGTGTTTTTCTGAGGGACGAATGAGTCAACAGCTTTCAGCAGATCTTCCAAAGCTTCCTTGACCATTATTAAGGTTAAGAACCCTTGAAGAAAGGACCTAAAAAGAAATCCAAGGACTTCCCTGGCCGTCCACTGCCTAAGACTGCGCTTTCAATGCAGGGGACACGGGTTCGATCCCTGGTTGGGGAATTAAGATCCCACATGCTGCGCAGCCAAAAAAAAAAATCCAGGTCATGAAGTTTAGAACTTTTATCCATCTGCAGAAGAGAATACATACATATATATATGTAGTTCATATGTAGTTCTTAAAACTAAGGGGCTATTTTCCCCCCAGGAGACATTTGCCAATGTCTAGACACATTTTTGGTTATCATACTGGGGGGATGCTACTGAGATGTAGTGGAAAGAGGCCAGGGATGCTACTAAACATCCCACGATGAAGTTTTCAGTCCCTCTAAGTCTGTATGTTATTCGAATGTACATTTATTAATAAGTTGTTATGTGTACTAAATATATGCATCTCTCTCCATATATACACTACACTGAAATAGAGGCAAGTTTTTAAAAGTAGATTCTGAATGTCCCCACTTATCACACCCCCACACACACCTTCAACGTCCAGTTAAAACAGTCTCAAGCATGAACAGTGCTTGAGTCTCTCAGAATTAATCCAGTTACTTCTCTGGATTCTCTTGGCACCTTATCTGGGCCTCTCTCTTTAAGACACCTCTCACTATCTACCTTAGTATCATAATTAGATTTACATACAGGTCTTATCTCCCTCACTAGACAAAAACTTCTTGAGGGCAAGTACAATGTCTCCCTCCAGTCATTATTACCTTCTATAATGTTTTCTAAAAAGATATAGCTATAGCCCAAACATATTTTTTTAAAAGAACAACTAAAAATTATGCCACATATTGGTCTACAGCTTTCTTTTTTTTTTCAGTTAAGGCTATGTTAGGAATATTTTTCCAGGTGAATATATATGGATTTTTCTTAACTTTTTAAATAGCTGCCTAAGATTTCTTACTATAACTCAGTTCCATGGTAACTCACCTAGACGATTCACAATTCTTTATTGATTTAATTTGGAGGCGTTCTGTGCAAATATAAATATAATCCATGTCCCATTCTGATAGGCATTTCTGCTCCCTGTCACTTGCTATTTTGAACATTTTTAGTCTAGTCCAGTCAGCTCTGTGGACCACTTTGTATCAGAACTTGGTGATCATATGGTGATGGTAGCAATTCAAAGGAACAAGGAGTGGAGTAGAGGTCTCAGAAGGACAGAGGAGAAAAAAAACTATCAAATAACACTAGGAGTCAATGGTGTAACTTCCCCTGGAGAATAGACAGAATTCTTTGAACTGCATCTTTCTAGATAAGGATTTGGTTTAACAATTATCACACTATAATAAGACTTACATGTACCTGGATGAATATATTGCCTTTTTTTTTTTCTGTTAAATGTTTTTTCTACTGAAGAAATAAATGGTGCATGGACAGAATGGCATCTCCCTTACAGGTTTCCATAAAAGTATAGAACTGCTTTTCTCACTAGTCTGAATTTGGCCATCCTTTAAAAACAGAAATGAGTAGGAGGTGACAACAGCTGACTCTCCCCACCCAATTTACTTGTTATATTAAACACCTCAAATTACTCACTTTAGAAATCAAGCTTCACCTGTTTCACATAGAGGTGGGTGGTTCTTATTTACCAGAATTTAATCACTTCCAGGACTTCTTTCCAAAGAGATAGATGTGTCACTTCAAAAAGAAATGTCAGACAATATTATTGTTACTTCCCAGCACTTATTTAGCAGTTAATGCTGATTAAAATGCATTTCCTTATTTATATCCTTTAGGCATTTGGAGTGTAAGACAAAGTCCGCTATTAGATCTGCACACTCACTTATTTGTTCATTCTTTCATTCATTCAAGGATTTATTAAGAATTTATGAGTGCTGGCCATGATACAATGATGAACAAAGAAGCATGAAGCCTGCTCTCATACCTGTGGGTGCAGCAAACATTCACTACATGGTCATAAGTTGTATATTATATTTCACTGATTCTAAAATGCAGATTTTTCACATTTTATCAGGACTCATAATTGATGGTGTGTTATAGTTCAATTGGCAGCATTTTTTTTCTTTCTTAGTGGTTCATAAAATAATTGTGAGTTTTACAATTAATGGCATAATAGAATTGATGAAATATGAATATATATAAAATCATAAGTATAGCTATATATTTGAGTGATTTCGTGTGTTACAAGAATGATTTAATTGAGTCCTGTGTTTATTTAAATTGAGAGAATTCAGTCTTGCTACCCTTTTCTGGTCTAGAGGGCAAATTTTACTTAGTTTCTTTTTCCTCTTTTTTTTTTTCCAACTTAAAAATTTCTCTAATCAGAAGAATTGCAAAATAACAGAAATATGCAAATAATGCCCAAAAAGTCTGTTCTTAAAAGCAACCTAGATTCTGATTTTTATCATTTTCTACCTTTGAACTGTAATGTTTGTACCTTATTTCTTGCTTTCTTTTAAAATGTAGAATTGAATTGAATCACTTCTGTTTGGAGGCAGTATTTGACTCACTGTTAACATTTCAAACAGAAACACTGTCTACTTTTCAGATTGACATTGGTGAAAAACCAATTGCCAGGGAAGGTCATTTTCCCTGGGAATTTCAACTCTGATCTGTGAGCTTTATTTTTATTATATTTGTTAATTTTCTCAAGACAATAGATGCTAAGTTTCTGCCATATTTAAACAAAAAGAGAAATTTAACTTTCTCTTTTTCTGATCTCTCCTCTGAAAACTGATTTGGCTTATTTTCAGTAAGCATATAGTTTTGTACTCTATTGTTTTTTATTTCCTGAATGTTACTTTTTCCCCCCTCTCCAGGTATAAGATCTGCTCCTTAAAGACAGAAATAATATGTTATATGTCTCTTATGGTATTAAAAAATTAAATATGCCTGTAGTGAACAAGGTGGAAAATATATTAAAATTGAAAATAGCAATCATTTCTTATCACCCACATAATCTCTGTTAAGCTTTCTGTTTATTTCCTTCTTGTTTTTTATTTTTTCTATGCACACAAATGTATATATTTCAAGCAAGTAAGAGTATAATGCTAGTCTTGTTTTGCAACTCTACACAATACCTTGGCAAATTATGACAATGTAATAGATACTGGAGAAATACTTGTCAAATTGTTGATTGCTTGATCATTTAATGATGGGATCTTGAGAAATCATTGCCTCTTGAGGAATTAAACTTGTTTAAAAAGATGAGAATTTATTCTTTTTTAAGAAAATCACTAAACAAAAGAATTCTTTCCAAACCTGTGTGGCAGTCCATTCCAATTTAAGGCAACTCTCAGTGTCAATAAATATTCATTTTTATATAGTATAATTCAGTAAATGTTTCAGATAGTAGAGGAAAAACCACATTCTTTAATATAAATCCAAATTTGATATTGTCTGAGTAAAATTATCTCTCATGAGATAAATGAAATAATGGCACTTTTTTAAGGCAAATTGTAATTTGAGGGCCCACCCAACTATCTTATTACTTAAATGTATTTAACTTTTTAAAAATTTTTTAAGGTCTTTTTTTCCCCCTTTTTTTTAAAATTGAAGTATAGTTGATTTACAATGCTGTGTTAGTTTCAGGTATACAGCAAGGTGATTCAGAGATATATATATATATATATATATATACTGTTTCAGATTCTTTTCCCATATAGGTTATTCCAAATATTGAATATAGTCCCCTGTGCTATACAGCAGGCCCTTGTTGGTTATCTATTTTATATATAGTGTTGTGTATATGTTAATCCCAAACTCCTAATTTATCCCTCTCCCTACCTTTTCCCCTTTGGTAACCATAAGTTTGTCTTCTATGTCTGTGAGCCTATTTCTGTTTTGTAAATAAGTTCATTTGTATCATATTTTAGATTTCACATATAAGTGATATATGATGTTTGTCTTTCTCTGACTTACTTCACTTAGTTTGATAATCTCTAGGTCCATCCATGTTGCTGCAAATGGCATTATTTTATTCCTTTTATGGCTAATATTCCATTTTATATACATATACAACAGCTTCTTTATCTGATGTATTTAACTTTTAAAGTTATCTTTGCACACCTATTCCATGAACATGGTTTGTCAATAGAGGGAGAAAAGGGAAACTTGAGAGATGTTTCAAGTAAACAATGATGTGCTATGTTATCCTGAGTTGGATGTTTTTGTTTTGTTTTGTTTTGTTTAATATTTATTTATTTATCTGTCTGTGCCGGGTTTTAGTTGCAGCATGTGGGATCATCTTTGCCGCATGTGGGATCTAGTCCCCCGACCAGGGATCAAACCTGGGGCCGCTGCATTGGGAGCACAGAGTTTTAGCCACTGGACCACCAGGGAAGTCCCCTGAGTTGGAGGTTTGTGAGTATTCCATCCATTCATTCATCCATACGTACATCAATATATTTATTTATTTATTCAGTGAATACTTATTGAGCCCCCTACTTGTGTCAGACACCATCTTAATCTTGGGGATACAGCATTGAACAAGTCTGACAAGGTTCCTGCCCTCTAAGTGTTATCGAACCAAACTTGGGTCAGCTCACCTGCTCACAGTAAAGCCAATCTTCTGATGTGGGTTGTGGTGAAGGGAAGTGCAGTGTTTATTGCAGGGCACCAAGCAAGGAGTCCAGCCAGCTAGAGCTAAAAAGGCCTGAACTCCCCGAAGGCTTTCAGGGAAAGTGTTTTAGAAAGAGGGTAAGGGAGGGGCGTTGTGGGGTATGTGATCAGCTTATGGACATTCTTCTGATTGGTTGGTGGTGAGTCGACATCATCAACCTTCTGGTTCCAACCGGTCTGAGGTCTATGTGCTTGTGGGCAGCATACAGTTAACTTCTTCTGCCTGGTGGGGGTTTCAGTATCTGCAAAACAGCTCAAAGGACATGGCTCAGAATATTATCTATAGTCCTTGAGGAGGAACTAAAGGTCCTTGACTTTGTTTAATGGCTAAACTATTATTATTTTGTCTTGTATGACTGTTCTCCTTTCTGCATTTTCTCACTTCTCTGATTAAATTTATTCTTTGATTAAAGTTTTTCTACAGACAAAAGTCAGGCAGAGGACATAGGTGTGTGTGTGGGGTGTCTGTTCTGGGAAGGCCCCATAGGGTCCTGCTCAGTTACAAAAGGACTTATAGTCTAGTGGGGGGCAGTGATATACACAAATAAATAAATCAGATAATATCCTGTGATGATAAACTGTATTAGAGAAACAGAATGATGTCAGGTAGAATTACTGGGGGTGGGGGGGAGGGCAATAACAGCAGGGGGAGAGGGAGGAAGGCTTTAAATAGGGTGGTCAGGGAAGACCTCTCTCTTTCCAAGGAGCTGACATTGTAAGAGAAATCTGTGAGAAGGAGACTGGCCTTCTGGAAGAGGGAAGAGCAAATGCAAAAACTCTGAGTCAGGAAGGAGTTTGATGTGCTTCAGAAACTGAAAGGAAGGCAGTGTGGTTGAAATCCAGATAAGGCAGATCTGGAGATACCAGATTGAGAGACCTCAGCAGCATGTGGCAATTACAACCCAGCATTTAGGGGAGAGGATGGACAGATAAAACAAGGCCAGCACGCAGTCCCTGAGAGGTCACTGGAGGAGGAGGAGGGGACTTTCTTCCTCTATAAGATGCAGATAATCCTTGAGCTCAGGTGGAGAGGAAAAAAAAAATCTAAAATACTTTGAATGCTTTGGAGAACTAGTCTCTGAATAAAATGTTTTTGGTAGCTATGTTTTTTAATGACACATGTCAAGTGAAAGAAAAAAATCTTATTATTTAAAATGTACCCTCTTGTTTCTAATTATTACATGTGTGATTAATAATTTTACTTTTTTTGGTACTGGTAGTGCCTTATACTCAGTATAAGTAGTCAAGGTAACTCCTGTAGATCTGAGCAGAAATTGATCCAGGCAATCACACTAGATCCTTTTGGTGGAAAACAACAGCATATTATCTGAGGCCATTTATCTTTCTTTTGCGGGGGCTGGCTGACAGCTACTTTGCTTTATAAAGAATAAGCTTTTTGGGAATTACCTGGTTGTCCAGTGGTTAGGACTCCATGTTTCCACTGCAGGGGGCACGGTTTCGATCCCTGGTCAGGCAACTAAGATCCCACAAGCCGTGCAGCCAAAAAAAGAACATGCTTTTTAAATTTGTTTATACCACCTCTATTGAACTACAGATTAGTAGCAACATAATTAATCCTAGAATCTACTGTCAAATTCTTCATTTAAAAATGAATCTTAAATATCAACAGAGAGAAAGCCTATCAAGGGTCAGACAGGTTGATGAGGAGAGAAAAAAGAGGGAAGGATGAAGCTGAGGGAGGCTGAAGAGAAAGAATCAAAGGACTGGGGCAGGGAGAGAGACCAGGAGGGAGACTCATGGCATTTTTTTCCACTGGATGTGCCATATTGCCCAGGGCAGTCCGATTTGAAAACTCAACTGCTTTTGAGCATAAGTATTACCTTGCAGTGGATATTCTTATTCCCATTATACGGATGAGGAGATACACACATAGGTTAAGTAATTTGCCCAGGGTCACACAGTCTGGCTGAGCCGGAATCTGAACCCAAGCAGTTTGACTCCTAAGCCCACTCTCATAACTTCTGTGAGAGTACCTGGGGATTTAGTAACATCAGCTCACCTCACCCGACCATAGCATAGAATTTCTACTTGTGTCTTAGTGCCCCAGCCCAGGCTTCATGTTCCTTCTGCTAAGTTTCAGCTTCTAATTCTCCTCTTTTGATATAATATTTAGTAGTATGATATACACAGACAATGGGATACCATGGGATACTAACAAAGTGGATCAATGTATATGAACATGGAAAGAAACCCATAGTGTATTATAGATGAAAAAAGACAAGGTGCAAAAAAATGTGTAGAGTATGCTCATATTTGCACAAGTGAAGGGGATATACATTTGCATATGATCTTAATCAGAGTCCTAGGTAGAGAGATAACACATTGAGATAGAGTTAATGAAGGCACTGTTTACAAAAGTGCGGCAGGCTCAAGGAAAACCAATAAGGCTTGGTGAAGCCCCTTGGGGCTGGCTGAAGGGAGGTGTCAAAGGTCCCGAGAAAAGAGCAGTCATCAGTCCTAGCCTAAGGGGGTGGGGGGAGGGAGCTGGTACCAGGACCCAGAGTGTGGTTGGAGAGGGCTGCCAGACAGGAACTGGGCCTTCAGTACAGGAATGGGGCCTGCTAGTTCCAAGCCCAAGGAGGAAGGAACTGGGGGAATAAGTACCTCTACTTCTCCCCTCCCATCTGATGTCCTGCTGGTAAGTATTTTCATACCCTCCCTTCCTCCATTGCCCAAGTTTTACTGGAAGAAGCCAGAGGGCTGAGAAGCCTGTTGGCATTACCGTAAGGTTAGTATTCAGGGCACAGAGCAGAGTAGAGAAAGCTGCAGAGTGGACAGGGAGGGGACAATGGAGACTCTCTACATAGAGGCATAGAGTATTTCTGGATAAATTCACAAGACACTAGGTTCTGACGGAAGAAAGGAATTTTTTTTTTGGTCTTATCGCTTGGCTTGCAGGATCTTAGTTCCCAGACCAGGGATCGAGTCTGGGCCCTGGCAGTGCTGAGTCCTAAACACTGGACCACCAGAGAATTCCCTCAAGGGACTTTTTTAAAAATATACTTTATTTGGGCTTCCCTGGTGGCGCAGTGGTTGAGAATCTGCCTGCTAATGCGGGGGACACGGGTTCGAGCCCTGGTCTGGGAAGATCCCACATGCCGCGGAGCAACTGGGCCCGTGAGCCACAACTACTGAGCCTGCGCTTCTGGAGCCTGTGCTCCGCAACAAGAGAGGCCAGGATAGTGAGAGGCCCGCGCACCGCAATGAAGAGTGGCCCCCACTTGCCGCAACTAGAGAAAGCCCTCGCACAGAAACGAAGACCCAACATAACAATCAATCAATCAATCAATCAATCAATTAAAAAAAAAAAGACTCCTCATTTCCTCCTCTTCCCCTTTAAAAAAGAAAAAAAAATTGTATCAGAAACTTTGAAATATCTTTCTGTTTCATCTTAAAAATATACTTTATTTTTAGAGCACTTTTATTTTATTTTTTTTGGCCGCATCACGAGGCATGCAGAACTTCCCCACCAGGCATCAAACCTGTGCCCCCTGCAGTGGAAGCACAGAGTGTTAATCACTGGACCACCAGAGAAGTCCCACAGCAGTTTTAGATTTACAGAAAATTTGAGAAGATAATATGAAGACCTCCATATTAACATCTTAAATTTGTATGATATATTTGCCACAATTAAAAAGCCAATATTGGGACTTCCTGGTGGTCCAGTGGTTAAGACTCCATGCTTCCAATGCAGGGGGCACAGGTTTGATCCTTGGTCGGGGAACTAAGATCCTACATGCCCTGCAGCGTGGCCAAAAAGTAAAACTTGAAAAAAAAAAAAAAAAGAAGCCAGTATTGATACATTATTATTAACTGAAGTCAATAGTTTGTTCAGATTTCCTTAGTTTTTACCTAATACCTTTTTTCTGTTCCAGGATACTACATTACATTTAGTTATCATGTTTCCTTAAGCTACTCTTGAAATAAAGCAGGACACTGTGGGGCCCTCCCAGGTACAAAAAGCCCCTTTGTGTCCTCCATTTCTTCTTTGTAGAAAAAGACTTTGGTCTCCTAGGCCTTCCCTGAGTTCCAAAGAGCAGACTCAAGCAGTTACTACTTAGGGAAGGGAGGGAATACAGAAAGAAAGAAAAAGTAGGCAAGAAACAATAGTTCAAGGATAAAACAGAGTCCTAGATCCTCCTCAAGGAATATGCACAACAATTTAATGTACATCTTTGAGCTGTCATGCAGAAACTAAGACCACCCTCCAACTCCACCCACCCCCCCAGGTGAAGAATGGTGACTACATGGGGACCCCAGACTGGTTTGAACCATAAAGTTGATGACTAAAATTCCTGAAACACCTTCGTGTTACCTCACCACCAACCAATCAGAAGAAAGTCATGCACCCTGCATCTCTCTAGCCAAATGTTGATTTTAAAAAAACCCTTCCCACAGGGAATTCGGGTCTTTTGAGCACAAACCACCTGTTCTCCTTGCTTGGAACCCTGCAAATAAATGCTATACTTTCCTTCACTACAACCTGGTGGCAGGAGATTGGCTTTGTTGCACAGCAAGTGAACCCAAGTTCCCTTTGGTAATACTCTTGGTCGTGACGGTTTCCCAGACTTCCCTTGTTTTTGGTGACCTTGACAGTTTTGAGGAGTACTAGCCAAGTATTTTGTAGGATGCCCCTCTATTGGAATTTGTCTGTTTTTTCTCATACTTTGACTGTTGATATGATTTTTTTTTTTAAAGGAGAGTTTTCCCTTTCCTTTGTTTTTTTTAAAAATTAATTAATTTATTTATTTATTTTTGGCTGTGTTAGGTCTTCGTTTCTGTGCAAGGGCTTTCTCTAGTTGTGGCAAGCGGGAGCCACTCTTCATCGCGGTGCGTGGACCTCTCACTATCGTGGCCTCTCTTGTTGCGGACCACAGGCTCCAGATGCGCAGGCTCAGTAGTTGTGGCTCACGGGCCTAGTTGCTCCACGGCATGTGGGATCTTTCCAGACCAGGGCTCGAACCCGTGTCCCCTGCATTAGCAGGCAGATTCTCAACCACTGCGCCACCAGGGAAGCCCGGTGAAATGTTTTTTTGGGGAGGAAAACCACAGAGGCAAAGAGTCATTTTCATCACATATCAAGGATACATAGTATCAACATGACTTATTGTTGATATTGACTTTGAGCACTTAGCTGAGGTAGTGTTTGTTAGGTTTCTTCACTATAAAGTGACTCTCCCTCATCCCCATCCCCCTTTCTATGCTGTACTCTTTGAAGAAATTCACTGCATGAAGCCCACACTTAACGAGTAGGAAGTTAAACTCCACCTCCTTGAGGACACAGTATCTACATAAATTGCTTGGAATTCTTCTGCAAGGGAGATTTGTCTTCTCCCTTCCCCATTTATTCATTTATTCAATCATTTCTTTAGGTCACTATGGAATCATGAGTATTTATTTTATACTTTGCATTATAACCCAACACTACTTTATTTTGTTGATCACATTGTTCTAGCTTGGACATTGGGAGCTCTTTCAATTGGCTCCTGTGCCCCTTTGAAATGCCCCATCAATGTAGGGTGGTTTTGTTTTTTGTTTTTGGAGCATTCCCTTATTTTCTGGTACTACAAGATGTTCCAGTATATTTTCTGTGTCAGTCCTGAAATCAGCCATTTCTCCAAGGAACCCTGGTTCCTTTTATTGGGAAATGGTGTTAGAAACCAAGATACAGGCCAATAGGTGTGCTCTTTGCTACTGGAATGCCGTTGCTTATAGGCCCTCTCAGCTGACAGAACAAAGAAATATATGTGTGTATATTATGAAATAACATTATATATTATATATTATGAAATATATTATGTATATAAATTTATATATATTTTTATATGAAACCATCTGTATCTCTATTAAGCTAATGTAAGTTCATACTAATGAAGAGATTTACTTTTATTGTACAGTATTTTGAACGATTTGAGTTTATTTTCTTTTTCACTAGGTCCATATTTTAAGTTTTTCAATCATTTAAAAAGACATAATATGGTAATTCCCTGGTGGTCCAGTAGTTAGGACTCCACTCTTCCATTGCAGGGGTCATGGGTTCAATCCCTGGTCGGGGAACTAAGATCCCACAAGCCATGCGGTGTGGCCAAATAATAATAATAATAATAATATGTTTGAAGTTCCCTAGTGATAAGATAAATTGTGTATATGTCTGTCTTAATAGTTGTGGATTACTAGATGCAAAAAAAAAAAGTTCTATTGGAAGGGTCTGTATAATCAAAATTTTGTGGATCAAGCTTTTAAAAATATATTAGAACTAGGTGATTAAAATAACTTATGTGAGTTTTTCTTTTGTAAAGAATGATCCCCTTTTTATCCATATGTTGCATGAGGACCTCCACACAGTCAAAATGGAATTAATTATCTTCTTTCAACCTCATTCTTGAACCTGTTCCTTTTTCAGCATCTTCCATCTTGGTGAATGGCATCTCATCCATCCAGTTGCCCAAAGAAGAAACTTAGGAGCCATTCTGGATTCCTCCTTCTTTGTTACTTTTGATGTCATTCTACTGTCAAGTCTACCTTTAAAAAAAATATATTTATTTATTTATTATTTTTGGCTGTGACAGGTCTTAGTTGCAGTACGTGGGATCTTTCATTGTGGCGCACGGGCTTCTCTCTAGTTGTGAGGTGAGGGCTCCAAAGCGTGAGGGCTCATTAGTTGCCCCGCGACATGTGGGATCTTAGCTTCCCAACCAGGGATTGAACCAGCGTTCCCTGCATTGCAAGACCGATTCTTAACAACTGGACCACCAGGGAAGTCCCCATCAAGTCTACTTTTTGAATTACTCTCCAGCTCCTCTGCTTCTCTCTATCTCCACTGCTACTGCCTGGGCTTAGGCCAGGATTACCCCCAAGGCAATAGCCTCCTATCAGGTCTCCCTGCTTCTCTTCTTGCTCTTCTCAAAAGTCATTCTCCAAACCAGCCAAAAACAGGTTGAGAAATGCAAATCCAGTCAGGTCCATCCTTAGCTAAAATCTTCTGAAATGACTCTCCATTGCCATTAGCCCTCTCCTTTTATACACCCAGGGTACTGAGCTCTCTTTTATCTCTGGGCTTAGAGGCCTGCTTCTTCCTCTGCTTGGAATTCCTTCCCCCTTTGGCCATTCCTAGCTTCTGCCTTGGTTTAGCTGTCCCTTTCATGGATCCTTCCCTAAGAGCCAAAAGCAAGGTTAGATGTTCTTCCTACATAGGTCCTTAGCAGTCTTACCACACTGAAGGGTACTTATCTGAATTCACTATTAGACTCTAAACTCCCTGAAGGTAAGGACTTTATCCAGAGTGTAGTGGAGTCAGGCTGTCTGAGTTTCATCCCTGGCTCTGTCATTTTCTACCTTTGTGACGTTGGACAGTTATTTAGATTCCCCTTGATTGAATCTCATAGTTTAAAATATAAGGTTATGTGAGAATATAACCTAATTCATAATGTTAGTGTGAGAATTAAATGCAGTGCTTGGCACATAGTGAGCACGTGATAAACGTCAGGTCTTATAATTGAGTTTTGGAGCCTTGGGGAGCAGTTTCAGTTAGATCTTGGTATATTTTGAGCTTCATTTCGAAAAAAGGTACATGAGTGTATGTATATGTTATTTGATGTTGCCAGGAATAGCTAATTTTATCTGTCAAAAATTTCTTCCTAGCACACTCTTTTGAGTCACGGATTTTGGCTTTTAAGTAAGCTAAAGGTTGTTAATTGGGAGAACAGCCAGAAAAACTTACCCACGGCTTTTGAATCACACGTTGAGCAAACTTGGCATCACAAGCGTCAAGCTGCCTTCTGTTTCTGATCACTTTTCTTTCTAATTTAGTTTCTCCCACCAAAAGGGATTATAATTGATTTTCACTGCAGAGTCCATGGAAGATGTCACAAGATGTAAAGGCAATTATTTTCGAGTAGATGAAACCCATATTTGCTGAACGTCGCTGTTGGCTTCATCCCAAATGCTAAGCAGTGGCAATACTTCCCTAGATTGAGAGGACGTGCCACGGGTCTGGAGGAACTGCACACATCTTGGCTGAGAGAAAGCTTTCTTCTCTCCTACACCTCTGAAATTCTTTAAAAAAAAAAAAGTGGCAGCATCTTATTTATGAAAATCTCTCCAAGAGCATACAGGTCAGTGGTCTGGACCACGAAGGCTTTGAATCCAAGTCCTGTCTTAAGATAGACTTCCCTCAGAGAACTGCACTTTTTTTGCTATACTCTGAATTTTCTTTTCTTCCCTCTTTTCATTTCCCAGCATTTATCCCTTCCCTCCCTTTATTCTAACCTTAAGAGAACAACCTCCCTCCTCTTGAGTTTCCATATTCTACTCTTCCGATCATGCTTTTTTTTTAATTTTTAAATTTATTCCACTCATGCTTCTTATCATTTTCTAAGCCTAGGCATTTGTCTCTGCTTTGAAATTCCTATAAAAAGAAAGGAATCTGGAAGTGAGTTTTCGTCAACACTAAAGCCAATATCTTGTAAAATAATGAACATTTACAAAAAGAGTAAAACTGCAAGCAGAGAAAAGAACAATGCTGTTCAACCCTTCTCTCTATCTGAAATCGACACATCAAGCTTTTGCTCATCAACTTGCTCTAGGAAGTCTCCCAGCCTCTCCCTTGGATTGAACACTCCTTCTTGGAGATCTTACTGTATTTTTATTTCTACCACACATTTGACATCATCTGTAGTTGTGCCAGTTCCTTCTGTGTCTGTGTTAACTCCCAGTAGAAATAAGTTTCTTGAGGGCTGAACCTTATCTCTATGACTCTGGGAAGTTTCCTAACCTGTCTCACAAGCATGAGGAAGTAATAATCTTTCATCACATTGTTGTGATGGTTAAATACAAGAGAACTTTCTGGACCATGATAGTTCATTCCTTTCTCTTTCCTCTGTGGTTTTATGGTCCCCTCCATGGTGCTCATGCTGGAGGGGACACAGAGCACTGATTCAGAGTATGGGGTCTGGGTTTGAGACCCAGCTCTGCCATTCCCTGAGAAATTCAGTAGATATACTTAACCTCTCCAAGACTCATTTTCCTTGTCTGCATATTGGGGATAATAAAACTATTTACTTCATAGTATTCCTGCAATAATTAAATGAAGAGTGGGTAAAGCAATGAGAACTCAGCATACAGTGAGTACTCACCCAGTGTTGGCTGTTATTATTATCATAATGCTCAGTGTAGATTTGGTGCCTAAAAAAAATACTTAAAATAAATTGGGAAAAAATTCATAGCACTGTCCTTTTAATAAGCAGATCAGCAGAGGTAACACTGGTCACGGTTTTCTACCCAATGGCTGTCTTCTTTTCTATTTAGTTTGCCAATTTATTTTACACCTGGACCTTGTAAACCATTTGCTGGATCAGTTCAAACTGCCTTCATGTAATAAAAATCAAAAATTGTTTGGAAGACAAAAGCCAGAAGGAATTAGTAAGTGGAATTATAATCAAATAGGAAAGGTGTTTAACAGAGGGTGAATGAGAGATTCCCACCGGTATACATCTTCTTTAAAATCTTAATTAGAGATCTGGAAAAGGCAAAGTCATATGCTAATGTAATGTTAACCTAATTACACTAGGAACAAATGGAGATGCTAATACGGGCTGAGGACCAATATAAAGAAATCTAAATAAGGCTTTCTTTCTTCCAAAGAGCTCATAATGTATTATTCTTTCTTTAAATTAATTTTTATTGGAGTACATTTGATTTACAGTGTTGTATAGTTTCTGCTGTGCAGCAAAGTGAAACAGTTATATACATATATCCACTCTTTTTTAGATTCTATTCCCATATAGGTCATTACAGAGTATTGAGTAGAGTTCCTTGTGCTATACAGTACGTCCATATTAGTTATGTATTTTATATATAGTAGTGGGCGTATGTCAATCCCAAAGGGCTCATAATGTATTATAAACCTCTCATTCATCTGAACAGTACTTCCAGAAAAGTGAAATAGATTCTTAACCTAGCAATATTGTTTTCTTTAAAATTTTAAAAAATTTTAATTTTATCAATGTTATGGTTTCAGGAATCGACTACTTCTACAAGGGTGAATAAGAACAGCAGCCCCTTCCCCCAGCTTCCCCTTCCCAGAGACAACCACTTTTAAATCCTTTAGCTGATTCTTTGATAGGCATTTCCATATCTCTAAATAATATTCATGCATTTTGGGTTTTCTGTTTTTTGTTTTCAGTTTTCTCACTCTGTGAGGTGAGAGTTTAACTCTCTTTCCTGTGTCCCCACCGCTACCAAACCATACACACTCCCCCTTTCTCCA
The DNA here is from genome assembly GCF_965194825.1 of Balaenoptera physalus. Taxonomy (NCBI): domain Eukaryota; kingdom Metazoa; phylum Chordata; class Mammalia; order Artiodactyla; family Balaenopteridae; genus Balaenoptera; species Balaenoptera physalus. The sequence goes on from NC_138887.1 coordinate 15,970,159, forward strand.
TCTCCCAATCCAGGGGCCAAATTTTGGTTAGATCAAGAGTGAGGATTCCCATTATTATAATCCTGTTTTCTATTCAGAATGGAGCTGTCTGGTAAGCAGCTATTACTTTTTTATTTCCTGGACTTTTTTTTTTTCATGTTCCTTTGAGTTTTGATTGTCTTGGGGTTTTTTTGGTTTCTTTCTCTTGTGTTATTTGCTTAGTTTCCCATGACCACTGAAACTTATCTCTATGTAACCTCAAACCTTCCTCCAGCATAATCGAAATCTCTTTTCCATATGTTCCTTATGTCTAGTTTATTCACGTGAGGAATGTGATTAGCTACGTCTTCTTGTAAAAGCCTCTCCCAGAGTGGTCTGAGCTACTTCCTGGCTAAGAATCTCCCTTTACCATCCTCCTGTTGGGCCCCCTCTGTCTCTGCCCGTGCGGATCTCCATTTTCCTGGCTTCCTCCTTCTCGGTTTACTCATCCTTTAGGTGGAACACATCCTCTACCCGCAGCTCCCTGAGGAGGGGTGTGTGGCAGGTAAAAGTTTTGAGAACTTGCGAGCCTGAAAATGTCTTTATTCTTCCCTCATACTTGATTTATAACTTGATTGAGTACACAGTTCCGGGTTGGAAGTAATTTCCTCTCAGACTTTTGAAAGCCTTGCTCCATCGTCTTCCACCTTTCAGATTTCCTTTTGAGAAATCTGAACTCATTCAGATTCCCTTCGCCTTTGTGTTGTGCTTTCTCACTGGAAACCTGGAGAATCTTCTCTTTGAACCCAGGTAATTTATGTGGGTTTATTTTCAGCCACTGTGCTGGGGATTTGATGGGCCCTCCTTCTAGTTTTTCCTAAGGGCTCATTTTTTTCTGAAAAAAAATTTTTTTATAGCTTCCAGTTCTGATTTCATGGGTGTATTGAAATAAGAATCCATGGTTTCTCTGAAGACATTAAGAGTTGTTGTTATTTTTCACTGTACTTTTCCTCCTCCAGCACACTTTGTTTTCACTACATTTTTTTTTCAGTTTGTTTTTTGGTCTCTATTTCTTCATATTAGAACTTTTTCTCAGGTCTCCTCAGGCTTGACTGCCTGCTTGTATTTAAAAGGAGGGGACCTCAAGAGCTGCCTGGAAGCTCTGGGTGAGAGGGTGAGGTGTCCTGTAGGGAGAGCTGGCCTGGCCGGGAACTCCTGATGTCAACACCCATGGCCGTGTCAGAAGGTCTTTTCTCTTGGGTTTGAGAGAACCCTGCCTAGAAAAAGACTTGTTTGGTCTTCTGCCTGGAAATGAGGGACTGGCTGCCGTCATGGTGGGTTGAGGAGGAAGTCCTGCAATTAGTATGATACGTCATTTACTTAACTCACCTGTTTTCTGTTTCGGAACAAGACCTGCTTTACCCTCTTCAGAGAGATGAACTGTCTCTGCCAGGGTGAGGGAGGGCGGTCGCCGAGCACTGCAGGAAGACAGGGGCATCTAGGGATCTGCTTTTCAAACAGCATTTCAACCAAGCCACCTCATTTCAGCACTCCTTTGCCGGAAGTAGCTGGTGCCATCACTTCCGGAGCCTCAGTTATTTGGTCCTTTAAATGGACTTTGTTCTTGACTTGCCCTCCCTGGAGGAAGTAGAATTCATTCTTCCTCAGTTCCACCAAGTCAGTACCAAGTCAGTACTTCTAGAACTTTGGGGCTGTTTCTTCTCATACTCACTTTATCCTTATAGGTTTATGCCTTTAAAAACTCCCTTTAGTTTTAGTGCAATTTAGGAGAGAGTAAAAAGGTGTGTTCAATCAGCTATCTTTTTGCAATTCTGTTTTCTTTGGGTGAAAATCCTACATCTGATATCTTTAAGTGTTGGCAGAGTTTTGCAGCTGCCTTCATTTGGAAAAACCACAGGCAGCAGGCTTTGGGCATGCTCAGCTTGGAATACCCGCTCCCTTAAAGTTCTGAAATGTACAGTTGTGCTTTGGATTCCCTCACAGATGGACTAATTAAAAATAAAAATTCTCCAGGGACTATATTCAGTATTTTGTAATAACCTCTAAGGGAAAAGAATCTGGAAAAAAATAGGTATGTATGTATAATTGAATCACTTTGCTGTACACCACCTCAAAGTAACACAAAATTGTAAATCACATATACTTCAATTTAAATAAATTAAAATTCCATTACCCCCCCCCCAAATTCTCCAAATGGAGAACCAATAAAATGTTATAGGAATCCGATTGCAAAAAGCATTTTCAAAAATACTTGGCATTCAAGTAGCTTCTTCACTGTGGTAGACGGAACAATGGTCTCCCCAAAGGTGACCATATTCTAATCCCCAGAAACTGTTAAGTGTTTTCTTTCTGTTTTTTAAAATATTTATTTATTTATTTTGGCTGTACCGGGTCCTAGCTGTGAACTCTTAGTTGTTACCACTGTACCATCAGGGAAGTTCCTGTTAAGTGTGTTAAATTATGTGGCAAAGAGGAATTAAGGTAGCAGGTGGAATTAAAATATCAAAAGCAATGGTAGCAAATCAATCGTCTTTAAGATAAAGAGATTATCCTGGCTTCTCTGGGTGGACACAATGTAATCACAAGGGTCCTTAATGTGAAAGAGGGAAGCAGAAGACCAATGTCAGAGTGTGATGAGACAGACTCCACTGACCATTGCTGGCTCTGAGGATACAATGCAGCCAGAGGAATAAAGAGCTGGAAAAGGTGGGGAAACAGACCCTCCTCTAGGGCCTCTGGAAGAAACAAGCCCTGCCAACACTTGGATTTTAGCCCCATCACACTCATTTCAGACTTCTAACCTCCAGAATTGTAAGAGAACACATTTGTGTTGTTGTGAGCCACATTTGTGGTAATGTGTTACAGCAGCAATAGGAAACTAATATACTTACTATGAAATAAAAACGTGATTGTGATGCATGTTCCGTTAAATTTTGAAAAAGTTTTCAGCATGTTGATTACATTAACTTTGCCCTCCCATTTCTTCCCTAGAAGCAGATTTATATGGAGTTAAGGAGTCCCTTAGAAGAAAGGGATCTGGGTCTCCAAGTCTTTAGCAATTTGTTGTCATTTCTGTTCTTATTCTGAAGAAATTCTCATGTTCAAACCTAATTTTGCTTTGGTAATTTTATATTGTTTTTCTTACAGAGATCTCTACAAATTTTATCTAGGAACCCCCCTCCCCTGCAAACTGTAGATCTGCCCCTGCCCTTGCCTCTTTTCTTATTTTTCAGAGTTAGAAATATCACACACATACACAGCCACACATACACAAGTGTGTATATATTTTTAATCATTGGGAAAGGAAAAATAAGAGTTGCAATAAAGGTTCAAGTGGCTAATAAAACACCCCAGACACAGGCCCTTCCACAACATCAAATCTGCCAATGGGATTCGAAGAGAAATATGTTACTGGCCTGGAAAAGGGACTAATTAATATCTTTAAAAAGTTGGTCAAAATGGTAGTTGATTCTGTCGTAGTCTTAAAACAACAGGACATTCCCTAAAGACGAGGAATGGGAAGAATCATCTGAAGAGAATCTGATGCATTAGAATTGAATTCAATCCAAATAAAAACATTTATTGCATTCCTATGCAAATTGGATGCTGGGCTTTGCCTGGGGCTGGAGGAGAGGTGTCAGGGGAATGACAGCCCAGAGTTGTCAGAAAAAGTCATCCAAAACTGCCTCATTGTACATTTTCATTATGTAGGACTAGGGGGTCCATTTTTTTTTTTAGGGGTCCATTTTTAAAACATATTTATAAATTCTCCTTTCAGATTATCTTTTTTCCTCTTCCTTTCTCTCTCTTTCCTGAAGGCAATTTACCATTGGGTACCAGTTTTTGTATAACGTTCAGAGTCGCTTTCTGCCAGACAAAGTGTTTTACCTCATTTAATCCTCTCAGCAAGTCCCTGAGGTAGAGTCTTACTGTCACTTTAAAAATGAAGAAACTAGGACTCAAAGTGGGATTTGATTCCAGGTGGTCTGTGCATATAATCAGGATGCTCTACTGCTTGTAGAGCATTTTCTGCCAATAAAGGTTCTCATTAAATGTCCAACAAGGGCTAAATCACATACTGTGTGTCACAGGACAGTGGCTCTCATCCCCTTTTTCTGTCCTCACACACTGGATGGTTATGGCACAGTCCTGCTGCCTGGGTAGGTAATTCTCAATGGTGTAGTTAGTGGTGAATGGGGCATATGGGTACGTCTATATGTAGCTTGAAAAAACCCTGACCCCTCGGGTGATGGGTGATGTTTACATGACCTGTTGGAGGTCCTGTTCTAGAAAAATCTTTATTGATGTGGGGGAAAAGCAGGTCACAGAATAGCATGTATGGATGATCTCACTTTTGTAAATATTCCTATGTGTATAAGTATTTGTATGTGTGTAAGAGCATTAACCAAACTGCCTACTGTATTCTTTTTCTGTGATTTTTGTCTTTTCTACGTTAGTTGTGTGTCAATTTTGTTTCAAGAGGAAAAAACCAAACTTAAAAAAAACTTTTCAGCAAGTAAACCCCCGTGGAGGGTTATTTCAGGAAGCCCTTGGCTGAGATGTGGCGGGAAGTCATTTGGGCTCCAGGAAATTGGCAGCCCTTGGAAGAATGAGAATGAAATTCTTTACCACGGTGTTGCTTCAGGGAGAACAAAGATCTCTGAAGGAGCCTAATACATTCTGGAGAAACTTGGCTGACCAGGAAGGCATCTGGCTTAGGGGGCAAAGCCAAAACTTCAAATACGTCCTTTGCCCAAATTTAGGAAAAGGGGTGATCACCAAGAACAAAACCCTGTAGGAACTTAAGTCTTTCCTAATTTTGTCACAATTAGACCTCAAGCTCTTATGTTCTGTGTGTGTATAAAGGTGTAACCGAATGCGCCTGTGTTTGTGTGCTTTGTTCTCCTTGTGGCGAAAGTCACAGTAAAGACAAAGAAGGAGAGACCAGAGATCTACTTTCCTTGTAAATTCCTCCCGTGTGAAATGCACAGACATTGTGGGGGGCACACTGCACGCTGTCGATGGACTAATAATGGTTAAGTTAAATATAATAAGCTGGACTGCAGAGAAAGTAGAGGATGTAATTTAAAATCATGATCCTAATGAAAATGGCAGGGAAGATGAAACCCTTTGAGTAGGAAAGAGAAAGCAAAAAAGGTTGATGGTTTTGTGTTAGAAGGCCAAACGTGTTTTTGGTTCTTTATCCATGTCTAGGCTGTTAAGAGAGACAATGCATTAAACGTATCTGTTGTCATTTATTTACTGAACTATTTGGTGAGAAGCGATTCAGGAGAGGTGGGTGCTCTATGGTGGCAGGGACACAGCATCCTTCTGTCTTGTTGCTTTAGCTTGCACGGCCTCAATCTCAGGATCTCAGATGGCAGCGCCTGTGTTTCAGGCAGCGGAAGAAGGAAAAAAAAGAAACTGCCACCACGTGACATTCCTTCCTGTTTCCACCTACAAGGAGACTGGAAAATACTGTTCTTATGCTTGGTAGCTGTGTGTAAAAACATCAGGGTATCTCTCACCACAGGTGCACGAAAGATTGGTATTGGGGCACACCGAGTACCCTCGCCATAAGCATCACTGCAGGGTATCTCAACCTCGGCAATATTGACATTTGGGGTCAGAGAACTCCTTCTTGCGGGGGGCCACCCTGTGCATTGTGGAGTGAGTTTAGCAGCATCCCTGGCCTCTACCCACCCGCAGCAGTCCCTTAGTTATGACAACCCAAAACACCTCTAGACATGGCTAAGTGTCCCTTGGGAACATCTTCCCCACTGCCTGTTGAGAAATACTGTTCTACTGTGTGTAGGAACTGTGTTAGTCTCCGGGCAGGAGACAAAACCAAACCATAAATGAGATCATTTCAGACAATGATAAGTATGAAAATAAAACATGATAAAAATAAAATAGGGTAAACAAAATAGGGTTGGGAGGAGGTACCGTGTATGTAAAAACGCTGAGAGGGGAAAGAACGTGGCTTGTTCTAAGAGGACTGTGAATGCAGCTGTGGTCGGCAGGGCAAGTAGACGGAGGTGAGGCTGGAGAGGAGGTAGAGGCCTGATGAGGTCTCGGGAGTCTCATCTGAGGTGCAGTGGGAAACAATTGCTAGACTTTAAGCAGAGAATGCTGTGGTTTCTGAGAGTGTGGACCTAGGGGCGGAGACGGGCAGGGAGTGGTGGCAGCAGTCCAGGTGAGAAGGGTTTGGCAGTGGCAGTGGGGCTGGAGAGAAATAAAATTGAAGGAGGAAGAGAACTAAGAGGGGAGACGGTTAAGGCTATCTTTGGGGAAGCCCAGCTGGTGTCAAAGAGTGTCTGTTTTCTACCCGCTGTGAAACTCACTCCAGCCCATTACAGATTTGTCCTGCATGTTCCTGCGTTAGTTTCCTGTGGCTGCCGTAACAAATTACCACGTACTTGGTGGCTTGGAACAAGCTTACTGTCTCACAGTTCCGAAGGCCAGAAGTCCAAAATCAGTTTGGCTGGGGTGTGCAGGGTCCGGCTCCTGTGAGAGGCTCGAGAACCCGTCCCTCGCCGCTTCCAGCTCTGGTGGCTGCAGCGCTCTGCTTTCTGCATCTGTGGTCACAGCGCCTTCCCCTCTTCCGGGTGGTATTCTCTCCCATTGCCTCTTTCTTTTAAGGAGACCTGTGATGGCATTTAGGGCCCACTCAGATCATTCAGGATAATCTCCCCATCACAAGAGCCTTAACTTCATCACGTGGTTTGCCATATAAGGTAATATTCACTTTTTTGCCAGAGGAGAGTATTCACAGATTCCAGGCATCAGGACATGGACATCTTCTGGGTGGCTGTTTTTAGTTTTGTAGTGTTGGAAATCACTTTTGGCTATACAAGGAAAGACGAAGTCATATGTTTAGAGATCAAGGTGGAAAGCAATACTGTGAAATAAATGCCACTTGGTAAATTGATTAGAGAAAGAAATGCTAAAAAAAGAAAATGGTATTTTCATTAGTGGTGTTTCAAGAATTCTAGGAAAGGAAGGCTGAAGAATAAAAAAAATTCAAAAGGGCTTCATGGCCTTCAAATAACTCATTCTAGATATTAGTCAAGGCATAAAAGGACTGCTGTATTTACGCATTGCATCGTGGGCCCTCAAACGTAAGGTGTGTCACGTGTCAGTTGGGCCTGGCATGGCCGTTCAGCTGTGGTGGGATGTAGATGGGAGGGATGGTGAGAAGGCAACGGACAATGGGATGGGAAGGCAGAACCAGACCAAGCCTGAGAGGTGGAGCAGGTGCATCCACGTGGCTGTGGCTCTGAGGTCCAAGGAGGCTGTGAGGTCTCAGCAGGCAAACAGAACAGCACCAGGACCACAGCATGGGTCTTTAGAGATCCAGGCAGGTTGGTGGCATCAGGACAGCACCACAGAAAGCAGTTAAATTCCAGGTTCTAGACTGGGGTTCCAGGTAATCTACTTACCAGTACTGGGGTCCAAAACAGAGCCCGGCAAGCAATGAGGATGACTAATGCCAAATTCTAGATGCTCAGCTAGAACTTCTTAAGTGCAACTTCCTGGAGTCTGGAACTTCAAGGTACATTTGCAAGTAGGGACAGAGTCTGACAAAACTCTTAAGCAATTGATAGCAAAGGGCAAGAATAACACTTCTGTGTTTGAACCTATAATACAGCCTAAGATATAAAGAAGTCATCACTGGGACTTCCCTGCTGGTGCAGTGGTTGAGAATCCACCTGCCAATGCAGGGGACATTGGTTCGAGCCCTGGTCTGGGAAGATCCCACATGCCGCGGAGCAACTAAGCCCGTGCACTGCAACTACTGAGCCTGCGCTCTAGAGCACGCGAGCCACAACTACTGAGCCCATGAGCCACAACTACTGAGCCCGCCTGCCACAACTACTGAAGCCTGCCTGCCACAACTACTGAAGCCCGCACACCTAGAGGCCGTGCTCTGCAACAGGAGAATCCCCCGCAATGAGAAGCTCACGCACTGCAACAAAGAGTAGCCCCCCGCTTGCTGCAACTAGAGAAAGCCCGCGCACAGCAACAAAGACCCAATGCAGCCAAAAATAAACACATTAAAAAAAAAAAAAGAAGTCATTACTGACAGGGGGAACATAACTTAATATGCAGTCTAACTAAATCCATGGAATAAGTGTCTATTTATAATAATAGGATTTGCTAAACACCCTCACCGGCAAGGAGAGTCGTAAGAACTAAGAAGCAGAGCTCGAGAGGCCTTCAGTGTAGTATAAAATACACGACACGGGAGCCAGACTCTATAGTCCAAACCTTGGCTAGTACATGGCAATATTTTGTTTAGCAAATTATAGCTAATTTGTGTATAAAAACTAGAGTAATATCTGGGGAACCAGGACACCTAAATTCTAGACTCAAATCCTAGCCCTGGATCTAACTACCCATGTTAACTTGGGAAAACTGCATACACTTTTGAGGCCTCAGTTTGCAAACCTGGACAACTGAAAGGGTTGAGGACTAAGAATACTTAAATGTATACTTTAAAGTGTTTTCTGGGAATCTTTCAAATCCTTATGCTCTTCAAAGAGCACCTGGACTTTCCCCGTGCTGTACAGTCTGCACAACTTTGCGAATCACTGTGTTATCTTAGTTTATATAGTAACCCTGACCTAAATATTATGATTCCCATTTCGAAGGTGAGGAAATGTAAATCTAGCAAGTTTGAATAATTTGTACAAAATCCCATGGCTAAATTAGTGCTGAAGCTAGGATTATGACTCGGTTCTGCCAATTCTAAAGCTGTGTATTTTCTACTTTCTGTATGTTACTCTGTCATTAGACTTCATTTCTGTTCACCAGGCCAGGATCACAAACAGTATCTATATCCTTAACCAGGTAGATCGCACGTCGATATTTCTAAGTTGCTACTTGTTCAGTTCTCTCCTCTGTCAGCACTCCCTTGCCTTGTTATTTACGGTGCTGTCAGCCCATATGGTCTAACTCCCATTTCTTACTCTGCTAAATGTCTCCTACATGTCTGTTTTCTAGCAGTAACTCCTTTTATCTGAAATAAAATTCTCACGTACTTGCTCACTTCACCCACTTTACAGTGAAAAAAATTAAATATGCATGAAGTTGGTGCTAAAATGATAATAAATAACAAAGGATAAAACAAATACCAGAAAAGTAAAAACTCCAGTAGTTATTTTCCATTTTCTTTTATATTTAGGTCTTTATGAGACACGGAAGATGGTTTTTCAAGTCTAAACACTGGAACAACCTAAATCGCATTAATATACAATCATCCTCTCCTAAAGGAAACTAAATGAATATTTGAATGGAAAAACAGTATTTAATATTTAGCTTTCAGAATACAGAAACATCTTGGCAAAATTGTGACACCACTCTGTGTATATTTGAGGTAATATTTGTATAATTAGCAACTCTCGCAGCAATGGGAAACACTGCTTTTTGGATACATTATACATTTCCAAGTCAAGAATTCCACGCTGTTATAAAATAATTTCAGTTCAGTGCTGTGGCAGTTATGCAAATACATGTAAACTCCATTCCCAGATGAACTTTAAAAAAGCAGAATCTTTACTAATTATGTTATTAACACAAATGTCAACAAAAATAATCCCCAACAGGTGCAGAAGCACAGTAACAAAAATATAATTATCAATATAGTTGTCTTATGACAGTCAACTGCAGTACCATCAGGCTTAAAAAAATAAAACTTAAGGTCATTGTTTTTATTTTTTGCTCTTTCTGACTCTTCCCTATAAATATAGTAGCTACTTCTAATCATTTATCCTTAGTTAATCTCTCTACGAACAAACTTGCTGATATTGAATACTATTTTCAAATACACCATCGTCTGATTAAGTAGATTAGTATTATTATTGGAAATTCATCAAAGCTTTTAAGGCTATTTAATGGTTTCATGCAACTTAAAAATCTAAGTTTGGAAGTAAGTGGCTAATGAATTTCTCCTTTTATTGGTGAACAGCCACCATACACCAGTGTTACTATCAGTATCTAGATAAGGTGTTTAACATGCTTATATTTCACTTGAGAGCTAGAATACAGACTTTACAATATATCTGAAACATCATCAAATATTGTGATAATGCCATTATGATAATAGCCTATGTGTGTGGCATTAAAAAAAATATTGGCTGGTCATAGACAGTATGTTTTTCTGAACTGAATTTTAAGTTTTCTAGAGGCTAACATGATAACAAATTTATCCTCCTGACATGGTGTATCACAGTCTTCTTTCATAAAGTTCACAGGCCTTTCTTATTGCCTTTCCCTGCACGATCCTGCAAAAAAAAAAAAATGTGACAGGTAGTTATAGCAAGAGTGAGAAACACATTCATAAATATGACAAGGACTTTTAAAAAACATCCTCTTTTCTGTGTATAGTTATTAATTACAAGAATAATCAAATTAAAACATAGATTGAGAAAGTCTCAAATTTTAAAAAACTACAAAATGAGTAGTTTTACTTCAAAAAGTGCTTAGAGGGATAAAAAATAACACTCTTGATAAGTTCACCTTTTCCCCTGCTTTAATCTATTTTGCTTTCATTTCACAGGTTATACAAGGAAAACAAAATTTCTAGAATTTCCCTCTTGCAAACTTAATGAAGATTTTTGGCAAAGAAAGAATGAAGAGAACCAAAAAACCCACATGGGGTGGCCTTGTTTTTTTTATTCTTCAGATATTTGCCAATAGAACTGGCTTCTCAAATTATACTCTTTGCTGATCTCAAGACGCCTATAATACATGATTTAAAACTGGAGGAAAATGGGATAGAAGTTAACCATAGAGATCATTTGCACGAAGAAGGCAGACATCTACACTGAGAAAAAATATCACAAACAATGGAGTTCCGGGGTTATTGTTGCACCCGGGAAGCTATCAAGCTCTCCTTGGGGCTGAGCATTTCTGCTTTCAGAGCAACTTCAGTAACATCAACTTTAAGCAATCGAGTCAGAAGACAGCATTAGAGGAGGTATATGAGTAACAAGGTACCGCTTTTATGTGTTTACATTTATCTTACCACTTTAGATAAAAAGCACAGCTTTAATGGATCTGCTATTCTGGATAAGTCCCTTAAAGTGAAGGGTGATTTTCCAAAATGAAATTTAAAAAATGGCTAGTGCTGATGGGTTTGTGCTGCTAATGATCCTGAGTACATTCTGGGTTTTCTTTTCTAGAAGAGACCCAGGGCAAACAAGGAAAGGCAAAGACTACATATTTCGAAGGGACTATTTTCTAATATTTATTTAGTGCCTAAAACAGGAAGGGGATCAGATGGGGAAATCCAAACAAATTTAAAAGATGTAAAGTGGGATTTGTTTACAGTAAAGAAACAAGCTTTCCTCTCTTCTACCTGTTTCCTTAATGTTTTAACAGTCCTTTATTTTATGATTATTTTATTTAATCAAGTATATAAAATTGAAAAGTTTCCCAATGAACTTTATGATGTAATTCAATTATTGAGGTTGGTCTGACAATTGAAGTAAAATTCACGAAGGACAATTTGGTACAGCTTTTTCCTGTAGACGGTCTACAGCAATCTTTTGCTTCTCAGCTGGGTTCATAAGGTGAATATCAAAGTGTAAGAGTCACTTTTAAGAAAATGTTCTCATTTAATGACACCTATATCTCAGAATCTTATTCAGGTTCTCCTACTGGACAATGGAGGGTTAAGTAGGTGGATGGGAAAAAAAAGTGTTCAATCAAGAAATAACTCGTAGCACCATACAGTTGTAGAGAGTTTTTCTTGCTTAAATATATTTAAAGTGCTTTCTGGCCCAGGATCTGATTTAATGCTCATGAAATATTATAACCCTCATCTAAGTACTGAAGAAGCCAAGCTGCATGAATGTCAAATGATTCACCTGAGGTTTACAGAACTGGTCAACCATGGAGCTGAGAGTTTTTCTCATCAAACAGATACTTATCACAAGGAATTGGTTTTATAGGTGGTGAGAGAGGAGACACACCGCACAGGGTGGTAAGACACCTCAGGTATTAGCAATGGCAGAAAACCATTCTTTGGGCTGGAGGGCAATGGAGGAGACAGTGTTAACGGATCCCAGGAACGAGGTCCCACCAGGTGGAAGACGCCCAGTGGGAACTGGGACCATGGAAAGAGATGAGGCTGCTGTGGCAGATGCCACCCGAAGTGGAGAGAACAGGAGACTTTCTTGGCTTTCCCCCTCCTCCTGCCTTCAGTCTTCTACCAGTGCCTCCCTTTGGCTGAATCTGCCCAGAATCCAGAGAGTAGACCCCAGAACCCACAGTCCAATGACCAGCACAGGTGAAGGAGCATAGTGGTTAATGATGGAAGTTCTGAAGAAAGATTTCCTGACTTTAAATCCAACTTTGAATGCTATCACTTTTCAGTTCAGTGACTTTGAGTACATTATTTAACACCTCTGGGTCTCGTTTCCCTCATTCACAAAATAGGGTATTAAAATATGTGTTTCATCAATAATTTGATGGGCTATGAAGGCGAGAACGCAGATAACATATATGAAGCCATCAGCTAAGTGCTTGGTCCAGAGCACACCCTCAGTAAACGTCATCCATAAGTATTTCAAAAACCTGGATACAAGGCTTAAATGCACCAGGGCCCAACTCTCAGCCTGGCACCTGGCATATCTGGGATGAGGACATTTTTTCAAAGACACAGGTATAAAAACTACTTTCTTGGGAAGGGATTACTCATAAAAACTTCTGAACACCTTTTATCAGGAATGCATAAGCTGCAAACTGAAGCTTTTTTTGGGGAAAGAAAAAGGGTTGAGGGTATCTTACTATCACATACATTCTTGAGGGATTAACAGAATCATTGGCTGTTACCACAATAGGACATTCTCTGCTTCTTTCTCCATCCAGGGATCTAAACGTTTCTGATACCCGGGGCAGAGACCACCGGTGTAGATGCTCATCCTTGTTGACTACACCCTCATCTCACAAATGGGAGGGAAAAATAGTTCTACTTCTAGGCGAGAGGCTTCTAAAATGTTTCTCCACTTTCCATGGTGGATCTTTAAGGATGCGATGGAATAATTCTCATCATGCCATGGTGAAGTCAGCAATTTCGGGACCTCTGTTGTAGAGATGGAGAAAGGGTGGTCCTGCTGAAAATCTAACTACCTACTCCAGAGCATGAGAACTGAGCTCTTGGTGTCCTGGGTCTGGAGCACACAGGATATCTATCCTTCTCTGGTCGCCCTACTGTCAAAGTAGGTCAGTTAAATCAGACATGCAACTCAGCTGGGAATACCAGATTACAAATGTGCATCAGATTATCTCTTGACTGGCTCTAATTAAGGCCAAAGTGGCTGGATGAGAATAAGTCATTCTTTCAGTAAAATTTCTACAGAGGAATTAATACTGGTAATAGTGATAATTATGATAACAGCTATCATTCCTTGGGTGTTTACTATCAGCCAGGCACAACGTTAAGCACCCTACACATTCTATTTAATCCTCCCAACAAGCTAGTGAGCCAGGTGTTATTACTGTTCTGATTTTACAGATGAAGAAAAGTGAGCCCCAGAGGGGTGACATGACCTACTTGGGATCACAAAGCTAGTAAGAAAGTTACAGTTATTCCATGCCTGTCTGACTCCAAGCCTATGAATATCGTGCTTGCTTGTCTTGTGCCAGGCACAGTGCTGGACCCTGAAGATACAATGACCACTGACATGCAGGGAAATGAGTCCTGGGACTAAGGCTTCTAATACAGTGAAATAACTGTAGAGCTGTAATTGCTAAAAAGCCCTCATTGAAGGCCACAAATGCTGCCAATTTCTAAGGATAAGCCCAATCTGAAAGCAGAAGAGCAGAGACCCTCCATCTTGGGAGGAATTGAGAGGGCCAGGGTTGCCTCTGGAATGGTCTCTTCCCCGAATTCTCCCCACACGTGGTCAAAGCGGGCTGGGAAATCAAATCAGGTTAGGGGCTGGCAGCCCAAGAAGGAAGGGAAGACAAACCCAACATGGGTGAAGGTAGGGAACTGACTCTTGCTGGACTGAAGGGGAAGAGAAAGAAAACCATGGCCCCTGACTTTGTGACTTCAATGATAAAAACGTTTTCTCCATTTCCATCTTTCAACTTAACTCTGGAGGTAAAACATATAATTTGAATGCCTCAGGCTTTGTCCTAAGATATTTCAAACAGTGGGACAGAAGGAGTAGTGTAATGTGGGTCTTCAATTTTTGGCTTTATTTTGGCATGCATATGGCAAACATTCTAAATGGCAAAACTAAATTTTTCCAGAACCAGTCTGGTTTCCAATGCTGCTGTTTTTATGGCTCAATTCTTTTGCTTAAAACTTTACTCCAGCTAGAATGCTGTAAGTTAGCATGTCAGTAATTCTCTGTGTTATGATTATTTTCATGCAATATCCCAACCTTCAAGTAAAAATTGGCTTATTTAATCACTCTGCAAAGTCAGGATTAACTATCAATACATCCTCTTAGCTTGCGAAGGGCAAAGAACCCAAATAATTGACTTAGGTAATTAATTACTATTTCAAAAAGCTGAGGCTCGTAAAATGGATGTCACCCACCTGAAGTTCTGAGTGTTCTTTCAGGAGCCGGTCATATTCTTTTGAAAGTCTCTCTGATTGTATCTTCATCATGGTCATGTCATTTTGTGCCTTAGAAAGGGCTAGAGAACATCGAATAGAATTGTAAAATTTTTATTTTAAAATAATTTCAAATTTATGGAAAACTTGCAACACTTGGAGAACTTCTTTGTAGCCTTTACTCAAATTCACCAACTGTTGACAATATGGTACATTTGTAATTGTATTCTCTATCTCCACACATGCACAATCATTTTCTTGAACCATTTGAGACTAAGTTACAGACATCATGCTCCTCTATCCTTAAGTATGTCATTGTGTACTTCCTAAGAACAAAGATATTCATCATATAGTTAGCAAACTCAGGAAATTTAACATCAATACAATACTCTTTATCTAATCTACCATCTATATTCCAGTCTTGGCACCTGTCCCAATTATGTCCTTTTTATCATTTTTTCAGTTCTAGTCCAGAGATCCAGTCCTATATCAAAGATTAACAGTAAGTTGTCACGTCTCTTTAGTTTCCATTAATCTGGAATAGTTCCTCAGCCTTCCCCCTGCCTTCTTCTCCCCTATCTTTCAAGACATTCACATTTTTAAGAATGCAGGACACATTTTTTTTAATAGAATGATTTCCAGTTGATTTTGTCTGATGTCTTCTCATGATTAAATTCAGGTTATGCCTCCCGCTTACATACAAATATGACATAAATGATTCTGAATGTTTCTCAAGGTATCACATCCAGAGGCCCAACTGCCTCTCACTGGTTTTTCCATATTATAGTTATTTTCCTCCTTGTAACTAAGAAGCAGTGAGAAGACAATTAAGACTATGTAAACATCCTGTTCCTTGTCAAAACTTCCCCCCTATATTTAGCATCTACTGATCATTCTTGCCTAAACCAATTTTTGTTGTGATGGTTGCAGAATGGTGATTTTCCAACTTCATCATTCCATCCAAATTTATCAGTCAGCATTGTACTATAAAGAGGAGCCTTCCTTTCTTCTCCATCCATCCATCCATCATCAGTATGAACTAATAGATTCCTATTTTTTCAATGACCTATAATTCATTACTATACTTAATTTCCCCCAGATTTGGCCAGTGGGAACTTCAGGCTGGCATCTATGTCCTTCGACTATGCCCCCAACAGTTTCTGGCACAAGATGTTCC
The DNA here is from genome assembly GCF_965194825.1 of Balaenoptera physalus. NCBI lineage: Eukaryota > Metazoa > Chordata > Mammalia > Artiodactyla > Balaenopteridae > Balaenoptera > Balaenoptera physalus. The sequence continues at coordinate 15,985,890 of NC_138887.1, forward strand.
AGGCTTATCCTAACACCTCCCAGGCTCAACCTGGACTCAGGCATTATAGAACAGAGTTTATCAGAAGGGTCTGCTTTTGAAAAAACTGAGGGTGGAAAAAATATTTTATCATTTTTACTAAGGGATGGGTGACAATATTTCCTTAAGAATAAAGACAATCACTTTCTTATACAAAGTTGAAAAATATGGGGTGTATTAAGTGGCACTTAAAGACTTTAACCTCAAGATGATACACAAATATGGCTACATACTAGTCTTTGTCTACCAAAGAGCAAAATCTAAGTCAGCAAATTAGGTAGAAGTTAAAAAAATACATATATGATAAACATTTAAGTCAACATATTGTGTAGAAGCTAATGAGCAAATGTGTAGAAGGGAAGAGTAGTGTAAGATGCACTGGAGAAATTCTGGGAATCCTGAACTAGCTCTACATACAATTCTGCACATGTAGCCTTCACAAGTTCTGCATTTGTAAATTTTTTAGGGTAGGATTTTAGGAAAGAAAGTGGGATTTATAAAACTTAAGTCACTTTTTTGGCAAAATGAAATTACAGGTTCTGTTTATAAACAGTTTGATTGCCTTCCCTCCTGAGAAGCCATCATATGTTATATATAAGTATGTAAGTCACTATCAACTGAAGTGCCTTTTGTATCAATACTTTCTAGACTATTTTGTCAAATTAAACTCTCTGCATTGTTCTACATCTGCATTGTCCAATAAATGTTCTAAAACTGTGCTGTCCAATATGGTAGCCACTAGCTTCATGTGGCTACTGAACACTTTAAATGTGGCTAGTGCAACTGAAGAACTGAGTTTTAAATTAAATTAAATTTAAATTTTGATTTATTTATTTATTTTTAATTAATTTATTTTTGGCGGTGTTGGGTCTTCATTGCTGTGCGCGGTCTTTCTCTAGTTGCAGCGTGTGGGGGCTACTCTTTGCTGCGGTGCACAGGCTTCTCATTGAGGTGGCTTCTCTTGTTGCAGAGAACGGGCACTAGGTGCGCAGGCTTCAGTAGTTGTGGCACATGGGCTTAGTTGCTCCATGGCATGTGGAATCTTCCCAGACCAGGGATGGAACCCGTCTCCCCTGCACTGGCAGGTGGATTCGTAACAACTGCGCCACCAGGGAAGTCCCTTAAATTTTGACTTAAATAGCCATATGTAGCTAATGGCTAGCCGTAATAGACAGCGCAGCTTTATAACTTCCTCCACATTACTTCTATAGATCCATAAATCTAAACTAGGTATTAAAAGTTGAATTTGACAAATTTTATGTGTCACTTAGTAAAGAAAAGCATGGGTTAGATGTGGAAGAGAGATTTTTGGTAGTTGGTTAGATTTCACAGGGACCACACTCACAATATAATAATTTATATATTAGTTTTCAATCTGTGCATAAGGCCTTTCCTAGATGATACTTTTTTTTTTTAATTAATAAATTTATTTTTGGCTGCGTTGGGTCTTCGTTGCTGTGTGTGGCCTTTCTCTAGTTGCGGCGAGCAGGGGCTACTTTTCGTTGCGGTGTGCGGGCTTCTCATTGCGGTGGCTTCTCTTGTTGCGGAGCACGGGCTCTAGGCGCACAGGCTTCAGTAGTTGTGGCACACGGGCTCAGTAGTTGTGGTTCGTGGGCTCTAGAGCTCAGGCTCAATAGTTGTGGCGCACGGGCTTAGTTGCTCTGCAGCATGTGGGATCTTCCTGGACCAGGGCTCGAACCCATGTCCCTTGCATTGGCAGGCAGATTCTTAACCACTGCGCCACCAGGGAAGCCCCCTAGATGATACTTGAAAATACAAAACATGGTGTTATCTTCAGTTCCTTCCTTACTAAAAATGTTTACGAGCCTGGACTTACTTTGGTATATAAAAAGCAGGGACTTCCCTGGTGGCACAGTGGTTAAGAATCCGCCTGCCAATGGAGGGGACACACACAGTTTCCATCCCTGGTCCGGGAAGATCCCACATGCCACGGAGCAACTAAGCCCGTGCGCCACAACTACTGAGCCTGTGCTCTAGAGCCCATGAGCCACAACTACTGAGCCCGCGTGCCACAACTACTGAAGCCCGCATGCCTAGAGCCGGTGCTCTGCAACAAGAGAAGCCACCGCAATGAGAAGCCCACGCACTGCAATGAAGAGTAGCCCCCGCTCGCTGCAACTAGAGAAAGCCCGCATGCAACAACAAAGACCCAATGCAGCCATAAAGAAAAGAAAGAAAGAAAGAAAGAAAGAAAGAAAGAAAGAAAGAAAGAAAGAAAGAAAGAAAGAAAGAAAAAGCGAAGATTCTACAACTTAATAATGTCTGAATAGTCTGTAACAGTGGTTTTAAAAATGTTGGTCAGGAGGTTGTATTGAACAGTTCATCTTAATGTTAAAAACGGTTTATACTTAAATCTTTGAAATGAATAAATTAATTAGGAAATTCAACAAATCTTAGATATCAACTTATTAGTTCCTTATTAAAAGATACTATTTTTCTCATGATTTGTTAGGAGAAAGAATGAGTCAAGTGGAACTACAAATCTGTAGAAGAAGCTAGAAAACCACTTGTACAGTCTATCCAGAAGTTTCTTCTCATCATGACTGGTACGAAGCTATAACAAAACAACTGCAGGCAAATCCTGTTTTTCTTGCACTTACCAAGCTAAGGCATGAACTGTGTTTCTTATTTTATTTTGTATTTCAGTGGATATTAGTAAACCTAATGATTACTATTTTACTGATTTCACTCTAATTAGGAGAGGATGTTACTGTCTAGGAGCCTTTTGGACTGTTTCCTAGTCCTTTACCTCTCATTTTATAAAAATTACAATATTCTGTTTTGGTTGTCTTCTACCTCCTTCTGGAACTGCCTTCATGACTAAGGGATTATATAAACTTGTTATCTGACATTTGAATATGCCTGTTTTATTTTGAATCATGTTATTTTGGAAACAGCATATATATGGAAGACATCAGACAAGGAGGCTTGAGGTGATACATCTAAGTCACTATTTCAATTTTCTCATCTGCAAAAATGAGCTGCTATCATTTGCCAGTAGCATTATGGAAATGTTGAGATATTTCATGAGAATACTGGCCAGATTCATTTATGTTCACTGGGAACTTTTTGAGGCAAAAATCATTTATTAATATAAAGAATAACCCCAATTAATGTTACAGTGACATGTAGTAAATAAGCCAAAATGTTTGTGTAAAATGCCATGTAAGCAGGCCAAACATATTTGTGGTTTTCCAAGTGCCAAACTTACATTTATGGAGCTATTTGCACAGTAAGAGGAGTTGGTGAGACCGATGCACTGTGTAAATGTATTGTATCACTATGTTTTCTACCCAGGATAACAGACAATATCAGCTAAGCTCTGCCAGGAAATGTAAGAGAAAATTTTTAGACATATTGGCATGGCAGCTCAAGCTGGCTGCTGTACACTAGCTATAAGAATTGTGCCAGAGAAAGAAATTTCTCAAATTTTAATTTGAAAAATTTCCCTACATCTAGTGTTGATTTCTTTTCAGTTCATTTGGTTCTATTTTTGAGAACTCGAGAATGTGACATACCAGAGCTCTTCAGTACTTAATCCTCACATGTACTGTTCCTTTACAGGGACCATCACTGGACCGTTAAGCTACAGTAATGCTTCCAAAATACTTGGAAAGTAGACACACAAACTTCTGTTCAGTAAGGGACATAAAATGTGGTTTTAATTATATTATGGTTATTTTTGTACAGGCCTATATTGTCAGGTACATGCAGGTAAGGTCTGTTTTATTTATCACTTCAATTATCACCCACTCTTTTTTAACCTCACATCCGTACGTTGATAAGGTGTATTGATTCTACTTCCTTTATATCTCTCCAATCCATCCACTTCACTCCATCTCTGTTATCACTGTCCTCGTCTCTAGTTTAGATTACTGAAATGGATTCCTCACCTTGTTTCTTGGCTACTCTAATTCATTGTCCACAGTAATGTCAAAGTGATTGCTTGCTCCTCTGCCTAAAAACCCTCCAGCAGTGCTCCCCCCACCAAAATGTTAACATATAAACATGGCACATGAGGCCCTTTATGATGGATCCTAGGCTTACTTTTCAACTCTCACCACTACCTCCATCTTATTTTATGCTCCAGCCACAGTGAGCACCTTGCAGTACTTCAAAAAGGCATACTCTTTCAGTTACATGCTACTCATTTTGTTAAAACATCCTTGCCCATCGCCTTTAACCTCCCTGCCTGACTCATTCTCTCCCGTTTCATCTGGCTAATTAATGTTTATCCTTTGAAATGTCAAGAAATTATCCTTGATCTTTTCTGTTGGCTTCTACTTTGTCTTGAGCTTAATTTTATAGCACTTATCATGCTGAGGTATAACAACATCCCTACCGGACTGTGGACTACTCAAGAAACAAAGCTGTGTCTTGTCTCTCTGTTCTGGGTACCCAGCACTGTGCCTAGCACATGGTAGGTGCCTAAAATATGTTCCTTGAAGGAAGGAAAGGACAGACAAATGAAAAGTCTAAGCTTTAAGCATCTGAAAAATTCACTTGTGTGGAACCAGTTCATTTTTTGAAAATATGATAAATGTCAGGTAAACAATGAGGTACCACTTTAGTCACTTGATAGGAATCTTGGTTGCAACTAAACCAAACTATATCTTTAATGGAAAAAAAAATTCAGGCTAACTGGAAGGTCACAAAGCAAACAGACCTTTCTTGATATTTTGATAAAAATATAATCACATTACAAATATCTCATGCTAATTCAGAATTAAAAACAAAAAGCAAACAAATATTATTACAGAATCCAGTTTAGTTTAAAAAAAAAAAGAAAACACTGATTCTATGAGGCAGGATATATACAAGATAAGCCTGGAGCACCACGTAGAGTCAGAAGGGTGTACTCAAAAACTGATAAAGCAAAAAAAAAAAAAAAAAATCCACAATGATGGGGACACATCAAAGAGACACAGGACCCAACTGAAGGCGCTCCCAATGGCTAATGCTAAAAAAATGACTTGAGCAACAAAATAAATAAAAGAGTATTTTTTTCTTTTTTTTTTACAGCCTTGTTTATTATTCCCAGAAGGCCTCAAAAAACTGAAGCAACAGTCATGCTTTATCCCTCCCAAGATGAATCTTTAGGAAAAGGCAAAAGATTCATTTGATTATGAAGAGAAGCACAAGTATAGATTAAAAGAGTATTAAATTATAATCTACAGTATAAAATGAATACCCACGAATAAATAAATAAATAAATAGGGGTAAACAGACATATCTGTGCAGAAGAGTTCCAAAAATTTATGTAGATACTCTCACCTCAAGGAGGTAGGGCATAACCCCCACTTCTTAAGCTTGGGCTACAAATAGTGACTTCCTTCCAAAGACTACACTATGGGAAGAGGGGGAAAAAAGTAACTTTGCATAGAGAAACCTGACAAACACTAACCTCCGCCAGGCAATCAAGGTCAACATCAACAGTGATAAGTCATGCTGGTATGTATTTCTGGAATAATGTGATGAAAATGGCACTTTACCCTCTGTGACTTTCCTCTCCAGTCCCATAACCCCAGTCTGACCATGAAAAATAACAGACAGCTTCTGATAGAGAAACATTCTGTAAAATAACCAATACTTCTCAAAACTGTCAAGCTCTTCAAAAATAAGGAAAGTCTGAGAAATTATTATAGCCTACAGGAGGCTAAGGAGACATAAAGCTAAATGTAATGTGGTATCCTGAATGAGATCCTAGAACAGAAAAAAGATGTGAGGTGAAAACTAAGGAAATCTGAATAAACTATGGACTTTGTCAATAATAATATATCCATATTGGTTCATTAATTGTATAAATGAACCATATTAATGTAAGACATGAATAATAGGAGACACTGAGTGTGGGGTATATGATAATTCTCTGTACTATATTGCCTACTTTTCTATAAATATAAACTGTCCTAACGTAAAGTTTATTTTAAAAAAGTACAGTGGGAAAAAACCCCACACAAAACACATGTATATAGGACAAGATATAATAAAATTCATTAGGCTATAAGTACTATCTTAGTAAGAAACTATCAAATATGATCCCTTAAGTTCCGTTGTTTTAAATAAACAAAAACTTAATTAAATTTTTCTTTTGTGTAAAATCTTCTGATGTTTTAAAATTACTATATTATGTAGTTAAAACCCCACCAAAGTGGTAATATTAAAAAAAGTCAGTGAGTAGGGAGTGAGGAAGTAGATAAAAGAAAAGCAGATATTCTAGTAAAGAAGCATGAACCTCACTATTTATGATAGCCAGGTCACGGAAGCAACCTAAATGCCCATCGACAGATGAATGGATAAAGAAGATGTGGTACATATATACAATGGAATATTACTCAGCCATAAAAAGGAATGAAATTGGGTCATTTGTAGAGACGTGGATGGATCTAGAGACTGTCATACAGTGTGAAGTAAGTCAGAAAGAGAAAAACAAATATTGTACATTAACGCATATATGTGGAACCTAGAAAAATGGTACAGATGAACCGGTTTGCAGGGCAGAAATTGAGACACAGATGTAGAGAACAAACGTATGGACACCAAGGGGGGAAAGCCGCGGGGGGGTGGGGTGATGGTGTGATGAATTGGGCGATTGGGATTGACATGTATACACTGATGTGTATAAAATTGATGACTAATAAGGACCTGCTGTATAAAAAAATAAATAAAATTAAATTCAAAAAAAAAAATGAGGTAAGCCAGATCACGAAAGTGATCTAGATATTGCCATAGACTGAAAAAAAAAAAAAAAAAAAGAAGCATGAACTTAATACATTTCAAGAATATCAAAATGTAGGTCACTTAACCTTCATGAATAAATCTTATGTGTAAGAGGTTTAAGTTACTTAAGAGGAGGGTTGAGGGGCAATATGATTACAAATATCTTAAAAATATTTAAAGTTAGTGTTCATAAAAACAGTTTTTATGAAATCTACATTAGGGTCAATATGTACAACAAATACAGAAGGGCTGTGAGAATTAAGCTCCTTAATAGCGATGAGAAATCTTTACTGTTTTCATCAAGAATATGAAGAAGGAAACGTTTTTCCCAGTCTCTAACTGCTGAGAGTCCATGAAACATAAGAGCCCCTCCAAAGATTCCTACTGTTCATGACTAGAGAAGATGAAGCTGTTACACAGGTGAAACTGCCCTAAGACAAGGGAGTCATCCACTCATCTATCCATTCAACAATGTACGGAATGACTACTAGGCATCAGGCATTCTACTAAGTGCTGAGGATGAAAAGATAGGTAGGGTCTTAGCTCTCATAATACTCATTTTCTAGTCAGAGGAAGACGCACAATAAAGCAAGCAACCAACCAACTAACAGTGAGTGCCAAGTGTCATGAAGAAAGTTAGAATAGGGTGATGTGATAAAGAATGACCATGCAGCCACATGAGATGGAGTACTCAGGAAAAGTTTCTCTAAAGTGGTGAAATTTAAGCTACTATCAGTTCTGTCTGCTAAGGGCACCTAGAAGTAATGACACCCCAGTAGCAATGAGCACACCTAGGCTATAGATATTACTTTCTAAATACCATTCTCTACCTAAAGGCTCACTGGAGAAATGGTTGATTCAAGGGCTAGAGGAGGAAAAGTACAAGATAAGTTTGGACTATCTTGTTATACCAGAATGTATGTGCTTACAGAATGGGGGCATGACAAAATGATATGGAACCCAGCTTGAAAAGACTTCCACTGGCCAAATCTGAGACAATCTGAACAATAAACTATAATGCTCACAATGAATTATAACGCAATGAATATATTACACAAGCAAATCAATAAGTAACTGGGGGAAAAATGGAAAGCTCCTCCTTTAACAATAGAATGGCATCTAATAAATGGAGAAGGAATAAGAGAATTAGAAAATCACCATTTGGAAAATATAAAAATAATAAGTGAGAGGAAAATATGAAGAGAAAGAAAAGGATAAGGAAGTGTAAGGTGTTATCATTTGGGTACAGGCATTTTTTTGGGTATTATTTTTGCATCTCTCCTGTGATTTGAATTGTGTGATTTGAATTTATGATGTCTGAATAAAAAGTTAAAAGGAAAAAAAATAAATTGCTATGAAGTAGAGCAGAGAAATGGGGCAGTAAGTGAAGGAATATGAGACAAAAGGAAGTTTTTGTTTTTATTTTTTGGGATAGGAGATGCCAGAGGATGTCTGTAGGGTGATAGGAAGTGAGGAAGTAATTGCAGCAACAGAGTCCTTGAGAAGGATAGTGGGGTTGGGAGCCAAAGCAGTAGAAGAGGGATTGAAACTTAATCCACAGTAACCCAAGGACAGGTAGAGTTTGAGCCCAGCTGAGGGAGGACAGTAGTTTTGGTGGTGAGAAGATGACTTTTTTGATTAATTCTTTGTGCCCAATGAAGTACGGTGGATTTAGAATTTAGAAGTGAGATGAGAAGATCTAAAGTAGTTCTGGAGAGTGAAAAAGTGAAGATTTTAGAGAAGTTTAATAGGACTGTCACAGTGTTGAGGGACCATCTGAATGCAGTGACCATTTATTTAAAATAAGAAGTTAGTTCCTTCAGCAATGCTGAGATGCTTGGGTGCAGGTACCAAGTGATGGATACCTGACTATCACCAGAGCTCGGTCCTTGAGAGAGGAGGGAAGTAGAGGAAGAAGGAGGGAGGGGTGAGGAAGAGGGGAGGAAGAAGAAGGAGGTAAGTAGTTTGCAAGAGCCTAATTATGATGAACCAGTGTTTGGGGGTGAGATTTATTCATATCTATTAGATAACAGGCCTAGAACATTAAGTATGTCCTGGGGACAAAGAGTTGACTTAGATGTGGCCCTTGCCTTCACAGCACTTACAATCTAGTAAGAAAGATAAACAAATGAAAAGTAATTTCTACAGAGTACACTATTAAGTTAGTATCCATGCAGAACTATGGAGGTCCAGATGGAAGCCACTCAACCCAGCTTGAAGGGAGAGAGTTTCAGGGAGGCTCCTTAGAGGCGACGATGCTGGAGCTGAAGGATGAGCACAAGCTGGCAGAGTGTGAAGGAAGAGGGCAGGAGAGGCAGACAAACCTGCAGTCCTGGGCAAAGGGGAAAGGTGATGAAACACCACTGTTAGGAGAACTACAAGCTCCCATATTTAATAGAGTAGGGGTGTAAAATTTAGACTGGACAAGGGTGGGGCAGGCAAAACTAGAGATGACGTTGGGGGGCAGATCGCAGAAGACCACGTGTGCCATCCTGAAGAGCTATAAAGGTAACAGGAACCAACAGAGTTTTAAGAAGTGAAGAAGCATAATCAGATCTGTGGTGTTGCCACTCTAGTGGCAAAGTGAAGAAGCCAAACTAATGGCAGGGCCATGCTTTAGAAGGAATGGAAAGAAAGCTGTCCAAATAATTATACTAAAGAGTAAACATTAATGCATGAAACCAATTATAGCTCTATTTGTCACATGAGCAAAGGGGAAATGAATGATTTTTTGTGTGTGTCTTAATTTCTCTACCTCTCGCTAGGTATATTGGTGCCTGCCCCTACCCTCTGGGGGACTATGAACATGAATAAGGTTTATGGGTGAAGTGCTTTTGGGTTTTAGAAAAGACAGGGATGTAAGGCATGCTAATACTTATAAGGATTACTGGGACTTGGGGCCAAGGAACTGATGAGCAGGCTTTATAATTTAATAAATAAAATCAGCCCCACTGTTACGCTATTAGCGAATGAAACACCAATAAATGCATGAAGACTTCCTTCATTAATCTTAGCTGGGTTGCTAAGTAATGTATTTAAGAAAAGAATTTTGGCTCTGTGACTTAGCAAAGAATAATTACAAATTATATTAATATGCTGGCTTTGCACTTAAAAATCAGGGTGTACGTTTTAGGCAAAGTACTGTGTAGGTATAGCTTTATACAAACTGCTTTGAAAAGGATATGCTTTATAAAGCAAGTTCGTGTGTAAGCAGAAGCAACACGCGGAATCTAGAAGAATTTACAAACCATCATACACGAGAATTGAAAGAGTCAGTTTACTTTGACTGTAAACAAAGAACTAGTTTTACTATATATAAGCATATATAATTTCTTAAATTATCTGATCAACGTTCATTCAACCAGCATTTAAGTGCACAGCAAATTTTATAACAATATTAACAGCAGAAACCAATCTCTTCAACACCATTATTTATACTGAAAAAGGTGTTCTTCCTTATTTGACAATCCTTAATAGGGGTCAGTAAACTACTCCTGTAAAGGGCCAGACTGTAAATACTTTAGCTTTCTTTTTATTCTCTGGCTGCACCACTCGGCTTGTGGGATCTTAGTTCTCCAACCAGGGATTGAACCTGGGCCCTCCGCAGTGAAAGCTCAGAGTTTTAACCACTGGACTGCCAGGGAACTCCCTTATTTTCAGCTTTCTATGCCATGCAGACTCTGTCCAGTTTACTTAACTCCACAGCCACAGAAAATATGTAAACAAATGAGCATGGCTTTGTTCTAATAAAATTTAATTTCTAAAATCAAGGCAGCAGTTTAGATTCGGCTCATGGGCCATAGTTTTCTGATCCTTCTCCTAAAACACACTTCTAAGTCTTACCACTTTTCTCTTAGATTATAAATTTACTGAAAAGAACTATAAATTGAAGTATCAGAGCATGAGAGGAGAGGAGGATCCAAATTATACTGGAAATTTTAAGAAACCTCCTAAGAAGTTCCCCATTTTATCCCTTCCAATTTTGCTTATAGAAAGAACAAAGGCTATACAGACAGTGGATGCTGCAATGAGATTTAGTTTTACGAAGAAAAGGTTTTTCCTTCTTTAATTTTCCAGCTCATTTTCCTAGCTGATTATTTTCCATCCATTTCAAAAGTGTTTTTAGAGCAGAGTTGTCCAGCTTAATTTCTGTACTGCACTTGGCAGTAAACACAAACCTGATACAAGCTGATCCAATCTATATGTCCATCAACATACTTGGAGAACTATGCTTGATTATATTCTTATCACCTGGAACATTCTGTTATTCAGTATGCATTTAGCACTCTCCACTCCATGTTTTTTAGTAAACTAACTCATGTATCACACAGGGGAAGAAATAAATTGTAGTCACTTTATGTATATATGTTGGATCCATCCATCTGGGTTATAAAGCTCTTCAGGGAAGAGACTGTTTTCTCTTGCTTTAATGCCCCTCTGTAGAGCTAATAAAAACTTTTCCTCAGGTAGCATCAGTCATGCTTGCTGGTATTGTCAATGCTATGAAAGGTATCCTTGAATTTCTGTCTTCAGTTACTATCTTCCCTGTAGCTATTCCTCCTGGTCACTGGATGACACTTAAATAGTTTATTTTATATAGGGCCTACAAACAGATAGGAAGCTCACAAAAAGGAAAACATCACAACTAAATGGGAATGTAACAGGGAACAGCAGGAGAAAATATCACCATGACATATTAGTGCCAGGAAAGCAGTCCACAGCAAGAAAGCCTCCTTCTTCTGGTTTGGTGGAGATAATATAAACTAATAAATGGCAATATATCTTTCATTTAAAAATAAAAAAACAACCTAAGAGCTAAAACCTGACTAAAATGGTGGGTCATATATTTTATTTGCTTTAAATAACTGAGGTACTATTAATTACATATAGTCTATTGCCACATCCTTCAAATAAACTATGCTATTCTTTTAAAATACGGACTTTTATTTTTCAGCTAACAAAGGAAGGGAAGGAGATGTTAAAGAAGCAGAAACTTCCAGATAAGTAAACAGAGGAGAAAATACATGTTTTTTATTATTCAAAGCATAGAAACTCATTAAAAGGTCATAAAACAAAAAACATGACTAAAACTACCAAATTTTTTAAAGCATTGCAAAATTTAAAATAAGATGGTGGCTTTGATATAACTGCAAGTTAAAGATAGTTGAATTTACACCCACAAGAATTTGCAACTGTAAGATATGCTTAGTTTGGACTTTGAGAATTTATTTTTAGATAGATAGATGGCTCAAATAGTTCCTTTGTAAGGAACTCAAGAAGAAGGAATTTAGGGTTACTGATATACAGAATAGTAATTCCCTTGTAATTTTCTCTCTTATCTTGATCTTCAATTTCTCTTGTAAAGTGCTTCAACTATTTTCACTCCCTGGTCCCTATGTTAGTATGACTTGTTTATTACTGGCATTAGAGGGTGATGATTTTTAAAAAAAACTTGAACATCTTTAAGGGTAGTGAAGTTGGTCTGTAAAAGGAAATGCTAGAATACTAGTTCTTTTCAAGGTAAGCCACAGTGACAGAGAAGCATTTATCCAGGAACAGAGTTGAATAAACTAGTTGAGAGTGGAATAAAATAAACCTTCTAGTTGGTAAAGGAGAAGTTTAAATAGGATTAGAAGATTCCATTTCCTGGTCCAAATCTAAGGTCCCTGTTATATGCTGCCAATACTTAGGGACACAGAATGGGCCTTTACAATCAGTTTCTGTTCTGTTTGTATATACTTTGTTTAGATAGCATTTAAAATTTGCTTTATCTCCAGCAATACCACTCCTGGGTATTTATCCAAAGAAAACTAAAACACTAATTAGAGAACATAAGATACATGCAGCCCTGTGTTCACTGAAGCATTATTTACAATAGCCAAGATATGGAAGCAACCTAACTGCCCATCAAAAGATAAATGGATAAAAAAGATGTAATACACACACACACACATACACAAGCACGCGCACACATGCAGACACACGCACAATGGAATATTAATCAGCCATAAAAAAGAATGGAATCTTGCCATTTGTGACAACATGGATGGACCTAGAAGGGATCAATGTTATGCTAGGTGAGGTAACTCAGACAGAGAAAGAGCAATACTGTATTATTTCACTTATACGTGGAATTAAAAAAAAATTAACAAACATAACAAAACATAAACAGAGTTTTATATAGACAGAGAACAAACGGGTGTTTGCCAGAAGGGAGGGGATGTAAGAGGAAGAAAGAAATAGGTGAGGAGATTAAGAAGTACAGATTTCCAGTTGCAAAATAAATGAGTCACAGGTATGAAATGTACAGTGTGGGGAATACAGTCAGTAACTATGTAATATCTTTGTATGGTGACATGGTAACTAGACTTGACTAGACTTATCGTGGTGATCAGTTTGAAATGTACAGAAACAACAAATCACTATGTTGTGTAAAAGGAACTAACATAGTGTTGTAGGTCAATTATACTTCAAAAACAAACACACTCATAAAAAAGAGACCAGATTTGTGGTTACCAGAGGTGGGGGGGTAGGGGGAATTGGGTGAAGGCAGTCACAAGGTACCAACTTCCAGTTATAAGTACTAGGGATGTAATGTGCATCGTGATAAATAGAATTAACAATGGTGTATGTCATATGTGAAAGTTGTTAAGAGAGGGAATCCTAAGAGTCCTCATCACAAGAAAAAAAATTATTTTCTATTCTTTAATTTTGTATCTGTATGAGATGAAGGATGTTCACTAAACTTACTGTGATAATTGCTTCATGATGCATGTAAATCAAATTATTACTCTGTACACCTTAAAATTATACAGTGCCATATGTCAACTATATTTCAATAAAACTGGAAGAAAAATAAATAAAATAAAAATTTGCTTTATCCTCAATAGGTATGCTTTTTATTTTTTATTTTTTGGCTGCACAGTGTGACATGGGGGATCTTAGTTCCCGCATCTCCTGCAATGGAAGCACAGAGTCTTAACCACTAGACCATCAGGGAAGTCCCTCAATAGGTATGCTTTTTAAGGACAGTTTTAATTATGCTCCATGTTAAATGATCTTACAATGAATAAGTTATATGAATAGTTCCTAAAAAATTGCTGATAGAAAGAAAGAAAAAGAAAGGAAGGAAGAAAAGGAAGGGAAGGAAGGAAGAAAGAATAAGGGCAGGGTCAAGGAATTTGCCTCAATCACTTTTTTGTATTTTCTTCTTTTTCTTTTCCCTTTATGTAGGAGAAATGCACTACTACTCAACCTCTACTATTAGAATGGCAGCCCTGATAACTTTCAATGTAGCATGTTATGGGTATACTACTGCTCCTAAAGGAATGAGGAAGCGACATGTCCACATGCAACTCAATCACTTTCAAAACTGTATCTACTTTTACCACCGCCTGGATGCACGCAATGACTGAATGGTATGTATTTCCTCGCAGTGGTTAAGAATCCGCCTGCCAATGCAGGGCACTGGTCCGGGAAGATCCCACATGTCGTGGATCAACTAAGCCCATGTGCCACAACTACTAAGCCTGCGCTCTAGAGCCCGCGAGCCACAACCACTGAGCCCGTGTGCTGCAACTACTGAAGCCCCCGCACCTAGAGCCCATGCTCTGCAACAAAGAGAAGCCACAGCAATGAAAAGTCTGCATACCGCAACAAAGAGTAGCCCCCGCTCGCCGCAACTAGAGAAACCGCAACTAGGCACTAGCCTGTGTGCAGCAATGATGACCCAACGCAGCCAAAAATAAAAAATAAGTAAATAAAATAAATAAATTTAAGAAATTAATTTTAAAAAAGAATAAATACTGGGAAAGTATTAAGAATAAATACTGGGAAGCTCTCCTGGAAGAGTCTTTTAAAGTCAATCTCCTTGGATATCAGAAGGTTTTCCACTACATACAAGGTCTATTTTTATTATGAGGGCTTGTGAACTTTGTAAATTCTTTAGAGCCTAAGGTCTCATTTTTCATGGCAGTGCCCTTTCCCAATTACTCCACACACTGGGACATCAGAGTTACCATTAAACAAATCATTAAAAATGACACATCAGGTCCTTACACCTGACTAAGTTAGTCCTGAGTGTAAATTGGGTGCCTGGGGACATGCACGCTCTCCTTTGGCTCACTAGGGTCATATTACTGCACTGAAGCACAGGTAATTTACTAACTGGTCAAAAATCTAAGCTGGTGGTTAAAAACTGATAGAGATTTTGGCACTACTGATAGAGTGAGTGCTCTTAATACCTGCCTTCAGAATAGCACTTTTCCAATTTGGATTGAATCAGTTTAAACAGACATTTTGTATTTATGCTTTACTTCTGCTAATATATTTGGAGAAAATATTTCACTTAGATTAAAGAAACACTAAGAGTTAGACCATACATATGGAAAATACTCTACCTCTATTAAGAAACAAACCACACTGCCTTTCTACTCAGTTTTCAAATATAAAAGAACTTGCTAAAACATTTCTTAAGCACTGTCAGCCTTAATACCCTCAATTTTTAGAAATCTATGAATATATTTGAATGGTACTATGTACAAAGCATTGTGCTGCTGAATTCATCCAAATCTTGTACTACTAATTTATTTCTTAGTTCTTGTCTTAATGAATCTGATTGGTATAGGTCAACAGAACATAGCCAGGGTTATACCTCCTTTAGAAATGGAACTTTGATCTTCTCAAGGTCAGTAACAATGTTATCTAAAATAAAATGTGTTCATAAAATACTACACACCTTGCAGGAACCAAACAGGACATACTCAAACAGGTAAAATCTGCTTTTACCTCTACATTGATTCACTTTGAAAGCAGTTTTGCAGTCTACACTTCAAACACAGAAGCTTGGCATCTCTTGTTATCAGATCATAAACAAAATGCCTGTATTATCAAAGAGTTCATTTTCTCCAAACATCTGAATTGTCTGTTAAAGAAATATTGAGTTTCTTGATATTACTCAAAATAACCCTGAGTTTAGAGTTATATATCAGACTTGTGAGGTAAAAGCTCAAAATATCTCAGAGTTGGAATTTTTAAAAGGCAAAGGGAGAAAAAACTAAGCTGGCCAGGGTTAGGAGAGGTGTAGCATGGCACACAACCTATTCTTGTCTGTCTTTTTATTTCTGTCCTACTCTGCTTACAACATAAGGGAAAGGATCCTTGGCAAATATAAAAAAAAGAAAGCAGAAATTTAAAATAATTTTTTTAAACTAATTAAAGGTATTTTGGAAATAGTCCCTTGCATTCTTCAGAAGGATTAGCACCAATATTTTGTGTTGGGTAAAAAAAGAACACTGTTTCTCATTTGAAATGTCTGATTACTAAATTTATTTTCATACAAATGTTAAAACTTCAAGATCATGTTCCAAATTGTCTGGAATTGCAGAAAAGCCAACAGTACACCAACTATGAGAAGATTTAGAATTTTGAGTTATACTATACCTATCACATCATCTACCACCTTGTCTAGAAGAGTTACTTATTTTTTAACTGACTGCCTCTAAATGATTTTCTTTTTCTTTTTTTTTTTACTTTAAATAAGAAGTAGGAAAGTAACTATATATTTTATATCATATCATATGAAATATCCTACAGATTTTTTTTAAACAGAATTAGCTTTTATCTTCAGGCTTTCCATCTCAAATTCAAATACTTTTTTTTTTTGTAGGTTTATTTATTTTTGGCTGCATTGGGTCTTCGTTGCTGCGCACAGGCTTTCTCTAGTTGTGTTGAGCGGGGGCTACTCTTTGTTGCGGTGCGCGGGCTTCTCATTACAGTGGCTTCTCTTGGCACGCGAGCTTCAGTAGTTGTGGCATGCGGGCTCAGTAGTTGTAGCTCGCAGGCTCTAGAGAGCAGGCTCAGTAGTTGTGGCACACGGGCTTAGTTGCTCCGTGGCATGTGGGAGCCTCCTGGACCAGGGCTTGAACCCATGTCCCCTGCACTGGCAGGCGGATTCTTAACCACTGCACCACCAGGGAAGTCCCTCAAATACATCTTGATGAACTCAACTCTACTCAAACAATGTCCATAGATAATCAACAACAGCAAATTATAGTACAGAAACTTCTATTATACTGAGGCCTATTAAAAAAAAATCTAAACTTACAAATGGTATAAAGTAGGTCTTTGATTCAGTCACTGAACATTCTCCAAGTTATTCTCAACACAAAGTAGTGGAAGAAATCTGAAATTGGAGAAGGTCTATGCATTGATCATTATCTTGACTCTGACTGAGAGGTTCCCCAGTATCTGGACAACATCAAGGACTATGTCACATGCAGGAATGTTGCTCAGGGGTCAAGCCATAAACTTTTATTCAGAGTTTCCTGGGATGACACTGGACTTGGGACTTTTCTGTGCTATGCAGCTACAGGTAATAATAATTTGTTCCGTGTCTAAGAAGAAGAAAATACTAACAGAGCTATTTTTCAAAAAACAAAAAATGTAGAAGAAATAGCTGCCTTCAGGAAAATGGAGTTGGGACGCCCTACCCCAAGTCCTCATTGCAATGTGTTTGGAATGAGACATTCAAGCTCTCAGATGGCATCCTAGACTGTGGCTTACTCTATCCCTATCCATCTCTTTCAAGGAACATTTTCCTTATATCTGGCAGGTAAAAAATATTTGGGCTTGAGAAAAGCAACGTATTTTCTTATAACCAAAATAATAAGATAAGATAAATAATAATAATTATAAGATAAATAATAATAAATAAGATAAATAATAATAAATAAGATAAATAATAATAATAAGCAATCCCCTGTCATTGCTTCTTTCAAAGAAGCAATATACTATGATGGAAAAATGTGATTCATTTCCAAACATGTGTTTACAAGCAACTTTTCAGGAACATAGCTCTTTTGCTAAGGGAGGAACATCTGTATTTACAACACAGATCTGAAACACCTACATGTTTGTATGTATAACAGAGCATGTTTCTCTTGGCTGAAACGGTGTTTTATCTCCGTATTTGAGCAGGAATTTATAAATAGGTCACTCTTGGCATTTTAGCCAGAAGAACATTTAGCCATGAGTTTTGTTTTAGGAAAAACAGTGAAGTGTAACAGCATAAAATATCACAATACTTTTCCTACTTTTGTGCATGCATGCAACGTTACCATCTGAAGCCTTCTTTAATTCAGTTTTCAGTTTTTCCTTATCTTCTGCTAGTTTTTTATTTTCTGCTTCCAAAATGTGTTCTTCTTCCTTGCCATGGTTTTTCAAGAGCTATCGGAAAAGAGAGTTATAGAAAGAAGTAACATTAGACTGCAATAGCCATTCTTTCAGGAAAAGAGCTGAACAATGTATTTTAAATTATTGGTCTTTATTTTATTCTTTGTCCTTTACCGTATTTTATACTTTTTTATAATGTAAGCTTCTGTTAGCAGAAACTTGATATTTGGCAAACACACACAAAATTTCTTCTATGATTGAAATCTCTGAAATGAAAATAACAAGAGTTTCTGGTTGGGCTACAATTAAAATTATAATTTCAGGGACTTCCCTGTGGTTAAGAATCTGCCTGCCAATGCAGGGGACCCGGGTTCGATCCCTGGTCCAGGAAGATCCCACATGCTGCAGAGCACCTAAGCCCATGTGCCACAACTACTGAGCCTGTGCTCTACAGCCTGTGAGCCCGCACACTCTGGGGCCCACGTGGCACAACTACTGAAGCCCGCGCGCCTACAGCCCGTGCACCGCAACAAAAGAAGCCACCGCAACGAGAAGCCTGTGCACCGCAACGAAGAGTAGCCCCCGCTCACTGCAACTAGAGAAAAGCCCGCGCGCAGCAACGAAGACCCAACGCAGCCAAAAAAAATTGTATTTTCAAAGGTATTTAGATAAATAATGTCTTTTCCTTAATTGCGTGATGTTACTCTAAGGAAAATAAAATAGTTCTGGGGACAGTACTACTTGGAAAGCCATTATGTTCCAATTGCAGAGCTGTCTACTCAGACTAGTTCTATATAGACGAATTCATAAAAGAAGAATATAATGTTGTCAGGCTAGAGATGGGTAAGTGGAGAATAACAGGGCCATCTCTACACTTGGACAATTCTACCTAATTTTCATTGAACAGTCTCCAAATTACTTTATTCGGTTAATCCTTTACAACGTTCTTTATATTTTCAAATCTATTCTGGCTTTTAAAATGTTTA
Organism: Balaenoptera physalus; assembly: GCF_965194825.1. Classification (NCBI taxonomy): domain Eukaryota; kingdom Metazoa; phylum Chordata; class Mammalia; order Artiodactyla; family Balaenopteridae; genus Balaenoptera; species Balaenoptera physalus. Next base: position 16,004,807 of record NC_138887.1, read on the forward strand.
TTTTATGTTTGTAGCTTATTTTTTCTAGGCAAGAAAAATTAAGATCTGAATAGTAAAATATTTGACTAAAATAAAAACATCATGGGGTAAAAATTTCATAATCTATATGTCAGGATGGAAATCATCGTTAATAGAATGAAGAAGTTGACTTATCAAAAAGAAATTGTAAGATGTTAAGTTACCAAGAAAGGCAAATTAGATTAATGTTTGAAAAACAGAACATGTATATACTGGCATGAATTATTTGACCAAGTAAAAGGCAGCAATTTGATACGGAAAGCTTCTGCAGTCAGGTAAAAAAGTTAACTCACGACAATTTAAAACAGACTGACACAGTAAAGAATTTCTACTGCAGGGTGATTCCTTTTCTAATGTAAGCTGATATATTAAACAAACAAAACAAACTTCTACTGAGCACTGCTACTACTACATGCAAATATTTTACAGTGCTATGTACTATAAGGAGTAAAAATGTAAGAGAAGTATGGTCTCTGCTCTCAGGTAACTTCAATCTAGTGGAAAGGATGAGACTAGAGCATAGATACTGTAGCACAAGATCGAATACAATACTACCGTGTTATAACAGAGATTAGGCAGATCCAGAGGAGGAATTAAAGCTCAAATGAATATATTGTATAATTCCAAGAAATTTTTTTAGGAGATAAAGGACTGAAGTACCTACTAAAACCGAAGGAGCCTCGTATCTCCAAAATTTAAAAAAAATATATATATTTTTAAGAGCAGAAACTAGGGAAAAAACCCTCCAAATCTCTACAAGTTTGTTGACCATTTCAAGTTCAAAACAATCTTAGCTGTTACTTCACTGAATTCAGTTAACACAGCCTCCAGTGATTACCCAAATTGGAAGAGAACGACTGAGTTACAGGAATGTTTACCCTGCCTGCTTGAATTATTATTGCCACTGACTTGGAAAAGTTGGATTTGGTGTCAGTCTTGTAAATAAGCTTTCATTACTGCACCTGTCAACTTGCTCAACTTTATTTTGTGTAACTTGATGCTGGAAAAAGACCAAGAGCCCTGGAATCTGAAATTCAATAGCTACCAGCTACAATAATACACATGTTCACTGTCCCACCCACCTTATCCCACCTTGGTAAGTGGCTGGGAAGAAAACAAGTAAGAAGTAAAGCTCCGTCACTGTTGTTATACTAAAGCAGTTAAATTAAAAATTAATTGGTCTTTCATAATTATTTCTTTTTATTAACTGAATATCATAACAGAAAGGAGTCCCAGGCACCATCTGCAAGTCCTTTCATAGGTTAGCATACGATTGAAGGGCACAGAACAATGTGGTTAAGAGTGTGGATTTTAGAGGCAGCCTGCTTGGATTCAATCCTTAGGTCTGTCTCTTATTAGTGGAATGATCTTGGGCAAGTCGCTTAACCTTTCTGTGCCTCCATTTCTTCATCTATATAATGCAAATATTAACAGCACCAACCTCATAACATTGTTGCAACAACTGAAAGAGTTAATACCTTACTGTGAAGCATGTGAACAACGTTAGCTATTAGTTATAAACTTGAGGCCCAGAACAAATGAGGTGACTTGCCCCAGGTCACAAGGCTAATTACTGGTAGATTTGGGACTGGCACCCAAGTCTTTTGGACTTCAGGATAATGCACTTTCCATTAGATAATGTATCTCTGATAGAGAACGAAGAGATGTTTTAGCAATTTTATCCTTCCTTAGCTGGTATTTCAAAACCTACATGAAGTATCTTGAAATAGAAGTCATCTTTGACATTCTGACCTATGGTTAATCAGTTACGCTTTGGGCACTGACAGTATTTTTATCCAGCTTGCAGACTTTCTCCCCACTGTGTATTGGCTTTAGCCCAGTATATCTATGCACTTATGATCTAGGGCCACTGACTGGGCCACAGATTATGCAGAAGCAGGGAACCAGGACAGCATGGAACCAAAGGAGAGGAGAACAAAAAAAGGGAGAAGCTGTGGCAGATCAAAGAATCAGTAATCATGAAATAAATTTCCTTGCAAGTTAGTAACTGGTTCTGAAAACAATCCCAAAAGAAATGTTTTAAGGAAAGTGCTTTTTCTGAAGGACAAGACTAATTTAAGTACATTAATTATGGTTTATATGAGAAAATTCACAGTACCAAAACTACAAAAACACTTTCCATTTTCTTGGAGTTCAAGAATAAGAGGAAAAAAGCAGTGTTCTATTAGTAGTTACAACTCACTACTATAACACGATGGGCATGGTAAATCAAGATAGGTACATGGTAAGTCTACAAATACAAGGCTGTGTGCTTTTGAGTTTAGCCACCATATATTAATAAAAGCCTTGAGGGTTTTGTTTTGTTTTTACCATTATGAAATGAGATCAAAGGATAGAAGATGAAGAAAATAATATTAAGGTACAAAATAAGGCTGATTGTGCTGCTGAAACACTCCAGTGACATGTATTGCTTGCTTCTGAATACAGAAATACCGACAGCTTGATTTCCCAGACCTATATTTATGACAAAGGGAAAGTTACATGACATCTATGGATCAATGCTTTTTCAAAACGGAACAAAGTAAAAATATAAACCAGTGCTTATTCTCTAAAAGTTTCCTTAAAAGATGCTGGTTATAATCTACCCAAAGAAACATGTTTGAATCCTGTTTTTGTAGTAAAAATAAGGTAGACATCATAAGTAAAACATGGGTTTCTGAATAGGTGACCATGACACTGTAGTATCAAAAAAATTTTTTTTGCAATGAGTTTTGACTTATTTCATAGGTTTTAGAAAGCTTTATATTGTACTATGTAACAGCTAACTCATTTAGCATTGATGAAAGGTGACGCTTATAGTTCTTTCTGTAAGAGGCTGGGCTTTAGAATTTAGGCTCACAATACTTTTTACATAAATATAATTTGATGTAATATATAATTGACTGTATACTTCATTAATTTATAATAGGGAAATAATCTTATTGCATTATACTAGGAATTCTTTCTTCAAGAAAATTTGTTTCACTTCTGAAGGTTCCACTGATTTTTTTTTTCTAAGAAGCAGAATTAGGAAAACTTATGGGGCTTAAAATGAACTGAAAACACTCAAGCTATGAGATCTGACTCCTAAATTTTAAACCTAAGAAAAAAAATACCCAAAGTAATTTTGTATCTTCCATTTTGTATTTTTCCATCCATTCTTCTTTTTACTTAACATGGAAAACATCAGTGTCTGATTTACGCTCTCCCTGAGTAGCCAGGGAAAGACAGTATAGGGTTCTCAAAGAAGAATTATCAGCAGCATAACCAAATTAGAGACTGAAAATATTATATGCAGTCATCAATCTGTATCAACTATTTTCGTCTGCTTCCTACATAATCATCATTTAAAGAAAACAACAATAACAACAAAAAAAACCACACCAAAAAAAAACAACAGGAATTCAACTGAAAGGGAAATGGAAACATAATAGAGACTTATTAAAACTTGCTTTAGGTTATAAAGTAAAATTAATGGTAATGAAGGAATTAAAATTCATATTCCCAGAATACTGTTTTCTCCTTGAATCATAGGAAGTAGGTCTAATGGCATTAATCTACTATGGAGGGAAACTGTGAGAACACACAAATTTAAAGATAATAAAATACTTCTGAAACAATCATTTTGTAGAATATTGTTATTTATGGTCATTTTCTGCTTATATATTATGAAAATGCTCTCTTTGATGCTGAAAAATAATAAACCACCCCTTGGGAATACCAACAACACTTACACCAGTTTTTAAGAAGAAAATTTAAATACCCGTTTTAGTCTTTCATTCTCTTCCATGAATTTTTTGGCAGCCTGGTTAGTATTTTCTGCTTGAACTTTAAGTACTCCTTTGTTTGACAGCTCTTTTGCCAGCTGAGTAATAAGGGTAACCAGACGTCTCAACACTCTAAGAAAATGAAAAAAATGTCAGAGTAGTGTGCAACTAATCACCAGGAACTGTGACTTTAAGTAATAATTACCCAGTGACTCCCCTTCAGGTGTGGGCGTGGTGGAGGGAGGTGATGTTTACAGAAGGAAGATATATTTTTAATTCAAGTCTTCCAGTCAAAACAAGCCTGTGTCTCATTTCTTTGGAATCTTCGTTAGAAGATTAGCATTTGGAATGCAGGTTCAGTGGTACTTATTAATTTACTTATTTTCTCTGTAGAGGCCTTTGGCCAGGACGAGCAGAAACAGAATTCCAGACAGTGTGGCAAGGCCAGTAAGAGTTTTTCCCCCTCAGCTCAAAATTTAAAGAGCATTTTGTGAGGCTGGCCAAACCTAAAAACTGCTCATTCACTTCTACTTATGGGTAACTTCCTCTGTTAGTAGTAGTAATCGTTATCTTCATTTATTCATTCAGCAGAACTGCTAAGTGTTAAACACTGTGCCAGGCACTGGGGACATAGCAGGAAACAAGACAGAGGCCCTGCTCTCAAAGAGTTTAGGTTCTACTTGGGAAGGCAAGAATTAAAACAGTATTTAATTACAACCACGAATGACACTTGAAAGAAAAGTATATACATTACACATTCTATGGGAGTGTACAACAGAAGACCTTCCTACTTTGGGGGAATGATGGTCAGAGGTCTCAGCTTTCCTGAGAAAGGGGCTAAAGTAGAAATTAGCCAGGGAGAGAGGGAAGGAAAGAGTATTCTGGCAGAAGGGAAAGCTGGTGGGAAGATCCTGAAGCAGGAAGGAGCTGGGTACACAATAGGAACTCAATAGATATTTGTTGCAAGAATGGATGAATGAATGAGCAGCGAAGGGCAGTGTGGGTGGAACGTGGTGTACACGTCAGAGCAGCAGGGGCCAGATCATGCAGGGCGTTATGGGCCTATAGAACCTACAAGCCACGATTATTATTTGTTATTTGGATCTGTCATCTGAGTTCTTTCATAAAGATGTTAGTATGCTAAATAGTACAGAAAAAAAAATCTATAGTATAGGTAGAAAAAATGAGAAAGAGAAACACAAATCATGTTTTTAAATTGTGCTTTTCAAAAAACTTACAGCCAGAAAAATAATGAAAATCCAGTAATGTAAAGATTTCTTTGAGACCTAAAAAGTTTCATCTGTGTATGTTCATAGGCAGAAGGTCTGCTGGCTGAGCTCCTTTCAATGGCATGAGTTGAGGAATATTTTCTTACTTCTCTCACAGCATCTATCAGAGAAAAAGAGGGAATATTACTTTTGGCTTTTAAGAATATAAGGTTATTATTAAAACGGGAAGCAGTTTTAGCACAACTGACCTAACTTTTAGATAGTGGACTTTAGCTAGGGGCTCTCTTTTTGTCTTTCCTCTACAATACATGGGAGGGTACCATGCTCAAAATAGATGCTCTGTAAGTGGATACTGGTAAACTTTGAATGTTAACAGTATTTTGCTTTTTTATTATTCATCTAGGACTTACCATCACTGCACTGTCTAATCTCTAGCTACATGGCAAACTATTATCCTTTACTTTTTTTTTTTTTTTGGCTGTGTTGGGTCTTCGTTGCTGCGCACGGGCTTTCTCTAGTTGCAGCGAGGGCTACTCTTTGTTGCGGTGCATGGGCTTCTCATTGCGGTGGCTTCTCTTGTTGCGGAGCACGGGCTCTAGGCGGTGGGCTTCAGTAGTTGTGGCACGCAGGCTCAGCAGTTGTGGCTCACGGGCTTAGTTGCTCCGCAGCATGTAGGATCTTCCCGGGCCAGGGCTCGAACCCGTGTCCCCTGCACTGACAGATGGATTCTTAACCACTGTGCCACCAGGGAAGTCCACTTTGTTAGTTTTTATGACTGAAAAATATTCCATTGTACAGATACACCACATTTGGTTTATCCATTCATGAGATGATGGACATCTGGATTTTCTCCACTTTTTGGCTATTAAGAATAATGCTGCCATGAATATTCACGTACAAGTTCTTGTACTGACATAAGTTTTCATTTCTCTTGGTATATACCTAGGAGTAGAATTGCTGGATCATATGGTAACTCTATGTTTAACTTTTTGAGGAACTGCCAAACTGTTTTCCAAAGCAGCTGTACCAGTTTACATTCCAACAAGCAGAGTATGATGGTTCCAATTTCTCCACATCTTCATCAACACTTATTATTTTCTGTCTTTTTGATTATAACCATCCTAGTGGGTATGAAGTGCTATTTCATTGCAATGATAGTGAGTTTTCCAATTGATATTTTTATTTTCCATTTTCTTTAATTCCTTCCAGCAATGTTTCTGTAGCTTTCAGTGTTGAGATCTTGTACATCTTTTTATAAAGTTCTTTTGTAAGGTTTTTAGGTTTCTTGGTATATTTATAAAAGGAATTTTCAAAAATTTCATTTTTGAATTATTGATTATAGCATAGAAATACACTTCATTTCTGTATATTGACCTTGTATTTTGTGATGCCACTATATTTCCTTGACACAGTAACTTTCTCGTAGATACTTTAGGATTTTCTAAATAAACAATCATGTCATCTGCAAATGACTGTTTTACTTTTTAATTTGAAATCTTTATGCTTTCTAGTTTTTCTTGACTTATTATTATCCTGGTTAGAAAATCTATTACTTAATTGAATAAAAATAGTGAAAGTGAATATCCTTGCTTTGTTCCCCATCTTATGGGGCTAACTTTCAACATCTGACTAAGGATGATGCTAGCTCTAGGTTTTTGTAGATGTTCTTCATCAGAATGATGAAGTTTCCTTCTATTCCTAATTTGCTAATTAAAAAAAAAATTCGATGTTTGTATATATTGTAAAATACCACAAGTCTAGTTAACATCCATCATCATACATAGTTACAGAATTTTTTTTCTTGTCTCTTAGCAATTTTCAAATATGCAATATAGTATTACTAACTATAGTCACCATGCTGTACATTACATCTCCATGACTCATTTATTTTATAACTGGAAGCTTGTATCTTTTGACTCCCTTTACCCATTTTGCCCACCACCCACCCCTGGCAACCACCAATCTGTTCTCTGCATCTATGAGCTTGATTTTATTTTTTAAAAGATTCCACATATGAGTGAGTTCATACAGTATTTGTCTTTCTCTGTCCGAATTATTTCACTTAGCATAATGCCCCAAGGTCCATGCATGTTGACACAACTGGCAAGATTTCATTCTTTTTCATGGCTTAGTCATTTCTCAGATTGCCTCAATATAGTAAGAGCATGCCAATCACTACAAAACAAGTGAAAATAAAACAAACATAACTCATAAAAATAATTCATAATACTGTGAAGATCATAACTCATTGGCAATTAAACAGGAATAATACTCCTGGATCCATTATGCAGAAATGCTAAAGATTAAGCACTATCAAAGAATAAATGTAAATAGTCATACAAACCCATTTGTAGAATGAATTGCTTGCATAATAATGAAGAGAACATGTCTGAAAAGTGGGATGGGGGCAACAATAAGGGGAGGGTGTGACAAAGTCAATTTTCTATAAGGCACATGGAGATAGTCTTTTTTTGGATCACTTGTGGAAGCTTTCAAATTCCCAACATGCATTTGTGTTGACACTAAACATATTCTCCTGGGTTTCCTACTTCCTTTCTGCCTATTCCAACAAGCTAAAACACACAAAGATGCACACACACTTTTCAGTTAGTATTGGCTCTAGGAATATTAACTTTGTAATAATTACCTTATTAGACCAACAAGAAAAAAAAATTCCAAAATAAAAGATGAATTCAAACCTACTGGGTTTACATTACTTACACCAGTGTTGTTCTAGTGGACGAGAACACTGGACTATGTACTTTACATATGTAACTGCATTTTATCCTTCCGACACTTCAGTGAAGTAGGTGTTATCCCCCTGTTCTGAGACGAAAACACTGAGGCGTCACGGATAAGTCCCTATCTGCCTGTCTTTACCATCCATGGTTAAAGCTCCTGCATTAACCATCCACGATGTTCCTATTCTCTGGGAATTAATTACTCCCTCTGCCCACAGATGTAGGCTCAAGCCAGCAGTCATGATTCTGCTCTGTGACTCTGCCCCTGGCCATAGCTTCTCAGATGAGGATTGGATACCTGGTGCTAGCTGATCAGATTTTTTCCCTTAGAATTGGAATTGGGATTCAGAAATGGCTAGTTAGAGATTTCCCTGGCGGTCCAGTGGTTAAGACTCTGCACTTCCAATGCAGGGGGCGTGGGTTCCATCTCTGGTAGGGGAACTAAGATCCCACATGCCTTGCTGTGCAGCACGGACCAAAAAAAAAAAAAAAAAAAAAAAAGAAATGGCTAATTAATCCTTGCATATCGCTGGATTGACAAAACTTGGCAGCTGTATGGTACCTATTTTCTGCCGTGGGAATAGAGTATCAGAGTCCGTAGAGGTGTGAAGTAGACCCAGTGAGAAATGCAGGCACACGAAAAGGACACTTCAGTTCCTAGGAGTTTGGCTTCCTTCCTTCCCTGGGCTGCTGTGGAACAACCCCATGCTTTACTTTAAATTCCCCTTTCTTGCTCAAGTGAGCTGAAGTTTGTTTCTGATACATGTAACCAAAAGAAGCTTGGCTAAAGTTCCCCTTCCTTATATGGATATGTGGAAGTTTTCAGCAGAAATTCTTGTGATAATTTTAGAGTTGGAAGGTCACAGTACACTTCTAGAGCTAGCAAGAGCTGCAGGGATTATTTCCTCTCTCCCTTCATTTTGCAAATGGATAAACCAAACTCAGAAAGATGAAATGCCATTCCAAAGGTCATTTAGTTAGCTGGTGGCAAGTTGGTACCTGTTTTCCTTATTGCTTTTTACTCGCTTGGTGTTATTTCTTCTATGGCTGGAGATTCAATCAGTAACATTAATAACTTACCATGAGACAAATACATTTTGAAATGAGGCAAAAACCCATTCATACCCTGATACAATTACCTACTCATACCTTCTCACACCAGTTAATCCTGGTTTATAAAGAGGATTCCACCCCAGAGGTTGGTAATATGGAATGTGAGAAACATTTTCTCGTAAGACAGTGGCATACGTGGTGGTTATGGCCCCTGTAAAACCTACTTAACCCACAACACAACTCTGAGGGAATTCTGAGGGAAAACACACTCTGCAATGGGTATCAAAAACTGAAGTGCCAAGAAGTAGCTGGGTGATCTCAGACAAGTTATTTAATCTCTCTGAGCTCAGCTACTCCTTCTAAAAAACATGGTAACTATTTCGATTCATGGAATTTGCAGTTCGATAAGAACCTTAAAGGTCTACTTCTAGAGAAAAGTCTTGTCTGGACGTCACAATACCTCCGCCAGCACCTGGGCAAATATAAAGGAGGTCAACCACCTGATCTGCACCCATGGCAAGAAGCTGAATCACCCTGGCATCAAGAGACAGATATTCTGCTCATCAGTGTTTCTACTGAAAGACCTACAATCAAAAGGGGAAATGATGGAAAAATCTGCACGTTTTTGAGATATTGAAACCCCAACCAAGTGGAAGAAGTTAACTGTATGCTGCCCACAAGCACGTAGACCCCAGACTGGTTGGAACCAGAACGTTGATAATGCTGACTCCCGATTACCTCACCACCAACCAGTCAGAAGAATGTCCACGAGGGGATCATGCCCTCTTTGAACCATTACTATAAAACTCCTCACTACCCCCTCCAGGTCAGGACACACAGTTTTGAGGGCATTAGCGCACTGTGGCCCTCTTTGCCTGGCAAAGGAATAAAGCTATTCTTTTCCACTTCAAAAAAAAAAGTCTACTTATGATTTCTAATTTCTAAGGTACTTGTTATCATGAAAATTTCAAACATGCTGAAAAACTAGTACAATAAACATCCATATTCCACTATCTAGATTCAACAATTAACATTTTGTCACATTTGCTTTACTTGTTTTTTTTAAACCATTTGAAAGTAAGTTGTAACTATCATGACACTTCTAAATATTTCAGCATGCAACTCTTAAGCATTAGGACATACTCCTATGTTACAGGTGTTGGTAAACTTTTTCTCTAAAGGCAAACAGTGAATGTTTTAGGCCACACCGTTTCTGTTTCAACTACTCCACTCTGCAGTTGTTCATGCATAGACGTACATAAACAAATGGGCATGGTTACATTCTAATAAAACTTTATTTACAAAAATAGGCATTTGGTCTGCAGGCTATAGGTTGCTGACTTCTGCTTTGTAATAATAACATTGTTATCACAACTAAAGTTAACAGAAATTCCCTAAGATTATCTAACAACCAGTCCATGTTCAAATTTTTGCAGTAGTCCCCAAATATCTGTGCTGTAGTTGTTTTTCAACTAGGATCCAATCAAGATTCACAGCCTGCATCTAAAACTCTTTTTGAGGTCCTAGTGATTCTATTCCTCTGTTTGCCTCCCTAAGAGCTAAGCCCCTGGGTGCCTAGGACACCAAAATAACAAATAACTGTATAACTGGTAACTCTGAAAACTAGGCTATGCATCACTGCATTGAAATCTTAAAACAACAGAAAAGAGACTAAGAAGTACTGCACTCTGCTGCAATTTATGCTTGTGCGTATATAACGGTAATATCTATCAACTATTTATCAATATATCAATTACCTACTCCATACACTATCAATATACTATGTAATACAAATTCAACTGTATACTAATGGCAACACCAACTTAATTAATTAAAAGTCAGTGAATATGTTAATAATAATATAAAAACTAGAGTTAAGCTTAGTCAAAGGAGGAATCTAATACTTACCTAGAAATAGAACAATCAATAGGACTATAATAGTAAGGAAAGCCTTGTTCCAGAAAGTTGCAATTTTACCCCAGACGCTAAATGAAAAAATCTTCTGCCATCTGTAAAGCAATATAATTACATCAGGTGTAAAAAATCAAAGGGACATTTTGAGATACTTTCTAAACACTGAAATAACATTTTGGTAATTGTGCAGCGAGTGAAAATAATTACAGAAATTTAATTTTTTATGTCATACCAGAGAATTACCAATTCTTATCAATAAGAATGTCTCATGAAATAAAGAACAACTTCTTTCAAATTTAATAATAATCTGACATTTGATTATCTTCTGTCTGGTGGCTTAAATATTCTAAAGTAAAAATAACTTTTAAAGTAAATATACATGATCAAAACCTTAAGAAGGAATTCTTACAGTAAAATGTTAAATTGCTGATAGAAGTTATCACTTTATATCATTTCCCTAATCAGGATAGTAACTCAGAAATAACAAAGATCTATTGTTCTAACAATTAACAACATTTCAGGAGTAAGAGGTCCGACTCTGCACTATTATTTTTATAATGAAAAAAAATACATGCACTTTCAACATCTACTCCAAGTAAAAAAGTTTCTCTACTTTTACCATAAGGAAATTTAAAAAATCATTGAGGTATTACACATATACAGTAAAGAGCAAAAATCTTAAATATGTAGCGTGAAAGGGAATTCCCTGGCGGTCCAGTGGTTAGGACTCTGAGCTTTCACCGCCGAGGGCCCGGGGTTCAATCCCTGGTTGGGGAACTAAGATCCCACAAGCAGTGCAGCGTGGCCAAAAAAATTAAAAAAAATAAAAAATAAAAAAAATAAATTTATATATGTGTATATATATTTAATATATATATACCTTGATGGACTTTTATGTGTGTATATACCCATGTAATTACCACCCAGATCAATATTTGAACATAGAGAAAGTGAAATTAAAAAAAAAATGAAATAGTCTAGATGGAATGAACAGTATAAGCAAAGACACAGAGGTAAGAAAGCATGGATTATAAATGGCAGAGTGACAAAGTAATCCATCACACAATTGAAAGGGTAACAAACTTTGCACAAGGGCATTTTAAATGAGTAACACATTAACTGAGTCCAAAGGAGACATATAAAGGTAATAAGCACTTAAGTAAATTTCAAATTCTTACAACTTAAAAAAAAAGGTCTTACTTTATTATGTTTTGAAAACAACTCTAATAACCTTAAGTTTGGGGCAGACAGAGATTGATACCAATGCAGTTTCTTTTGCCTCTGTGCTTCCATCCAAGGATGCTATTCAAATTTTACATTACAAAGATTTGTATTTTAAGAAAGAGAACATAAGTGGCAATACCTTGATCTAGGTCCAAATGTAAATTCACATTTCAAGTAAATTGACAGTATAAAAGGGAACACAAAAGAGACCCCCTACAGGGAACAATGAGCAGTTTATAATAAGGTTCCATTCAAGGAAAAGCTAATAATAGCTACTACATAGAGTCCTTACCATACTTCCCTTCTAAGCACTTGTACATGTTTTAGCTCATTTAATCACCACAACCACCATATGAGGTGGATACTAGTATTACCTCCATTTTACAGATGAGGAAACTGGCCAGAGATGGTAAACAACTTGCCCAAGGGCACACAGTAACTTGCAGAGTTGGGATATAAACTCAGGCAGTCTGATCTCTGAGATGTGTCTTTAACCAGTGGGTATGTGAGAAAAAAGTAGACAGCCAAATTAAATGAAGACTGAAGACTTTTCCTTGAAGAGTATGGTGATTACACGTATGAAAGGTAAAAAAAGATGTGGATACACATGTTAAGGACATATTGTAAATTATCTGTGTGCATATATACCATATTTTTCTTATGTACATTTGAAAAATGATGATATATTTATATAATGTATGTACATATACACAAATCTAACAAATAGATACTTGATCAGGATAGGAAAAAATTATATTTGGCAGGAAAAAAATCCATAATTTATGCACGATTTTGATGGAGAAGAGATCAACTGACAAAAAATTTTTTTGCAAATTCTTAAGCCTTATTTATAAGTCAGATGTTTATAAATAACATCTTTCTCTTGAATATAGGATTCTACTTTTGCAAGTATTACCAAAAAGCTTAACAGGATATTAGTAAGGATTTGAAACAAAATCAACAGGATAAGAGGTAGGGTGATGGAACAGAAAAAGCACTAGACTGAAAGGCAGATTCTAGTCCAGAATTTGCCACAGATCAGCTAGATGACCTCAGTCAGGCCACTTTCCCATAGAATGAATGGGTTGAATAAAATCATCTCAAAGGCCCCTTCCTACGTAACAATTCAATTTTTCCTTTTGTAAGAAAGAAAATAGTGATGGTACAGCTGATAGACAAAAACAGAAGTGAGTAGAAATCCAGGTAGATAAGAAGCAAGCTAAAAGTTGTGGAAGACTACTGGACCCTGAGTCAAGATAAAAACTTTCTTAAGTCTCTTCCAGTAGAGGAATCTTACTAAATTTCAGTGGGTTATCTCTAGGATCTCATTTATTTTCTTTTATGTGAACAAAGGTCTTGCAACATTTTTATACAGGTGTATTTTATCATTCACACTATCCAGTCCTGAGGTAAAACTGAACTCCTAATAAGTGGGTTATTACAGGGGTAAAGTGAGCCAAGGCTTCGATTGAAATAGTACTGAAAGACCTTCGAAGGTCCTTTACTAAGGAACTAATGCTAATGTATGGTTCCGATACTTTTCATATTTAGTACGTTTAATACATAGTAATTCTGTGTGGGGATAAAGTAGTAAAATTGCCATTAAACGAACACTAATGAATTATGTAAGGCCAAAACTAAGAATCATTTATTGGCTTAAGTTTCCAAATGGTCATTCCGCTGCCCTACTGAAACATTTCTGCATCATGCTGTGCTGTAAACAGCATTTATGCGTTTACTTTTATTTAAGTTCACTGCTGTAATTCAGGGCAATAAAACGAAGGTAAAAGCTAACAGACAGGTGACAAAAGTATGACCACTGCTTTATTACATCTGCAATCAAAAGAACCGAAAAGACGAGGCCCTTCCTACAGAAGGGAGGGGGAAAAGTTATTCGTACATATAATAAAAAGTTTTATGTAATGTGATATTTTAATATGGTCATCATATATTACTTAATTGGTTTGTGAGTTTATTTCTAAACAGCGCCTTTTATATAAACAGCATTGAAACCTTTTTAATCTTAAGAAAACTTTTTCCGTTAACACACTAAACCGTCTAAAGAACTCATCATATATTTATTATTGTAACGCTTGGGAGGTTTCCTACCTCTGAGGAGGAATAAAAGGTAGACAGAAGATTAAAATGAGTCCTATTTCAGCGTAAAGAAAAGTTGCAACTGCCGCCCATTGAAGTGTCATTTTTTTTCTTCACACCTAAATAAAGAAACACTTATTTTACTCTACCGCCTTTCCAAGAAAATTCAGTTTAAGGAAAGGCCCCGGGGGCGCGAGGTTTCCGGCCAGGAGGTTTACGGGATCCGACTTTCCCCTCAACGGGAGGCGCCCGGCAGTGACCCGGGCCGGGGAGTTGGGGGAGGGGAGGGAGCGGGTCGAGGCGGGAAGGGGAGGGAGCGGGTCGAGGGTGGGCCCGGAGGCCGGCATCTGCACCTCCCCAGCGAGCCGTGCGGAACCGGCCAGGCGGCCTGGGCGGCACCGCGGACGTGCTTTCCGTCCAGCTTCGCGGCGTCAGCAGCCTAACGCCAGCCTCTGCTAACGCCCGCGCCCGGGGGGCCCTCCCGCCCAGCGAACGCGCCGGGGGGGCAGAGCCCACCTCGCGGTCCCACCGCGGCGAGAGCGGCGCGACCCCGCGCTCCACGCCGCCTCGGGGCCCGCGGCCCCCAGCCGTCCCGCCCGGCCTTACCCTGGCTGAGGCCGCCTGGCTCCCCGCGCTGCTCCGCGGCCGCCGACGCGTGGGACGTCACACGCCGCGGCGGGCTGAGGGGAGCGCGCCCCGCCCCCACCCGCAGCCCCGCAGGCTCCATCTCCCAATTCCGGTCTCGGGTGCCGGTGCCCCGCGACGTGCCAGACGTGCGAACAGATGATTAGCAATAATTGTTTTCTAATTGGTGGTGGATTAGAGGGTCCGATCCGGTGCTTGGGGCTCCCAAGTGCGACTTCTGGGGAGCCGACTTAACATTTCTAATAAAGTGTGGCTTGCGTGGGCGGGGTGAGCTTAACCGACGTTCTGAAAGGGCTTGCTGGGGTCCGGCGAGGAGTGGCGCCGGGGCGGGAGGGTTAGATAGGGTGCTGCACACTCAGTGAACGTGGTTAAAACACTCCTTTCCTGGTTTGTATTCTACCGTAGACACAGTTTGGTTGTCCGGAACAAGCTGGTTGTGCCGCGCATTTTGTTCGGAGAATGTAGGATAGGTAGCGTCCAACATACACTTCGTGTGAGGTTTTCTACTCTTGTCCATGGACTGGGAAGAGGCAGTACACTTTCGGGTGATGTTTGGGGACTGACTGGAAAGGAGAACAACGTGGGTATGGGTATATTCTTTCAATTACTATTTTTCAGGTTTTCAAATTGCGTGAGAACACTCAAAGTTTTAAAGCTTTTCCCCTAATACTAACAACATATCAGGAATGCACATAAAAGTATTCTCCTCCTGGAGACGATTATTTTGGGAAGATTAAACAAATGGTGAAAACAAGAGGTGGTTATTGAATATAAAAACACATTTAAGGGACTTCTCTGGTGGCGTAGTGGTTAAGAATCTGCCTGCCAATGCAGGGGACACAGGTTCGAGCCCTGGTCCGGGAAGATCCCACATGCCGCGGAGCAACTAAGCCCGTGCGCCACAACTACTGAGCCTGCGCTCTAGGGCCCACGAGCCACAACTACTGAAGCCCACGCGCCGCAACTACTGAAGCCAGCCCGCCTAGAGCCCGTGCTCCACAACAAGAGAAGCCACCGCAATGAGAAGCCCGTGCACCGAAACGAAGAGTAGCAACCCCCTCGCCGCAACTAGAGAATGCCCGCGCGCAGCAACGAAGAACCAACGCAGCCAAAAGTAAATAAATTTATATAAACAACAAAAAAAAACACATTTAAATCAGTGCTTTCTCTTATCACAATTATACTTGATTACATAGAAAAGAAAAAAGACAACATAAATTAACCATAGGGAACTTAAAAAAAAAAATCAGAGGCGTTTAGAACTCCTTGCCTTTCTACACTGGTTCCTTGAACAGCTGTGCACCGTACTTTAATTACGCTGCTGTCCTCAGAACACTGGTGTAACACTCAGAGTTTACAAACATAAAGATAAGTTTTGACTATAGCTCCCTATTTGCTAATATACTACTCATATTTAATGAAAAAGCCAGTTATCTTTAAAGATCTGTTAATTGAAAAATGAAAGCACAGAATGTGCCTTAAAAAAAAAATATGGCAACATAGTGCTTATGTTAAAACGTATTCAATATTCCCAAACCCTTGAATTAAGCAGTTTTAGATAATTGTCTCCTTATAACAGTTTTATGTTGGTAATATAGACCAATATCTTAATTACGGAACTGTTTTAACCTGAGATAATTTTTTTTTTTTTTTGGCTGTGTTGGGTCTTAGTTGCTCTGTGCGGGCCTTCTCTAGTTGCAGTGAGCGGGGGCTACTCTTCGCGTGGTGCACGTGCTTCTCGTTGCGGTGGCTTCTCTTGTTGCAGAGCACGGGCTCTAGGCGGGCTGGCTTCAGTAGTTGCAGCGTGTGGTCTCAGTAGTTGGGGCACGCGGGCTCTAGAGCACAGGCTCAGTAGTTGTGGTACGTGGGCTTAGTTATTCCACGGCATGTGGGATCTTCCTGGACCAGGGCTCGAACCCGCGTCCCCTGCATTGGCGGGAAGATTCTTAACCACTGTGCCACCAGGGAAGTCCCTGAGATAATTCTTGCAGTGGCATATTCACCACCAACAAAATTCTGTTAGTGACATCCTCAAACCATGGAACATTATGTTTTTAGTTTTTTTGGCTGTGCCACGCAGCTTCCAGGGGTCCTAGTTCCCCCACCAGGAATTGAACCTGCGCCCTTGGCAGTGAAAGCAGGGAGTCCTAAGCACTGGACCGCTAGGGAATTCCCTAAAACATGGAACTTTAAAGTTAAAATTATCATCAACTGCTGGGAAGCATAAAAATAACATTACTATTAACAGGGTATGAAAATTAGGTTTTTAAATTAAAAATAAAACCTGGTTTCTGTTCTCCAGGAAATAATATTTCAAATACACAGCTGTCCCTTGGTATCTGTGGGGCATTGGTTCTAGGACTCTTGTGGGTACCAAAATTTGTGGATGCTCAAGTCCCATATACAAAGTGGTCTAGCACTGAGGGCTGACTGTGTAATCATCTCCAGATTAGCTACCAAATTTTTTATATTTAAGATGTGGGGGACAGAAATTAATATCATTTTACGTACAGGTATATTTACCAAGCTCTCAGTCTTCTAAAGATTTAGAAGGCTCGAACTGTAACAAATTTAATGTCATTTAAAGAATTTCATGGAATCTTAGTTTTAAATTATAGAAAACATCACATCTAATTAACTTCTATTACATACAATTTAAAAGAAATACCTTGAGGTGTGTAATTCATGCATTAGGAAGTAGCAGTTTGATTTTCCAATTTGAACTTTTAATTTAAGCCCTGAATGCAATTCTATACAGAATTTCTTGTTCCTTTTCATTTTATACAGATGTTGGAATTTGTTCACACTTCTCTGCTCTTATTTTCATTTAAAACATACCTAATGTTAACTTACGGATACCATGAGTCATACTTTTAGTATCAAAATAAAAAGTTTTATTTATTTAAAAATGTTAAAAACATGATTCCTTTAAGAAAAAAATTCTTACAGTTTTAAATCCATAATAGGATTCAGAGCAATGTTTGTCAATGTTTGAACCACCTGGGGTCTTCTTTAAAACTAAATTTTGGGTCCACCCTAGAGATTTACTGAATCAGAATCTCTGAGGATATGGTCTAGGAATGACTTTTAAAAATTCTGTCAGGGCATTGTTCTTATACTAATGTTTGAGAGCCACTGATTCAAAGTGAAAACCAAGATGTGACCCTGGGTGGTTTCACTAAAGATAGAAAATAATTTAGGAAGTCCAGTCAATCCCATAATGGTCTGTAAGGTAATCTAAGACTGCTGATGTGCTTGACAAAGCATTAAATATTCTTTTTTCCTGCCTCGAAGTTATCTTTTCCATCATGTACATTAAATGTTGATGGAAACACACATAAGGAGTTCCAAGTTCAAGAGCAATGTCAACCCAGTCCCAGATGCATTTCAGTGGGGTTTCCTCATATCCAGCAAATATGGCCGGGTTGGCTAAGAGTCCTCTTGCAACCATCACACCTACAAATTAAAGCACATCACGTTTGTCCACACATTAAGAACTCATGGTTATGGGGTCAAACTCAATGAAAGAAACTGAGAATATTCAAAAATAAAGTGTTATTACAAGGTTTCACAATGCCTCTCTATTAGACTAATTCTTACTAAAGAATTCATTTTGATATTTTTTATAAACCAATTAAGTGTAAATGAACTCACAAGACTTTTTTTCTTATATTTTAAAGACTTCTACATTAAAAAATTAGTTTTCCGGATTTTTTTTAGAGTAAATCTGGATTGTCATAAATTGGGTTTGCTTGAAGTTTACCTGATACTCTCATCCAGCAATAGGTATCACAGGGCTTGGTATGCCAAAGTTGAAGGGGATAATGAAACTGCATAGCAGTCTGGGGTTTCTTTGCCTCCTATGACCACTCTTGGATTCACGAATTCTACAGGCTCTAGTGGTCACTAACTGGATGAGATGGTGGCAGAGAATTAACTGAACTAATTTACCCCAATTAAAATAATCTGTTGTTTCTAAGTAGAAGGATTAACATCATTTTAGTAAATTGCTTGGCTTAAATTGGTAAAACAGGAAAATATGGCTCCATATGAAAGAAAAATAATGAAAATCACATTAACATTATTCTCCCACCCCCACTTTTTAATTTTTCTGCTAATTAAAAAACAAAAAAACTAAAGTAATTATTTCTTACCATCTGTCCCAGTAATATGCCACACATTTTCTGCTTCTTTTAAGCTTCTGATGTCTCCATTAGCAATTACAGGTATAGACATACTTTCCTTAATTATTTTAATGGCCTCATAGTGAACTGGCTGATGTCTTTCTTCAACAGTTCTTCCATGGACTGTAATCCAGGAAACCCCTGTCGCTTCAGCCTTTCGACAAAGATCTACAGTTCTTGTAAGGTCATCATGGATCCTATAATGTCAAAATCATATCTATCTTTTCACAGCGCACAAATCTTAATGCTAACATCAATAAACTAAATATAAAAATATTTCATCTGTTACATTATTTAGTTTAGCTAAGCTATACCATATTATCACCACGTGCTGCTATCAGTGAGGTTTTGTTCAGGAATCAGTTCCCATTCAAGACCTTGAATTTAGCTATTTCACTATTGACAACAATAGGATGACAAATAACTTTTACCCAGTGCTCCTCTCTTTTGGCTTTGATAACTGAAAGATTCATCAAAGTACTATCACAGATTCATTGAAAGGTGCTATCTTAATATTTGCTGTGTATGCTCCAATCTGCAAGTGGGAGAATTATAATAATTTATCTTGAAATATGTTTTTAACCTGTCACCAAAAGACTAATTTTTAGTTTATTTTCTTTTCACTGAAATTTTAGTGCAAATATCATTCCTATTTTCTACTCTTGGTATCAGGAATGTTTCTTAGCATTAGTTAATTAAATAGTACATGGAAAAAGTTGTTTCTCTTGGGAGAGATTTTTTAATAATAAAGGGATATTTTAATTTTTCTTAAAAAATACGAAGAAGAAATTGTTTTGGATTATACATAAAAATTATGGTATCTATTCATTTACTAAATGTTTTGTTTTAACATTTTTATATACTAGATGCCTACTTACTAAGAGTAGACATCTCCACACCTTCAGACAAAAGGAATATTCTTTTATTTCCTTAGTAATGGACTATCTTGTCAGTAGATTAAAATATTATCTTTACCTTATTTTAATAGATACTGAAAATCTGGGGTTTTCCACTTGATTTCTTACTTGTTTCACCATGTCTCGAACAAGCTCTGGATTGTTTATTAAGCAAGCTCCATAACCTTCTGCCAATGCCCACCTTCATAAAGTAAACACAAAAACAAATAAATTGTTATCAGCTGGAAGAGAAGATACAATTCTAAAAGCACAGTAAGTGCATTTATTATTTCTCTACCTAGCAACCTGGAATGGAACCAGATTTTTAAAATTCATAGATCCAACATTTCTAAGTGTATCGAGATTAGGAAAACATGTTCCCAGATCAAGAAATACTTAGGGGAAATGGTTTTCACTGGCAAGTGAGAAAATTAAAGTTCATTCAACCAAAACAGATTTAAGTATTTGTAATTGCAATTACTTCAGATTTTTTAAATTCCAAATTTGATGTTTATTGTACATAACAAGAGGTTTTATTAATCTTAAGAGTAGAAAGATATTTTTGGCTTACAGCATTCCAAAACCACTAAACAGCTTACTGAACTCTCCTAATGAGTATTCAAATATATCTAATCTGATTTGGATTATGCTATACATAAAACCTCGATCTTATTCTTTGAACACATTTTGAATTATTCACAGATAATCTAGTATTGTGCCAGGAAGGTAGGGATATTATCGTCAAAATAAGTACATCCTATCAACACCCAGTTACTCAGACTCAACCAAATAACTATGGTATAGGAAGAAAAGGTAATTATAAGAAGGTTTTCTTATAATTGAAATTAAGTAAGAGAAAACAAGTGATCTCCCAAATCATAGAATCATAGTGTTTAGAGCAAGTTTGTCTGACATAGCAGTAAAAATACATTTTAGGGATTGCCATAAACATCAGTCTCACATAATTACTTATGGATGAGGTTCAAGGCAGATCCACACATAAAAAAAATTCTAGTGTGAGGTGAGACAAAAACTTGTCAAGGGTCTATATATTGTTGTAGCCATCAGAAAATATCTTTGCATGTATGTTTCTAAATAATATTTCCTTATTTTTTCTTGCTTCTTATTTACAGCCCAAGTTCTTTAT
Organism: Balaenoptera physalus; assembly: GCF_965194825.1. NCBI lineage: Eukaryota > Metazoa > Chordata > Mammalia > Artiodactyla > Balaenopteridae > Balaenoptera > Balaenoptera physalus. The sequence continues at coordinate 16,025,722 of NC_138887.1, forward strand.
CTCTATTTCCTTACTTTTTAATTTTTGGAATACCAGAATGATAGTTTACCATGTTCACATAGTTTTTCCTAATCTTTCTGAAAATTCTTGCAACTTCTTTGAGCTTTACCTCTGAGGACAACCACAGTTAATGTCTATTCCATTCGCATAAGGACAGACTATACGAGCAGCATCAGATAAAATTCTTGCATCATTAGCAGCAAACTGAACAATCAATGGGCAATCACCTGATAAAACGAATAGCTCAACATTAAAATTCACAGAAACACACACACGTACACGAGATACCAAATTCTAATGTCTGCACAGGATAAAGTAACAATAACTATTTTTAGCCTAAGAAGCATCTGAACAAGATAGCATTAAAATAATTTAAAATATTTTAAATTACATGCAATTTAGATTTGGTACAAATTCAAATAGTAAAAAATTTGGTAAAATGAAAAGTACAACACTCTTGCCAAACAGACCCCTTTCCCAAAGGTGGGACTTAGCTTACTGCATTCTAGAACAATTTTATGAATACCTATAAAATTTAAGCAAATGTGAACATTCTATGTACGTTGCTATCCACATTGTGTTTTCCCCTGGATGTATCTGGGACCTGTATTCAGACCTATTTTCCTCTTTTTAGTGGCGTATTCCACTGTGATGAATGGACCATAGATTATTTTTCATTTGCAGCTCTTGCAAACAATGCTGCGATGAAGATACTCCATGTACATGCTTTTGTGAGTATATTCATGAAGTAAATTCCTAGGAGTATAACTGCTGGGCAGGCATCTAACATTTTGAAAGATATTACAAAATCTTCTTTCAAGAGTTTACCGATATAGATATACACCAATGTGGATGACAGTTTTGATTTCCTTACAACTTATCCTACACTGTATACCCAACAGCATATTTTTTTATTTGTAGCCTCTCTCTCCACATTCTTTGCGTAGTTCTCTATGTACAATTTTTCTTTTAGTTGCTCCTTTTTTCTTATTATTTAAATTAAAAAAAATAAAACAAAGAAATTAGCTCTGCTATCTATCATAAACATCAAAAATATTATAAATATTTTCCCCAGTTTTTCATTTGTCTTTAGAATATCTGTGCTCTTTTTTTATATATAAAAGTCTAAATTTTAACATAGCCAAATGTATCAGAGCTATCCTAGGTTTTAAAGGACACATTTTTCTCATCTTTGGGTGTTATAAATTCTGAATAGATGTATTTTAACTTTTCTAAAGTTTTTTTTGAGGACTACCTGTATGAGATTCACTGGGTGTTAACCAAAATGCAGATTTCTGGGTATCGCTCTAGTTCTACTGACTCAGAATTTCTATGGCAATCCACTGATTTACAGGATTATCTAAGGGATAGGAGAATTTGCTTTTTCCTGAGGATGTAGGTAGGGTGCTTTCTCCTTTGTAACTCAAGAGAGTTATAAAATTTCAATCTAACAACCATTTATTGGTCAAATATATTTTCAATGCTGTGGTAGAAGCTGAGGATACAAATCAACAAGAAAGAATTCCAACCCTCAAGAAGCCCATAGTCTAGTGGGAGAGACAGGCATGTGAGGAGGAAATTACAGTACAGTAGGATTAAGTACAACAAAAAGCCAGGGCTTACGAGACAGGACATGAATGGAGGGTGATTAGGCAAGTTCCTTGGTCACAGTTTTAGAGCATTAAGAAGCACGAACTGTCCTTTCCCAGGGGGACAGGGATACGGGGATAGGCCTGACTAAGAAGGACATTCTAGGTAGAGAAGTGTGAGAGATTAGGGCATGTTCAGGGACTTAAAATAACAGTATTTTGAAGAATAAAGTTGGTGGGCCATGGAACTACTACTACATCAACTAATGGAAGATAAAGCTGCAGAAGACGTATTCAGAGGCCAGATCATGAACAACTTTCTATATTATCCACACGTGCTGGAATTTTACTCTTTATATCAGTGGCTCTCAATCTTTAGCAAGCTCAGAATCACCTGGAGAGCTTTTTAAAACAGATTGCCCGACACATACCCAGAGTTTCAGATTCAGTAGGCCTGCGGTGGAGTCTGGAATTTCCATTTCTAACAAGTTTTCAGATAATGCTGATGTTAAGTGGTCTGGGAAATCACACTTTGAGAACCACTGTTTTAGGCGATGAGAGGTCTAAGGAAGATTGTGAGCAGGGAGAAGAAGTGATCAAATTTACATTTTAGAGAGGTCACTTGGGGCTGTCTGGAGGGTAGTTTGGAATGGGATAAGACTGGAGGCAATGAGATAGGAATCTAACCTAATAGGCTAGGTGAGAGAATGGGGCTGACTAAAACTTCAATATATTATCCATAGTTTACAGGGTACTGAATAAAAACATATTGTAAAAAACTTATAAAAACCATAAGAAACTGAAAGATTTTAAAATAAAATCTCCAAATTGTGTTGTCTCTGATTAGACAAGAGTGTTGAGTTTTGTTGTTTTGTTTTTAAAGTTTTACAAAGGCAGCAAACTCTAGCTTTCACATACCTTGGTTTGTGGTAAATTCACTGTCTCTGGCTTTTATAGATCTGATAAAATCAGCAGCAACTATCATTGGCGTATAGCACAGATCGCAACTGTATTTTCTTACCAGTGTTCTAAAAGCCAACCTGAGAGCATATAAAACTTTAATTAGGCATTTAGAAAGCACCATAATCAGAGTTTAATTTAGTCAATTATTAAATATTTAATATTTATTAGAGAAAAGTTCTGCCTATGGGAAAGTGCAGTAGATGTACTCTTCCCTATTCCTCCTGCTTAGTATAACTAAAAACTCTGGATATCATATACAAAACAAACATAAGGAAACTCTGAAAGGTGGCGAGAAGAGAGCAGGCAGGCTAGTGACCTTGAGCAGGACCTAAGGAACGACAATGGTGAGTTCCCTGGGTTTTCTTTTTGCCTCAAATATCCCAGATTTGAACCTGAAGAAGCTGGCAACCTGGAAATAGCAATGGGTGCAGACAAAAACAGCCCCAGCAAAAACCTGCTCTCTCTAGCCAAAGCACCAAGAAAGGGGCAGCCTAGCAAGCTTTTATATAATAATGGCTCTACTCCAGCCCAACACCAGAGAAAAAACTGTGGCCCTCACCTCCACAAGTGAAGGTCGAGTGGGGAGCTTACACTTGTACCGTTCCAAAGCTGTCACAAAGTTCTCCAACACCCCTCCATGGTAGTGTTAGAGAAGGCCAGGTAGGGAGCTGGGACTTTAATCCCTGCCGGCCAGTAACAAGGAGGGTATCAGTGGAGACCATGTGGGGAGCCTGGAATTCCACACCAACCCTGCAGCAGTGAGGTGCCCTTCTCCCTTCCTCCGGGAGTAGTGTTAGAGAACGCTTAGTGAAGAGCCAGGACTTTCATCATTGCCCAGCAGTTACCAGGCTACCCCCTGCATGGGGAGCTGGAACTCTCACCCCTGCTCAGCAGTAATGAGGAGCCTTGTGACCCCGGGGTGTCAAAGGAGACCAAGTGGAAAACCTAGGCTTCTACCTCCACCTGAGAGTAATGAGGTGGTGCTTTCTCATCCTTCCCCTGCTGTGGTGGTGTCAGAAAAAGCTAGTTAAAACAGAAGTTTCAATATTCAGAATCAATCACTGTAATCCATCATATTAACAGGCTAAAGAAAAAAAAATCACATGATTGTATCAATTGATGCAGAAAAAGCACTGGACAAAACAGCATTCATGATTTTTAAAAAAAGCCTCTCAGAAAAACAGGAATAGAGGGAACTTTCTCAACCTGATAAAGAACATCCACAAAAAATTCTACACTTAATATTATATTAGGATTTTTATATATATTTTCCGTAAGATCTTATGGAAAAACCCAAATGAACTTTTTGGCCAACCCAATTATAGGTGAAAGAATACTTTCCCCCCAGATCAAGAACAAGGGAAAGATGTCTGCTCTCATCACTCTTATTCAGTACAGTGCTGCAACTTCTAGTCAGTGCAATAAGGCATGAAAAAGAAACAAAAGGCATCTGATGGAAAGGAAGAAGTAAAACTATCTCTACTTGCAGATGACATGATTGTCTACTTAGATAATCCTAAGGAATTTGTAAGAGGGATGTCCTAGAACCAATAAGTAAACATAGCAAGTTCACATAATGTAAGATCAACACACAAAAAGCAATTTTACTTCTATACACCAGCAATGAACACATGGACACTGAAATTAAAAGTACCATAACTGAGTGTAAGCCTTACAAAATATGTACAGAATTTGTACGCTGAAAACTATACGACACTGATGAAAGAAATCAAAGAAGATCTAAATAAATGGAGAGACATACCGTGTTCATGAGGAGACTCAACACAGTAGGGAATTCAGTTCTCCCCAAATTGATATGCATTTTTCATACAATTCTTATGGACAATCCAGCAGGATTTTTTTGTAGGTATAGAAAAGATCATCCTAAAAGTTATTTGGAAAGGCAAAGGAACTAGAATAGCTAAAACAATTTTGAAAAAGAAAAGTGGGATTTATTAAGTTTATTTAATTTCAAGACATTATACAGCTACAGTAATCAAGACTGTGTGGTATTGGTAGAGGGACAGACACATAGATCAATGGATTAGAACAGAGAATGCAGAAGAAGAACCATACAAACATGCTCAACTGAGTTTTGATGAAGATGCAAAAGTAATTCAATAGTGGAACGATAGCCTTTTCAACAAATGGCGCTGGAGTAATTAGACATCCACAGGCAAAAAAACAAAAACAAAAACAAACAAACCTCAGCCTAAGTCTCACACTTACACAGATATTAATTAAAAATTATGAACTTAAATGTAAACCATAAACTATAAGACTTTTAGAAAAAACATAGGACAAAATCTTTAATATCTAGAGCTACATAAAAATTTCTTATACTTGACAACAAAAGCACAATTTGCAAAAGGAAAAATTGATAAAATGGACTTCATCATTAAATAAAAACTTTTGCTCTGCCAAAGACCCTGTTAAGAGGATGAAAAGACAAGCTACAAGCTAGAAGAACACATGTGCAAACCACATATCTGACAAGAGTAGTATCTAGTATAGAGAATTCTCAAAACTCCAGAGTAAACACAACAGCAACTACAAAAAACCAAACAATCTGATTCAAAAATGGGCAAAGGGCTAGAAGAGACATTGTGCCAAAGAAGATATACAAATAGCCAATGAGCACATGAAAAGATGCTCAACATCACTAGAAAAATACAAATAAAAACCACAATGAGATAATTCACATCCATTAGGATGGCTATTAAAACAACAAAAAACCCCTGGAAGACAACAAGTGTTGATGAGAATGCTGAGAGACTAAACTCTTGTGTACTGCTGGTAGGAATATAAAATGGTGTAGCTGCTATGGAAAATAGCAGGGCAATTCCTCAAAAATTAAAAATAGATTTGTCATATGATCTAGCAATTCCACCTCTGGGCATATACCACAAAGAATGAAAGCAAGGTCTCAAAAAGATATTTATATATCCATGTTCACAGAAGCATTATTCCCAAGAGTCAAAAGATGGAAGCAACTCAAGCTGGGATGAATGGATAAACAAAATGTAGTTTATACATACAATGGAATATTATTCAGCCTTAAAAAGGAAGGAAGTTCTGATACATGGTACAACATGGGTGAACCTCGAGGATATTATGCTCAGTGAAATAAGCCAGTCTCAAAAAGACAAATACTGTCTGACCACTTAGATCATATACATACCAGGCAGTTGGCAGCATGAGGACTCCAGCCCGGATCCTGGTCCCAAAGCTAGGCGTCTGAAGATCCCATGTGGTGGGGTGGTCTTACTTTTAAGAAGTCAGAGCATAAAAAGGAAATCACACCTGAGCTCATTAACCATTTAACAATACTTACTTTGAATATCGCACCATTGGGGCGCAGACTTTTACCAGCTGCCCAGAATGAAGCATTTCTATTGGATCTTTTTTTCTTTCTTGACATGTTGTGGTTTTCATGCAGTCACTCTTCATAAATACAGATTTGTTTCAAATCTGAAAAAGATAATCAGTTTGTGTAGAGAAAAGGCACTTTCACTTGATGAATCCCATCATTCTTACAATTTCAATTGCCAAGAACATGTATTTTTCATCAGGTTTGTGGGCTTAGGAATCTTCTTAGCTTCTTTTCACAGTATCAAATGGGATACTACTGAATTCTGCCTCTATTTATAAATCACAGATAGTTTTCAGCACACTGTGCAATTATGACGTTTATATTCTGTACAAATTACCCTTGTTCAAGTCAAACACTAACAGTTTTGAATTCTATACTTAACCCACTATTGTAACATTTTCTGCTCAAATTTATAAATGCTCAGGATGTGGAAAACCACAAGATAGCTTCCTAGAATACACATTACGATTTTCCATGTTACTTTTTAGATTTTCCATTTTACTTTGTTTGGCATTGATTAACCAAGAAATTTGATTTGAATCATTTCGTATATAGTACTGTGTATGTCTGGCACTTCGAAATACCTTGTTTTATCCAGGAAAGTTAAATGGCAGTAACAGAACAACTTTAAGTAGTCAGCATTTCAAAAGATGTACTGGTTTATTTATTTATTTATTTAACATCTTTATTGGAGTATAATTGCTTTACAAATGTTGTGTTAGTTTCTGCTGTATAACCAAGTGAATCAGCTATATGTATACATATATCCCCATATCCCCTCCCTCTTGCATCTCCCTCCCATCCTCCCTATCCCACCCCTCTAGGTGGTCACAAAACACCGAGCTGATCTCCCTGTATATAAGAATATGTTTATTCTTATTCTCAAATCCTATTCTTTTTATTTGAATCAGAAGGCAAACAAACCTTTATTATTTTTAAGCATTTAAATGTTTCATGAACATCGTTTCATGAAAATCTCAATTGTAATCAGATAATTGCATAGTAAATCACTATTATACCCAAAGAGGGACAAGTGATTAAATTAGGTAATTCCTGTGTTTTATAGTTGCTATACTGTACTTAAAATCCTATCATTTCATAGTGTTGGCTGCTTTCCATATTCCAATTTTGGCCTTACCAACTTAAAAACAAATATGGGCCAACTGTAGAAAGGTCTAATTGCTCCACATGCAATTTTTTGCTTGGCTAATCCTGAAAGTACTGTTATAACCTAAATATAAACCAATAATTTCAATTTCCTTAGGTAGAATGTACAGGTGGAATAAGATTAGCTAGTTTTGGGCTTCCCTGGTGGCGCAGTGGTTGAGAATCTGCCTGCCAATGCAGGGGACGCGGGTTCGAGCCCTGGTCTGGGAATATCCCACATGCCGCGGAGCTACTAGGCCCATGAGCCACAGCTACTGAGCCTGCGCGTCTGGAGCCTGTGCTCCGCAACGGGAGAGGCCGCGACAGTGAGTGGCCCCCGCTTGCCACAGCTAGAGGAAGCCCTCGCACAGAAACGAAGACCCAACACAGCCAAAAATAAAATAAATAAATTAAAAAAATAAAAAATAAAAAAATAAAAAGGGGTTTGCTAACGTTTAAAAAAAAAAGCTAGTTTTACTGATCACTGTTCATCACTTTATCACTGTTATTGACTTAATAAAAATTTAGAGAGTTACTAGCTTATTTTTTTAAACAAAAATTCATGATTAGAAAGATGTAAGCCACCTACATAGGTAAAGTATAAAGCAAAAGAAAGGTAGTTGCCTTTTCATGAATCAAACCTGTCTCATCTCCCTTGCATTCCAGACCCTGGTTATGCCATCACCATCCATCCCTACGCACTGAAGTCAGAAACTTGGGGCTTGTCCTTCACTCTCCATCTCCTGCAGGTGTGTCAACTAAGTGGTACCTTTAAACCTTGAGCCCATTTTCACTGGCTCACAGTCTCTGTACTCATAATCCCCCATCCTGATGACTCTGACAATCTTCTCGGAATCCCAGTTGATCTTCTTTTTATTCATTCAACAAATATCAAGTTTCTGCTACATGTTGGGAACACAGATGAAAATATATTTTCTGTGTCCTTGAAAATGTATTAGACAAACTTACACAACACAATAATGCTAATACACACACTCAAACACAATTTAAGCACTGTAGAAATAACTGTCTAGAGAAGTGAGGGAAGTCAACGAAGGATGAAGGAAATCTTGAGCTGACACTACATGGGAGATGGGGAAGTGTCCAGTTACAGAGAACACGTATAAAGCCACAGCAGCATGAAAATGCTTGATGTTTTCAGTGAACCATTAACAACAGTTCAGCATTACTTGAGTTGTAACTAGACTAGAAAGGGCATGAGAGGGCCTATACACCAGGTTAAGATATTTTAGATTTTAAACTGTAGGGCCTTGGTTCTCAGCCATTTTTCCTCCTCTGTGGGTGATTTTTACATATGCACTCAACATGTTAACTTGTGCAAATGACATACTTCCCTGGGCATATATTTTTGTGTAAGTTGTTTGTCTCTCCTTGTATACTAGTTGTAATTGAAAAATTTTAGCAGAGAAATGACATGGTCAGATTTCTGATTCAGAAAGATTTTGATGGAGGGGTTAGGGCTATTGGTAAAATATCAGTAAGGAGGCCACTGTAGTAGACCAAGCCGTGCGTAATGAGTATCTGACCTGGGACTCCAGGAATGAGGATAGAGGAAAGGGAACACATTTAGGAGCTATTTAGAAATAAAAATAAACTAGCAAGACATTTACAAGGTGGAAATCACCTGATGACAGCACGTGTTGTGTAATAAGAAAGAATTCTAGGATGATGTGTACACTTTCGGCTTTAGAGACTGGGCGGATGGCCATTCCAATCAGTGAGACAGAGAACTAGAAGGAGGAACAGGCTTTGGGAGGGAAATGAGTCCACGCTTGGGCACATTGAAGTTGAGGTGCTCAGGGGATTTCCAGGTGGTGATGCCTCGTAACTGGTTATATAGATATGGTACTAAAGAAAAAGCTAGAGATAAGTCTTTAACCTTTAGGTAATATGTCGAAACTAAAAACATGGACAAAGTACTTATGGATGCCATATCTTGTAGAAATCCTTAGAAGCACCAACATTTAAGTAAAAGGGGAAAAAAAAAGAATGTAAAGGAGACAGAGAGATGAACTCTGGAGCTGGGAGGAATAAATCTGAAACGTGATATTCAAAAGTTAAGAGAGGGAATAGTATTACGAAGGAGGGAGGGGATAAACATCTTAAACATCACGGAAGAGTTAAGTAAAGAGTAAAAAGTGTCCAATGGCAACTAGGTCACTGTGACTTTAGCAAGAATAATTTCACTCTTATTCATTCTTTTGTTGCTGTTGTTAAAATAATTTTTATTGTTCTTCTTCCTGCTGGTTATGCAGGCAGCCACAAGTGGTGCATACATGAGAGCTTTCCCTTCAGGGCTTCATGACTCGACTTTAAATGAAGTTTTCTTTATTTTCACATTTCCCTCTTTTGATCAAGATCTTTCCTCAAAAGCATTGCTGATCGAGTCAGGTTGTCCATATTTAGTGGTTTTTGTCCCTTGGTACCAGGAAGAGCGTTTCCTGATTGTCATGTCCCACGTCAGAGGGAAAATGCATACCGATTGGAAACCACTGAAGCCACGTTTGAGTAACAAGGAGGAGCATGAGGAAGAACACTCAGGAATTTCCCATCTAAAGTCTATATTCCATCTAGGTTGTAAGCACTGGAGATCATCTTGAAGCACTGAGCTAGAGTCACCCTATTGGGTAAGCTGTTTCTACAAACGTTTAACAGGCAACAAATACAGAGCTTAAAAATAATTATGCAAAAAGAGTAATTATGCAAGGCAGAGTTAAAAGTAATATGACAAGTCCAGTTTGTATGATGGTACCCAGCTAAATAGATCAAAAGACCATAGAGTATCAAGGGGAATTTGTTGTAACCAGTGCACTGTTCCCTGACCTTGTGTAACTGAACTTCTACCTCTCCAGAGGTATTTATCCATGTGCAACAGGTGGTAGTTATTCATTCTTGTAGTCCCAGTACATGGCACAAAGAAGGCCTCCCTTAATACATATTTGCTGAATGAATAAATCAGTAGTTCTTAATCTTGGTTGTACATTAGAATGATCTGATGAGATTTTAGGAAGCAGGATGCCCAAACCATACCCCAGAGCAATTACATGTGAATCTCTGGGCATAGGATGCAAGCATCAGTGGTTGTTAAAGCTCTCCAGGTGATTTTAATGGGCAGCCAAGCTTGGGAATAAACAAATCCACATCCTCCAAAGCACCTGGTAATACTGTTTGTTTAAATGGGTTTCTACCTACCTATTAGCTCCTTTGGGATAAGACAGGGATTGAGTCTAATGTTTGTACACTCATGCTGGTACATATAATAGAGACTCAAAACTCTTCATTGAATGAATGAATATTATGCAACTTTTCTAAAAATTTTCAATGTAAAAGCCAGGGAAGGAAAAACAATCTAAAATTCAAAGATAATGCTTATTCATCATTAATATTAAAAAATTATTAAAGTCAAATTTTGTGTATTATAGATAATGAAACCTAATGTGAATCTCAGCACACTGCCCTTGGCAATTTGTGAGACCTCCATTGAGAATATTCAATCCTATTCACACCGTGATTGAAATCAAACAAAGTATATTAGGGAAGAACCTCTGTGACAAAGAGAAAGCATAATGCAGTGTACTGAGACATACTTGAGTTGTTACGAGCATCTAATATGTTCGAAAGGCCTTTGGCACAGCTAAGTACTACTATCACATTCTCGAAAATCCGTTAGCTGAATCAAGAAAAACTTTAGCTCTGGCACTGGGAAAAATAGGTTCCCTGCGTACATACTTACTGTACACGAAGGAAAAGTCAACGTTTCTTTTTACGTTAGAAATGCTTAACCTTCTTGCACACGTGTGGTTGACCTGTTAACTTACTAGTATTTATCGTGGGAGAAATACAGGTGAATACTGCCGATGTAACAGCGGAGAAGATATAACGGGAACTAACCTGATGATTTTACAGCTCCAATACTGTTAGTTGAGAGATGGAAAATCCATCAATTTGTAACAAGTAAAAGTCTGGCGTCGCTCAGGACACGTGGCTGAAACTAAGCGGTAGAAAAAGCCTAAGGTCACTGTCTCATGGGAGGGTAGGCAGAGACTGAGTCCCACTTATCTATTCCTGGTTCAGTCTTCCTACTTAAACGACTCTCGGCTCTCCCTAATTCTCCCCACTTTCATCCCTGGCAACTTTCCTCCCCAAGCTTTTCCCGCCTGCCTTTATCCCAAGAACGCGAAGCAAGGGATGTGATAGATACAGGTGGGTAGCTATTAACGCCCGCCAGCTGTGCTTGTGGCGTGCACACGAAGCTACCAGAAACCTCCGTTCTCTTCTAGTGCCTCCATCGAGAGGTCCCGTTCTCAGGTTAAATACTTGCTTTAGAGGTGAGCGCTGCGGCCACGTTCCGGCGCTCACCTTCTCTTCCGCCCAGGGAACGCCGCCCGCCCCAGGAGTGCGGCAGGAGACGGAAGAAAGCGCCGGCCCCACGACCTCGGCTTCCCTGGTGCGCTGGGCCCTCGGCGCCCACCTACTCTGAGCCCCCACGCCGCTCCCAGCCAGGGTCGGTCCACCAGCTGCAGCAGAATGCAATCTCCAGGACAGCCGGGAGCCGCGGGCTGGGCGGAGCTGGCGGCGCCGGGATTCTGCGTCATGACCTGGGCGGGGCGCGCCGCTGCTGACGCCATCTCCCCGGCACCTGCCAACATGGAAGGTGGCGACGGCGGACTCGCTCTGCCTGGCCGTCCGGCTCTGGGCTCCGGAGCGGCTGCAGCGACTGTCCGGGAGCTCTTGCAGGACGGTAAGGAGTCGGGGTCTGGCCGGGCCATGGGGTTGGGGGATTGTCCTGCTCCGCACCTGGGCCCAAGTGGTGGACTCAACCCTAAGCTTTGCAGAAAGTTTTCCTGTCTCGGCGTGACCACTCCCCTCCGCCCGGCCCCCTGGCGTCTGGGTGCTGGCCTAGCCAACCTGTTTCTCCAGGGACTTGCTGTCCCCTTCCCTTCCGGGTGTCCTGGGGACACCTGATTTCTGGAGGCTCCTCATTTCAACTCTGCCCTCCACGCTCCTGGGCCTTCGCTAATGTCCCGAGTTCCCGCCCCCGTTGACCCACTGCTACCGCAGTTCTTGACCAAAGGGTGAAGCGTTTGATTCCATGAGAAGTGTAAGACCTAGAGCAGATTACAAGCGCTTGATGAAGGGGGTCTCATTTGTAGGTAGAGTTGGAAACATCCCCCTGTTAATAAATTTTTGGACTGCACAGGTGGCCCCACTTACAAGCTCGCTTTTTTTTTTTTTTACAAGTCGTTTATCCACAGCCATACGTGGGGGAGGGTTCGGAGCATTCATTCAGGCTGGGATTAACTATATGTATTGAATATAGCAATCAAGTTTATTGATAGTTTTGGATAGAAGTTTCTAGAAATAAGAAGATAAGTTAGACATAGTACATTTGAGAAACACATAAAATTGTATTAATGAAGTTAACATGCCTCAAACCTCTTTTCTTTCAGAATAAAGTTCAAATTTCTAAGATCCTTCTCATCTGTTCTTAATTTTCTTCCCTAATCTCCATCACGTTCAACCTTGTATTAAAATAATTAGTGTACTTAATCTTTTCTACTTCATTGTAAAACCCCTTTTTATATTCTGCAGAGTTAATAACAGTACCTTGCCTACAGTAGGTGCAGAGTAAGTGGTTTTTAAAAATTGAACATCACAGTAAAGAAGCATACGCACACATATGTAGACCAAAATAGGTTATAAACGAATGAAATAAAGTTCTAAAGTACTGTTTGTTTTCTGTGTTGTATGTTTTATTATTGCCCTTAATTCCTTGCTTTCTGATTATAATTTACATACTTTTGTAAAAAGTTACTATTGATGTTTTCTGAACTAGATCATATTCTCTAGGTTAGGATCTCTGGCTAATGTATCTTTGTACCTTAATTTAAATTCAGGTTAACCAAGTTTTGAGCTCCTGATATATACGCAATTCCCACCCTCAAGTAGCTCACCATTTTGGTAGGAGAAATAGTCCTGTAGAGTTATAAAGGTAGGCACCGTAATATAGTGTTGTAAGGGTAGCAGTAGAATTGTATACGAAGTAAAACATTAATACAAAAGAGGATGATAACTGGGAGTGGTTTAAGGGAGTGTCAGGAAAGGCTTTCTAGGTGGAGTTGGTTTTGAGGTGTAAATAGGACTCTCCCAGGTGAAGTGGAGGAAACAGTACATGCCGCGCATGGGTATTTATTTCAGTTGGATGCATTCCAGGAATTGTAATCAGGTTTTGGCGGGTAAACAGTCCCCAATTCTGCTGTCTGTATTTTCCTATTTGGTTCTTTTTCCCATCTTCCACAATAATTATTTCAATCTACTCTTTTCAAACCACTCCCTTCAAGCTCAACAAATGGTTTTCAAGTTCCCTAAAAAAAAAAAAAAAAAAAATAAGAATCTATTAGATATGCGCTTCTTCCATTTCTTGCGGTTAAACCTATAAACTAAGCCTGAACCTGCAGTCATCCTTTCCTCCTTCTTTTCTGTTGTATTTTCAATTATAAAAGAAGTGAAGTCTCCATTCCTTCCTAAGGACAGTCCCTCCCCTTGGTGCTCTGGATTTTCTTCCTGTCTCCTCAAGGACCCAGTTACCCTCATTCTATGCCATTGAAATCGCTTTGCCAAGGTCTCCAGTGACTTTCTTGTGGATAAATCAAATGGACACTATTTTGGTCCTTATCTTACTTGAACTTATGAAGGGTTTGAATCTTTTCTCGAAATACTTGCCTCCATGTGCCGTGTTCCATTTTTTTTTAAAATTTCCTAATTCTCTAAATGTTCTTTTTCAGCTTTCTTTAGATGCTCGTCGTCTTCATTTCGCCCCTAATTCAGTGGTTCACTCCACTCTTCCCTCCCACAACATTCCTAAGGAATTAAACATTTCCATCAGTAACAGTGATCCACTGTGTCAGGGGTCTGCCAGTGATAGAGGATAGGATTGATAGAGTTGGTCAGCGGATGCGTAGTTTGAAATTTTGTGAGGTGTTTCTGATGTGCCTCCTATAGGCATGAGAAAGCTAAAAGAGAAGCATGAAGGACAGTCTGTCTTCAGATGCCAAATCCAATGGCCAGTATTCAGCCTTCATTGTGTTTGATCTTTATAAGATCTTCGACACTACTGACTTTCTTTAAGCTGTCCCTTTTGGTTTTTTGCCATTCTCTCCTGTTTTTCTTTCTCTCTGAATGCTTAATTTCTTTGATTGCTTTCATTTCTTCTATCTACCCCAAAATTTTGGTGTTTTCCTGCTTCTGAACTCTGTCATTCCCATTTTCCTTTTTTTGTGCATTCTAAAATGTCTTCCTAAATCATCTGGTCTTTTTTTCATAGTTTGAAAATTAATATCTATACAGATATACACATATGGCCCTTACCTCTCTTCTGAGCTATAGAACCATTCTCTACTGGACACTTCTGTCTTGACAGTGAACAAGCACTACTAATTCTACATATAAAAATCTGCATATGAACAAATAGTGTAGGTTCTGCACATGAAAAAGTGAAATGAATTTTTTTTTTAACCCCTCTCCTCTAACCTTTTCCTCTGGTAGTCTCTGTTACCATTAATTGTATTAATTATTAATTGTGTGTGGTAAGTTAGATGTGTGCTTGTTCCCACGTAGCTTAGATGTGTGCTTGTTCCCATGTAGGTTATCAGTTCCTTGGAGGCAGGGGTACATTCATCTTCATTTTTATACAAAGATTCCTGGTGGACTACTTCATGCAAAACTGAATTCCCTATGTCAGTTAATCAAGAAACTTGGGAATCATCCTTTAATTCTTGGTCTACCTAATCACCCATCTTTCAGCTTGTCTCTTTAAGTCCTGTACATTATAGTGTCTGAATATTTGTCAAATTTGTCACTTCCTTGACAGTCTTACTGCTACTATCTTAGTCTTCATCCTGTCACTTGGGCTGTTAACATAGCACCTTACTGGCCTCTGTGGCTCTATTCCATGGGTGTGTTGGTAAATTAGCATCCTGGGAAAATAGAAGCCCTGATTTTGTAGTGTATGCTAATTTTCATAGTGTAAATACCCTTACCATGGTCAATTTTAAGATACCTACATGTGATGTCAACTGTTTCACACAATTCCTGAGAGATTAGCAGTTGGCTGTCAGGAGCCAATCCGAGCCAGCCCCAGCACACCACCGCGTGGCTAATCCCTTTTCAATCATCCTCCATACAGCTGCCAGAAGCTGTTCTACAACACAAGGCTAACAGAGCTCTTTCTTGGCTTTAAAACCTTAAATGGGAAATAGTCTGAACATTTTGGATATTTTACCAGCCTCTTTTCAAACTACACCCCAACCTTCCTTTGGAACCTCAAATCCTATCATTCTTTACCCTTTCTGCCCAACACACACTGTGATCTAGACATACTTAAGTCAGTATTATCCTTATTCCTCAAAATATGCCATTACATTTGCTGCCTCTAAACCTTCCTTCTTGGAATAGCCTTCTCCATTTATCTGCCTGACAGGATTCTTAATTCTGAGAACTACTTGGCAAACTCGAAGGAAATGGGGTTCTAAGAATTAAGGCCAAAGTAGCAGTTTCCTTCTTTCACTCCACTACACTTTGAGAGTAGTCAAGAATGAGTCTTTGCTTTTAGCAGAATGATACTTGCAGCTGATACACGGATTAATTCATGCATTCAACCAGTATTGAACATCTGTCATGTGTCAGGCATTGTTCAGGCTCTATGGGTGTGGTAGTACACAAAACAAAGAACTTGCCCTCATGGAGTATACATTATAGTGGATATAGACAATTGAAGTTTTCTTATAAGTACTCTATTTTATAGCTTGTTAGTTTCATAATCTCTGTCAAGGCAGTCTTACGTATATCTGCCATATGGCTAGGAGATAATTGTTTATACCTACATTGACTTCACTTCTGTGTATCTATTTTTCATTCATAATTCTCTCCACTTTCGTTCCACCCACAAATTTGTGGATTTCTGTACAGAAAGATATCTTCTTAACATCTAGCATCACTTCTTGTTTTAAAATTTTTATTTATTTAATTTTTGGCTGTGCCGCGTGGCATGTGGGATCTTAGTTCCCTGAGCAGGGATCGAACCCGTGCCCCCTGCGATGGAGGCGCGGATTCTTAACCACTGGACTTCCAGGGAAGTCCCTTTTTTTTCTTTCTCTTAGGGGTCTACTTTAAACATGGTTTCTCTTTCCATTTACTTATTTCACCCATAAATCCAAAATTTCAGTAATACCTGTAAGTTTGCATTTGCCTACTTCTCTTACAATTTCAGATTCACTTTATTATAATAGTATTTGTGCATCAGTCTGGAGATGCTGGAGACCATAATTATCAAATACAGTCAGTTTTCCTATTGTCATTGTCAGTGACCTTGTTTTTTTGTGTTAAAAGCTGTGGTTAGTAGTTTTTTTTTTCTCTTCAATCTTTTGCTCAATATTTTCCTTTTGACTCACTGATTAAAAACTAGCTTTTAGGAATATGCATAGCAGTCCAGAGCGTGGGATCTGCAGGTACACTGCCTGGGTTCAAACAGTGAGGTTGCACAAGTTGCATGTCCTGTCTGTGCCTGTCTCTTCACCTGTGAAATGGGGAGAATGATAGTTCCAACAGGGTTGTGTGAACATTGAATGAGTTAGTACGTATAAAGTGCTTATATCAGTGCCTGACGCGTAGTAAGTTTGTAGTGAATTTTACCAGTCTCTTCTGCTGTTGCTACCTCCTCTTCCTTCTCATTTACAACAGAAAGCCTTTTCAGTACTTTCTGGTGTATAGAAAGACCTCAAAATATGTTAACTATGATTATAATTGTTCTGTTGTTTAATATCTGTGGTTTGGTGCAGTGTAATTAATAAGGATTTTTTCTTGTTTTTTTCCCAGAGTGTTATAGTGATTTTTTAAATGAAGACTTTGATGTAAAGACTTATACTTCTCAATCTATTCATCAAGCTGTAATTGCTGAACAACTAGCAAAACTTGCCCAAGGAATCAGTCAGTTGGATAAAGAACTGCACTTACAGGTAATTCCAATTTTCTGGATCATACAATTTATTCAACCCAGAGTGATAATATATCATTTTTATAATCCTTTTATTATTTAATCTAAATGCATATTTACATGAACAAATGTATATTTTTCAAGTATATCTTTGAAAAGTTTTCTGTAAACTACTTTTTGTTATTTGAAAAATGGATATACCCATCTCTCCAAAACCTTTTATTCATACTTTGTTTTCATCATCTTAACTGATATGGAGAGAATATAGGTAGGCAAAAAATAGGATGTCTTTGATAAAGATAATAGAAAATGGAATTTTCGAAGCAGAACAGTGTGAATAAGAAAAACTGGGATGTTCCGATCAGCAGTTCACACTTTATGAGTACAAAATGTAACATTTGATGAAATTACAGAAAGTTGGTAAATTTGTGGTGGATAGAACACAATGAGGGGAGTTAGGAGATAGGTCCGAATCTCAGTTGTGCTGTTACCTTTCATATCATGTAATGCCTTTGAGTCTTGCTTTTTTTTTTAAAAAAAGGAGAAAAACCTATGGAATGGGTTGGAGTGAATAAGGGGGAAGAGGAGATTGTAGTAGAAAATCTTGAAGGTTCCTTCCTCTTCTAAAATTCTGTGATTTTTATAGGGTGGTTTTATGGTGTACTTCCTAGTGTTGCCTTTCTTTCTGAGTAGGCACTTAAATATTTAAATGAATGAACAAATTGCATGAATAAATGAACTATTTTCCAGGAAACCTAGATCTGGTGTAATGAGACATGTTCCCTTACGTTTTTTGTGTCTTACTTTATCAATTAAAAGAGCAGTTTGGGGCTTCCCTGGTTTCACAGTGGTTAAGAGTCCGCCTGCAAATGCAGGGGGACACTGGTTCGAGCCCTGGTCCGGGAAGATCCCACATGCTGTGGAGCAACTAAGCCTGTGTGCCACAACTACTGAGCCTGCGCTTTAGAGCCCACGAGCCACAACTACTGAGCCCACGTGCCATAACTACTGAAGCCTGCGCACCTAGAGCCTGGACTTCGCAACAAGAGAAGCCACCGCAATGAGAAGCCTGCACACTGCAACAAAGAGTAGCCCCCGCTTTTCGGAACTAGAGGAAGCCTGCGCGCAACAATGAAGACCCAACGCAGCCAAAAATAAAATTAATAAAAAATAAAGAAATTTATTAAAAAAAAAGATAGAAGTATATATTATAGACAATTCTTTAAAAAAAGCAGCTTGGTTCGGACTGGGATGACTTTTAAGGTCAGTTAAAATTCTGATTATATAATTAGAGATCAATACTTATTGAGAAACATTTATAGGACAGTTTTAATTGTCAGGCTTTGCTTTAGGCTGTGCGGATAGAAAAATGAAAACATTTCCTGGCTCTCCAAGGATTCACAGACCAGTGGCAGATACAGGCAGGAATAATGACAGGCAAGTGATGCTTGTTTTAAATAGAATAGTACAAAGTGTCTGTGGGAGCAGGGGAAAATGCGCTTAATTCTGCCTAGGTTTCTCAGGGGGTAGCTTTTTGCAGGAGCCACCTGAAATTCTTTCTGCCTTTTTGTTGGCATTTTCCTTATTCTTTGCATATAGTACCTTCTCTGAAGGAATCAATAAAAACTTAAAATCTATTTAACATCTCCTAGAGGGGGCAAGTTATACTTACAGTGGTTCTGGATGTAGGGTGGAGGAAGTCTCTGATTCCTGGTATGAGATCTGAACCTGCTACAATTGTTTTTCTGCAGAAGCAAAATTGGGATAATGCTAACCAAACCAGTAAATAAAATATAATAAAAATAGTTTAAAATATCATTGAGATGATTAAAATTACAAAAGATGTACCGAAGTATGTATTAGTCAGGGTTTTAGTGCAGGAAGCAGAAACTGCTCTAGGTATTTAAAGCAGGAAGATATTTAATACAGAGGATTGGATGGATAGCTAATGGAATGAGTTGAAGGATCTACCACAAATGCAACACAGAGACCTGGAAGCTCCTGCTGTTACCTCCCATGCCATTGCTAAAGTTCAGCTTCTGGATGCTTGGTAACTGAACTCTGGAATGATCTATAGGGCTATCTCAACTGTCTCTAAATCCTCAGGTCTCAGGACTTTGCTTACCAGCTGAAACAGTAATGGGAAGATAGTTTTCCTCTTTCTTCTGTCTTCTGAATCTCTTGGAAATTCATCCAGTTGACCGCAGGGGAGTCTATGAGATTGTAGTTTTAGGCTTTTCAGCCTTTCCAGAGTATCACAAGGGACAAAGAATAGAGAATTAGAAAAATATTCATCTTGTTAGGATGGACACATTCATGACCATATCAGTGGACTGGGGAGAACTCAGGTGTCTTCTGGATAAGAGACATAGGAGACCAAAAGTAGCACTTATTTTAGATATGTGATAGAGGAACTTGCTAGAATGACAAGTGACATGTGAAACAGGACAAAGTAGAGGATTTATGCATTCCATTGAATGAATCTTTGCTGATTAGGAGCTTCAGTTTACAGACTAGACATGAAACTTCTTATTCATTGTAATAAAGCATACAAAATAATAAGGATTCCTGCATTGTTCTAAAGATTTGCTTGATTTCTTGGTGTTTCTAGGACTCTCTTGCATGTAGCCTTTAACTCTTAACTTCTATGGGTTTGTTTTTTTTTTTTGATATGACTATTCACACTGCCCTAATTTTCTTAAAAATACCAGTCTTCTGCAAGGAAGAGGATTTGCTGTGACATTAGGAAGCTGGAAGCAGAGAGATGTTTAGGGAGGTGCTGACTCTGCTTTATCTTTCCAAATTAGAATGTGGTCTTGATGCTGAATTAAATGCAAGAACTAAAAGAACCTGATGTTTGAAAACACTCTTTAAAAGGGAAGCATGTATTAATTAGTGTGGCAAGAATTAGCTGTTTTTTGTTTTTCAGTTTGGGCACAACTCCTTCTGCACATCCCCCTAGGAAACCACGGGGCTAATGAAAAGACGTCTTTGGCTGTGTGTTGAGCTGTAGCGTGTTTGTGTTCCCACCAGTCATTCAGCTCAAACACACCTTTATAACCTGTATTTTTTGTATTAGCATTTTCCCACTTTCCATAAAGAGAGAGACCTTCAGTTCTACTTTGTGGTTACAAATTAAAATACTTAATACTTGCAGTGCTGATTATTCATTCTTGATTTTCAGGTCGTTGCAAGACATGAAGATTTATTGGCACAAGCAACTGGGATTGAGTCTTTGGAAGGTATATTTCCATTAACTATTATACATTATACAGAGCTAACCCAGGGCTTGGAAACTTCTCCTGTGAAGGGTCAGAAAGTAAATATTTTAGACTTTGAAGGTCATACCGTCTCTGTTGCAACTACTAAACTCTGCTGTTGCAGGGTGAAAACAGCCAGGTAGTATGGAAACGAATGTGTGTGGCTGTGTTCCAACAAAACTTTAATAAAACTTTGCTGATCCCTGAGCTAAACTCTCCGGGTTTAAATCCTTGCTTTCCCACCTACTAGAAGTGTGACTTTGGACAACTTACTTAACCTTTCTGTGCCTCAGTTTTATCTATAAAGGAGGAGTATTAATATGTACTAATATGTTATTTAGAGGATTAAATGAGTTAACACAATGCCTGGAACAATTCCTGGCAATATTTAGTGCTTTTGTAACTGTTAGTTAATTAAAACAAATAAGCAGGGGAATTCCAGTGGTTACAGTGGTTAGGACTCCGCACTTTCACTGCTATGGGCGCGGGTTCAGTCCCTGGTTGGGGAACTAGGATCCAGCAAGCCGCGTGGCGTGGCCAAAAACAGAAACAAAAACAAAATCAACTCCACCAAAGTAGTGGAAATAGGCTTGAATTCTTTCCTTACGTTTGGCTTTCTTTGAAATGCTTTTCAAAAATGAAAGTATAGTAGAATAATAATACATTGGATTTTTATTATGAACTCTCTTATTTTTGTTTGACATCTTTTATGAATTTTTCACTCTCTCTTTATTAAATTAAATTACATCTCATAAATATGAAATGTTAATATTGTATTTTCCATTATCACTTGTGATTACTGTTAATCATTGCACATCAAAAGAAAGCCAAGTGATTCTTCCCTATGTTGATGAAATTCTTAAGGAAGAAGGATATTGCTTTCTGTGATGCAATATTCTTTAATGCTTCCTCTAGTATTTCTTATGTGCACTCAAAGATGTTATTTTCAGCATGTGCACTGTTTCTAAGGCATCCTGATAAAGAACATAGTATTTTGGAAATAACGGTTTGTTATTTGAATATTTAGGATAGATATCAGACTATGTTCGTGGGAAAATTAAGAGGCTCTAGGTACTGACTTACTACGGAAAATTAATTTTCTTTCTCTCATATTTTTGTATGTTTCTGGAAGCAAGTAAATAATACCTTGTTTTTAATGGTAATTTTTGTAAACAAATGAGTAAAGGTTTTTTTCCTTTATAGAAACCCATAGGGATGTCACGGTAGTACGTTGATTTTGAGTGTATATAGTTGTAGGTGAATCATCACAACAGAAATACTTCTCATTGTGGTTTTCTTTTTCTTTTTTTTTTAAATTGGCCACACCACATGGCTTGCAGGATCTTAGTTCCCCAACCAGGGATTGAACCTGGGCCATGACAGTGAAAGTGCCGAGTCCTAACCACTGGACCACCAGGGAGTTCCCTATATGTGTTTAGTTCTATAGTGTGCTGATTTTCCCCAGAGTGCTTTTTAGTGATTAAAATATTTAAAATATGCTGTTAGACTGAGTTAGAATGACTATCCATTGGGTGACTGTGTACAGTACAAAGGCTGACTTCTCTGAATTCCTATGATAATCTAAGAATATTCTCCAGATTATTTGAACATAAGCCAAAGTATGAATCAGTTAGTATTCATTTTAGCATGATGTGTATTTCTAATCATTTATTAAACTTTTTGAGATGTGTGTTATGTATTTGAAAATGAGTATTATCCCAACTTCTACTTTATCTGCTTTTTCTCCTATATATTTAAAATTTTGGCCATGTAATTCATTTGGAGATATATTTATTTAGCCTATTTTATTAAAATTTACTCTCTCTTCATTTTTTGTTTATTTATGCATTTAAATTTTAATTGAGAATTTGTTAGATTCCAGGCAACTGTAACAGTATACAGAGTCCCTGTCCTTATGGAGTTTGGAGGTATATTTAATTAAGCCTATTTTATTAAAAAGAGATAGCCTAATTTCTTCATTTATTTGCTCTCTCAGTCAAATAGTAATTGAGAACTTGTTAGATACCAGGCACCTGTGAACAATAGAGTCACTATTCTCATGATATTTATGTTCTAGGTAGGGAATTAGACCAAAAAAAAAAAATGTGTAAGTGGGGAACTTCAGGTACTTTTAAGTCCTAAAAGAAAATAAAATAGATGATGAGGTAGAAGAATGGGAGTTTCTTACTAGCTAGGATGGGCAGGAGATGCTTCTTTGAGAAGATGACATTTGAACTGAGATCTGAATGATGAGAAAGAGCTACCACATGACTATCTGGGGAGGAGAGTGTGGTAAGCTGAGGGACCAATAAATGGAATTAGCGTGGCACGTTTGAAGGGCAGAAAGAAAAGGCTAGTATGACTA
Source organism: Balaenoptera physalus (assembly GCF_965194825.1). Classification (NCBI taxonomy): domain Eukaryota; kingdom Metazoa; phylum Chordata; class Mammalia; order Artiodactyla; family Balaenopteridae; genus Balaenoptera; species Balaenoptera physalus. The sequence goes on from NC_138887.1 coordinate 16,048,430, forward strand.
GAGTTTAGTGAATGAGGGAAAGAACTGTAGATGAGGTTCTTGGGAAGGAATTTTGATTTTCATTCTAAATGCAATGGTAAACAGTTGGAGGGTTTTAATTAGAGATGTTATGTGATTAATGCTCTAAAAAGTTTTCTCTGGTGGCTCTATGAGAAGGCAAGAGTAGAATCTGGGGTACCAACTTAGAAGCTATTAGATTAGTAGACATTGATGGTGCCTTGAATTAGTGGTGGATGTAAAGAGAGAGAAGTGAATGGGATAAAATGGGGGTAGAGCTGATAGGATTTGTTGATGGGAAATGAAAGGTCTGAGGGAAAAAAGTCACCAACAGTGATTCCTAAGATTTTAGTCTGAAAAATTGGATAGATGATGGTATGAGTAACTGAGATGCATCACACTGGAGAGGATCATGGTGGGGCAGAAGTTATCTTGCGTGTCTTAAATTTGTCATAAGAAAGTTCAGGGCTAGAGATTTGTGTGTGTGTGTGTGTGTGTGTGTGTGTATAGGCATAAAGAAAATCTATATAGATGTATGTACATATGTGTGTATATAAAATCAGTATTTTATTGAACAGATAGTGTTGAAAACATTGGGTTTGAATGAAATCCCTAAGAGAGATTCTAGATGGAGAAGAGAAGGTGGCTGAGGATCAAATCTTGGAGTACTCCAGCATGTAGAGATCTAACAGAGAAGGAGTAGGAGCAACCAATGCCATCAGAGGGAACCCAGGAGGGTGATGACTTGGAAGCCTAGAGAAAAAAATGTTTTAGGGAGGGAGTGGTTCAACGTGTCATGAATTTCTGAGAGTTAAACAAGATCAAGACAGAACTGACAATAGAATTCGGCACCTTGGAGATTTCTGGTGACCTTGACAAGATCTGTTTTGGTGGCATATGTGTGAAAGGTGTTGCGAGTGGGTTGTGGAGAGAATAAGATGTGAGGAAGTGATGATAACAAGGAAAGCCAGTTCATTCTTGGAGGTTTAAGGTCAGTGAACCATAATACCGGCAGAAATCCTTGGGTCCAGAAAGGATTCTATTGGACTGAGCCATATTAAAACATATTTGTATGCAGATAGGAGTATTAGTTGATTCTTAAATTACTTCATCTAATATGACAACATTCTATACTTAAATTTATTTAGAATGCTATGTTTCAAAAGTACAGCTATGCCAGTTGAGTATAGAAACTGAGTTTTAAGGAATATAGTTCAAAATAATTAAATCTGTAATATTGGAAAGCCCATTTTTAGGCATATAAAAAAGTAAAATTTAAGATCTATCTTCCTGAAAATAATTTTACAATTTTATAAACAGTTCTTCATCATGTTATGTAAGTAGAGAGTAAAGGCAATAATATACTTGCTGTCCATATTTATTATTTATCTAGCATTGGGGGTTAGAGAGAGTATACCAGGAGGAGAGTACCTCATTTCCAGATTGTTCAGGGCCTTGTAGACCAAGCCGTGGACTTTAGTTTTAACATAGAGGGAAGGGGAGACTGGGAAAGGGTTTTAGCAGATGAGTGTTATAATTTGCACTTCCAAAGATCACTCAGGCTTTTTTTTTTTTAAATATAATTTTTAAAATAAATTTCTTTATTTATTTTTTGGCTGTGTTTGGTTTTCGTTGCTGGGCGTGGGCTTTCTCTAGTTGAGGCGAGCAGGGGCTACTCTTCATTGCGGTGCACGGGCTTCTCATTGTGGTGGCTTCTCTTGTTGCGGAGCAGGGGCTCTAGGCGTGCGGGCTTCAGTAGTTGTGGCTCATGGGCTCAGTAGTTGCGGCTCGCGGGCTCTAGAGTGCAGGCTCAGTAGTTGTGGCGCATGGGCTTAGTTGCTCTGCAGCATATGGGATCTTCCTGGACCAGGGCTTGAACCCGTGTCCCCTGCATTGGCAGGTGGATTCTTAACCACTGCGCCACCAGGGAAGTCCCACGCTTCTTTTTTTGTAATTGTAGTACAATACACATTAACATGAAATTTACCACTTTAACCATTTTAAACTATATAACTTAGTGCTATTAATTACATTTACAGTGTTGTGCAACCATCACTGTCCAGTTCCAGAACTTTTTCATCACCTCAAATGGAAACCCTGTACCCATTAAGCAGTCACTTCCCATTCCTTGTCAGACTTCGTTAGTGGAGCAAGGTTAGGACGGGGAAGACTAGTCAGAGGTTTTTGCAATAGTCTAGGTAAAAGATATTGGTTGGATTATGATGACGGCAGAAAAAAATGGAAAAATTTCTCTATTTTTTTCTTTTAACTTTTTACCCAATTTGAAACCTTGTAAATTTGTAAAGTAACGTAAGCTGTTATGTTTTCCTAGGTGTCCTTCAGATGATGCAGACAAGAATTGGGGCTTTACAGGGAGCTGTTGATAGGTACTGTTGTTCATTTTGTAAATAAATGAAATGGAAAGATTTTTATCCATTGATATTTTGAAGATGATTTTGTCACTCCTCTTTTTGTTTTTCCTTTAGGATGAAAGCAAAAATTATTGAGCCATACAATAAAATAGTAGCCCGTACTGCTCAACTAGCAAGACTTCAGGTAGGTCCTCACTTGTCATTTCTTTGTACTTTTACTTCATTTTGTCTTTATAAGCGAGCAAATTTCAAGAGAATGAATTCTGAGGAAGTAAGAGAATATGAGAGAAAAAGGGAAAAATACTAAAGAGCTTTAAAAGAAGATATTCAGTTTAAAAAATAAAAATCTAAACTACTATTCAGGTGAATTATTTTCACTCTTATTATTTCAGTGTATTACTATTTAGAATTCAAAATTATTTCTCTTAATAGAGAACAGGAAGAAACCTAACTTTTATCCTTACAGTTTGCTATGATCCAATGTAAGGAACCCAAACCTATAACTACTGTAATACAGCGGTCCCCAGCCTTTTTGGCACCAGGGACCGGTTTCGTGGAAGACAGTTTTTCCGCGGACCGGGGAGGTGGGGGTGGGGGGATGGTTGGTTTCACATGATTCAAGCGCATTATATTTATTGTGCACTTTATTTCTGCTATTGTTACATTGTAATATATAATGAAATGATTATACAACTCACCATAATGCAGAATCCGTGGGAGCCCTGAGCTTGTTTTCCTGCAACTAGACGGTCCCATCTGGGGGTGATGGGAGACACTGACACCTGAAGTGTGTTGCTTATGTCCAGTCTACTCCGTAATCTCGTTTTGGTTGCTGTCACTGCAGAAAACCCTGCTTCACAAAGATAGGATGCTGGAAACGGAAGCAGGCTTTTCAGTGCTTTCGTGGCAGTCTCAGGATATCCCACCTTGACTTTAATCCAGAACGTATGGAGATTTAAAGTTGTCTCAAACATACTTTTAATGCCACCGTCATTTACGATCTCAAGCATTTGATCCTCTTCTAGCACAAAGTCGATTCACCGGGCTTATTCACAAATGGGTCGTGGATCCACGCCTTCCCAGTTAGGGGGTCTTTTGTGGTTGGGAAGTAATGCTCAGACTCTTTTGAAAGCTGAGATAGGTGATCATGCACCAGCTGGGAGAAAGAAGGCCCTGGCTCAGCCTCTTTCAAAATCTCTGCTAATACTTGAAACATGTCAAAAATCCTAGTGTTCACTCATTGCCCCCATAATTCCAGTTTGGCCTTGAATGCAGCCATTTTATCTACCGACTTGAACACAGTTGTTGTTCTCCCCTGAAGTGACAGATTGAGTTTGTTGAGCAGGTTGAATATGTCACACAAGTAAGCAAGTTTTGTGACCCCATTCTGTGGCGCTGAAATGTGCTGCCAGTGGTGACTGTTTTTCTAAAAGAAATCTCTGGAGTGGCTCTCATAACTCAGAAACTCTGGCCAGTGATCTACCTTCAGAAAGCCGTCTCACTTCTGTGTATAAGGGAAGACGTGTGTGCTCTGCGTCCATCTCCTCATAGAGCTGTGTGGACAGTTGTGAGTTAAGGGCATGTATTTTAATATGGTTGATAATTTTAATCACATCCTGCAAAACGTTAAGTTCAGGTGACATTTTTCAGCTAGCCAGCATTTCCCTATGGATGAGACAGTGCGTAGACTCAATTCAGAAGCAACCTCTTTGACCCGAGTAGTGAAACCAGAAAGCCGTCCAGTCATGGCAGCCGCTCCATCTGTGCATATATCCACACAAAATGACCAATTCAGTTTTCCTGATGTGTAATCATTCAAAGACTTGAAGAGTTCTGCAGGTGTTGTGTTGGTTGGCAGCAAAAGTGCACATAACATATCCTCATGCACATCCTCCTGAAAGATATATCACACAAAAACAAGCATTGTTGCCTTGTTGTCAGCATCAGTAGACTCGTCAACCTGGATTGCGTACCATGGTGACTCATTAATCCTCTCTAACAATTGTGCCTCAGTGTCCTCTGCTATTTCATCAGTTCGTCTAGTTATGGTGCCAGCCAAAAGAGGAACACGTGCCACGTTTTGAACTGTAGCCTCTCCTAAAAGTTCATGACAGATGTCCTTAGCAGCAGGCAGGCTCAACTCTTCACCAATGGTAAAGGGCTTTTTCTTAAAGATTTATTTATTTAGTTTATTTTTGGCTGCGTCGGGTCTTAGTTGCGGCATGCAGGATCTTCATTGAGGTACACGGGATCTTTCATTGCAGTGCACAGGCTCTTCGTTGTGATGCACAGGTTTCTCTCTAGTTGTGATGCGCAGGCTCCAGGGCATGTGGACTCTGTAGTTTGCGGCACGCAGGCTCTCTAGTTGAGGCGCGCAAGCTCAGTAGTTGAGGTGTGCGGGCTTAGTTGCCCTGCAGCATATGGGATCTCAGTTCCCTGACCAGGGATCGAACCCGTGTCCCCTGCATTGTAAGGCAGATTCTTTACCACTGGACCGCCAGGGGAGCCCAGTAAAGGGCTTCTTAGCTTTAACAATGTGGTTAGGCACTAAGAATGATGCTCTCAGTGCAGACACATTTGATGAAGTGGTGGCCTTCAATAATTGCTTCTGTTCTTCGTGTTCACGTTTTTGTCTTTTGAAAAACTCCAAAGGCTTGTCTTTTAATGCAGGGTGCTTGGTCTCCATGTGGCGAAACAGTTTTGAAGGTTTCATGGCTTCCTCGGATAGCTAGTTGCCACATATTATACAGAGCGGGCATGGAGAATGTGAATCACCTGCGGCAATGAACCCGTAATTTAAGTAGGACTCTTGGTATTTTCTTTTAAATGCAGCTTTCGTTTTGTTGGCAGTCTTAGAGTCTTCTGCTATCTCATCATTGGGTCTTTCCCCCCTTTCAAAAAAGCTCTCCAGCGACGTTTGTTTTTTACTCATTTTGGCTAGGGTTAGCTTGTGGGCTTACCAAAACTGTGACTGAGACAAGTGCACAATGCAGGAAAGAGGTATGGACAGAAGTGGTAAATAAAATAATGGGCAGGCCACGCGCAGACTGAAATAAGTGTCAGTTTCTGACTTAAAGCCTGCCACCACATGCAGTTGTACAGTCGAAGTACATCAACTCACTTGTCACTGTAAAGCCTGCCACCAGGTGTAGCTTAATTGTCACTTTCCACTCACTGATAGAGTTTTGATATGAGTCTGCAAGCAGTTGATTTATTACGGTCTCTGTGTAGTCAAAACTCTCTGTTGATGATGATCTGTATTTGCAGCCACTCTCCAGAGCTAGCATCACTGCCTCAGCTCCACCTCAGATCATCAGGCATTAGATTCTCATAAGGAGCGAGCAACCTAGATCCCTCACATGCGCAGTTCACAGCAGGGTTTGTGCTCCTATGAGAATCTAATGCTGCCACTGATCTGACACGAGGCGGAGCTCAGGCAGCAATGCGAGCGATGGGGAGCGGCTGTAAATACAGATGAAGCTTCGCTCCCTCGCCCGCCGCTCACCTCCTGCTGTGTGGCCTGGTTCCTAACAGGTCTGTGGCCCGGGGACTGGGGGCCCCAGCTATAATAGATGTTTTAGTATTTTAATCTTTGCTATTTCTGGGTCAGTTTTTGTCAATTGACCTTTCTTCTTGTTACGGGTTTTATTTTTATGCTTCTTTTCATGCTTGGTAATTTTTGATTTTATACTGTAAAGGTGTGTTTTGTGTTCAGGGGTCTGGATCTTTAAAAATTTCCTTGAAATGGTGTTGGACTTTATTCTTGTTCACAGTTAAGTTACTTGAAATTAGTCTGATCTTTTTGAGGATTGGTTTAAAATATTTATTTATTTATTTATTTATTTATTTATTTATTTAGCTGCATCAGGTCTTAGTTGCGGCTTGCAGGATCTTTGCGGCACGTGGGATCTTTGCTGCAGCATGAGGGGTCTTTTGTGGTGTGCGGGCTTTCTCTAGTTGTGGTGCATGGGCTCAGTAGTTGCGGCACACGGGCTCTCTAGTTGTGGCACACGGGCTTAGTTGCCCCACGGCATGTGGGGTCTTAGTTCCCTGACCAGTGATCGAACTCACGTCCCCTGCATTGGAAGGAGGATTCTTAACCACTGGACCACCAGAGAAGTCCCCAAGGATTGGTTTTAAACCTTTGTTAGTGCAGGTTCAAAGCATCCTTTAGCCTAGGGATAGTTTAGCTGTGTTTACTGCTAGGTCCTTCCACTGTGAGCTCTGTGCATTGTTTCAGTGTTTCTTTCCTTGTGTTTCCTCTTACACATGCACAAACTGGCACTTAGCCAGAGACTTGAGGCCATCTTTCTGCACATCTCCCCAACCTCTCCTTCCTGGCCAGTTCTCTGCCCATAAACTCTAGCTCCTTTCGGCTTTCCTGAAATCTGCTCTGTTTCCACACTTCAGAGAGACTGTCATGTTCTGTTTGCCTTTGCTCTGCTTCAGCTAGAAAATTGTCTCCCGGCAGTAAATTGGGATAGTTGTTAAGCTCATTTTCTTTTCTCCTGTGCTATTTTTCAGTATCTGTTGTCTGAAAATTTTATTTCATGTATTTTGTTCAGTTTTCTAGTTGTTTAAGATGGGAGGGTAAATTCTGCCCTATTATTTCATCATTGTTAGAAGTAGAAATTGCCTTCATTAAAAAAAATTGAATTATAAGTCACATACTATAAAATTCACCACTTTAAAGTACACGTTTAAGTGTTAACTGAGTGATTTTTACTATATTCACAGGGTTGTGCAGTCATCACCTCTGTCTAATGCCAAAACATTTTCATTACTCCAGAAAGAAACCTTACGCTCAGTAGTAATCACTCCTCCTACCCCTTTCCCCCTCCCCCCTCCCCAGCTTTCTAATCTGCTGTCTGTCTATGGATGTGCCTCTGCTGGATATTTCATATAAATGCATCATACATTGTGTGGCATTTTTTTGTCTGGCTTCTTTCACTTAGCATAATGTTTTCAAGGTTTATCCATGTTGTAGCATGTGTCAGTACTTCATTCCTTTTTATGACCAAATAATATTCCATTGTACGGATATACCACATTTTTGTTTATCCATTTATTTTGCTTGCCTATCAGTTGATAGATAGTTGTGTCCGCTTATTGGCTATTATGAATAAAAACTGTTAATGAACATTTGTGTACAAGTTTTTGTGTGACGTGTTTTTTTCGGTTATCTTGGGTATATACCTGAGAATATATATGCTAGGTCATATGCTAACTCTGTGTTTAACATTTTGACGTATCAAATCAATATATGAACACCTTAAACTTAAACAGTGTTCTATGTCAATTATATTTCAGCAAAGCTGGAAAAAACTTTTTGAGGAGTGCCAAACTGTTTTCCAAAGCAGCTGTACCATTTTATATTCCTATCAGCTATATATGAGGGTTTCAATTTCTTTCTCACCAAGACTTCTTTTCTTTTTAATATAGCCATCCTATTGGTTATGAAGTACTATCTCATTGTTGTTTTGATATGAATTTCCCCAATGACTAATGATACTGAGCATCTTTTATTGTGCCTATCGGCCATTTGTATATATTCTCTGGAGAAATGTCTATTCATATCTTTTGCTCATTTTTAAAATGAGTTATTTGTCTATTCCCTCTCTCCCTCCCTCCCTCCCTCCCTTCCTTTCTATACTTGGCATATTGTGTTCTGGCTTCCAATTTAGTTGTTGAGAAGCTGTCATTCTGACCTGGTCTTTTGAAGGTAATCTGCAGGTTTCCTCTGGTTTCTTTTTTAAAAATTATTTATTTATTTATTTATTTAAACATCTTTATTGGAGTATAATTGCTTTACATTGTTATGTTAGTTGCTGCTGTATAACAAAGTGTATCAGCTATACGTATACATATATCCCCATATCCCCTCCCTCTTACATCTCCCTCCCACCCTCCCTATCCCACCCCTCTAGGTGGTCACAAAGCACCAAGCTGATCTCCCTGTGCTATGCGGCTGCTTCCCACTAGCTATCTGTTTTACATTTGGTAGTGTATATATGTCAATGCCACTCTCTTACTTCGTCTCAGCTTACCCTTCCCCCTCACTGTGTCCTCAAGTCCATTCTCTATGTCTGCATCTTTATTCCTGTACTGCCCCTAGGTTCTTCAGAACCATTTTTTTCTTTTTTTTAGATTCCATATATATGTGTTAGCATATGATATTTTTCTCTTTGATTTCCTTCAGTTTCAGAATGGTTTCTTTTTATTCATTTCATGTGCAATTTGTTTTTCTTCTTCCATCTGTGAGTTTATCTCTTTCATCATTTCTAAGCCGTGCTTTCTTCAAGTATGTATCATTCTCTCCTTTGTCTTCAATTCTGATTAAATGTACACTCAGCTTTCTCTCTTTATCATCTAAGTCACTTACCCTCTTTTCCTTACTTTACATTTTTTTCCTTTCCTTGCTGTTCTCTGGAGTTTTTTCTGATTGGTTATCTACTTCATTAATTTATTCCTAACCACTTTCTGTGGTTAAAATAGTCTATTATTATTTTGCTAAGTTTTGGTTATTGTATGTTTTATTTTTAGAAGTTCTATGTTTCTTTTCCTAAAGTGCTATATGACCTATTTCTTGTTCCCTGACTTTGATTTCTTTGAATATATTCTGCTGAAGTATTCTATTGCCTGACTCTGGTAGGTATAGTATTTGTAGTCTTTGTGGGTATGTTTATCTTGGTGGTGCTTGTTGGTTCTATCTAATGGAGTCCAGTTTTCCTGGGTGCCTCATTATTTTTTTGCTGCGTGTTGGACATTTTATTTGAAAAGTTATTTTTTAGAATATTTGAGTCCTTCAGACAGGATTTTTTTGTTTTTCTATGGCAGCAGAAATCACTACCAGTCCAAGAACAACATTAAGTTTAATCAATTTTAACTGTCCTCCTCCACTTTGTCTCAGAGGGTATCAAAATGTAGGATCTAGTTTTCCAGGACTAGCAAGTGATCTCAGATTACAAGTGGATTTGCTTATTTTCTCTTTGGGTTCACTCTGCTTTACTTTTGGCTTGGTGTTTGTATCCATACTATCATTTCTTTCATGCTTTTGAGACATTTTTACATTTTATACAACAGTTTTAGTTCTTAATGGTAAGCTAAAAACGTAGTCTGCCATTATTATTTTTTTATTATTAATTAATTTATTTTTTGGCTGCGTTGGGTCTTCGTTGCTGCGCGTGGGCTTTCTCTAGTTGTGGCGAGCGGGGGCTACTCTTCATTGCGGTGTGTGCACATCTCATTGCAGTGGCTTCTCGTTGTGGAGCACGGGCTCCAGGCATGCGGGCCTCAGTAGTTGTGGCACGCAGGCTCAGTAGTTGTGGCTCGCGGGCTCTAGAGCACAGGCTCAGTAGTTGTGGCGCACGGGCCCAGTTGCTCCGTGACATGTGGGATCCTCCCGGACCAGGGCTCAAACCCATGTCACCTGCATTGGCAGGTGGATTCTTAACCACTGCACCACCAGGGAAGTCCTAGTCTGCCATTATTGAAAATAAGAAACTTACGTGTCTTCTCTTTTTTTATAAAATAAACATCAGATTATTTTTTTCCCCTGATAAAATTATTCAGTACTTCCTTAACACAAAAGAGAATGATGTCTTAAGTCCTAAATGTGGCATGAAGTCCCTTCATGTTATTGCCTCTACTTGCTTTTTATCATTTTGTCGTTCTAAAATAATTTATTCTGGATACTAATCACACTGAACTACTTTCTGTTCCTAAGTGTGCTGGAGATTCTCACATTCATTCCTTTGCACATTTTTTTCCCTAACTCAGAATGTTCTCGTCCCTCAGCAGATTGTAGTCAACTCTTCTGTGAAGTCCTCTCCTGCCCTTCTGACAGAGCAGAATATTTACTTATTTTATTTATTTTTGGCTGCACTGTGCAGCATGTGGGATCTTAGTTCCCCGACCATGGGTCAAACGCACGCCCCCTGTATGGGAAGCGTGGAGTTTTAACCACTGGACCGCCCGGGAAGTCCCAGAATGTTTATTTTTTAAATTTTTTCATTTCTTTAATATCCTGTAGATGTTTCCATTATAATACTTTCTACATAGTTTTTCCCTTCCTCATACTCTCCTATAAGACTAAGCTCCTTGAAGGCTATGGTAATATTTTAATATTTGAATGTCTAGCCTTAGTGTAGTGTTATGTACCATATTAAATGCTTAAGAAATGAGTTAAATAATTTGTTCCTTGGTCTGTGCCTTAGTTGTAATGTTTTTAAAAAATATGTAGCATATGTGACTCAACATATATAATACTAAAAATTTTTTTAATGGACTTATAAATGTCTCCTATAACAATCTGAGAAATATAGCATGTGAGAAGAGTTTGAATGTCAGTCTTTTTCAGAAGGATGAGAGATACAGGTTATTTCAGAGATAACCACTTAAGGGTATGTGGGGCAGTGAGGATACATAGAAACCTGTCTTAAGAGTCAAAGAGGTATCGTGGGACAGTGGAATATGGCTCGGCCTACAATAATATCCTAACAATCACCCTTTCGTATAACTCAGGTCCTGCATCTCTGTCTGCTACTTTTTCTTACTCCCACTATGGATTAACCCTCATTCTCCTTTTCACTTGCTCCTTGTTTCACTCTTGCTTTTTTTGTCTCAAGGCTTCTGCTCTATCCTGTACACCCACTTTCCTAAAGAGAACAGTGTCTGTTTGTAACAGTTTTGGGCAGTTCTTGTGCGAGACAGTGTCATAGGTCACTGGTGATAGACTTTGTGGCATAGCATTGAGCTGGCATTGTTTCCCTGATCTAGTCAGCTGTGACTAAGGTCACAAGGTCATATGACCTGAAATACCATGAACCACATATAAGGAGCTGCCCAAGCTACTTTCCTGAAGAAAGGGTGTGGGCACTGCAAGTGCTGCTCAGAGCGTTGGAGCTAATGTTTTACTTTTATGCTAAAATATACATTAAAACATTACTTCCTTAGTTAAGTTGGGATTTAAATATTGCTTTTGAGAATAACTTTTTCATTTTGTACTAAAAATCATGGCCTTAAGTTAACTGGAATTCTTTTTCTTATGAAAGAATAGACTACTATGTAAGGATGGTATTAACTAAGAAAAGTGATTTTGCTGCTTGTATCTTCTTTACAGACTTCTCTCTAATAAAATGAAATTTTATAAAACATTTTGGTCTTTTGGACAGATGGAAATTAACTTTTTGTTTAGTAAACTTTAAAATATTTTTGTATATGAAGACATAGGAGTGTTTTTATTAGCAGAACTGTTCACGAGTATTAGTCTTCATGTGCTTCACACGATGTTTTGATTATAGATCATTGCTTAATTTTAAGCAATAAATTAAAATTTAATTTGTTAAATTAAACATTTAATTTAAGTTCACTTCTTTGCGTTCAACTCCAGATCTTAAACATGTCAGAATCATGCACTTCTTTTTTTTGCCTTTGTTTACTACAATCTTTTGACGGTAAGTTTTAAGAATCTTATTTATTTTTACCACCTAGCTAGGTATGTATTCATGATAAAAAATTTTTTTTCATGTGTATGTGGGACTTTAAAATGTATGAAAAATTTTAAGTATTCTAATTCAATAATTATGTTTAGAAGTTACATATCTCATCAGTTATGGGTGAGTAAACTGAGGTTCTACGAGTTACTTGCTGAAGTTCATATAGCCATTATGCAGCAGTGTTAAGATAAAACAGAATTTCTTTCTCTAAATTTAGTATTCTGTGCTTTTGATTCATAAAAAAGTAGAAAATACAGTTCCTGTTTTTCAGAAACTTGCTTGTAGGTAGAAAAATTAAAATCAAATCTAGGTTGATGAAGCACAGATGAAAGCACTGGACTAGGAGTTCAGAGACCTGACTTCACTCTTCATCCTTCTAGCTGCATGGTCATGAACAAACTTTAGTTATCTTTTTTTCCGGCTTTGAGATACAATTGACATATAACGTGTACATTTAAGATGCATAATGTGATAATTTGGTACATGTATATACTGTGAAATGCTTACCAGAGTGAAGTTAGTAACACGTATTTCACTTTACATGATTACCATTTTTGTTGTTGCGGTCATGGTGGTTTAGTATTTTTTACAGTGAAAGTTTGGACTGGATCTGTGAATTCTCTTCCAGCTCTAAAATGCTGCATTTCTATGAAGCTGTGATAGTTTCTTTTTTGAAGGCTTTTATTTTTTATGGTTATGTAAGCGTGAGAGGTCAGGATTGTTTGTGTTTAAGATAAACACTTTTTCTATTTATTTATTTATTTATTTATTTTTTAAATTTTTATTTTATTTTTTTTTTTCTATTTATTATTGTTGTTAAATATTATTAATTTTAGCCCTAATATTAGCCCTAATTTTCTATACTCTTATTGTAAAAAATATTGCACTACTGTATAGGGGCAACTAAGTTGAATAACTTTGGTCAAATTATTATAAAGGAGGGGAGGGAAAAGAAAAAGAAAAATGTCTAGGTACATTTTGATATCTTTATTTCCAGTATTTAATTTTTCCTGAATTGACTCATATGCAGTCTTACCTTTAGGAAGGAAGTTCATCTTAGAAATTTGTTGCCATTCAAACTGCTTTGAAGTCTAAGGGCTCTTTGGAAGTTTATTTATGTTTTAACCATTTTTATTCTGTTCACTTTGACTAGACATTTCCATTTTGAACTTTGGGGAAACTTTAATGTTTCTGTTTAATCTTTTTATTCTTTGAGATCTTAATTCATTTAAATGCATGTGGTATAAGAAAGCAAGAAAGAAATAGCTATGAAGTTGCTTTTGCCTTGAACGTAAAATCCCTATGATTGTACCCTCAATTAGAAGAAAGTACTTCTACATTTAATTTCTTTTGCTTTTTATCCCCATTTCACTCTCTTTGCAGAAAGCCTTTTCTTTCTTTGAGCAGAAGCTTCTGACTTCATCTATATACATGAATACAGGAGTTGAATTTAATTATCACCCCAAGAATCATCTCTATCTTAGCTCTTTATAGTAACATTGTTTGCTTATGAACTGCCTCAGAGTTTTTCAGAAAGAAATTTTTAAGAGCTTATTATCCCTTACATAGAATATTTAAATTTTTTAAACTTCAACATTATGTAAGAAAATGAGTTTTTAAACTTTCAAATCTTATAAGTTTTTAACACTTTTAATCATACGTTTTCAAAAATATAACAGCTTTATTGAGGTATAATTCACATACCTACATATAAGTTTTTTTATCTTTTTAATATTTTTAACTTTTTATCATTTCACTTTTTAATTTTTTAAGTCACGCACATATTAACTTTTCAATTTGAAGTGTTTTTTTCAATTTTATTTTATTTATTTTTTTGTACAGCAGCAGGTTCTTATTAGTCATCCATTTTATACACATCAGTGTATACATGTCAATCCCAATCGTCCAATTCAGCACACCACCACCCCACCCCCCTCCACTTTCCCCCACTGGTGTCCATACGTTTGTTCTCTACATCTGTGCCTCAATTTCTGCCCTGCAGACCGGTTCATCTGTACCATTTTTCTAGGTTCCACATATATGCGTTAATATACAATATTTGATTTTCTCTTTCTGACTTACTTCACGCTGTATGACAGTCTCTAGATCCATCCACGTCTCTACAAATGACCCAATTTCGTTCCTTTTTACGGCTGAGTAATATTCCATTGCATATATGTACCACATCTTCTTTATCCATTCGTCTGCCAATGGGCATTTAGGTTGCTTCCATGACCTGGCTCTTGTAAATAGTGCTGCAATGAACATTGGGGTGCGTGTGTCTTTTTGAATTATGGTTTTCTCTGGGTATATGCCCAGTAGTGGGATTACTGGGTCGTATGGTAGTTCTGTTTTTAGTTTTTTAAGAAACCTCCATACTGTTCTCCATAGTGGCTGTGTCAATTTACATTCCCACTAACAGTGCAAGAGGGTTCCCTTTTCTCCACACCCTCTCCAGCATTTGTTGTTTGTAGATTTTCTGATGATGCCCATTCTAACTGGTGTGAGGTGATACCTCATTATAGTTTTGATTTGCATTTCTCTAATAATTAGTGATATTTAGCAGCTTTTCATGTGCTTCTTGGCCATCTGTATGTCTTCTTTGGAGAGATGTCTATTTAAGTCTTCTGCCCATTTTTGGATTGGGTTGTTTGTTTTTTTAATATTGAGCTGCATGAGCTGTTTATATATTTTGGAGATTAATCCTTTGTTGATTCGTTAGCAAATATTTTCTCCCATTCTGAGGGTTGTCTTTTTGTCTTGTTTATGGTTCCCTTTGCTGTGCAAAAGCTTTGAAGTTTCATTGGGTCCCATATGTTTATTTTTGTTTTTATTTCCATTACTCTAGGAGGTGGATCAAAAAAGATCTTGCTGTGATTTATGTCAAAGAGTGTTCTTCCTATGTTTTCCTCTAAGAGTTTTATAGTGTCCGGTCTTACATTTAGGTCTCTAATCCGTTTTGAGTTTATTTTTGTGTATGGTGTTAGGGAGTGTTCTAATTTCATTCTTTTACATGTAGCTGTCCAGTTTTTCCAGCACCACTTATTGAAGAGACTGTCTTTTCTCCATTGTATATCCTTGCCTCCTTTGTCATAGACTAGTTGACCATAGGTGCGTGGGTTTATTTCTGGGCTTTCTATCCTGTTCCATTGATCTATATTTCTGTTTTTGTGCCAGTACCATATTGTCTTGATTACTGTAGCTTTGTAGTATAGTCTGAAGTCAGGGAGTCTCATTCCTCCAGCTCTGCTTTTTTCCCTCAAGACTGCTTTGGCTATTCGGGGTCTTTTGTGTCTCCATACAAATTTTAAGATTTTTTGTTCTAGTTCTGTAAAAAATGCCATTGGTAATTTGATAGGGATTGCATTGAATCTGTAGATTGCTTTGGATAGTATAGTCATTTTCACAATATTGATTCTTCCAATCCAAGACCATGGTATATATCTCCATCTGTAGGTATCATCTTTAACTTCTTTCATCAGTGTCTTATAGTTCTTTGCATACAGTTCTTTTGTCTCCCTCTGTAGGTTTATTCCTAGGTATTTTATTCTTTTTGTTACAATGGTAAATGGGAATGTTTCCTTAATTTCTCTTTCAGACTTTTTGTCATTAGTGTATAGGAATGCAAGAGATTTCTGTGCATTAACTTTGTATCCTGCAACTTTACCAAATTCATTGAGTAGCTCTCGTAGTTTTCTGGTGGCATCTTTAGGGTTCTCCATGTATAGTATCATGTCATCTGCAAATAGTGACAGTTTTACTTCTTCTTTTCCAATTTGTATTCCTTTTATTTCTTTTTCTTCTATGATTGCCGTGGCTAGGACTTCCAAAACTATGTTGAATACTAGTGGTGAGAGTGGACATCCTTGTCTTGTTCCTGATCTTAGAGGAAACGCTTTCAGTTTTTCACCATTGAGAATGATGTTTGCTGTGGGTATGTCGTATATGGCCTTTATTATGTTGAGGTAGGTTCCCTCTATGCCCACTTTCTGGAGAGTTTTTATCATAAATGGGTGTTGAATTTTGTCAAAAGCTTTTTCTGCATCTATTGAGATGATCATATGGTTTTTCTTCTTCAGTTTGTTAATATGGTGTATCACATTGATTGATTTGCGTATATTGAAGAATCCTTGCATCCCTGGGATAAATGCCACTTGATCATGGTGTATGATCCTTTTAATGTGTTGTTGGATTCTCTTTGCTAGTATTTTGTTGAGGATTTTTGCATCTATATTCATCAGTCATATTGGTCTGTAATTTTCTTTTTTTGTAGTATCTTTGTCTGGTTTTGGTATCAGGGTGATGGTGGCCTCATAGAATGAGTTTGGGAGTGTTCCTTCCTCTGCAAGAAGGATGGGTGTTAGCTCTTCTCTAAATGTTTGATAGAATTCACCTGTGAAGCCATCTGGTCCTGGACTTTCATTTGTTGGAAGATTTTTAATCACAGTTTCATTTTCATTACTTGTGATTGGTCTGTTCATATTTTCTATTTCTTTGTGGTTCAGTCTTGGAAGGTTATACCTTTCTAAGAATTTGTCCATTTCTTCCAGGTTGTCCATTTTATTGGCATAGAGTTGCTTGTAGTAGTCTCTTAGGATGCTTTGTATTTCTGCGGTGTCTGTTGTAACTTCTCCTTTTTCATTTCTAATTTTATTGATTTGAGTCCTCTCCCTCTTTTTCTTGATGAGTCTGGCTAATGGTTTATCAATTTTGTTTATCTTCTCAAAGAACCAGCGTTTAGTTTTATTGATCTTTGCTGTTGTTTTCTTTGTTTCTATTTCGTTTATTTCTGCTCTGATCTTTATGATTTCTTTCCTTCTGCTAACTTTGGGTTTTGTTTGTTCTTCTTTCTCTAGTTCCTTTAGGTGTAAGGTTAGATGGTTTATTTGAGATTTTTCTTGTTTCTTGAGGTAGGCTTGTATAGCTATAAAATTCCCTCTTAGAACTGCTTTTGCTGCATCCCATAGGTTTTGGATCCTTGTGTTTTCATTGTCATTTATCTCTAGGTATTTTTTGATTTCCTCTTTGATTTCTTCAGTGATCTGTTGGTTATTTAGTAACGTATTGTTTAGCCTCCATGTGTTTGTGGTTTTTACGTTTTTTTCCCTGTAATTGATTTCTAATCTCATAGCGTTGTGGTCAGAAAAGATGCTGGATATGATTTCAATTTTCTTAAATTTACTGAGGCTTGATTTGTGACCCATGATGTGATCTATCCTGGAGAATGTTCCATGCACACTTGAGAAGAAAGTGAAATCTGCTGTTTTTGGATGGAATGTCCTGTAAATATCAATTAAATCTATCTGGTCTATTGTGTCATTTAAAGCTTGTGTTTCCTTATTAATTTTCATTTTGGATGATCTGTCCATTGGTGTAAGTGAGGTGTTAAAGTCCCCCACTATTATTGTGTTACTGTCGATTTCCTCTTTTATAGCTGTTAGCAGTTGCCTTATGTATTGAGGTACTCCTATGTTGGGTGCATATATATTTATAATTGTTATATCTTCTTCTTGGATTGATCCCTTGATCATTATGTAGTGTCCTTCCTTGTCTCTTGTAACATTCTTTATTTTAAAGTCTATTTTATCTGATATGAGTATTGCTACTCCAGCTTTCTTTTGATTTCCATTTGCATGGAATATCTTTTTCCATCCCCTCACTTTCAGTCTGTATGTGTCCCTAGGTCTGAAGTGTGTCTCTTGTAGACAGCATATATATGGGTCTTGTTTTTGTATACATTCAACAATCCTGTGTCTTTTGGTTGGAGCATTTAATCCATTCACGTTTAAGGTAATTATCGATATGTATGTTCCTATTACCATTTTCTTTATTGTTTTGGGTTTGTTTTTGTAGGTCCTTTTCTTCTTTTGTGTTTCCCACTTAGAGAAGTTCCTTTAGCATTTGTTGTAGAGCTGGTTTGGTGGTGCTGAATTCTCTTAGCTTTTGCTTGTCTGTAAAGCTCTTGATTTCTCTGTCGAATCTGAATGAGATCCTTGCTGGGTGGAGTAATCTTGGTTGTAGGTTCTTCCCTTTCATCACTTTAAGTATATCATGCCACTCCCTTCTGGCTTGTAGAGTTTCTGCTGAGAAATCAGCTGTTAACCTTATGGGAGTTCCCTTGTATGTTATTTGTCGTTTTTCCCTTGCTGCTTTCAATAATTTTTCTTTGTCTTTACTTTTTACCCATTTGATTACTATGTGTCTAGGCGTGTTTCTCCTTGGGTTTATCCTGCCTGGGGCTCTCTGCACTTCCTGGACTTGGGTGGCTCTTTCCTTTCCCAGGTTAGGGAAGTTTTCGACTATAATCTCTTCAAATATTTTCTCTGGTCCTTTCTCTCTCTCTTCTCCTTCTGGGACCCCTATAATGCGAATGTTGTTGCATTTAATGTCCCAGAGGTCTCTTAGGCTGTCTTCGTTTCTTTTCATTCTTTTTTCTTTATTCTGTTCTGCAGCAGTGAATTCCACCATTCTGTCTTCCAGGTCACTTATCCATTCTTCTGCCTCAGTTATTCTGCTATTGATTCCTTCTAGTGTAGTTTTCATTTCAGTTATTGTATTGTTCATCTCTGTTTGTTTGTTCTTTAATTCTTCTAGGTCTTTGTTAAACATTTCTTGCATCTTCTCGATCTTTGCCTCCATTCTTTTTCCGAGATCCCAGATCATCTTCACTATCGTTATTCTGAATTCTTTTTCTGGAAAGTTGCCTATCTGCACTTCATTTAGTTGTTCTTCTGGGTTTTTATCTTGTTCCTTCATCTGGTACATAGCCCTCTGCCTTTTCATCTTGTCTGTCTTTCTGTGAATGTGGTTTTTGTTCCACAGGCTGCAGGATTGTAGTTCTTCTTGCTTCTGCTGTCTGCCCTCTTAGGTTTGAAGTTTTTAATTTAATTTTTTAACTGAAACTATATAAGTAAGAAAGTTTGAGAAAATGTTGGAAAGAGGAAGGAAGAAATGGTTCATAAAACCTTTTCTCTTTTTTTATGTTCATGTTTTACATGTACGTGGTTTTCATCGTATACTTTTGTAGGGTCCTTTTTAGTTTTCAGTTGATACGATATCAAATAATTTTATCTACATTGTTCTATGGAATGATGACTTAGTTTACTGGCTTTATATTTATCCACCAAACAAATGAATATATTAGGAAGGAAGGAGGAAGAAAGATAACAACACCAGCATAAGTTGCCAGTGTTCCTAAACACTGCGAGAACATATAGAGCAACTACGATAGCAAAAGCAGAGAACCCCTGCTGGTTGAAGTGATGCTGGGTTAGCTTGGGAGCTAGCATTCAGGGGGCATAGCAGCTTTTTTTTTTTTTAATTAATTAATTAATTAATTAATTTATGGCTGTGTTGGGTCTTTGTTTCTGTGCGAGGGCTTTTCTCTAGTTGTGGCAAGTGAGGGCCACTCTTCATCGCGGTGTGCGGCCCTCTCACTATCGCAGCCTCTCTTGTTGCGGAGCACAGGCTCCAAACACACAGGCCCAGTAATTGTGGCTCACGGGCCTAGCTGCTCCGCGGCATGTGGGATCTTCCCAGACCAGGGCTCGAACCCGCATCCCGTGCGTTGGCAGGCAGATTATCAACCACTGCGCCACCAGGGAAGCCCCATAGCAGCTTTTGTTTCTGCTCTGGGAAAGGCACTGTCCATGTAAGAAGTCCAGCCATTGTGAGACTGTCATGCTATGGAGAAGCCCATGCTGGCCGTGGGTAGATGATAGGTAGCGAAGCACTGAGGCAACCAGAAGTGGGAGTGAAGCCTGGTGTTAGCTGAGTGCAGCAGAGTGAGTAATCCCAGGGATACTACACGGAGCACTTGAACCCTGCCCAAATTCCTGACTCACAGAATTGTGCGGAAGAACAAATCATTTAAAATCACTACGTTTTGGGCTGGTTTCTTATGCAGCAAAAGATAATTGATACAGCAGCCAAACTGATTTTGACGTAGAGACAGCCATCCTCATAGAATCCAGGGACTATTGCTCCTATGACCCTTTCTTTAGGAATCTGATAGACAATGTACTTGAGACAATCAGAATGAGTAGAGAAACAGCAAAGTAAAAAGTAGTGATGAGCATTATAACTAGGATTAAATGAGGGAGATAAAGTAGTGTGGAATGGCTGTGTGTTTTGACAAAGAAATAAAATTCAACTGTAAAACATTGTGGGCAGAGTATGTGCCGAACAGTTTTTTTAAACTGTCTTCAGCAGTCATATTTGTGTTTGTAGTATTGGTTTTTTTTTTTTTTTTTTGGCTGCGTGTTTGGTTTTTGTTGCTGCGCGTGGGCTTTCTCCGGTTATGGCAAGCGGGGGCTACTTGTCGTTGCGGTGCATGGGCTTCTCATTGTGGTGACCTCTCGTTGTGGAGCATGGGCTCTAGGCGCTCGGGCTTCAGTAGTTGTGGCATGCAGGTTCAGTAGTTGTGGCTTGCTGCCTTTAGAGTGCAGGCTCAGTAGTTGTGGCGCACGGGCTTAGCTGTTCTGTGGCATGTGGGATCTTCCCAGACCAGGGCTCGAACCCATGTCCCCTGCATTGGCAGGCGGGTTCTTAACCCTCTGCCACCCGGGAAGCCCTGTAGTGTTGGTTTTGAATTCAGGTAATGTTTTGTTTGTATTGTGTAGCAAAGCAAATGAATAATTTTAAATACTCTAATTCTGTTATCTCTTATGTCTCTGGAGCCAGGAGTCTCTGTGTGGAAGAAATAATTTATAGATGTAAGTTAGAAGATTAGGTAAACACCCTGTGCTCCTGATTTTTAAGTGCAATTATCAGTATGAACTCATGAGATATTTTAATTTTATCTTAAAATGGTATATACATTATATGTATATATTTTTATACATATGTATATGTATAATGTTAATCTGAGACTGTTTTATGTGTATTGTGGAATCAAGCAAATGAATATTTATGTGATATTTTAATTTTGACATTTCCTAACTATGTCTACCAAAAAGTCTCAGAAATGAGCAAACCTAGTTCCCAGAATGTGGTCTTCGAATGCTGCTGAATTCTAAAAGAAATCAGGGATTCTTTGATAAATCTTTGATCCCAGATCTGGGGCATGAAATATGCAAAATGATCCTGGAATATTTTTATACCATATACCAAAGCAAGTATCAATAACTGTTAACTAGAGTCATGATAAAAGGCTTCAGGAGCCAACTTGGAGAGGCCCTAGGGTAACCAACTATGTCAGTTTTAGCACTGCAAGTCCCGTGTCCCAGGAAACCTCTCAGTCTCAGGCAAATCAGTACAGGTGATCACCCTCAGAGGCTCCTACTGGCCAAAAATGGTACAATGTGAGCATCTATAAGGATAAGAGCTACAGTGGATTGGTATCTTATATTATGTTTAAATCTCTGAGTTCATAATGATATCCAAAACAATGAACTAATTGTTCATCTTTGGTGGCTATTAGGAAAGCAGTCCTCAATTTTGAAAACTGATAAACCAATGGAAAGAATCTGGTGTTTATTCTTACTATTCTGTGTCAACAGTACCACTGGGTAAACTAATATAGATGAGGTAAAGTTTGTTCTCATAGAGATGTTTTATAAGCTAGCAAATAAAGGCAAAATGACATAACTGGAGTATCACCATTTTGTATTCATTATGTTTTAATAGATTTTGCCATTGAGTATCATGGCTGCTAACTACACAGAGAATCATACATATGTTATAAATACACTACTACCTAATGAATAAATTTGCCCAGAATATTAAACCTGTATCTGATGAAGCTGCCTACATCCATCTACTAAGATATAAGGAATGTAGAAGACAGAGGGACTTGTTAAACTAGGGGAAGGCAATCAACTAAAACCAGTCTGTGGGAAACTGTATAGGACAGATGATCCCATATATTCAACAGATTGCAAAGGACAAAAAAGAGATGCTAAAGGAACCCATTTAGATTTAAAAAGGGCAAAATTAGGACTTCCCTGGTGGTGCAGTGGTTAAGAATCTGCCTGCCAATGCAGGGGACACAGGTTCAATCCCTGGTCTGGGAAGATCCCACATGCCACGGAGCAACTAAGCCTGTGTACCACAACTACTGAGCTTGTGCTCTGGAGCCCATGAGCCACAACTACTGAGCCCGTGTGCCACAACTACTGAGCCCACATGCTGCCACTACTGAAGACCATCTGCTGAAACTACTGAAGCCTGCGTGCCTAGAGCCCATGCTCTGCAGCAAGAGAAGCCACCACAATGAGAAGCCTGCGCACTGCAACAAAGAGTAACCCCTGCTCGCCACAGCTAGAGAAAGCCTGCACGCAGCAACGAAGACCCAAGGCAGGCAAAAAATAAAGTTAAAAAAAATAAAAATAAAAAGGGCAAAATTAAACTACAGCATTTAGGTATATATGCTTAAGTGATAAAGCCATAAATGAAAGTAAGGAAGTGATTACCACAAAAGCCAGAATGGTGTCTCTCTTGGTTAGGCTGGGAGAGTAGGGAGGATGGCTGGAGGGTGTCGTGATTGGTAGTGGGTACATGGAGGGCTTCTGTAGTGGCAGACATGGTTTTGTTTTCTGATCTGCATGGTAGTTCCAAGTTCATTTAGCTATAGTTTCTTTTTTTTTTTTAAATAAATTTACTTATTTATTTTTGACTGCATTGCATTTTCGTTGCTGCATGTGGGCTTTCTCTAGTTGCGGTGAGCAGGGGCTGCTCTTCATTGTGGTGCATGGGCTTCTCATTGCGGTGGCTTCTCTTGTTGTGGAGCATGGGCTCTAGAGTGCAGGCTCAGTAGTTGTGGCGCACGGGCTTAGTTGCTCCGAGGCATGTGGGATCTTCCCGGACCAGGGCTCGAACCCGTGTCCTATGCATTGGCAGGTGGATTCTTTTTTTTTTTTTTTTTTTTTTTTTAAAAACTTTTATTTTTTTTTTAAATTTTTATTTATTTATTTATTTTTAATTTATGGCTATGTTGGGTCTTCGTTTCTGTGCGAGGGCTTTCACCAGTTGTGGCAAGTGGGGGTCACTCCTCATCGCTGTGCGCGGGCCTCTCACTATCGCGGCCTCTCCCGCCGCGGAGCACAGGCTCCAGACGCGCAGGCTCAGTAATTATGGCTCACGGGCCCAGCCGCTCCGCGGCATGTGGGATCTTCCCAGACCAGGGCTCGAACCCGTGTTCCCTGCATTAGCAGGCAGATTCTCAACCACTGCGCCACCAGGGAAGCCCGGCAGGTGGATTCTTAACCACTGTACCAGCAGGGAAGCCCTAGCTATAATTTCTGTATGTAGTTTTCTGTATTTGTAATATCTAAATCTATATTTTTAAAGACTTAATTTTTTAGAGCAGTTTAGATTCACTGCAAAATTGAGACAAAGATATAGATTTCCCATATATTCCTTGCCCCACACATGCATAGCCTCCCCCTTAATCAACATCTGCCACCAGAGTGGCACTTTTGTTACAATGGATGAACTTACATTGACACATCATTATCAAAGTCCGTAGTTCACTCTTGGTGTACATTCTGTGGGTTTTGAAAAATGTATAGTGATATATATCCATCATTATAGTATCATATGGAGTATTTTCAGTGCCCTAAAAATCCTCTGTACTCTGACTCTTCATCCCCCCAACTCCTGGCAACCGCTGATCTGTTTACTGTCTCCATAGTTGTGTCTTTTCCAGAATGTCATATAGTTGGAATCATATAGTATGTAGCCTTTTCAGATTGCCTCTTTCCCTTAGTAAAATGCATTTAAGATTCCTCTGTGTCTTTTCATGGCTTGATAGATCATTTCTTTTTAGTGCTGAATAATATATTTGATAATAAAAGTCTGAAATGAAAAATAAGGAGGAAAAGGAAATTGATTGGAGTGGAAGCAACTATATTAGGAAATGGTGAGAGTTGCTGCCTTACAGATTATCTAAGACGTGTTGACTGAGGATTTTTTTTTTTATATATAAATTTATTTATTTAGCTTTGGCTGCGTTGGGTCTTAGTTGTGGCAAGTGGGGGCTTCTCATCATTGCAGTGCGTGGGCTCTAAGCACGCGAGCTTCAGTAGTTATGGCACGCAGGCTCAATAGTTGTGGCGCATGGGCCACAACTATTAGTTGCTCCACAGCATGTGGGATCTTCCCGGACCAGGGATTGAACCTGTGTCTCCTGCATTGGCCGGCAGATTCTTATCCACTGCGCCACCAGGGAAGCCCGACTGAGCATTTTATTAAATGCTATTCTAAGATGATGTAACATGATCTGTTAGTAGAGAGCCACTGAGGTTTATTAAAAAGGGGGCTGGAGTGCTGAAAACTGTTTCTAAGAAGGTAAATCTGGCAAGATGGATTTCAGTAAGAGACTGGAAAGCTAGCCAAGAGACAACAGTGTTAAGGTGAAGGTGATAAAGATTTGAATTAGGGTGATGCTTGTAGGAATAGAGGTAAAATAGCCATTGTGTTATGCAACAGAAGAATAATCAGTAAGACTTGGTGACAGATTAAGTATGGTTAAACAGAAAAGCATTAGAAATAAACTCAAAGCTTTCATGTTTGAGGGCATATCCTTTATTGGGTAGGTACTGGGAATTCTGGAAGGACAGTTCTTGGTGATTAGATCTGTTATTTCTCCTCATGATGTATTTAGAATCCAAGAGGAATGATTGCTTGGGATTCTACATTCCAAATGGTACATCTAAAAATATAATTCTGACAAGCAAGAAACTGATAACAGTGGTTGTTTTTGGTGAGTGCACAGTTGAGACATAAAAATATGAGGATGACTTTTTATCTTCTAATCTTTTGAATTTTGAATCATATGCTTCTATTACCTATTCAGAAAATAAATAAAATTTAATTAAGGATTAAGATGTGTAAATCTTCCAGTTTACAGGGAGAAATTCTTATTTGACATTTTTATTATTTTAAGTACTTCAGACTACAGTTACTCAGAAAAGCAGTCAGTAAAAAGTAAACATGTTTAATACTTGGCTGCCTTTGATATACGTATGTTTGTAAGTGTGTATTTGATTGTATGTTTGTGTATGTTGTGTGTGCATGAGTGTGGCTGTGTGTGGCTCTGAGGTGTATGTGTACTTCATTCAGAAAAAATGTTTATATTTGAAGCCTCAGGGACCCTGTCTTCCTAGGGCTTTTAATTCTTATTGCTACCAGTTAGGATTTTCCTCCTTACATGGGAGATGTTCTTGCTTCTCAACCAGCTTCAGGGCCATTCAGAGATGGTGGTGATGCAGCAGCATAGACTGTCTCTCTTTTCTTTATTATCACCACTGAAGCTGAAGGTCACTATATATGTGTTACTCCATCAGTCTCCCTCTTCATTCTCCCCAGGCAGTTGCCCTGGATTGCCTCTGTAATAAAGTATCTTGAAATACACAAGTCTTTATTTCATGTCTTAGTCTTTTGAATAGGTTAAGACCCACTATTGGATCTGGTAACAAAAAAGGGAATAGAGGTGACATATAAATGATAGGGTTTTTTTGGTTTGTTTTAATAACTTTATCTTTTACAATTTGTTATTAATGATAAAAAAAATTAGGAAATATCAGTAAGGGCATGCTTATTCTTTAAGATCTAGTGAAATTGGCCATTTTAAGTCTGTTCCCCTAGGGACTTAGGAAAGAGAAACTAGGACTGGAAACAGTAGGAAACAGTAGTAGGAAGCTAAGCAGCCCTAGCACAGTGGTTGTCAACCTTGGCTACACACAGGGACTGCATGAGGATATTAAAAGAAATACTGATTCTGCTTTAATTGGTCAGGGCTCTGTCTTGCTTGGGCATTGGAACTTCTTGTACCTACACACTTGAATTTTTTTTTCTCTTTATTTTTTTGGCCGCGTCGGGTCTTAGTTGCGGCATGCGGGATCTTTCGTTTCATCACGCAGGCTTCTCTCTAGTTGTGGTGCTTGGGCTTCTCTCTGTAGTTGTGGTGTGCGGGTTTTCTCTCTCTAGTTGTGGCACGCGGGCTTAGTTTCCCCGTGGCATGTGGGATCTTAGTTCCCCGAGCAGGGATCCAACTGGCGTCCCCTGCATTGAAAGACGGATTCTTTACCACTGGACCACCAGGGAAGTCCCCCTACACACTTGAATTTAATATGAAGTCAAGACTGAGAGCCACTGGCCTAGAGAAGAAAACTGGTCTATGACTGAGGAGAAAAGTGCTTAGGTTTCATAGCACCTCAATCCCAAATTCTCTTTGGGATAAATTGGAGCTTATTGTAAAATGCTGCTTTTTAAGACTTGTGATTATTTAGATTTCTGATGGGTGGAAAACAAAAAATACATGAGTGAATTTTTAGCATCTGGAAAGAAGAGACAGATTCACATAGTAATAAAACTTCGTGGATTGACTTTACTTACTTAACATTGCACAGGTCGCCTGTGATTTGCTTCGGAGAATCATTCGCATCTTGTATCTCAGTAAGAGACTCCAGGGACAACTGCAGGGGGGAAGTAGAGAGATAACAAAAGCTGCTCAGAGTCTCAATGAACTTGGTAAGTCCTTTTGTTTATTGATTCATTGGTTGAAGGAAATTTGGTTGTTTCAAGTTTTTGGTGATTATAAATTGAGCTACTTTAACATTTGTAAACAGGTCTTATGTGAACTTAAGTTTTCATTTCCCTAGGAGAAATGTCCAGGAGAAATGCTGTTTTTTAGGTGACAAGTCTCATGTTGGCATGGTGCCTAGAAGATCTGTTGAATTCATTTCTTCATTCGTCATTCTTTTCTTAAACATTTAGAGCAGCCTCTTGACATTCAAGGGTGTAGCAGTCACAGCTTTGACTACTGACAAGTTGCAAGGTCCATGATGAAGCAGTTCATAATTTTTCAGGCAAAATTTTGAATACCTACCAAGTGCTTAAAGAACTACCTAACCACCTGCATTTTAATGAGGCTTTGCGGTTTTCTTCTTTTCATTGGGTACCCAGTAATTTTTCTGAAGTGGATGTGTTTAGTGGAATTTGTACCTTTTTAGGTTCAGAAGGTCTTTGATTATATCCATCTCAAATATCAAGAGTCTCCTAACGCTTAGTAACGTGCTTTGAAAGTAGTTATGCCCAAAGAATATCAAAGATGTGCATTACATGTTCTTTTTGAATTTTCCTATCTTTGATATTTCAATTACATAGTCATACTGCAATGCTTATTCCCTGTTTTGACTAAGGAAATGTAATATCCTTCACAAAGCATGCTTCAACAACGTTTCAATTTATAATGCTCAAATACATTACTTAGGCACATCATGGGAATATATTGAACTTGTGATTTAGTGTGCTCGGAATATATTATATACAAAGTTAATTTTAAAGCAGTGAGTAATGCTTCACTGTTTTTTCACAATATGTGCTAAATATAGAAGTGTAAAAATCTTAGTATCAGCTGTTATTTTTTGCTTTATCATATTTAATTTCTGTGCTCCAAAAAATAAACTCTCGAATAATAGAATCATTAAAAAACAAACACAAATTATTCCAAGGTTTATTATGTATACTTGTCATCACTGATACTCTTCCATAATAAAAAATTGCTAGATTTTGATTATGATTATCATCTCTCCTAGAAGTAACAGATGCTGTAATGCAAATGGTGATATCTTCTTTTTTTAAAAAAAGGCACAATTATTTTATTATTTATTTTAACATCTTCATTGGAGTATAATTGCTTTACAATGGTGTGTTAGTTTCTGCTGTATAACAAAGTGAATCAACTATATGTATACGTATATCCCCATATCCCCTCCCTCTTGCGTCTCCCTCCCACCCTCCCTATCCCACCCCTCTAGGTGGTCACAAAGCCCCGAGCTGATCTCCCTGTGCCATGCAGATGCTTCCCACTGGCTATCTGTTTTACATTTGGTAGTGTATATATGTCAATGCTACTCTCTCACTTCGTCCCAGCTTACCCTTCCCCCTCCCCGTGTCCTCAAGTCCATTCTCTACATCTGCATCTTTATTCCCGTCCTGCCCCTAGGTTCATCAGAACCATTGTTTTTTAGATTCCATATATATGTGTTAGTATACTGTGTTTGTTTTTCTTTTTCTGACTTAGTTCACTCTGTATGACAGACTCTAGGTCCATCCACCTCACTACAAATAACTCAGTTTCATTTCTTAAAAAGGCACAATTATTAATCATAATGTTCTATGTTGGTACAATGCAGAGTATAAACTCATCCTTCCAATGAGGCTTTGGCTTTACCCAAAGTTTTATAAATGTTAAACGATGACAAGTTGTTGAGAAAGTATAGTAAATTGTGGAGTTATCTCAAAATGGATTGTGTTAATTTAAATTTTTAAAGCTTTGCAGATTATGTGCTATTCAAAAATTTCAAAGGCATCATGTCTTCATCATTCACCACTGTGATTCAGTCTTGGCCAGTCCTGGCATTGATAGTAAGGAGAAGCCAAGAGGGAGATAAAGTTTGTACATTTGGAATTAATGTTTTAATAAAAGTAATAATTTGGTAATCACTATTACAGTTACACATGTATACTAAATGCTATTTCTATGATTGGAGCATCTCTGAAATTATCAATGTCTATATTTGTATGGGTCTGGCTGTCACTAGAAAGAATAAAATGATGAAGAGTAGCAGGCCCCTGAGATTAACTGAAAACCAATCTCTCAAACTTGAAAGGTCTTGAGGCTTGAAATGTAGTGACCAGATGAAATACATTGTCATCTGAAAGTTAATTATATTCTGAGGGACTTGGGGGGGAATGTCAGTGGCTGCTAATGGATACCACTCTTTAGAGTGGTTAAAATGTTCTGCAATTAAATAGTGGTGATTGTTGCATGACCTTGTCAATATACAAAAATGCCTCTGAATTGTATGCTTTAAAAGGTTGAATTTTATGCTTTGTGAATTATGTATCACTTTATATATCAATTTAAAAAGTATATTCTGGTGCCTAGTGACGATTATGCTGGTACCTTTTCTTTTTTTTAAAATTGAGGTCTAAGCGATATACAGTAAACTGCAACATATTGAAAATGTACAGTTTGGCAAGTTTTGACATGAAACCATCACCAATATTAAGATAGTGAACATAACTATCACCCCCCAAAAGTGTCCTTATGCCCCTTGGTAATCCCTCCTCAGGCATTTATGGATCTGCTTTCTGTCATTATAGATTGGTTGGCATTTTAATGAACTTTATGTAAATGGAATCATACAGTTTGTGTTTTTGTTTGGCTTCTTTCAGTCAGCTTAATTATTTTGAGATTCATCTATGTTGTGTGTATCAATAGCTCATTCTGTTTCATTGCTGAGTAGTTTTCCATTATATGGGTATCCCACAGTTGGTTTATTCATTCACCTGTTGATTGATATTTGAGTTGTTCCTAGTTTTTGGCTATTACAAATCAAGCTGTTATGAACATTCATATACAGGTATTTTTATGGACATATGCTTTCATTTCTCTTTGACAAATACGTAGGTATGGAATGGCCAGATCATATAGTAGATGTATGTTTAACTTTGAAAGAAATTGCCGAGGTGTTCTACCTGAAGTGTATGAAAACTGCACTTTTTCTGCATCCTTGTCAACACTCGTTATAGTCAGTCATCTTAATTTTAGCCATTCTAATAAGTGTGTAGTAGTATCTTGTTTTGAGTTCACAAAAAAAGTTTATAGAACTAATACAGGAGTTTAGCAAGATTTCAGGATATATGATCAATATACAAAAATTAGTTTTATTTCTTTTTTTTTCTTTTTTTTGTTTTTGGCTGTGCTGCGTGGCTTGCGGGAATCTTAGTTCCCCAACCAGGGATCAAACTCATGCCCCGTGCAGTGGAAGTGTGGAGTCCTAACCACTGGACTGCCAGGGAATTCCCTTTATTTCTGTATAATATTAACAAGCAATTGGAAGTTGAAATTCAAAAATACCACTTATAATAGCATTGAAAATATGAACTACTTAGGGTTGAATTTGACAGAAGATACACAGTCATAAACTGACAACTAGAAAACATTGTTGAGGACAATTAAAGAAGACCTAAATAAGTAAATAAACATTGTCTGTGAATTGGAAGACTTTATAGTGTTTATTAATATGCCCATTTTCCCTAAATTGATTTGTATAGATTCAGCACAGTTACAACCTGCATCCCAGCAGGCTTTTATTAAAAATTGACAAACTGATTTTAAAATTCATATGGAAATGCAAAGGATCTAGAATAACCAAAACTTTAAAAAAAAACCCAAAAAACAGGCACAGTTGGAGCATTAACCATACCTGATTTGAAGACCTGTTACAATGACTTATACTAATCAAGACAAAAAGATAGACAAATAGGTCAATGGAATGGAATCGAGAGCCCAGAAATAGACACGCACATGTAAGAACAACGGATTTTTGACACATTTAGTGGAAAAAAGATAGTCTTTTCAACAGATGGTACTGGGAAAATTGGATATCCATATGTATAACAGTGAACTTGTATTTATACCTTACTTCATATAAGAAAAAAAGAAAACTGAAAATGGATCATAGTCCTAAATATAAAACCGAAAACTATAGAACTTCTAAAGGGAAATGTAGGAGAACATTTTTATGTCTCTGAATTAGAAAATGATTTCTTAGATATATAACCCAAAGCACAATTCTCCCTGCCACACACAAATTGGTAAATTAGACATTATCAAAATCTAAAACTTCTGTGAGCGATGCTGCTAGAAGAATGAAAAGACAAGCAAGCCATAGACAGAAAATGTTTGCAAAGTATATATTTGATAAAGGACTTGCTTTCAGAGTATATAAAAAACTTTCAACATTGGTAAGAACACAAACAACCCAATTAAAAAATAGGCAAAAGATCTGAACAGACACTTCACCAAAGAATATACGTGAATGGCAAATATGCATATATGATACTCAGCATCATTAGGCATTAGGGAAGTAAAAATTAAAATCATACTGGTGTCTTATTGACAGAATAAGCAGAATTTTTTTAGTGTAGACTTATGTGTAATTTTTCATGCATATTATTATGTATGATTAAAAAATGAAACTACATAGTACAGATTTCAGGATTAAATTATATCACATTGATTTATGGTTTTTCTTCAAGAAAAGTCTTGGCACTAGATGAAAATTTAGATGGGCCTTACTACAAATTAGTAACATTTTTTGAGCATTAGTTAAGATGATACACTTAAGTCACATTTAAGTTATACCATGGTTTATATATAGTGAATGTGTATTTTATGTTGCATGGTGCGACAAAAAAAAAAAAGGAAAGTATATCCTCCATTAATTTTTACTGTGTATTGTCTGTCCTCTGAGATTTATAATTTTGTTGCTAAGCTGCAACAGAATGTTTTCTGATGATATATGGTGATACATTAACACCATGTATCATGAGAAAATATTTTTCAAATTTATCATAGAAGCATTTTATGAAATATTTTTTATAGAAGGAAGGGATAGTCTAAGTTTGTTTTATCCACTAATGTTCTTATTGTAACTGATATTTTCTCAATCTGATAAAACAATACTTATATGCAAACATTTTTGATTTATGCATAGGTGGGAAAAAGTATGATTTACATAATCTTTGCCACGTAATAGGTGATCGATAATTAAGGAACTAATGAATTTTTTTTGAGATGTCTGTAAGATGATGTAGTTGGTGAACATTTTAGAAAATTTTATTATTTCAAGCTTTTAAAAATTGTTTATTGATAGGAAAATTTGTAAATATGCCATGTAACCGTTTCCAGTATTAAATTAGGTCTGAGATGACTTCTTTTTTAATAGAAGTATAGTTGATTTACAATGTTGTGTTAGTTTCTGGTATACAGCAAAGTGATTCAGTTATACATATATATGTGTATATATATATTCTTTTTAATATTCTTTTCCATTATGGTTTATTGCAGGATATTGAATATAGTTCCCTGTGCTATGCACAGTAGGACTTTTGTTGTTTATCTGTTTTATATATAGTAGTTTGTATCTGCTAATCCCAAACTCCCAATTTATTCCTCCCCCACCCCCTTTCCCCTTTGGTAACCATAAGTTTGTTTTCTATGTCTGTGAGTCATTTTCTGTTTCATAACTAAGTTCATTTGTGTCATATTTTAGATTCCACATATAAATGATATCATATGGTATCTGTCTTTCTCTTTCTGACTTACTTCACTTAGTATGATAATCTCTAGGTTGAGATGACGTCTTAAATGCATTTAAAACATACATAGGTTTTTGTGACAACTTCAGCGTAGCAAATTCAGTATGCCTTTTTAAACGTACAGTGTAATCATATATGATGATAAACATCTTCAGTACCTATGTTTGATTTAGATAGTCTCTAAATTACTTATATATGTGACCGGATTCAGCTACCACCAGGTCAGGGTGATGCTGTGCTCAAATCCAGAATAATGGGTTTATGCTTAGGTATGGGATTGCCAGTTGTGGAGACATAAGCATATTAAAATTACACACCCACAAACCCTCTTTTTTTTTTTAAACTAATTGAACTTAATGTTATCCAAATTTATATTTAACACATAATACCCATACAGCATTTATGATCGTATTTTTTTGGTTTTATCTTTCATCACATAGTGTCAGAAAACGAGGATTAATATCCAGACAAAAACAAGCAGCTTACTTTTTGTAAACTTTAGTATGTTATTTTTCATACATTTCAAAGTTACAGTAGTATTTTTGGGTATATATTTTATTCCATATGGTCAGGTAATGTTTATTGAAGGTCTGTAGTTTACCTTACTATTTGTCACCCCCTGCTGGACCATTCATCATTGTTTGAGAAAAATTAATTTAGTGTAAGGTTCTTCAAACTAGTAATGTATCAAATTTTCAATTTCTCGGTTCTAAGGGCTTTATTTTCTAGTTGGATGCTTAAGCCAGTACTTCTCTTTTCTATTCCAGTACATGTAAGTTTTAAAAATTGCAGTGTATCTTAAATGAATATAAACAATGCTCCAAATACAGGCTTCTTATTTTATTGACTTTTTACTGGTTATTTTATTGATTGTTCCTAAAAAATGGTGTCAGCCTACTTCTAGTGAATTACAGCTTTGAGTCTCTAAGTCTAATATTTTGGGGGAGCATTAGGTGGGCTGTTTTTCTTTTTATTGCCATTTACTTGATTATGTATAAAAATTCTAACTAAAGCAGTTTTTATCAGTCTGTGGTTTAGTAGATTGAAATTGGCTATAGGCTAAGTTAAAAGGGTTCAATGTAAATTTATGATTATAGATATACTTATAGAACTTTACATTTTAATACCATGTAAACAACAGGGCAGGTAGGCAGGCATGATCTTTTGAGAGACATGTTCAGTAAAATAGGAGGCAGTTTTAGTCATTTGTTTTAATTTCTGTGTTAGGGACTTGAAATCTGTTTCAATAAATCAGAAATGTGTTTTTCTACCGTATCTAATTGGAAGATAATGCTGATGTTACAGTTGTATTGTCACAACTAGGAATATATTCAGAGGTCAGTGGTGACCCCCCAAAAGTTGTCTTGTGCCTCTCTGAGTCAGTCCTCCCACCTCCAGCACGAACTTTTGGTTACTAGAGATTTCATTTTGCTCTTTCTTGGATTTCATATATGTGGAATCATACAGTATACATTCATTTGATGAGTAGTATTCCAGTGGATGTATTCCACAATATATTTATCCATTCAGCTTTTGATACATACTGGGTTGTTTTTAACTTTTGACTATTGTGAATAAAACAGCCATGAACATTTATTTTCAGTGCCCTTGGGTAAATACCTAGGTGTGGAATTGCTGGGTCATCTGGTAAGTGTTATGATTAACTTTTTAAGATTTGCTACACTGTTTTCTTTCTTTTGAAACTAATAGGTAATTTTATTTTTACAGTAGTCTTATATAGCAACAGTATTAGTTTGCTGGGGCTGCCATAACAAAATTATCACAGACCGGGTGTCTTAAACAACAGAAATATAATTTTTCACAGTTCTGGCAGCTGGAAGTTCAAGATCAAGGCGTCCATAGGTTTTTTATTTTCTGAGTCCTCTCTCCTTGACTTGCAGATTACCACTTTCTCCCTGTATCTTCACTGGTCTTTCCTCTGTGCTACACTTTTCTAAAATGGTTGTAACATTCCCACCAGCAATGCATAAGAGTCACATTTGCTTTACATCCTTCAGTGCTTGTCATTGTAAATCATTTTAATTTTAGCCAGTCTCATAGATGTGTAGAGGTATCTCTTTATGATTTTAATTTGCATATACATGATTACAAATCATGTTGAACCTGATTTTGAATATTTATTTCCCACTTCATTTATCTTTGTGTAGTGTCTGTCCAGATCTTTTGTCTTTTTTTTTTTTTTTGTTAAAGACAGTATGAATTTACTTTAAAACTGTGGAACAAATATTACTAAATTACTCAATTCAAACTGGAGTCCATTTTCACCCCTAAGTGCTTTGGGACTAAGCTATCCCATCTAATTTTATTAACTCTTGTCTCTTACAATGTCTAATGATGGCAAAAGGTTAAATTTGTGTGCCTAACCCAAATGTGTGGGATAAGATCTGAGCCTTGGATTGAAGTGCATTTGATTTACACAAAAATAAAAAATGGCTAAGAGGGTTCAATAAAAGACAGTCTTGTGAAATATAGGGTAACTAGACTTTTGCCCTTGTTTTAAACTGGGTTTGTCTTCTTATTGAGTTGTGAGAGGTCTTTTTATATTCTGGATACAAGTTTGTCAGGTGTGTGTGTGTGAGTGTGAATGTTTTTTGTGAATATATGTGCATTGTCTTTTAATATTCCTAGTGGTGTGATTTGAGCAGAACGTTTTAATTTTGATGGAGCCCAGTGTATCTTTTTCTTTTTTTTGGTGGGGGGGGGAGCGTGTGAGTTTTGTTTTATAGTTTGCACTTTTGGAGCCCTATCTAAGACAATCTTTTCCTATCCTACAGTTGCAAAAAATTTCTTCTACATTTTTTTCTGGAAGTTTTAAAGTTTTAATTTTTGTGTTAAGATCTATGATTCATGTCAGGGTAATTTTTGATATAATGCAAGGGAAAGGTTGAAGCTTATTTTTTCCCATGAAGATATCTAATTGATCCAGTTCCATTTGTTGAAAAGACCTTCCTCTCTCCACTGAATTACCTTGGGACTTTTTTAGAAAATCAATTGACTCTATATCTGTAGGTGTATTTTTGAACTCTATTCTGTTCCATTTA
The DNA here is from genome assembly GCF_965194825.1 of Balaenoptera physalus. Lineage (NCBI taxonomy): Eukaryota > Metazoa > Chordata > Mammalia > Artiodactyla > Balaenopteridae > Balaenoptera > Balaenoptera physalus. The sequence continues at coordinate 16,083,473 of NC_138887.1, forward strand.
TCTATGTGTCTGTCCTTATTTCACATATCTTTATATTTTGATTACTGTAGCTATCTTGAATTTGCATTTAAAGTCTATTTCTTTGTAGATAGAGTGTTCTTGAGTCTTGCTTTATTATCTGTTCTTATAATTTCAGTTTCCTTTTGTTTGGAGTGTTCATATATATTTTTACTAGTTATTGATATGGTTGGATTGAGTTTGCCATTTTGCTATATTCTATTTTTATGATCTTTTTTCTTTTGTTCCTGTCTTTCTTTCCTGCTTTTTTTCTTTTTGTCCTTTTTTCATAAACCATTTTTAAGTGTAAAATTCAGTGTTATTAAGTACATTCACAGTGTTGTGTCACCTTCAACACTATTTCCAGAACCTTTTCATCATATCCCAAAGAGAAACGCTGTGTTCATCAAGTAGTAACTCCCCATTTTCCTGTTTCCCCAATCCTTGGTAACCTCTGTTCTACTTTTTGTCTCTATGAATTTGCCTATTTTAGGTACTTCATGTAAGTGGAATAATACAGTATTTGTCCTTTTGAGTCTGGCTTATTTCACTTAGCATAATGTTTTCAAGGTTCATCTATGTTGTAGCGTGTATCAGAACTTCATTCCATTTTTTATGGCTGAATAATATTGCATTGTATATCACTTTTTGTTTATTCATCTCTTGATAGACACTTGGCTAGTTTCCACTTTTTGAAAAGGCTGTTATAAATAATGCTGCTATGAACATTGGTGTTAGAGTATCTGTTTGAGTCCTTGTTTACAGTTCTTTTGGGTATATATCTAGGTGTGGGATTTCCGGGTCATATGGTAATTCTGTGTTTAACAGTTTGAGGATCTGCCAAACAGTATTCCACCGTAGCTGCCCTTTTAACATTCCCACCAACAGTGCACTAGAATTTGAATTTCTCCACATCTTCATCAGCCCCTGTTATTTTCCTTTTTGTTTTTTTAAATAATTGTCACCCTTATAAGTGTGAAGGTAATATCTTACAGTTTCGATTTGCATTTTCCTAAAGACTGGTGATGTTGAACATGTTTTCATGTACTTATTGACCATTTTATATCTTATTTGGTGGAATGTTTTTTAAGTCTTTTATCCATTTTAAAAACTGAGTCGTTTGTTTTTTGTTGTTGAGTTCTAAATATATTCTGGATACTAGTCCTTGTCAGCTAAAATATTTTTTCCCACAGATATTTTCTCCCATTCTGTGAGTTGTCTTCCCACTCTCTTGATAGTATCCTTTGGTGGAGAATTTTTTATTTTGATGAAGTCCAGTTTATCCAATTTTTCTTTTGTTCTCTGTGCTTTTGGTGTAATACTTAAGAAACGGTTGCCAAATCTAGCTCAGTGAAGATTTCCCCCTTGTTTTCTTCTAAGGGTTTTGTAGTTTTGGCTCTTCAATTTAGATCTTTGATCCATTTTGAGTTAATTTTTATATGTGGTGTAAGGTGGGATCTAGCTTCATGCTTTTGCATGTGGATATCCAGTTTTCCTCACGCCGTTTGTTCAAAACATTATCCTTTCTCCACTGAATGGACTTGGCACCCTTGTCAAAATTTAATTGACCATTTATGTAACTCTTTATTTCTGGACTTTGTCTTCTATTCCATTGGTGTATGGAATATGTATCATTATGCTGGTACCATACTGTTTTGATTACTAAAGCTTTGTTGTAATTTTCAAAATTCAGAAGATCAAGTCTTCCAACTTTGTTCTTCTTTTTCAAAAGTATTTTGACTATTCAATATCCCTCGAAATTCCATATGAATTTTAGGATGGGTTTTTCTATTTCTGTAAAAAAATGCCTTTGGGATTTTTATAGGGCTTGTATTATGTCTGTAGATCATTTGGAGTGGTATTGTCACCTTAAAGTATTAAGACTTTTAGTTCATGAACACAGATGTCTTTCCATTTATTTAGATCTTTAATTTCTTTTGGCAGTCTTTTATAGTTTTCAGTGTACAAGGCTTTCAGCCTCCTTAATTAAATTTATTCCTAAGTATTTTATTCTTTATGATACTTTTGTAAATGGAATTGTTTTCTTTATTTTTGAATTGTTCATTGCTAGTATATAGAAATACAACTGATTTTTGTGTGTGGTTGATTTTGTGTCCTGCAACTTGGCTGAATTCATTTTTTAGCTCTCTCTGTGTGTGTGTGTGTGTGTGTGTGTGTGTGTGTGTGTGTGTGTGTGGTCTTTAGGGTTTTCTACATATAAGATCTTGTCATCTGTGAACAGAGATAATTTTACTTCTTCCTTTCCAGTTTGAATGCCTTTGATTTATTTTTCTTGCCTGTTTGTGCAGGCTAGAACTTTCAGTACTTTGTTGAATAGAAGTAGTGAAAGCGGACATCCTTACCTTGTTTCTGATCTTAGGGAAAAGCATTCAGTCTTTAATCACTGAGTGTGATGTTAGCTGTGTGTTTTTCATGTATGACTGTTATTATGCTGAGGAAATTATCTTGTATTTCTAGTTTACTTAGTGTTTTTATTGCAAAAGGGTGTTGAATTTTGTCAAATGCTTTTTCTGCATCAGGATGACCATGTGGTTTTTTTTCCCTGTTCATTCTATTAATGTGGTCTCTTGCTTTGATTTTTGTATGTTGACCTATGCTTGTATTCCAGGGATAAATCCCACTTGGTCACAGTCTATAATCCTTTTAATATGCTGTTGAATTCAGTTTGTTAGTATGTTGTTGAGGATTTTTGCATACATATATATGGGGTTTTTTTGGCTCTGCCGCATGGCTTGCAGGATCTTAGTTCCCTGACTAGGGATCAAACCTGTGCCCTTGGCAGTAAAAGCATGGAATCCTAATCACTGGACTGCCAGGGAATTCCCGCATCTATATTTACAAGAGATATTGGCTTGCAGTTTTCTTTTCTTGTAGTGTCTCTGTCTGGTTTTGATATTAGGGTAATGCTGAGCTAATAGAATGAGTTAGGAAGTGTTCCCTTCTCTTCAATTTTTGGAACAGTTTGAGAAGTTTTTGGTGTTTATTCTTCTTTAGATGTCTGGTAGAATTCACCAGTGAAGCCATCTGGTCCTAGGCTTTTCTTTGTTGGAATTTCTTGTTTTCTTTTGTGTTAATCAGATAGTTCTGTGTCTGCCATTTTATTTTGTCTATGAACTTTTTAGCTATAAGTTTGTATTACTTTTGTAGGAATTCCTAGGGATTACAACATGCATCTTTAATTTAGCACAATCTACTTAAGTGCTTATGTTGAATTACTTCAGGTGAAATATTAGCTGTTTTGAAGTCATTGTCTATTAAGTCCCTTGTATGAGTCCACTTGCAGAGTCAATTTCTTTGATCTGCCTTTTAAATTTTTTTTTCATGAGTATGGGTTATGTACATCTATTTCTTTGCATGTGGAGTAATTTTTTATTGAAGTATAGTTGATTTACAATATTGTGTTAGTTTCTGGTGTGCAGAGAAATGATTCAGTTATACATATATATATACATTCTTTTTAATATTCTTTTCTGTTATGGTTTATTACAGGATTCTGACTATGGTTCCCTGTGCTATATTGTAGGACCTTTTTGTTTATTTATTTTATATATAGTACGTAGTTTGTATCTGCTAATCCCAAACTCCTAATTTATCCCTCCCCCACTTCCTTTCCTCTTCGGTCACTATAAGTTTGTTTTCTGTCTGTGAGTTTGTTTCTGTTTCATAAATAAGTTCATTTGTGTCATATTTTAGATTCTGCATATAAGTATCATATGGCATTTGTCTTTCTCTTTCTGATTTGCTTGACTTAGTATGATATTCTTTAGGTCCATCCATGTTGCTGCAAATGGCATTATTTCATTCTTTTTTACCAAGTAGTATTCCATAGTGTCTATATACCACATCTTCTTTATCCATTCATCTGTCCATGGACATTTAGGTTGCTTCCATGTGTCGGCTATTGTAAATAGTGCTGCTGTGAACATAGGGGTGCATGTATCTTTTTGAATTATGGTTTTCTCTGGATATATACCCAGGAGTGGGATTGCTGGATCCTATTGGAACTCTATTATAGTTTTTTAAGGAACCTCCATACTGTTCTCCATAGTGGCTGTTACCAACTTACGTTCCCACCAGCAGTGTAGGAGGGTTCCCTTTTCTCCACACCCTCTCCCGCATTTGTTATTTGTAGACTTTTTAATGATGGCCATTCTGACCAGTGTGAGGTGATACCTCATTGTAGTTTTGATTTGCATTTCTCTAATAATTAGCAATGTTGAGCATCTTTTCATGTGCCTGTTGGCCATCTGTATGTCTTCTTTGGAAAATTGTCTATTTAGGTCTTCTGCCCATTGTTTGATTGGGTTGTTTGTTTTTTTGTTTTTGAGTTGTATGAGCTGTTTGTATATTTTGGAAATTAAGCCCTTGTCGGTCACATTGTTTGCAAATATTTTCTCCCAATCCATAGGTTGTCTTTTTGTTTTGTTTATGGTTTCCTTTGCTATGCAGAAGCTTATAAGTTTGATTATGTCCCACTTGTTTATTTTTGCTTTTATTTCTATTGCGTTGGGAGACTGACCTAAGAAAACATTGATACGAATTATGTTAGAGAATGTTTTGCCTGTGTTCTCTTCTAGGAGTTTTATGGTGTAGTGTCTTATATTTAAGTCTTTAAGCCATTTTGGACTCATTTCTGTATATGGTATAAGGGTGTGTTCTAACTTCATTGATTTACATGTGGCTGTCCAGCTTTTCCCAGCCACTTGCTGAAGAGACTGTCTTTTTTCCATTGTGTATTCTTGCCGCCTTTATCGAAGGTAGGTGTATGGGTTTATTTCTGGGCTCTCTATTCTGTACTGTTGATCCAACATATGGAGTAATTTTTGGTTGAAAACTGGACATTGTGAATAATATATTTGTCATTTGAGATTCAACTGTGTTCTCTGAGGATTGTTTTTTGTTGTTATTGTTCCAGCTGGCAGTTAACTTGTCTGATCTCAAGCTACACATTCTTTCCCCTGTACTGTGTGGTCTTCATCTCTGCTCAGTTCTTCTGGCTTATAGCTATTGCTTTAGTAACCTGGTACCTGATAGATCAGCCCTGTACCTCTGTAGTTTAGATGACACCAAGAATTTTCGCAGAGTTGATACTAAGATCATGGGCCTCAGGTTTTGTGTATCTTTTTTTCCTTTAGAGTTTCCTTCCTAAATTTCCAGCTGCTCTTTCAGCTCTGAGCTCTGTCCTGTGACACCTCAAGTTATAGTAAGGCCCCAGCTTTCTGATGCTTGAGCTGTGTACTGTTTGGGGAAAACCATTAGTCTAAAAAAAGCAGTAAACTCACATGGCTTGCCAGTCTTTTAAGGGTAGACACCCCTCTGACTTTTGCTTGCTTCTACCCATCCTCCTGGATCCTCCCATCTCCCCCTCCTCCTGGGTCCTCCCTTCTCTCCCATGTGTGTATTTTAATGGTAAGCCAGGGATTTGGGTCTTGCTCCTGCTGTGGCTCTATTCTTTTTAGGATTTTTCTTTCTAAATTTATAGTTACTCTGCCTTAATTCATGTTCTCTACCATCTCTGGACTGTAAGTCTGTATTTTTCTGCTGCAAGAACTGTGGGCATTGGAATGGGAGTTGATGGCAGTAATGGTGGTCAGTGCCCTTAGGCAAAAAACCCCAAACTTGGAATCTTTACCCATTGCAATTTATGTATTTCAAGTGTAACCTTTCCTTCCGTAGGTTCCTGCCTTTGATCACTTTCCAGGGCCTTCAAATAAGTGTGTTTTTAAAAATGGCTTATCTAGGTTTAGAAATTATCTGCAGGAAACTATCCTTGACCAATTTACTCTGCCGTTAGTGGAAACTAGACTAAAATAATTGGTATTTGCCTTTTGCGCATATGCACTCAAAGTCCATAAAATCAAATGAGCATTGTAAATTTGAATCGCTTTGATAAAAATTTCTGTAGGTTGAGATTCCAAACTAATTTTAGTTTTAAAATATGATTAGAGGTAATGTTCAGTGCAGACTTGAATTTTATGTATATAAAATCTCTGTATTCCCTAAGAATGAATGGATACAAGAATGTTTCATAGAGTCTAAGTAACCTTACAGACTTAGAACAATAAATTTGCCAAGGCACTTTAATTACTTTGCCTTTTGGAGTCTACTAGTATTAAAAGTTATTACTTTGTTTTGGAAGAATGACATTTTGTGGAAATTTTTACTTAAAGACTAAAATCAGTTTTATGGGATCTTTTTTCTCTTTGTTCATCTGTTCTCTAAGGCAAGTCTTTCGTTTACTTAGAAGAGCAACAGAAAAATTATACCCATAGAAGTTATTCTTTCTCTTTGCCAAAACTAGTTTAAAGCAGCAACACCCTTTCTTTAGTCTTCAGATATATTTAATATGGGAATTCTAAGATTCTGGCTTGTTGTCTTGCACTCATGGGTCTTATTACCATTTTAACAAATTCATTTTTGTTTCTGTGATATAAAAAGTGTCATGGTTTTCAGAAGACCTCATCTAAGCCTGTGTGTCTTCCAGTGTGTCTTTAGCTTTGTGAGAAGCTTTCTTCCAGATAAAGATTTGTGGAACATAAAGAAAGTGAACAGAGAGAGAGCCTAATGGTAGAAACTAGTGCTATTTTACAGTGAGAAATATAGTTAGCTTTGAGTAAGTTGTTAATATATTTAGGTGTTTTTCCATTTAAAAAGAAGGATTTAATGATAATGTCTACTTAAATTGATGGATTCTCTGATAATGGTAGTATTTGATGAAGATTGCTTAGCATTTTGAATTCTGTTTTATCCTAAGAACTTTTCTTCTTTAGCCAAAAGGTGGTGACATGCTCTTTTGTTCTTCGCTTCAAGTCAGTGCAGCTCAGCATGTGGTGTTGTATGGTAAGCACAATAATGCGCCCCCTCAAGGATATTCTCATCTTAGTCACTGGAACCTTTGAATATATTACCTTATTGGGCAGAAGGGACTTCACAAATGTGATTAAGGTTATGGACCTTGAGATGGGAGATTAGTCTGGATTATTCAGATGGGACCATTCTAAATACTTGAGTTTTTAAAAGTGAAAGAGGAAGGCAGAAGAGTGAGCCAGAGAGCTGCAATGGTAGAAGAAGAGGCAGGAGAGATTTGAAGCGTGAAAGTACTTAACCTGCCATTGATGGCTGTGAAGATAAAGGAAGGGACTCATGGACATGCAGATGTCCTTTAGTAGCTGGGAACTGTCCCCAGCTCACAGGCAGCAAGGAAATGGGGACCTCAGTGCTACAACCTGAAGGAATTAAATTCTGCTAACAAATTGAATGAGCAAGGAGATGGTATCTCCCTTAGAACTTCCAGAAAGGAATGCAGCTATGCCAACACCTTGATTTTAGCCCACTGTGACTCATTTTGGACTGCTAACCTCCAAAACTGGAAGATAATAAATTTGTAGCTTTCAGGCCTCTAAGTCTGTGGTAATTTGTTCTGGCAGCAAATAAGAAACAAATGCATCTGTACCATATCAGCTACATGGAAGGGAGGATTCTTTGTGTTTTGGAGGAAAGAGAATGGCTGATCTGTAAAGTTCTGCCCTAGAAAGACATTAGAGTCAAAACAAAATAAAATACACACACAGTGTTTTAATGTGTCCTGCTTTTCCTCAAGAAGAAAGTGCCAGAGTTATATGTCTTTTTATTGGCAGGAAACATACGTTTTTTATACACAGATATGAAATGTTAACTGATGTTTTTAAAGTAAACAGCTGTAATGGGATAGGGCTTATAAAATATCCTGCATACTCTTCTGATATCATGGCTAATTATACATTTTTTCTCCTGTTGCTCTTAAGAAACAAATAATGGCCTCAGGCCAATTTAAGGTTTTACGGGTAAGTAATTTGGGAGTAAAAGAAAACTACTTTTTATTCTAATCAGGTTTACATATTCAATTCTCTGCTGATACCTATGTTTTAAAATGCTACTGTGTGCTTGTCTCTAAGACTGTTTCTGTTTTAGAGTTATGCTGATTAATAAAGTTCATTCTTGGTCTTCCGGATACTTGCAGGATGTTATTCCAGATCTGGTTATAGGCATGTGATGGAGCCTGGTTATGAGCCATAGTTACTTAACTTCTAACAGAAATAAGAATAATATTCAGTCAGGATCTCAATACAGGAAGAAAAATGTGAACAGGACATTTTTCATAGAATTTCCTAGTAAGGTTAGTAGTTCAAAATCTTGTTTGTTTTTAAACTGTGTTCTGAGAAATTCGGCTTGGTCTTCTCCATAAATACTGAACAGTGGTAATTGCTGGACAGAGGTGGAGGAGAGAGAGAAGGTATTTTTTGTTTTTTTTAAAATAAGGTTTGGGGATACTTAAGAACAGCCATCTAATTGATGCGGAGACTTTCTACCTAAAAGGAAGTGATGAAATTGATATTCTAGAGTGGGTTAAAATGTAGCAATGAAAATAAAAACTGAAAAGGAGTAGCTGGGAAGACTTCTACTGAGATAAATGATTTATAAATGATTTATGATTTATGATTTCTGAACATTTTTGTTGAATGGGTACTTGCAAGCTAGTTATTTTAATGTAATAACTAGAACAGCACAGTATTCACAAACTTTTCTTTCATCAAAGTAATACTTTATTAACATTTTAGAGACTTCAAAATGTCATAAAATTATACCATAAAATAATGTAATTGTTCCTGCTATGTAGTTTGTGATTAAGAGACAGGAGAACATAGGCTTTGAAGCCTTCTAGAGCTTGCTTTAAATCCCATTTGCATTGCTCCTGCTAACTGTGTGAATATCGACAAGGTAAATTCTCTCTCAGATTTCAAAGGACTGTTGGGTAGATTTAATGAGACAAATTTATAGATTGTTTTCAACCTTGCCTAGCATATAGTAGGTCCCTCCAATATTGCTTTCCTCTTATCCTTCTTTCTTTAGAAATAGAACTAAAGGATGAATTTATATATTTTGAAGGTGACATTGATTATACATTATCATCTGTGGTCATGTGTTCTACGCTTATGTGTACAAAAATGACATCTTTTTTTGTTTTTTCTTAAAAAATCACATAATATACATTTCTTGTGTATTTTTTCTGGTAACAAAATACTGAAGTATTACTATGAAGATTTTCAAGTTAAAGTTGGGCACTGACGTAGAATAAACACATTTAAGTGAAAATCAGGTCTCAAATACTGAGACGAGAAAAAGTACTTTTTTGAGGAACTACAGTAATCAATACATAGTGATTTTTTTTGGAACTACATGACATAATTGAATTGAAAATACATTAAAAAACATAAAATTTCAGAAAAATGATAAAAGCTGTCATTGTTTGCTTTGTGGCAAGTACTGTGCTAAACATTGTATATATTTTATCTCATTGAGGTTTCACAACAGCCTCTGAGGTAGATGTTATCATTTTGCAGTTGGGGAAGCAGAGTCTGGATGAGACAAGTAACATTCCTAGGATCACACAGCTAGTAAGAAGAGGACTTCTACTTGCACTTATTATTTATTTCTTCCACTTGTACTCTGGTGGAGGTGCTAATGAGAACCAAAGTGCTATAAGACAAAAGAATTGTGTGAAGTTGGGACTTTTGTAAATTTTGGGTAGAGGCTGTAACAATATTATTTGTTAGTGGAAGTTGAAGGACTTGTACAGCTTAAAAGCAATTAAAAAAATTTTAATGTAATGGTTAAAGTGGTGGGGGGCGGTGGTGGTGGGATGAATTGGGAGATTGGGATTGAGATATATACACTAATATGTATAAAAGAGATAACTAATAAGAACCTGCTGTATAAAAAATAAATACAATAAAATTCAAAAAAAAAAAAAAAAAGAAAATAGGGTTTCAAGAAATCAGATGGAGCGGCCTGCTTTCAACACCCAGAGCTAGTGACACAAGGCCATGTCAGCTCCTACCAAGGATTCCTGCTCACACTGGGATACGTAAGGTAAGGAGCTGTGGACCTGAGAGGAACATCTGTCAGCTTCTCCAAAGTCTTCTCAACAAGATCATCATCCCTAAAGCAGGTATCCTCAAGGAAAAACTGTCCATTGAATCTGGTCAGGAAAGAATGCTGGTTGTGGTCCATGAACTCACAGAAATTATAAACCATCTTTGAGGAAGGAATCAGTCCATCTGAAGAGTGTGTTAAAGGGAAAAATAAGACAAATAAAGACATGGAGCTGCAGCAAGGGGACAAAATGGATGAAGAGGAAAAAGAGAAGAAAACCACGTCTCAACCCCAAAGCATAATGAAGGACTGGCTAGTAGAACTTGTGGAGTAACCAAGCGGTATGAACAGCAGTTCCCAGACAAGGACGATGAATTTGACTCGCCCCCTGAGGATATCATGTTCAAGATGCACCACATCCTGGAATCCTTGTACCGAGACATCCAGGACCTACAGGATGAAAACCAGCAGCTGACTGCCGACGTGAAGCGGCTGGGAAAGCAGAACACCCGCTTCCTCATGTCCGTGCGGCGCCTCAGCAGTGTCAAGCGCCCCATCAACTCTATTGCCAAGGACATCAAGGCGCAGGGCGAGAGCATCCACTGCATGCTGAGCGCCATGAAGGCGCTGAGCGAGGACGCCGAGTCGCAGCACGGCGTGCACTCGGCCGTGGCGCGCATCGCGCACGCACAGTACAGCGCTGTCACCCGCCCCTTCCAGGCCGCCATGAACGAGTACAACCAGGCCGAGATGAAGCAGCGCGAAACTGCAAGATCCGCATCCAGCGCCAGCTGGAGATCATGGGCAAGGACGTGTCGGGCGACCAGATCGAGGACATGTTCGAACAAGGCAAGTGAGACGTGTTCTCAGAGAACCTGCTGGCTGACGTGAAGGGCGCGCGGGCGGCCCTCAACGAGATCGAGAGCCGCCACCGCGAGATGCTGCGGCTGGAGAGCCGCATCCGCGACCTGCACGACCTCTTCCTGCAGATGGCCATGCTGGTGGAGCAGCAGGCGGACACCCTGGACGTCATCGAGTTCAACGTGCAGAAGACCCTCGACTGCACCGGCCAGGCCAAGGTGCAGGTGCGCAATGCCATGCAGTACAAGAAGAAGAATCCCTGCCGGACCGTCTGCTGCTTCTGCTGCCCCTGCCTCAACTAGCAGGGGGCCCAGGCCACCACACCCCATCCCCGACCGGAATGGGCCGGGAAGCACTTTTGGAAAGATTTTGAGGCTGTCTGCACTGGGGTGAGTTGCCCTAATCCCTAGGGACCTCAGTCTTTGGAGAAGGAAAAAACTCGAGGTCCCAGAATTCCAGTCCAGCTCGTACTTGGAGCAAGAGTTGATCCCACCCGCTGTTTCATCTGTAAGGACAGATGCCTACTGAAGTTTTGTGAGGTCATTATATGGCACATAGCGCCCTTTCCTCTTAAAGGAAGCCAAATAAGGAACAGATGTGGTAGCTTACGCTGTAATACATGTCCAAGGCATGTTTGTACTTGGACCTCTAGGAGGAAGTCAGTTCTGCATCGGCTCACAGTATGAACTCCTTAACAAGACTTCATTTAACCTATCCTGAAGGTACCTCGGTTGTGTTCATTTTCGAGTGAACTGGCCTTGGGAAAAACTGCACATCTTCCATTTCTGATTCTTCATCTCGTTTACGCTATGTGATTCCCGCCTGGATGTATATCTTCTTTCTGCTCACCTCCTCTACTTATTAAAATCACATTTAACACTTTAAAAAAAAAAAAAAAAAGGAAAAATAAGTGCTTGGGAGGGAAGAGAAAAAAATTTTAATGTAATGGTTCCTCTTCTCCATTGATGCTGCCTGCAGTTTTTTCTTTTGAGATATGAGATTGGTTTGGGATTTAAACGTGTTCATTTTGAGCATTCTAAGAAAATAAAAAAAATCTTAGTCTAGGGTTTGTATTTTGCTTTTGATTATTTAAATGCATTCTAGAGAACATTTAAGAGCATTAAACAGGCATCATTTAAATAGATGTCAGTTTTATTTTTAACATTTTATTGAAGTATAAAAAAGGTGCACAAACTCAAGTATACAGCTTAATGAATTTTTTTTAGATTTGATAACCTGGCCTAATTAAAAGTACAAGATAATATCAGAAAACTTATAAAAGGAACATACCAAGGGGTGGAGAAATCATAATTAATATGCTGTGTTTATGGAGTTGCCCAGGGTTTTTAAAATGAAAAATGTTATGTTTCATATATTTAATATTTTAACTTTGGGAAAATATATATAGTTTTGAATGTAAGAGGAAGAAAGGAGAAAAATGCTATCTACTACTACTTTGGTTTAAAATAAACCAAGAAAATTAAATAACTATGATATGTTTTCATCTTTTTAAATTTCTACAAAATATGGCAGAGAAATGAGTATTTTATAAAGTATGCTCATAAATGAAAGGTCACATAAAACTGAACAAGACCTGAATATTGACAAAGCAGTCTCAATCTGGACAGTACTTTTGTGAAGAAAATGTCTATTTTAAATACGTCCTAGTGACCAATTAATTTGACTTTCAAAGGCTCAGTTTTACTTGTATAAGTCTCATTTAATAATATAATTTTATACTTATATTTGGTAACTATTAATTTCCTAAATGTAGCTGAGGGAGGAATTTTCATAAGGCCTGCCATATGCTATATATTTTTATTTTTTCAGAATAATCAGCTCAATTCTAGTGTTATTTAAAAAATTAAGTACTACTGTCATACTACTATCAGTGGTTTAATAGGATAATTTTTTAATTTGTAAAATTATAATATATGTTAATTGTGCAAACTAGAAAATTCAGGTATGTATTAATTGCTGAAAACTAGAACATGTAGGTAGGTATCACCTACGGATTTATTTTGGGAAGTCTCTCAACTGTTCCCTTGTACATTACTATATCTATTGTACATATTCTTTTGCACTTAATATTACATTATGGACATCCTTCCATGTTAATAAACATAAATCTATATCATTGTAATGGCTGGGTAATATTCAGATGAAAACTTTCCAGTAATTTATGTAAATAGTCTACTATTGTTAACTATTTTGGTCATTTTAATATTATTTACTAGTATAACTGTCCTTTTATGACCATGCTTGGAGATACATTTTTGTACAATTATTCCATTGTTTCCTTAGGATAAATTTAAGAAGTTGAATTTCCTGGTCAAAGGTTATGTTTAATGTTTTGCTTAATATTTCAAAATGAAATTTCTTTCTAGTACTAATGTGAGAGAGTATACCTACAACTTTGTCATAATTAATAAACATTAGCATTTAAAAATTATTTGCCAGGTCACAGATGTGAAAAACAGTATATTAACTTGTTTTTTAACTTACTCTAATTTGCATTTTGTTTTTGCTGTGTGTGTCATTTGTTTTTCATTGATGAGTTACTTGTTCTTGGCCCATTTTCCTATTGCTGTATTGGTTGGTAGGTATGTATTCTTTACACAATAGAGGTAAATTTGCTCTGCTTTATAGACTGTAAGTATAATTCCCAGTTCATTTTATCTTATTCTTTGATTTCTTTTAGTATAATTTTTACAGTTTTATAGTTACACCTGTTACTGGCCATCAGCCAGTCTTATTCCTCAGTCAGAGTTTATTTCAAGTGTCGTTTCCTTTCAGCAGCTTTTCCAGGGACATGTGCTCCATTGCTCTTCATTTGTACTCTTGTTGTAGTTATATTTTGCCCTGTGATATTGATGTTGACATTATTTATCTTATCGCCGCCGCTTTTGTACGTGCCTGCAACCCAAACCTTTTATGAAATGTTCAGATTTGGGCAAGTGAGGGCTAAGTGCTATTATAATGAGCCTTATAAAAGTGATTTTATGATTTTAAAAAAAATGCTTACAAGATAACAGACTTATTTATGTTGGTAACTAGGATTTTATGGTTATTGCTGCTTGCCAATTTTGTCTGGGCATTTTGTGATCTGCCTACTAGATCCTGTGACATATATTACTCGATAAGATTTTAGAAACATTTACGTATTTTGAGAAGTTAGTTGTGTTGTAGAACCAGTAAGTGTATTTGTTAATATAAATGATAGTGATATCTTATTTCTTGTATTTAACAACAGTGATAAAATATTTATATGGTGTCTTTTATCATGTAGTTGAAAGCACAGTTTTTTTTTTGGTGTTTTTTTTTAGCTCATTGTATCTGTTCAAACTGTGTCTTTGAATCATTGATAGGTAGAAGATGTTTTAATGAGGACTAGAAATTTAGGGCAAAGTAGATTTATCTTAAAATTAGTTGATGAAAATTCAGTTCTTTAACTTGTCATTTTGGAATTTGCTAGCAGCGATCTCTGTCGAGGGTGGAGTGTAATTCTCCTGATGTTAGTCTTTGCCTCAGCTCAGGTGGCTCTTCAGGTTTAGGGTTTTGCAATTAACCATTTCTCTGCCAATGAGTTTTTCTAGAATTTCATTGAGAAAGAATATTTATGGAAGATTTTTCTGAATGCTAATCACTCTGTCCGTTTCTGTTAATTAGTAATCTCTGAAAGTTGGGGAGTGAGGAGGATGAGAGGAATAATTACATTAGAATTACCTGGGTGCCTTTTTGTTTTGTTTTTAAGAACATCTGTCTTCTTGTCATCTGGAAGTGCCATTTCTCTCTTCCAACCAGTCTGATCAGCCCTGTAGATGTGTACCAAATGGTTGAGATCCACTGCTTTAGTATTCTAGAATCTGTCCTAGGATTAAACCAGAATTGCAGAGGGTTTTATACCTGGACAATGTTATATTATTCATTCCCATATAATTCGTTTTACTGAATTTTCTTTTAGTTTGATGCCACTATAGTACATTGAGGAAAATTATAACCATCAGCCTTAAGAAACTTCTTGTTGTCTTTTCTGTAAGGTTGTTGTAGCCATTTTTGTATTTTGAAGGACCTAAGAAACAACCATATGAGACTTTGGTTGTCTTTAAAGTTGTTGTAGAAACATTTACACATTACATACCTTCTGAGAAGATCCATGAAAGGCACTGCTTTCTGGTCTCAGTATTAAGAATAGTTGGTACTTTTGAACAGCTAGAGGATTTTTATTTTAGCAATGCTGAGTTGTGTAATCAGGTTCTTTTCTCTCTTTATCTGACCTAATGGAAAGCACAGGGAACAATTTTTGACTCATCTCTTGTAAGAATGCAAGATAATGATACATGTTTTACATTTTTATTTCAAACCAGGATTAATTTTAATTTAACTTTTCTCATTCTTTTCATTCTGTTTGCTATGATTTTATTATATTTATTTTCTCATTTAATTTAATTGTATCTAAAATTGGATGCTTTTAAAAGTTCTTATATTTTCCTTAGAATAAGGCAGGCTATAAATAAATTATGTATAATATTTACCAATTTTGCTTTCCTACTTTCTTCCTAACACTAAGAATAATTTTTGTTTTAGGGACTTCCCTGGCAGTCCAGTGGTTAAGACTCCACGCTTCCACTGCAGGGGGCGCGGGTTCGATCCCTGGTTGGGGAACTAAGATGCCGCATGCCGCGTGGCGTGGTTAAAAAAAATAATAATAATTAAAAAAAGAATAGTTTTTGTTTCAGTTTTCGACGACATGCTCTTGTGAGGATCTTTTTGAATTTGTAGATGTTTGCTCCAGAGAAAAAGCACGCATACAGATACACATTAAATTTTGCACACAATTTCAGGGGATTTATGAGACTCCAGGAAACCCTACACCAAAGTCATTGTTTATCTGAAATGTATTTTTTGGCATATGTTTTTCTGTAAGGTGGCTATATTCAATCACCTAAACTGTTTTCTTTATGTATTTAAATTGTATTCACTAGCATCCCATTTTCAGTAATACTAGCTCACTCTATAGTTCTGTTGGTTCTGTGATTCAGTGAAAATGCTAAAAAGCAAAAGAATTACAACAGAAGATAATATCAATGTTGTTGGAAAGAATTCTTAGTGAAAGGGTTAATAAGAAATGTGCCCAGAGTAGTGCTTCTGTAATACCATTTGAAGTATTTAAGTAACACTGAATACCAGTGTTACTTAAACTGTTATAAAACAGAATAGGAAATTAAAGTTGTCATAAATTACCAAAGAGTAGCTGAATGTTTCCTAAATTGTGTTGATGGCACAAACAAAAGAAATTACAATAATAAAGGAAAAATGTTTGACTCAAACCATCTACCTAACTTGAGTGACATCTGTTCAAAAGATACACAAAACAGAGTTTTTTAGTATTTTCCCTGTGAACTTATTTTAGAAGTAATAAGTTTTGTATTGAAATGAGCAAAAATATGCAAGTATAGTGCTTACCTTCTGGTCAGAATAAGATAACATTATGATAAACAGTAGTTGTGCAGTTTATAATTAACAGAATATTTTGGCTGAATGAAGTGAAAGTAACACTTTATAGTGTCATCTTCTTTATGTTTAGTACTATTTTATCTTCTGAGTGTATGATTTTTAAAGGAAACTTTTGCCTAGGTAACTTCTTTTTAGAAAATAGAATTTTAGTTCTTAAGAAAACAGATGTCCTGCTGAACTATAGTATATATGGTTCAATTAAAATTTTATTAGTTAAAATGAAGTAAGCTTAAAAATTTTTTCCTTAAGAAGGCACTGTGGCCTGAATTGAGTTCAGAGCTGCTTCTGTATCTTTTCATTTATTAGTTACTTGAATGTCTGTCACTTTGATACACAGTCTGTCTTCTGGTATATAAAGTAATGGTTCTTAAGCTTTAGCACACAAATCACCTGAGGGTACTTATTAAAACTTATTATTCAGGGCTGCAGCCATAGCGGTTCTGACTCCTTACGTAAAGGTGGGGCCCAGAAACTGCAGTTTCCAAACAGACACCATAGAGGTTCTGATACAGGTGGGCTATAGTTTGAGGAACTCTCTCCTAAACAAGGTTCCATAGGGTCAGAAGTTTAAAAATTGTTCCTTTCACAAAATTTCACAAATATTTTACTCATCCATTAGTATTTATCACTTTTTTTGGGAAGCATTATGAAAGGTTACATTAGTATTACAGACCATTATTTTATTGTGTGGGTTAAAGACAGTTTTATAAATTTAGGTAGCTACAGTTTGCTAGCATTTTGTTGCTTGTAAGAAGTGATACTTGGAAAAAATTCATTAGCAAAAGAAAGACTGCAGCTTTTTAAGAATTGGTAAGAAAATTGTTTAAGTGTAGATTATGTAGTTTGATCTTTTACATTTCAGACTTTTCTGAGTGAGGCATTAACAATATTAGAGTGAAATACATATCTTTGGTTCTTCTCTACCCAATCCGTATTCCACATACCGTATGACATATGGGATTGTGTATAATATTAAAGGCTGCTGTGTATATATATCAGTCCCATATATATTTCTCATTCCTACAGTCTGTGTCTCATATGGCCAGAACTCTCATTGTTAGCATTAACATTAAAATTTTTTATGTTAAATTAAAAATTTTTCATTTTGCATCCCTTATTAGTATTATATGTCCAAAACTGTCTGAGTGGAAAGTGATTCCTCATAACGTTATTATCTTCTCTTGCTCCTTTTTCTTTTCTCCCTGAAAAATTGATGGATGTGTTTTGGTAGTCCGTCTTGCTTAATGTCTCTCAGAAATATGACATAATTGCTTTCATGGAAGCAGGGTGAGGAAAATGACCTCAATCCCAGACAGACTCAGCTCTCCTTTTTTATCTTACTTGATGCTTCATAGTTTGATAATGGTATGGAGTTGATATTGGTGGCCCTGATAGGAATGACAGTGCTTTTTACCACTTGCTGGTGGAAGTACAAAGCTGTCATGCTTGAAAACCATGGATACAGCTTATAGAGGTCTGTAAAAAAAAAAAAGTGTGAATAGAAGGGTAGGGATACTTAGGGTTATTTTCACACCTAATTTTATCATGAGCTGGGGAGAAATATTACTGTGTTAAATTTGCTCATCTCTTTTTCTCTCATAAAAATGAGTATTCTTTCGAAGGTGATAGCTTTCGTATTAACGATGAACCCAATTTTCCTTTTGTTTCTACATCTCAGTACTACTCTGTTCCAGATGTTTGTGAATTGTTATAGTATTCTTTCATTCTACTTCTTATGATGTAATATATGTTATCATATTACTAATCTGTCCAGTCTATCTGTTGTCTGGGTTTTATTTTAATCCTTTCATTGTTTGGAATGCTTCTTAGCAAAAGTCTTCAAATTAGCTTTCTTTTGTGAACTCTCTAACCCACAGTTCTATGTTCTCTTTGTATTTCTCTAAGAGTTGAGCATCTCTGAGTATTTTCGATCTTTTTCCTGCCTTATATGGGTTTAATTATCTCCTTATATTTCTTGTTTATATTGTGATCTGAGCTTCTCTCTTTCCTAAGATTTATTATTAGTCATCTCACGTTTAGCTTTCTTTGACTTCACCCCAGTCCCATAGGGGTCTCACACAGGTGTCTATCTCTGAGATGTAAAGAAAATAGGTGTCAAAAGTTTTCTCTAGGGCTTCCCTGGTGGCGCAGTGGTTGAGGGTCCGCCTGCCGATGCGGGGGACGCGGGTTCGAGCCCTGGTCTGGGAGGATCCCACGTGCCGCGGAGCGGCTGGGCCCGTGGGCCACGACTGCTGAGCCTGCGCGTCTGGAGCCTGTGCTCCGCCACGGGAGGGGCCGCGACAGTGAGAGGCCCGCGCACTGCGATGGAGAGTGGCCCCCGCTCGCCGCGACTGGAGAGGGCCCTCGCGCAGAGGCGAAGACCCAACACAGCCAAAAAATAAATATAAATAAATAAATAAATTTATAAAAAAAAAAAAAAAAGTTTTCTCTAGTTTTTATATTTCTTACTGAGTGGAAAGGAAGAAAAGAAATAGATTATTTTATGGTTTTTCCCTTGCTTTTAACTTCCATTTAGAAAAAGAACCTGCTTCACAGTTTGCTAACTTACCTTTCTTACCTTTTTGAAATGTAGCTTGAAGCTATTTAATTATAATAGAAAAAGGTTTAAGTATTTGATATTTTATCAATATTATTTAGAAACTTTGCTTATATGATTTTTTAATTTTTAAAAATTATTCTTATGCAGCCATTAACAAAGAATGAAGGTGATATGTATATGATGAGTTGGATGGATATTTATAATAAATTATTAGGAAAGAAGCAAAGGATCATATTTATATTTTTTGCTTTGTGTACCTTGGAATTTTGCCATTGTTTATAGTTTTTTATAATTGAAAAAATTACCAAAGAAGAAAATAATGCGTTTAATGGAAAAACTGAATAAACCAATATGTGAAATATAAAGTAGATAATTTAAAACATCAAATAGGAATTTTCATTTTGAATATTTGTAATAACTAGAACATTCTTGAATAATGTTTATTTTACTTAATTGAATTTTCTGCTTTGCCAGAAATTCTTTTTGTTTTTGCCCTTGTTACCCATGTACTTTATTCAAAGCATAATTTAAAAAGTTCTTAGATCATTGAGGAAATCTAATTTCTTGTGGTCTTTTTATGGCCATCATTTTTAATTCTTCACTCTCTTAAAACAGTTGGCTTTCTAGTCAGTTGGATACCCTATTGATTCTGCATTGACGTTGCCTGTCACATCTGTATGCTCCTTTGTAGAGCTACTGCCAGCACTTGTTGCCAGGCCTTTCATTACCTATCAAGGTGATGGCAGTAGCTTCCTATCCTGTGTGTTTTCTTTGCTTTCTCAGCTTCCCATTTCTGTGTCTTACTCAGTCAACTCTTTCTACATATTGCTGTTTTTTTTTTTTTTTTTTTTCTGTAGCTCATTTCTTATCACGTTATTCCCCTGCTCAGATTTCTCTGCTGGCATTTAAGGCCTCTGTCTTTTGGTTCTAATTTAACTTACCATATCAACTTCTCACTACTGTATTATTTTTCTTCTAAAGAGAACAATTTACTGTTTCCAGGATATGCTTTAGTAGCTTTCCTCAACAATGCTTTTGTGTATATTGTTCTTAAATCCAACATAATTCTTTTCTTATTAAGTTTGCTAAGAACGTTATTCTTTTTAATTTACATTTGCCACATTCTGCTTTTTTAATAGGTATTACCATATTTTTTACTACCTCGATTCTAGATTTTAAGCTCTGAGGGTAATATATGAGTTTCTGCCGTATAAGTATCAGCCACAATGCCTTCTACCTTGTAAGGATTCAAATGTTAATTGAATTACAAAGCTTACTTAAATGTACAATCATAAAATATAATAAAACCAAAAGTTTTATTGACTTTGGAAAGTAGTCTTGAAATTACTATGTTGAATAAAGCCCTACGAATAAGCACTTGCTTTCTTATACTTTTAGGTTTTTACGTTTAAGTCTAATCTCAGTGAAATGAGGAGTTTGATTTTTTAATGTCCAGAGAGCTGAGATTTTGCTATAATTTTATTTGGGGGATTAAAAATAGACCATATACCTAAAAATTGACTTATTATGGGGGAGAAGTATAGAATTATTCAGTGCTATGAATGGCATTTTTTAATAAAGCATCATTGTAAATAATTCTTTTTTAATATGTCTGAACATCAGTTGGGTACTAGTTGGTAGAATAACAATGACCTTAAATTAGGAAACAAAAGAGAAAACAACAGTTCCATATCTTGTTGAGCTCATTTTTGGTTAGTTTTTAAAAGAATAGTTCTTATTTCAGTAGTTTTCAAGAACTAACCCAGTTAGCTATATAGAAATTGATATTATTTGTGGCCTATGGATAGAAAAATATGATTTTAAGAAGATCCCATATTGAATGTATTGTTACCTCTATTGCTTTTGCATTTAAAAATTTCATTCTAACATGAAAAATTAACATTAATGCTTTTTTGGTAAAATTATTTGAAATAAAGTAAAACATTTACACATTGTGTTAAGGGCCATCATAAGAAGAATAAAAATATTTCACCTTTTCATTGAACAACATTTAAATAAAAAGTTATCTAAGCTTCTCATTCTCTCCTTTAAGCTGAGATCAGTAATTGCAAACGTATTTGTGACTTGTTTTTAAAAGCTGAACTTTTAACATAAATGTTATTTTGGTTTACATATTACATATTATTTAACATTGAAAAGCTACTAGAGGTTATCTGGTAAATATGAATATTCTTTGTTGTAAACCAGTGGTTGTACTTTTGTATGTCTGAAAGATCATTACAGGTGGACAGAAATGCTTGTTAATAGTTCCAGTGTCAAGTGTAGAAGTAGTAACAGCTTAGAGGGCAACATTATAATATTTGCTATTTATTTTTTATTTTGTTAGATTTCTTATTACAGAGAACAAGAGGGCATGAACGCAGTTTAGGCAGATTTATTAGAAAAATGTTTTTAAACTGAGTTCTTTGGCATGTTTATAGACTTGAAGATGAAAAATATTTAGAACACAAAGGGTTTTTCTTAACATGAAGACTTTTCTAAAAATAGTCTAATTTTTATTAAGATTATAAAGCTAGAGATTAAAATATTTATGCTCAGAAATCCAAGTACAAAATTATTTAAAAAATTTTAAATGAATATATTAGGAGATATTCTGTGCTAAATATATTTGTCGAATGAAAATTTTCTTAATGTCTTTATGCAATACTAATTTCTCTTTAAGTTTTCAAAAAATAAGTCTTAGTTGTTTATGCTACATTTTGTCAAATTGAAGCATTCTTTAATTCCATAAAAGAATACAAAGTAAGGCAGGAGGAAACCGCTTCTTTGCCAAGATTTGATATTATGTCAACATAACATTATTATCAGAAATATATCACTATTAAGTTTGTCATGTAAACCTCAGTGAATTCCTGCTATTGCATGGTGCTCATTTCCCCAAGGGATAAGGTATTCAGTAAACTAAATTGGATGAATTTCATTTATTTACATAAAAGTGGTATATTATGGAATTGGTTGTTTTCTTCACAGTCCAACATTTAATTTTTAATTATAGAAGACCACCTAATGAAAACATGTTTCTTTCAATGAGAGATTATTATTGAATTGTTTGACATAAAAATTTTTATTTAAAAATGAGTTGCTACTTGATTTAGTTAATACAGTATGAAAAAACAGAATAAAGAATTGTCCAGTTAACCAATTACAAGGGAGCAAGTATTTGCCTACTTTAAATAACTTATTGCTGTTTTTCAGGTACAGTGATAATTAGCACTCATCGATAGATTATTAGATTATAACAATTGGAAAATACTCGTTTGATATGAGATTCTCAAACCTGATATCTAGAGTTAGGATTAGTAATTTCACAGTTTTCTAACATGAATTGGGGATTGGAGGCAAAATGCTTTAAATTGAATTAAGTGGTGTAGTGGAAATAAATTCACAAGATTTATTGCCACTTTAATGATTTTGAGAGTTGAAAAGGACTACTATATTTTGAAACACTTGGGAGCTCTGATAGTGTAGGAACATTGTGTAAATTGTATTACTCTAAAGTTGCTATGTTTCTAAAATTAGAAATAGTTGGCTTTTCTATAATGACATAAAGTCTTTTTTTTTTTCCTTCCTTGTATTCAGATTTTAGTAGTTAACTTCTGTTATACAAAAAGGCTGACTTGAATAAAGTTAGGATGTCTGTTTATTTTAATGCACTGGTTTTTGCCAGTATACTGTATTAATCCAGGGCATTTGGCTTAACTCAACCAAAGTGAGGAAGGAGGAAAGAAGCCTTAGTTTTCTTCCTTCCTTTTATTGTCAGTTCATTTGTATATTATAGGCATAGTGCCCTTGATCTTAGAAAATCAGTCTCTTTTTCATAATAAACTTGAATTTCAAAAGTTCCCCTATCGTGATGTGCATATACATGGTTGTTTGTTTTTTGGTTCTTGAATTTTAAAATCCTGGTAAATCCTACAGTTTCCTACATTCCAAAAAGGATAAAGTTTCATATATAGTTCATTATTTTTGATGCATCAAATATTATAGCAAGTAGACTATGCTAGAAAACATAATATAGTGGTATAGAAAATCCTGGGTCATTTTGGTTGCTTGGAGCCCATAATTTTGGTTTTTATGTTAAAATGCTATTCCAGTTGTTAACATATAAATATATCTATAGTTTGTGGCTTAGAAACAATACACTTTATAAAAAAAAAAAAAGCAAGGATACCTGTGTCAGTTATATTTTAAAGTTATACAGTGTTTTAAGGCTATGTATTTATTCTTTAGAAAATATGACTCACATAAATATCTTCTGATGGACATAATATTGACAAAATATACACATGATATTACCTTAACAAACTGCCATGCAACAAATACATTAAGTAATGAAGAAATTGAATATATATGACCTAATCTAATCTTGACATTTACATTGAAAATTTACAACATAACCAGTACTTAAAATGTTTTTTCTTATATTTGGCAGTAATTTTTTACAATTTAAATTTAAAACTTCTGAATGTGGGTTTGGTGAAACTTAGCCTTTTCCCTAGTCTGTGACAACCTGAGGTACTAAACATTTTTCTCTTATTTCACTATCTTCAAAGGTAATTTTTTTGTTTCTTTTAGGATCTATCCAAGAATTGTGTATTACAGCATTATTAGGTATGGGATCAGCTTCTACTATGGAAACAACTCGCTTTTTCATTTTACTTTTCAAGACTTTTTGAAATTTTTGTCTAGTAAATGCATATAATAGAGGATGAAATATAGTTGTTCCATAACCCATGACTAGAAAACACAACCTTAATTTTACTAAAAGGTCACTTGGGCCTAAACATAAAATAGTGGTATTTAAAACAGAAATTGGTGTCCAGCAGAGAAGAAATGTAGAAATAATCAATAAAGACATTTTGAAGACTCTCTTTTGCCTTTCTCGTCGTTCACGATGTCGTTTCATAGCTCGCCGGAGGGCAATTATTACAGAGACTGAAGTTCTAACACCAAAGACTACATTTCTCCCACCACTGCTTTGTGACATGTCTGTAGTCTCATGTTGTGTGGTTAGAGAAATCGTCTTTTTCTTTCTTGCTTTCTTCTTCTGCCCTGTTGAGAATCTTGTGCCTATTCGAATATTGAGAGCCTGAAGTATTTTGGTGTATGTGATTAACATTACTATGACAGTGAAAAAGAATATTGGGATCTGTACTAGCAGGTGATAATACATTCCCAGTTCAGTGTAGTATTCATTCGTACTGACACACAAAAGTGTCTTGTTTTCCCATGTATTTCCACTTTGAAGGCTGAAAAAATTTACCTCAATAAAGGGAATCAGGAAAGAGAAAAATGAAAAAATCCAAATGGATATCATTAGCATTACAGCTCTGCCCATTGTCAGAATTCGGTTTGCAGGCTTTACAGAGATGTCATATCTGTCCAAAGTGATAGCAAAAACGTTGATTGCTGTTGAGACACTTGTAAAAGATACACAGGCCTCATGGAAACAGCAGATGAGAGCAGTGTTACTCTCCAGTGAAAGCAGAAGGATAACTATAGTTAGAGGAATACATCCCACACAAATGATTACATCAAGTACATGAAGATTCATCGTAATAATGTTACTGACAGAGTTGATTAAGTTGGATTTCATGCAGTAAAGTACCAGTACGGTGAGGTTGCTGCCAAGTCCCAATACAATTTCTAACATAAGAAATCCGGTGAGAGACACTTGAAAGCTTAATGGATATGATAGTGGTTGGTACATATTGGTGTTGATGTCATCAATGTCATCTCGCACTGTAATGTTAGATTCAGACTGCATGTTGATTTCCAGAATGGGAGAAAAACACATTCTTTTGGAGCAGTTGGTTTTTTCCCTAGAAAGTGAAATAGAATAAACTATTTGATATTTGGCAATTTAAAGGACGTACAAAACCTGTGTTCTTTGTAAAAAAATTTTTTTATTGTGTACTTAGTTTAATTTTTAAATTTATAAACTATTAATGGAAAATGTAGTTTTCATTGTTTGCATTGTTTTGATGTACAGGGAAATTGGGTTCCCCATCTGAAGAAATAACTGTACTGGGGATTGCTCCTATATAGTTCAAAATTGTTTAATAAACTAAAAAGGTTTTCCTTATTTGGGTTTTTCAAGGTTATTATTTGAGATACAGTATATTTTTGTATAATAAAACTACCCAGTATGCAAAACTAATTTTAGCCCAGTGTTTTAAGATTTCATTTTAAAATGTTGTGAGTAGGTGGAAAATAAACGCTATTTTAACATGTTGTAGCACAATTAGTGTAGGTGTAATTATTCCCATGAGATTTCAAATGAACAGGACAAATGTTCACTTAAAATGACAAGTGGCACAGAGCACTAGTTTGTTTTAAATCACTTTGTCCGTGCTCTTGATTGAAATTCATATTCAGCAGTCAACAGTGTGTTTGGGGATATCTGGAGTTATTTCCCACTGAAGTAGGCAAATGATAAATATTTCATATTTCTCAGTGAAAGTGCTCACTGAACTTTATAACAAGCAAACTTATAAAAATTGGAAAAAAAGGACATTATTTTGAAGTAAAACACCACAGGCCTTAGTAAAAGAGCACTAATCACTCTTATGAATGAATGATTTATTTTGTGACCACACCCTTTCATATCTTGTAGAAGGAGAAAATTGAAATTTAATATCATATTAAGAAATAGCCATTTTTAAGGTGGTTTAAAAGAATGCATCAGTTGATTTTATTAAACAGAATTTTTAAAGCAAAAAATGAAATTTTAGGGAAAAGGAGTATCTGAAGCCCATTTTCTGAGCAATCTATTAAAGTTACACATTTCCTGTGAAACCTTTTGTGTAAATCACCCAGTGTGTATCATTTTGAGGAAAATTAAAAGAAAAAAGCCAAACTCTTGCTAATTCATGCATATCTATGTTTTAATATATAGACGTTTAGAGTAATTTATAAAAATAATGTCTGATTTGCTGGGCTAAAATGTCAGTAATTAGTATATTTAGTTAAAATATAAAATCATACAACCAACTATATTTCACATTTCAAGTACAGCATTTTGCCTGCAAAATCATAACAAATTATAAAAGCTAATAATTTTCAGAACTCATGTTAGCCTTTCACTTGATGTAACCTTTGACAAGTTTTAGAATATAGTTTTATTTATGCATATTATTTTAAAGGTAGTGTTTCAGAAACACAAATGCTAACATTATTAATTTCTTTTGAGCTTACTAAAGGCATATATTTGAGTAAGTGAAGGTCTTAGCCAGCATTGAAATCCTATAAAAATGGAAAATTTTAAAGTGTGCCAAATTTTCTGAACTGACAGATTAAACATCAGGTCTTTGTCACATCAGTTAGATTTAGAATTAAATAAAGCAGAAGTGTCAGTTTAGATGATAATTAAGGAAAATGCATCTACTCTAGAGCAAGATTCTTTTCTCTTGTAAATGTTAAACAGTGTCCTGGGGTGCATGCATCTTCTGACCTACCTGTTTGCTGTTGCCTTATGGGCCTTTTGGCTCACTATAGCAGTTTTTCACAATATGATACATGATGTCATTAACAGATTTGGACATGAGTTTTTACCTGACAACAGTGAAGTAGCTGTGTTTTATTTCATGTCTTGTAGGAATTCTTTCATTTTTCTCTCCAATACTTCAACTGCATGAATTGTGAGATTTAGTTGGCTGATGAATTTCTAAAGACCAGTACAAAATACTTGTGTTTGTTTTGCCTTAAAAAGTCACGACTGAGAGAAACTTCCTCAAATGATAGGAATTGTTTCCCTTTGAGAGAATATGTGATGATGTCTCTTTATTTTCCAGAATATGTGAAAACAAAAGAAACATAAGGTTTCTAGCTTCTAAAATGTACTTAGACATCCTTTTGTTACAAATGTAAATCTGTTTCTATAGCAGTCCTCATTATTTTGAAATGATTTCTTGGTCACATAACTTGGTTGTAAGTCCAGTCCATGTTCTCTTGATAAAAACCATCTGCTATTTAATTTGGTTTGTTTTCATTAGAAGAGGATACATAATTGGTCATAAAACTCAGATGGAAAAATCCTTTAGTAATATCAATTGATACGAATATCTGAATATTTAGTGCAGAAAAATACTTGCTAAAGCTTCATTTAGCTTGCTGGTAATGTATGTCATTCTCTTGGCAATCCATGTTTCATTGTTTCTTCAAGAATCGGTGGCTCCACAATTTTGGTATGTTACAGTATAAACTCCCCCTTTAAAAATGCTCACCATTTTGTTTTCAGGCTTTTACAGTTATATTTTCATTTTGTGGCTGTTTTATATAGCATCTTCTTAGGATGGTTACTGTCGATGTATTATATCCCAGCAGTAATGTAGACCTGTATTCTCCGGTTTTAACTCCTTAATGTCTTAAAATCATTGTTGCAAGAATATCCTGCAGTTTGTGGTTCAGACAGCTAGGGAGGTGATGGGTCAGATGCATTCTTCATATTGTCAGTTGTAAATACTGAATTAGCTGCTTTGGGCCCTTGTGAAAAAGAAAAAAAAAATGGTTAAGGAATAGGGTTCCTAATAATTTCCTATTAATTGAAAGTTACTTTAGTTGTGTTGATTTAACACCATACACAGTATTTGTTATCAAAGTAAGCAAACTGTATTATTAGAGCCATAGCTTATGCATAAATTTAACGGTTTCTTTAAATATTCTCTTTTCCTAACAAAGGCTTTAAGTATAATATTTAGTAATAGAGTTAACATTACAAATACTACCATGAAAGAAAAGCTGTATTTTTTTAAACCAATTTCTGCTCTCATTTTAGAAGTTAACCTGTATTTTCAGAGATTATGAGCAATTAGCATACATTAAACATACTGTCATTCCCTCTTATCTTTATAATAAATTTTACAGTATTTCCTGCTGTAAAATATTGTCACTTGCTTATTAGCACATGGTGTGACTTTTAACTGATTAAAACAGATTCCATGATAAAACACTACAAATTTCCACTGATGAACTGTTAGTGTAATTGAAATGTAAAGGGTGATGTAAAAGGTGACTGCAAATTAAATAATTTTCAATGAACATGCCCAATAGTAAACCTAAAATTGAGTAATAAATAATAGCTAAATAGTAAACCTGATTCTTTCAAGAAATATAAGCATTTTTTGAACACTTCAGAAAGACTACTGATGACATTAAGGATATTTAGTATATCTGAAGTAACTTAAAAAGCTGATATCTATCTTCAGAGTGATTCAACAAAGAATATTCTTTGTATTTAACATTGCATCCTAAAAAATTACGTTTAAAACATATCATGTCTTAAAATAAATAGATCTAAAAGATACATGTTTAGCAATAAGTAGAATTAAGCAAATAAACTCTTAAAATTTAGGCTGAAATTTTTCAAAGTAATTTTACCCCACTATGCTGGTTCAAAAGCAACTGAATACTATAATAAGGAACACATCTTACCTCTGCTAAAGATTTGATAAATTCTT
The DNA here is from genome assembly GCF_965194825.1 of Balaenoptera physalus. NCBI lineage: Eukaryota > Metazoa > Chordata > Mammalia > Artiodactyla > Balaenopteridae > Balaenoptera > Balaenoptera physalus. The sequence continues at coordinate 16,111,820 of NC_138887.1, forward strand.
GATGTAGTTGAAGCGTTTCCAGTTTTGATTGATTCATTTTGTTCACTGGTTAGTAGAGGACTGGGGGAAGAGGGTCATAAACACCTCTTCGAAAAAGACCTTAATGAAAATGTGTGTCTGTACTGTGCCATTGTTTCAGCAGTACTGCTAATGTATGGAACATGTAGTGCTGCTTGGAGGCTGCTGCAGTCTCTCACTCTTCCTACTGTGGAATCAATAAGCATCTGAAAATACATAATGAAAGTAATTTAACATACTGAAGGCTTCTTGTCTCCAGAGACAACACTTAGATTCAGTCTTTCTAAAAAGGAATGGCACTGCTTTTCAGAGGAAAGCCTGTTCTGGGCAGCTTTTGCAGAATGACAGCCTACCTTGTGGCTTCTCTCCACTGCAGAGAGATGCAGTGCATTCACTAATTTTGATTGGTCAGTTGTATTGGGCTTAAATTGTGCTTCATATGTATAGCAGGGATTCCCCCCACCCCCCACTGTTTTATATAAGGATGCTTTTTTAAAAGGCTATAGTTATAAGTGGTTGTGTGTTGCTCTTAAATAGAACAGGAGTAAATTAGTCTTTAAAAAAATGCGTATTCTATTCTGGTTTGTTGTTCACTTATGCCAAACATTAAAAAGATATAGGGTGGTGGTGTTGGGGGGGGGCAAGAAAGAATTACATAGTAAAATGTATATATTCTTTTTAAAGCCTTGGATAATTGCACTTGAAAATATTTTAGTTGTATATATGTTTTTGCTTGAGATTCTTTGTTCTACAAATAGAAAGGCACTGCATCTTTACTGTGAACCACATTGAATTTCAACCAGTTTGTTTGTATTCAAGTCATCTTCTCTGTGTATTCCAAATTGTGAACATCTCAAGGTGTTAAACATTATGACTGCAGTAGTCATTCATTCAGGTATTCACTTCATTCATTCATTCAAAATATTAATAAAGCTTGATTTAAGGTGATTACACCCTACAATTTTTTTTTTAAATTCCACTGCTATTAGTAGAGTCTCAGTATGAAGAGATTTAATCATGTGCATTACTTTTGATATTACTATTCAGTCTTCACCTCTGGTAACCCGTTTTGCTCAGTAGATATGTACCGATCATGTGCCATCATATTTTATTTCAACTGCTGTTTCTGTTTTTAACATGGGTACTTTTAGTGGATTGCTATACCCTAATGTCGTATGCAGCTGTATGCTAATGTTATTGGGTAAATATATTGGTAAAGGAAAAAGGAAGTTAATTACATGTCTTCATAAGTTACAAAGCTAAATTATTTTAAGATATGCTGTAAAAAGAATTAAAAACAATGGTGTAGATAACAAAATATTACTTTAAATTTAAATTTCTGTTAATTTTGGTTACTTATGAATAATTTTCTATTTTCAATATTGAGGAACACATTGAGGAAACCTTTTTTTTAGACTTGAGTATATAAAGTGGCTGGATTCTATATCTTAACAAAACAGAAGACATATTGCAAATCACTGAATTATTAGAATATTGATTACCTATTTCCATTATTTTAGGAATGTTAGTGGTGTGCATTTTTTAAAATATGTGCTAGGTTTTTAATTTGTAATTGAAGTTATTGTTTATAATTTTGAAAATCAGTATACATTTTAATAATCTTCCACTGCTAGTGTTTAAGCTGCACAGGGGGCTGGCTGAATAGTATATGAGCTGTGAGTTGCATTTCCACAGAAGTTGAGAGTAATGTGGTGGAAAATTTTGCTGTGAATTTCTACAGTTTTCTGCAGAGCTTTGGGTGGCAGGGCTTTGATAATGATAAAAATTAAAATATTGTGCTCCTTTTCATGCATTTTGAAAATTGGAGAAAAGGATCTTAGAATGCCAGCCATGTTGAAAGGTAGCGCAGGTGTGCATATGCACACATATAGTGTTGTTTGCAGCTTAAAACTAAAACCAAAGAAAAGATATCAGTTGAAACTTGTGGTAGAGATGAGAAGTTATTAACATAGTGAAATACATATAGTGCTTTTCTGCCAGAGAATTCAAGTATTTGCTTACATTTATCGTCAAAATATCACCATGAAGTAGAGGAAACAAAGGCACAGAGAAGTTTAATGACATGAGAAAGTGTAGGTAAGTTAGTCAGTCTAGGTAAGTTAGAAGTCTGCAAACCCCCTTCTAACTATATAGCTGGCCCCCTCTCTTTGGAAAATTCTGAGGGTAGTTTTGACTTAAAATTGGATGATTTGGGTTCAGTCACTACTTATTAGTTACATGACTTTTGACAAGTCAAGCATTCTCTGGGTCATGATATAGCTTTGACTTTTTAAATTGATGTATATTTCTGTGTTTTGTTTAGCTCTCTGTGCGACCGTATTTCCAAGTTATACTCAGACTGTTCTGAAAAAATAAATTCTGGGATCTCTGTAAGACATAATGACAGCAAGAAAGTTCAGGTCTAGACAACACCTTTTATTCCCTGTGACTTGTGGTTAGGGATACACAAGATATTACAAATAATAGTTACTTCTTACTGCATACAATGCTTAGTATATTTTTCTTTCTCTTTCTTATTTTATTTTATTTTTTGGCCATGCCACGCAGTTTGCAGGGTCTCAGTTCCCCGACCAGAGACTGAACCTGGGCCATGGCAGTGAAAGCCCGGAATCCTAACTACTAGGCTACTAGGGAACTCCCCTATAGTTTTCTTTTTTAAAACCACAAATTGGTTTGATGATTATAAGGTTCTTTGATCTCTTAGCAGGATAATTCTAAATTCCTTTGTTTTTAACAAAGAAGCAGATATCTAAACCCCTTGAGTGAGAATCAGATTATATTCTTTTCATGAAAAAAATTAATATCAAATTATAAACATCAGAATTTACAGATTCTTACTTCCATAGCAACAGATTTTCAGTTTTGCATTTAATATATTTTGTATTCATATAGGATACTAATTTTGAAAAATGCTGCAATTAGTGATTTAAAACCAAATGTTACAAAATCATTTTATAGATTACTTATTAATTAGTTAATAATAACCTGGGAAAACAGTTTAAGTTTACTAATAATAACTAAGCAACAGATGTGAATCTAACCCTCAAGTATCTCTATTAAAATCCCTCTTCACAAGCTGTGTTTTTCTTTAAGTTAAAAACATTTTGATTTTTTTTAGTTTAGGAACTAAAATTCCTGATATGGGAGTCCTTGACTTTTAATTTTATATATTTGCCTCCTTAAGTTTGGACAACTTTGAGTGTGAGAGAGTAATTTACTGTTCACATTTAAATCTACTGTTCGTATCAGATCATTCTTATCTAGCATGTGTCTGGCTCTAATGCTACAGAATTTTTGATGATTTTGAATTTGTAAATAAAAAACCCTCAACTTTGTGAAATATTGGAATTAACCACAACTGACAGTGCTTTGAAACTATTTGCAAAGTATATATGCGAAAACAGTTTCTAATTGCTGAAAAATCACTTTTTAAATTGTATTGCTTCAAGAGTTCTTTTTCAGTGAATACTTAACATAGCTAACTCTCAACTCTCTCTGATACTAGAGGCCAAGGTAGAAAGGATTATTTCAGTTTAAAGCCAATTTAGAAATTTCATTTGGCTTCTCAACTTTAAATTTCTATCACAACAAATGTTTTACCAGAAAAATAGAAATGGACCATCTGCTGAAACCTCCGTTAAGTGGGGAGTAGCCAGGGTAGTAGAGAGTCAACAATATTGGTGATTCATTATCTATAAAAGAGGATAATTGAAAACTGATTGTAATTGGATAAGTACATGCATCAGAATTGTATGTCTTAACCGAAAAACTCCACAGAGCATTCTTCCCCATCCTTCCCTATCTCACCTAAGTTGGGCATTTAAAATTTTTCATTTTTATTTTTCACAGTATGTGATTGTAAGTCATTTGCCAGCATCTATTACAACAATAAATACATGGCATTTCTTTCCGTTTTTCTCATCCAAACCTCGATTTTGGACCCTGTGACTATTACTACTTTTTAATCTCCGTCTGTTGTCCTACTGTTGGCATGTTGTTTGGGGCCCTTGTCCAAATTATTACGATCCCTGACCCTAATTTTCTGGCATGCTCTTTTGACTGCCTTATATCCCTTTTTGCATTTTTAAGTATTACAGATTTTGTTGATGTTTTTCTCTTATATTTCCATCAAAGAATTACACAAACATGTTTATGCTTTTTTTTAAAAATTGGTTTCTCTTTGTGTTGCTGCTTCATTTTTCTTATAATTCTTCTATTGTAGGTTATTCAAAATCAAATTCATTTCTGTGTTCTGGAACCAAGTCAACTGATTAACTAGATTATATATTTAACAAAGCTATGGCAAATCCCTTCTTATGTGCTGTTATGAGTCCTTTGCTTATTTATTATCCTTGTTTATTTTTAGTAGAGAGAAATATTGATACAATTATTTTTTGTATATTGACCTTGTATCCTGCAACTTTACTAAACTCGTATATTAGTCTTGGGAACTTTTTTGTGAATCCCATGGTATTTTCTGTACAGGCAATTAACGTCTGCAAATAGAGACAGTTTACTTCTTGAACCATGTGTAACTTTTATTTCTTTTCTTGCCTTATGCTACTGTGTAAGACCTCTGGTATTAGATTTGATAAAAGTGTGTTGGGAGAAGCATTCTGCCATGGGCCCTGAGCATCTCTGAAGGTCCTAGGGCATGCTGGGGATTGCTGGCCATGAAGAATGAAAAGACCTGACTGTTCTTTACCTGTTCCATTTCTGAGGGTTGTGTTGGAAGCTAGCCACTTTGAGGGATGCAATAATAACTCCCCAAAGAGCAGACTTGCTTCTGCTTGTTATAAAAATGGTAAATTGTCCAGCACAGTTTCTTTGGCTGTCATGCAAACCTATTGTATCCAGAGTATCCAGCCAGGTCCCTCTGCCAGGAGGACTTGGATAGGAAGGTGAACTGTCAGAGTGACATGATCTCTCATACTGCTTGCTGTGTCTTGAGTCCTTTACCTCTGATCGAGACATCTTAAGTCTTCTGCCAGTATACATGACAGAAACAAGGTAGCTTCATAGCTTGCAAATAGGGTAAAATCCTAGACCCTTCACGATTTCTGACAATATTGGCAACGAGGACATGATGTTGACTGAAACATGGCTTCCTACAAAAGAGAAGACAAGGGCCCTTGTGGGCTGGTTTAGAGAGCATGAGATGCAATAGCAAATGCTCTTGTTTAAGTGGTGGGCTAGTAGATCTCTTACTGACTTACCTGTTAATGAGTTTTTAGAGGCTAAGCAGTTAAATGAAGCTGCCCAAATGGTACTGTGGTTGTTGCTCAGGCTCCAGGCTATAGGAAGAAAGAATGTAATTACATCAGTGAGGCAGCAAGCCTCTGGGCCTCCACAGAAGGCAGTATGACTGTACCTGCTGAGTCAAGGGCTCCCCGGAGCTAGAATAAAAGGCGTTCAGCAATGAGGATACAGAGCTTTGGGTAGACTTAATACATTATAAGTTCATTTGTTGAGTCCAGGTAGGCAGCCGCTTGAGATTGAATGTAGCTGCAAAGTCTTGCTTATTGGTGCAGAGCTTCTTTTTCCCTTTGTGCCCTCTGATTCCTCTCCTCCTCTGCTCTAACCTCAGCTGCTTAAAATAAAAGCCAAGTATGGCAGGGGAGCGCAAGGAGAGGGGAGAAGTTCAAACTTTTATAGCTCTGTTGGATAGAGGTGCCCAAGCACACTCCAACCTGGTCCTGTGGGGAAAAAGCACAGTAGGTGGCAGGGAGGCTGAAGACACCAGGGCTGCAGGGTGGAGCTGTCGCAGCATGCGCGTGGGCAGCTCAACAGCCCCTAGGCCCAGGGGCTTAGAGGAGTTTGGAGGTATGTGGGAGGAAGCAGCGCTGACCGTGGGGTGAGGAGCCAAGCAGGAGAAAAGCCTCCCACCACCTCAGCCCTCTTCTACAAGCTAGTCCCCCACTACTCTGTACTCCCCACGCTCCTGATCAGAAAATAATGTCGTCTCCTGGCAGCTATGGCTAGTCCCTTTTGTGTGTGTGTTAAAGTCCTTAGTTTGTGTTCCTGCGGCGGGGTGGACGGTGGGGGGCACTCAAATTAAAGAAAAGCTAAAGTGTGGGTGGAGCCTCTGGGCTTATTCATGTACTGTTCTTCTGGCTTCCCCTGGCAAATGTGTATTTGGTATTGATGTTTTTTACATGCTTATGTTGTGAAGGTTATAAATTCACAGGAGATTGCCCCATTCACGGGCTCCTGCATGTCCCCTCCCCGGTGATCTAGCACAATGTATCATCCCAGGAGGAAAGAAAAAACCACAGCTTTAGTTAAAGACTTTGTGGCTGCTAAAGTGCTCAGGCCATTTCTTAGCACAGCAGTGCCACCTGCCTGACCCAGCTGCCAAGTGCACCTCTTTTGAACAGGCCTACTGCTACGGTCTTGTTAAAACCAGTCACCTGACCCATAGGTGCCTTGTGACTCTCTGGCCCGATGTCACTTGGACTTGATGACTAACAAGGAAAGGGCCCAGTAGACTTCATTGAAAGTCAAATGAACAAATGAAAATGGTTTATTCAAGGGTGCAGCTAGCCTCGCCTTAGTGTAATCTTGGTTTTGCATGAAGGGATGGAAGTGAACCCTTTTGGGGGAAACCTTTTCTTTCATTCCATCACCTGAAGCAAACCACTGGTTCACTGGGGTCCTTGATGCAAAGAAGTTCCTGTGAATACCTAGACCTGGTTGACTGATAGTTCGGCCAAGTTATAAGCTGATGGTATCCATTGTGCTGCTGCAGCTATTCAATCTCAGTGCCAGCTCCAGAAAACCGAGAGTGGATATGATCACTCTGTTCCATTCTCATAGCTCTGACCAATACTCCTCTTGATTAACGTTGTTGTATTTTTACTGAGTCTTGGGCTGTTGCCTATAACATAGCCTTCAGATGTACCTGTTGGAAGACAGGTTAAAAACATCTCTCTTTGGGGCTGCAAACTGTGGACCAAATCGCAGCCACCGGTCAGTTTGCGTCACTCAAGCCTGTACATCCCAATTGCTGCCATTTCCACTTGGATCCATTATCAAAAACAGCAAGATACCCACCATAGTAGACTGGGTAACAGTGGTGTCCTAAGTTTTAGGAAAGGGAACTTCTCAATGTATGTCACCCACTCCCACTTGTAGTGGAATTCCTTTTCCTCCCCTAGGCGTATAGGGTTTTTTGCTGCTTCCTTTTCGTAGCTCAAATGGGTTTTCAGCAATGTTCAGAAAATCACAGGGTCTGTTGCACTTCCCTCAGTGGTTTTAGGCTTTTATTCTTCCATGCATTAGAGATGGTAGAAAGGATCCAGGCTGAACTTCATGCCTTTCTCTCAGTGGTTGCTCTTCTCATCCCCAAGCATGAGGGATGCTTTCTCAGACCTCTCACTCTGCACCTGGTCTTTGTGTGTGTGTGTGTGCAAACCTGGTGAGGTCTCTGAAGAACCTGTGAATAGGTATGCCTTCCCTTGTGTTGGTGGCCTCCATGGGTTCTATATTTTCTTGCTAGCACAAACTCAGCCTTTAGGAATTCATTAACAATTTTAGCTGAATTATTCTTTCTGGTGTCCAGGATTGTCTTCCCCAGGTACTCAAGTGCTCATGCCCCCATTTGTCCTTCAAGGTACCTGTTTTTCTTTAGAGTTTGGGTTGGTTGGTTGCCCTGTAATCTCAGGTCTCCTAGCAGCTATTTACCTTGATAATATAGATTAAATTCATGACCCTACTTGGTCATAGTAGATTACCCTTTTAGATATTGCATGATTTTATTTGCAGTTATTTTGATGAAGTATTTTGCCTATATGTTCATGAGGGATATTGGTTTGTCATTTTCTTTTATTGTATTTATTTATTTATTTTTTGGTCTGGTTTTGGAATCAGGGCAATAATGTTGGATTCATAATGAGTTGAAAATGTTTCTTCTTCCTTTAGTTTTAAAAACATTTGTGTAAGATCGGTGCTGGTCCTTCCTTAACTGTTTGATACAATTCAGTAGAGAAGATGAGTGAGTCAGGAGGTTTTATGTTGTTTAAAGCTTTTAATTATAAATTCAAGTAATTTAATAGATTCAGATTTTCTGTTTTTCTTCTGTCTGTTTTGGTGATAAGTATCTTTCAAGTAAATTGTTATATCACTTAATTTGCCAAATTTATTGGCATTAATTTATTTTTAACATTTTGTCATTATATTCAAATATTAGCAGGATTGTACTGATACCTCCCCTTTCATTACTGATATTGGAAATTTGTGTCTTCTTTTTTCTTGGTCAGTTTGCCTAGAGGTTTATCAGTTTTGCTAATCTTTTCAATAACCAGCTTTTGGTTTCATTGGTCTTACCTTTAGTATTTCCTTCCTTCTACTACTTTGGTGAAAGTTTCTTTAACAACTTTAAATCTCTTTTTGTCAAATATTTGCTCAGTATAGCTTTACCTACATTCCACAAATTTGATTGTTTTATTTTATAATCACTCAGTATGTTCTCTAATTTTCTAATTTCCATTGTATTTCTTTGTTGACACATGGGTTATTTAAAAGTGAGTTTTTCAATTTCCAAATATTTGGTGATTAAAAAAAATTTTTTTTGTTAGTTATTTCAAGTTTAATTCCGTCATGATCAGAGAACATACTTTGTACAATTTCAGTTTTAAAAAATTTGTTTTGGTTTGCGTAATGACCCAGAATATGGTCTGTCTTAGTGAATGTTCTGTGTATTCTTGAAAATAATGTGTTTTATCCCATTGTTGGGCATAGTGTTCTATAAATGTCAAATAGGTCAACTTGATTGATAATACAGTTCAAGTCTTTTCTTGCCTCACTGATTTTCTGTTTATTTGTATTATTAGCCTTTTACTGAAGGTAACTTTTTACTGAAAGAGGAGATATGAAGTTCCCAACTATAATTCTGAATTTACCTATTTCTCCTTTCACTTTTTCCAGTTTTTGCATCATGTATTTTTATTGAATTCATGAACATTTAAGAGTGTTATGAATTATATGTCTTTATCCCTAATAATACTGCTTGTTCTGATGTCTGCTTTGTCTTATATCAATGTAGCTACTCCAGGTTTGTTTTGATATGGTTTACATCATATATATTTTCAACTCTTCTGTGTCTTTATTTTTTAAGTTGTGTTTTCTGTGGATAGTAATAGTTTGTTTTTGCTTTTCTTCCATTTGGATTTCTCTCTTTTAATTGGAGTGCAGAGCATTCACATTTAATGTAATTTTCCATGTGATTAGGTTTAAGTCCTCCACTTGGCATTTGTTTTGTTTTGTTTTATGTCTTCTTTTTTCATTTTTCCTTCCTTTTCTACCTTCTTTTGGATTAAGTAACTTCTGCTATTCCATTTTTACTATTCCAAATGATGGAATAGGAAAAATTACTATTTATAGTAATTAATGATTAAATAAAATGGAATAGTAAATAGTCTATTGACTTACTAGCTATATCTTTTAAATTTCTTATTTTAGTGGTTGTTTTAGATTTTATGATATACATGTTTAACTTAAAACTTTTTTTTTTTACAAGTAATAGATCATATCACATATAATGTTAGATCCTTACTATAATATCACTTTCTTTGGCCCTCTTCCATCTTTTGTGCTGTTTTTTTCTTTTTTTAAGTTTACTTTCACTTATGTTGTAAACTTCTTAATAGATTATTACTGTTTTTGTTTTAAACAGCCAATTATCTTTTAAATAAATTTTAAAGGTAAAAAATTTATATTTATGCATAGATTTATAATTGCTGACACTATTTCTTTTTGTACATCAGATATTCTGGTATTATTTTCCTTCAATCTGAAGAACTTTGACTTTTTTTTTTTTTTTTGTAGTACAGGCTTTCTGGCAACAAGTTCTTTCTGCTTTTGTCAAAGATGTTTTCCTTGTGTCTTCATTTTTGACTTATTTTCACTGTATATAGAGAACTATATTGACTTTTTTCTTTTGTCATTTAAAAATTATTTTGTTGTTTTCTGTAGGCATAGTTTCTGATGAGAGGTCTGTGATGGATCTTACCTTTGTTCATCGCTATGTATTTTGTCTTTTTTCCCTCTGGCCATTTTTAAGATTTTTATTTCATCGTTTCCATAGTTTCATTATGGTTTACATTGGTGTGGTTTCTTTGTGTTTACCTTCCTTTGGGCTCGCTTATATTCTTGAGTTTGTGTTGTTGCTGCTGCTTCTTCAATTTGTTGTTTGTTTGTTTTTTCTCATCAAATTTGAAAAAAATCCATTCTTTAAGTACTTTTTCTTTTTCACATCTTTCCTCTTCTTCTGGGACTCTGATAACATGTATTTTTGGCTTTTGGTATTTTCCCATGTATCATTAAGGCTCTGTTCGCTTATATTTTGTACCTTTAGTTTGGCTCTGGTTTTAAGTTCATCAGTCTTCTCTTTTGTAGTGTCTGATCTGTATTGAGTGCTTCCAGTGAATTTTTCAGTTCAAATAGTGTGTTTTTCAGCTCCAAAGTTTTTAAAAAATATTTATTTTAATTAATTAATTTATTTGGCTGTGCCGGGTCTTAGTTGCGGCATGCAGGATCTTCGTTGCTGTGTGCGAGATCTTCGTTGTGGAATGCGGGATCTTTTAGTTGCGGCATGTGGGGTCTTTAGTTGCAGCATATGGGATCCTCTAGTTGCGGCACGTGGGATCTTTAGTTGCAGCATGCGAACTCTTAGTTGTGGCATGTGGGATCTGGTTCGCTGACCAGGGATCAAACCCGGGACCCCTGCATTGGGGGCGTGGCGTCTTAGCCACTGGACCACCAGGGAAGTCCCTCAGCTCTAAAAGTTTTATTTGATCAATTTTTATAGTTCCATTTTCTCTTCATTGTGTTCATATTTTTCTTTAAATCTGTGGACATAATTATAATAGATATTTTAAGATCTTTATCGCTTAATTTCATCCTTTTTTTTTGCATCTTTGTATTTATAATAATTTTTGATTGGATACTGGCCATTGTGTTTGAACACTGTAAATGGATTTTGTTGTCTTCTTTTAGTGGATGTTGTATTTTGTTCATTCAGGTAGTCAGGTTACTTGTGGATCAACTTGATTCTTTTGAGGTTTGTTTTTAAGCTGTATTGAGTCAGTTTTATAGGAACCTTTCCTCTGAGACTAGTTTAGCCTTACCATTAAGGCGTAATCCTTCATAGATCTGTAATGTTTTCCCCTGTGTTCAATGATGTGTCTTCATTCCGGCTTTCCAAGCTGGAACATCTTGCAGTGCTCTCTCTGTGCGCTCCTAGAGTTGATCAGTTTGCAGGCTTTCTGGTAGTTCTTTGCCTGGCCTCTTTGAGTCTTACATATGTATTCATAACATAATATTCCTTTTAATATTCAAGAAACCCTATATAGAAATTTCTGGAATTGTGTCTCTGCTTAGCTTACTTTTTTCTGCCTCAGCTTCTGGCTGCCTCAGCCTTCCTTAACTCACATTCGTCCCTTCAACTCATCCAGACCATTATGCTTCACTAGAGTTTTCTCTTGTGTTGTAGGGGAAAGCATATTTAGGCAGAAAGCCTGGAAAATTATAGATTTCACTTCATTTGTTTTTCAGGGATCACAGTCTTGCATTTGCTGTTGTCCAGTATCTGAAAATGGTATTTTCATAAATTTTGTCCAGTTTTCTAGTTGCTAGGGTAAGCACTGTACTAATTACTCTTTTAGGTTGGAAGCAGAAGTTCCAAATTTGTTTGATGCCTAATAAGAACATGCAGTATAAAACAAACAAACAAAACAACTAATACTAAACTTTCATTGGGTTATTTGTATGGAAATATGTTAATATAAATGTTTCAGACATTACATGAAATTTCTAAAAATCTTATATGTTCTGGTATAATGTTTTAAGTCATAATCCTAGTTATTACTTTAAAATGTATATCTCAGAAATAACTAACTTTCTTGGCAACTGCATTATTATGAACTTTCATCAAATCTTTAACTGTGGTCATTTTTAAGTCTTTTGTCATTTACAGTTCTGGGTGTACTCTGATGCTTTTGCAAATATGTTCCTATAAAAGGGTTTCATCTTCAAGAAATTCATGGAAAAGACTCTGACAAGTACAGGTTTCTGGTAACTGACTGTACTGCTGAACTGAATGAATAAGCATTTTCAGAACTCTAATGAAAAACTGATGAACTCATAAAAGTGCTAACAAAAGATCAAGATGAAAAAAAAAATTAATTACATGGGACTGAGTGAACTGATGATGATGAGTATAATTTTTGTGACTTTCTGTCTGAATTAAAAAAAAAAAAAATCCCACAAGGACTCAGAGGCAAAGAACATACAAATCAATGTTCACTGCAAAGTAAAGGAGCTGTTACAGTGGAGGATTACTGGACTGAATGTCAATATTATGACATAGTATGAGTGTGTTTCGTGTTTGGTAATTGCAATCATTGTTGCTTTTGTTGTGGTCATCCATGTACAATGCTTGATGTCAGTCTATTTATCTCTTGTAAAAAAAAAAAATTATCATTGAGTTTCTTTTAGCAGTTGATTATGAACCATCTTGTGGCATTCCTCTTATCATGGTCTTAAAATTATTAAAATCTTTGATTTTACTTTTTATGCCTAGTTTCTTAAGTTACAGTCTAATTATAGGCTGGTAATATTTTGTATCATGTAATTCAGATTCCTTGCATTTAAGATATCTGCCCTGCACAGTTTTCTTTTGTGTCTCTGTTAATTTTCTCCCTGTTGGAGAAAAGGATAACACTGATGCTTACTGAGGTTGATGCTTTTGCAAATCTATGTTTTCTAACCTCTAGTAATTTCTCCCCTCTCACAGGTGCTATTTGATAGACTAGGGATTGACAGACTTTTTCTGTAAAGGGCCAGATGGTAAATATTTTAGGCGTTTGGGACCACATACAATCTCTATCACATATTCTTCTTTTTTTCCTTGCTGACTCCTTTTTTTTTTTTTTTTTTTTTTTTGGCCTCGTGGCTTGTGGGATCTTAGTTCCCTGACCGTGGATCCAACCCAGGCCCATGGCAGTGAAAGCGCCGAGTCTTAACCACTGGACCACCAGGGAATTCCCTCCTTGCTGACTCTTTAAAGATGTGAAAACCATTCTTAGCATGAATGTTTGGCCCATGGGCCTTAGTTTGATCACCCTAGACATAGACCATCACAACTTTGTTCAAGCAATCTTCCCCTCTCTCTCATTTTTACCAGAAGACCTTACTTCTTACTTCTTCATTGAAAAAAAGAGGCTTGAACTTTGTCAGCTTCTTGCTCCCTATATATCCCATGTAAAAGCCTATCTAGATCTTCAGTTATTTGTCTACCCTTCATTCTGTGTCAAGTGAAGGTTGTATACATATTCTTTCATTTAAGCTTAAACCTACTATGCGGATTCCTGTTTCATCCTCTTCCAAGTTCATTTATACCTTGTTCCATTTTGCGCTCATATATATTATCTTCCCTTGTTCTTCCAACTGTATTCTATCAATATGTGCATATTTGCTACTTATCCTGCTGTTTTGAATTTTATATTTATGATATCTTAAAATGTTGATTTTTAAGGAAAAAATCCGAACCACTGGAATAGTTTATCTTAGGTACTTTTAGTTGAATTTAAATTGCAAATATAAAAAAATTGCTTTTAAACTGTAATAAAGTATATAGATATAAGGTATTTTTAGGATACATACTCATTTTTGAGTTGATTTTGGCCATGTTTTTCTTCATTTTGTAAATTAATAGCTCCTCCCCCATCCCCCCCTTGACAACATAATAAGACTAATGAATTAGAACATCTCAGGCAAAAATGTTCTGTCATGGGTAGGGATATAGTTCTCTAAAAAGCAAAACATCAAGTACAGAATTTTTTTTAAAGTAAAAAAATTTTGAAATCAGACTAGATCTAGGCACATTGTGTTGCAAGCATCACCTCACAAATCTGCCAACGCATGTCCTTTCTGAGATTCAACACAGCTGCTGTCCCCACCAGTCTCTCTTCTCTCCTCTTCTTGGTAGTGGCTTGCATTGGTGTTTCTGGTTTATGGTAGGGAAAGAAAACATACAGAAGAATCCCTTCCTCATTTTTCTTATGATACTACGGGTTTTAAAAAAGCTATAATGTGAGTTAATTAGCAGTGACTTCTGGATCATTCTCATACTAAGAAACATGAAGGGCATTAGGTGTTTTAAATATAGATGAGTCCATTTATATAAAAAAAATAAACCTTAAAGAATAATATTACTTGTAAAGAATAAAGACACATTTAAAAACTACATGTTCTTACAACAATTTGTTCTATTCTCTTTTCTGTAACACAGTTATTCCTCCCCCGCTCCCCACACAACAGATTTGTAATGTAAGAATAGAATCGTGGTTCAGCCTGCAACTCCCAGAGGTAAAACACACAGTACTAGACTTCCATCTGTAGATTTTACTTTTCAAATTTCATGTCATTTTCTGAGTTAAATTCAAATTTGAAATTATCTTAAGCTTTCAAGGACTGTACTTATGTTAGGTTGTTGTCTTAAGTGGCTACCTCATGGAGTAGTTATTTATACTCTGTATTAAGACTATATTTGTTAGATGCAGTTATTCATTGATTAATCTTTTTCAGTCATATATACTACAATTTGGCAATGCTTTTTGTCTTTTGAATTTTAATTCCTTGCTTTTGTCTTATTTGATTATTTTTATAATGGTCTTCTACTCTTGAATTTTCCTGTTGCTCCCTCTCTTTTTTTAAAGAAATAAATTTATTTATTTATTTATTTTTGGCTGCATTGGGTCTTCATTGCTGCGCACGAGCTTTCTCTAGTTGTGGCGAGCAGGGGCTACTCTTTGTTGCGGTGGCTTCTCTTGTTGTGGAGCACGGGCTCTAGGCACGCGGGCTCAGTAGTTGTGGTTCGCGGGCTCTGGAGCTCAGGCTCAGTAATTGTGGTACAAGGGCTTAGTTGCTCCGAGGCATGTGGGATCTTCCCAGAACAGGGCTCAAACCTGTGTCCCCTGCATTGGCAGGTGGATTCTTAACCACTGTGCCACCAGGAAGTACCCCCCCCCGCCTCTTTTTGCTGGATATACAATAGCAGTGTTTATGAGCATTTTATCTATTTGAGTAAATTTCTAAAATTTGCTTTAAGTTGGATGTTTTAGATATGTAAATATAACTCAGAGTTATTAAAAATCGAAGAAAAGTGTTGAGTGACCTGAGAGGATTCATAATACAGTAATTTAATATTTGTAAATGCATGTTTGACATTACACTTGGATTTGAGAGTATTTGAGCCTAGAATAAAGAAACATAAATTTATTGGTATCATAATAGATGTGTCAGATATTTAAATCGGTTGAGTCACAGATGAGCTCTTACACTAGTAGAATCAAAATTTATGCTGTGCTGTTACGCTCTTTTTTTGAACATCACATGTTCATTATATGACTTGTGTTACCTGGGGAAATTGCTCCGTGAAAACATTAGATGACTTAACACTTCAGGTTTTAAACGTTTTTCACTTGTCTTGGAAGATTCCTTGACTTACGCTGATTTGTTTATTTATTGAGACAGGTGTATGAAACACATGTTGTAGTTGCTGATGTTCAGGGAGTCATTTAGTTAATACGTGAGCCTGGCCCTGCCCAACTACCCGCTCTCATTCTGCTTAGTTCTTTATATTTGTCTGATTTTCATTAATGATGTTATATGTAGTAACTTTCTTAAGAGTCATATTTAAAAACTAGGGAATTGTTAAAGTTTTTATCATTTATATCTTTTGAATGTACTATATTAATATGAGAGGTTTTACTCTTGTACTTTCAGCTGTAATTCTTACTCTTAGGTTGTTCAGGAGGTTATTTTATATATTTTTAATAAATTTATTTTATTTATTTATTTTTGGCTGCGTTGGGTCTTCATTGCTGCGCATGGGCTTTCTCTAGCTGCAGCGAGCGGGGGCTACTCGTCGTTGTGGTGCGTGGGCTTCTCATTGCGGTGGCTTCTCTTGTTGCAGAGCACGGGCTCTAGGCATGCAGGCTTCAGTAGTTGTGGCTCGCGGGCTCTAGAGCGCAGGCTCAGTAGTTGTGGCGCATGGGCTTAGTTGCTCCGCAGCATGTGGGATCTTCCCGGACCAGGGCTCGAACCCATGTCCCCTGCATTGGCAACCGTATTCTTAATCACTGCACCACCAGGGAAGGCCCAGGAGGTTATTTTAAATAATATCAAAATCACCATAGGAAAGTCTGATCACTCAGTTAGTCATTTAACAAATATTATTTAGTACATTCTGTGTGTCAGATAGTACATAAAGTGCTAGGGAAACTGATAAATAACAAGTTTGTAGTTTAGTAAGAGAGACAGACAAATAAATACACCGTGGCAGTATAGAGTAAGTGCAGTGCTAAAAGTCAAGTATGAGGTGCTGGGAGTCATAAGAGGGGCAGTAATCTAGAGGGAGATGATGAGAGAAAGTTTTCCAGAGGAAGTAGATAGGCTGAGGTATGAATGATGTTCAGGTATTAGCCAGATCAAGGGAATGGGTACTGGTCCAGATTGGTCAAAGTATACCAGACAAAAGAGACAGCCTTTCCTAGAAGAAGTTAGAGGAAGAGAAGACAAAGGAAGAGGACAGGGAAGTTGTGAGAGATAAGGCCAGATAGTAAATGGTCATGCAAGCCATGAATTTGAACTTCTACAGGGGAGCAATGATGACTCCAGTAAAGGCCTTTGAGTAAGAGAATAGCATGATCAGACTTGGATTTTTGATGGCAATGTCAAATGGATTAGAAGGTAGGTTGGGAGTGTAATCAGAGACAAGGAAACCTAGTATATTAGGCAGGAGTTGTTGGTAGTAAGAATTATTGGAGTATTGAGGATGGAACAAAGTAGTAGGATCCATTTTAAGGAGATATAGAAGCATTGAGATTTGGTGGGAGGAGTAGGGCTATCTTGACAAGTTAGTTGGGTAGTAGGGCTACTCAGTGTGTTATGACTCTTGGTTTTGTGAGGGGTGATTTTAAGTGTACATTGGGACATATTGAATTTGAGGTGCTTGTCGGACACCCAAGTGTAGGTATCTAATAGGGAACCATGTATGTGGATTTGAAGCCCAGGAGAAGAAAAGGGGCACAAGATACAGATCTGAAAGTTATTTCCACATATAGATGGTGATTGAATATGAAGAAGTATGGAGCTGGATCCCCCAAAGGGAGTGGAAGTAGGACTAACCCCTGAGAAATTATAATATGTAAGGGGTTGATATAGGAAGAGAAGACCACAGAGGAAACAGAGGACATAGCTGGAGAGTGGGAGGGTATGCTATGATGAAAGAAAAGAAAAGATAGAGTTTTATGTATGTATGTATATATATATGTATGTATTTATTATTTTTTTGGCCATGCCGCATGACTTGTGGGATCTTAGTTTCCCAACCAGGGATTGAACATCGGCCCTTGGTCGTGAGCATGCAGAGTCCTAACCATTGGACCGCCAGGGAATTCCCAAGATAGGGTTTTTTTTAAAATAAATCTATTTACTTTATTTATTTATTTTTGGCTGTGTTGGGTCTCCGTTGCTGCACGCAGGCCCTCCCTAGCTGCGGCGAGCGGGGGCCACTCTTCACTGTGGTGCGTGGGCTTCTCGTTGCGGTGGCTTCTCTTGTTGCAGAGCACGGGCTCTAGGTGTGCGGGCTTCAGTAGTTGTGGCACACGGGCTCAGTAGTTATGGCTCATGGGCTCTAGAGCTCAGGCTCAGTAGTTGTGGTGCACGGGCTCAGTTGCTCCACAGCATGTGGGATCATCCCGGACCAGGGCTTGAACCCGTGTCCCCTGCATTGGCAGGCGGATTCTTAACCACTGCACCATCAGGGAAGCCCCCAAGATAGAGTTGTTTTTTTTTTTTTAATTTATTTATGGCTGTGTTGGGTCTTCATTTCTGTGCGAGAGCTTTCTCTAGTTGCGGCAAGCGGGGGCCACTCTTCATCGCGGTGCGCGGGCCTCTCACTATCGCGGCCTCTCTTGTTGCGGAGCACAGGCTCCAGACGCGCAGGCTCAGTAATTGTGGCTCACGGGCCCAGTTGCTCCGCGGCATGTGGGATCTTCCCAGACCAGGGCTCGAACCCGTGCCCCCTGCATTGGCAGGCAGATTCTCAACCACTGCGCCACCAGGGAAGCCCCCAAGATAGAGTTTTAATGCTAGAAGTAGTCAATGTTGTTAGATGTTGTCGAGACCTCAAATAAGAGAAGGTTGAAAAGTGTCCTTAGGATTTAGCCCAGAAGTAGTAGCTGATGACACCTTTGCGAGCACAGGCACTGAGATCAACGGAACACTGGTGTGAGCCTAACTTCCATATGACCCTTCCAATGGAGAAGTAATTTCAGTTGTCAAGTGCAGTTATAAAGCATTTCATGATTTTGGGGAGCGCTGTCGGAATAAAATAAATTTGTGGAAAATTATTTTTGAAAACTTTAGAATAAAAATCTGATTCTTGAAATGCTTGAATTCAAACCTTTATAAAAGAGAAAGAGAAACAGGTGTCATAAATATCGTTTAGATTTGAAATAACTGGGGTTTAATCTAACTCTACCAATTACTAGGGCTTTCATTTTGTAGATAATATATGATTATTGACAAAATTTAGTTAAATAATATATGAAAAAGTGTTTAGCATAATGTCTGACCAGGTGTATATGTGTGTATATAAATATATGATATACTGAACACCTTATATGTAATGATATATACTGGTTAATAATTTCAGGGCACTTTATCTCTGTTACCTGCTGTGTAATAAATTAGCTAAAAGTTTAAAACAAGAAACAGTTATTAAATTACACTGTTTCTGGGGATGTGGTAGGCAGAATAATAGCCCCCTAAAGACGTTCATGTTGTATTTCCCAAAACCTGTGAATACATTGCATTACGTAGTAAAAGAGACTTTGCAAATTTGAGTAAGATTATGAACCTTGGAATGGGAAGATTATCCTGGATTATCTGGATGCGCTCAGTTTAATACACGAGCCCTTAAAAGTGAAGAACCTTTCCCAGCTGGAGTCAGAAGAGATTCTAAACCATCCGTATCCTGCTTATTCCTTTTTCAGAGACCAGATGCCTAGTCCTTGAAATTGTGCAAAATTTCCTTTCCTTACCTACCGGATATCACATTTACTCAGTTCATGGGTCATAGTTTGGTATAGAAGGAAAGAATCTTATTAAATTAATATAACTAACTGTAGGCTTATAATTTTGAGGAGTATTTTGAGTTTTTAAAAGTTCACTTATTTTACTAAATAAATCCCTGATTGATGGAATTCAAAGTGTTTTAATGAGTGAATAACTTTGGGCAGTGGGGGAGATTTTTCAGCATTAGTCATTAAAATTTAGCACATATGGTTTAAGTAAATGCCAGAAGAAATGCAAGTAATACTCTGTGAAAATTCAGAAGATAAATTATTTACAGTTTGGGAGAGTAGAAAAGATGTGTGTAGTTAACACTAAAGACAGGATTTTACTGGGATTTCGGAAATTGCGAAGGTGCAAGCATTTAGGGTTAGAGGGGAGTAGTTACTATTGTAGTTTGGCTAAAATGTAAGCTCTAGATTACTGGTTAAATATAGTGGATTGAATGTGGACCTTTATTTCTGCCTCCTTAAAATTCACTAAAATGACAGTAAAGGACTAAAAAGGTATAAACTCACAAGGACAAAGAATGCAAAAAGAGATATAGTAGATGAGAGAATAAAGAATTTTGGAATATGAAAAGCAGATAGGTGAGGGGTAATTGAATTATTAAAGTGTGTAAGGTGGAAACGTAAATACCTGCAAAGGGTGAAGCCAGGGAGAAGCATGTCAACCCACGGAATTCTGACAGGCTCAGAATTAGAAGCGTCATATCTTGAAGCTGGAGTGAGGGATGGGACTAAAAAGAAGGGGGTATGCTGAATTTCATGTAAGCTGTCCCTTAGAACTTTGAGGAGAGCAGTTTGGTGTTGGAAAATAGGTGCATTGACTGGTAATATTCTCTTTATTAACAACTAAACACTCCCTAAGATCCATTCATATGGTCATTTGGAGGTTAACAGGACGGATCAGGAAGAACTGTGAAATAGATGGTTGTTGTAAATCTAGGGAAGATAGAAGAAAATGAGGTAGCCTTCTGGCACTCTTTAGTTCCCTGTGGGTAAATCTTTTCTCCTCCTTAATGGAAAAGCCCTCTTAGTTTTAGCCCTGGGTTTTCTCTTCTCACCAGAATCTGCTTTGAATGAAGTGTTTGCATGGTGAGTCTCCTCTCTAATTGTGTGGTATAAGACTGTAATCTTGTTAAAG
Organism: Balaenoptera physalus; assembly: GCF_965194825.1. NCBI lineage: Eukaryota > Metazoa > Chordata > Mammalia > Artiodactyla > Balaenopteridae > Balaenoptera > Balaenoptera physalus. The sequence goes on from NC_138887.1 coordinate 16,132,145, forward strand.
CAGTTCTTGGCTCATCTGTCATGATAATGGCTACAAATATATTTCTGTCACTGTGTGTGTGTGTGTGTGTGTGTGTGTGTGTGTGTGTATGTGTCTACTTAATAAGGGAAACTTTGTTTTTTTTTCTTTCTTTTTTTTTGGGTGAGGGGGCTGTGTTGGGTCTTCGTTACCGCCCATGGGCTTTTCTCTAGTTGCGGTGAGCGGGGGCTACTCTTCTTTGCGGTGCGCAGGCTTCTCATTGCGGTGGCTTCTCTTGTTGTGGAGCACGGGCTCTCGGAGCATGGTCTTCAGTAGTTGTGGCGCACGGGCTCCAGTAGTTGTGGTGCACGGGCTCGGTAGTTGTGGCTCGCGGGCTCTAGAGCACAGGCTCAGTAGTTGTGGGGCATGGGCTTAGTTGCTCCGTGGCATGTGGGATCTTCCCGGACCAGAGCTCGAACCCATGTCCCCTGCATTGGCAGGTGGACTCTTAACCACTGTGCCACCAGAGAAGTCCCAAAACTTCTATTTTCTTCCTACTTTTCTACCCCGTTTTCCTCTCTGCTTCATACTGAGGATATGCATACACGTACTCCTCTTTGTTTCTTTTAAACAAAGGAAGAAGAAGGAAGAGCTAAAACTAATCTGTCTTGTAGCTGCCAGAAGTTTTAATTCTTTTACTGATTTCTGTGGAAGAGTTCAGAATTAAGACTTGCCAGAATTAATTAATTCAAACAATTATTTATTGAAGTTCTCCTTTGTCTTAGATATTGCCCTAAGCACTAGGGATGCCACAGCCAAATTTTTGCTCTCAAGGAGATTACAAGAATGTTGTATCGGGCAGTTTGATAAGTAAATACATATGTGGTGCTATTTACTGATGTGGAGAATACTGAGGAGCAGGTTTATGGGTAAAATAATAATTCATTTTAGACATATTAAATTTAGAATGCCTTTTTGCTACCCAAGAGGAGATGATTTGAGTCAGGGAATTCATGGGGGAGATTGGGGCTGAGAATATAAATTTGGTATCAATAGTGTGTGGATGGTAATGACCCTAGAAACTGAGCTCTTTCCCAGTGAGAGCAGAGGCCTCTTTTCTCGTTCCCTCATCCATAGTCTCTCCCCTTTGCACTTCACTTTATCAGACTTAGACCCCTGCTCTCTTCCTCCCCGTCTCCCTCCTCTTTCTGCTCCTCTTCCTCCCCCTCTTCCCATCTCTTCCTTGTTTCCAGCCTATTTCATTTTGAATTCATTTTGGCCCAGAACTTCCTCTTTTGCTCAGTTTTTCAGATTCTGGTAAAGTACAGCCCATTCTGACTATACTCTCATCCATGCTCCTGTGCCTCATAATTTCCAGTCTATTACCACCATGGTGATTTAATCAATGCCTGCGTTCAGAATGGCATTTTCTCTGGTCTCACCACTATAAGCCTCTGTAAGCCTCAATTTTCTGGAAACCTTGTGGGTAAAGGAAAGGAACAACGTTCTGCCTGTGTTGGAGGACTTACTCATGGATACTTGATAACCCGGAAAACTCTGTTCTTGGGGTAGAAATCTTGGAAACCGTGACTTTGAGAGGGGAATGAGAGGGAGAATAGTGAGGCATCTAGCAATGTTTAAAAAGGACATAGCGTGAGGGGAAAGTGGAGTTTGAGGACTGAGATTTTAATTCAGTGTTAGAAAAATCAGTTAATTACATTGACAATTTAAATGACAAAACATTCTATATAGATGGAGAAAAACTATTCAGTATATTCACATCTTTTTAAAATAAAAACTTATGGTAGCAAGAAATAGTAAGGGACATCCTTAATCTGATTAGGAATATCTATAAAACAAATGGGAGGACAGCCAGGTTTTGGTTGGAATAAGAAGGTATAAATTTGTTTTCTTCATACAGTTGTGACTCACTAATCTAAATTGTATTTCCTCTTACGGTATTTTTTTTTTAAGTACTTAAATAATAGTTATAATTATTTAAATAATAGTTATAATTATTTATAAGTACCTTGTATCAACACTTTGTTTAGCTGTGGATAACATAAACCCTGCCATACCATGGCTTAAAAGTAACAGATGCAGGGCTTCCCTGGTGGTGCAATGGTTGAGAATCTGGTTGCCAATGCAGGGGACATGGATTCGAGCCCTGGTCCGGGAAGATCCCACATGCCGCGGAGCAACTGGGCCCGTGAGCCACAATTACTGAGCCTGCGCTCTAGATCCTGTGAGCCACAACTACTGAAGCCCGTGTGCCTAGAGCCAGTGCTCCGCAACAAGAGAAGCCACTGCAACGAGAAACCCACACAACTAGAGAAAGCGCCCCCGCTCGCCGCAACTAGAGAAAGCCCGCATGCAGCAACGAAGACCCAACGCAGCCATAAATTAAAAAAAATACTACATTAAAGTAATAAAATATTTTTTAAAAAAAGTAACAGATGCATCTTTCTCATGTAGTAGTTCAGGGGTAGTGTAAAGGATCTATGGATAATGTCAAGGAACCAAGTTTCTTCTCTTTTTCTACTTCACCATTCTTATTTTTATCCTTAGGGCCTCAATAAGATTATTGCACCTCCAAAGCAGAAATAGAGACACAGATGTAGAGAACGTACATACAGATACCAGAGAGGGGGGAAGGCGGGATGGGATGAATTGGGAGATTGGGATTGACATGCATACACTACTATGTATAAAATAGATTACTAATGAGAACCTACTGTACAGCACAGGGAACTCTACTCAGTGCTCTGTGGTGACCTAAATGGGAAGGAAATCCAAAAAAGAGGGAATATATGTATACGTATAGCTGATCCACTTTGTTGTACAACAGAAACTAACACAACATTGTAAAGCAACTCTACTCCAGTAAAAGTTAATTTGAAAAGAAAAAGATGAATGCACCTCCAAATATCACATCTAGGTTCCAGGTAGGAAAAAGAAGTCCACAAAGGAAGAGGTATTATCTATCTGAGGAAGTAAAACTCTCTCAGAATTCCTCTGGGTAACTCAACTGCCCTGAACAAAATTGCAGTTCTGTTAGTAATGAAGAAGGGAAAAGTGGATATTGGTTTGGCAACTTGTAGTGACTGCAGTTAACAAATACTTAGTATACTACTGTTATGGGAAAGCAGGAATTGTTTTTATGAGGAATATCTGATTCTGTTGTTGCTAAAAAAAAAAAAAAAGTGTATTAGGATACATATTAAAATGTGGCTTTTAACCTAATAAATAATATATTAATACAAAATAAATAAAAGTAAATAAATATGCATGTAAAATCATGTTAAAATCTTAACAGTTCCTATCTCAACAGTGAGATCTAGAGGAGCAACTGTCACACAGTGGCTATTCAGTAATAATTGTCCAGCAAAAGGGAAGACGTATTCAGTTCTGTTCAGGCACCAGCATTTTTGATCTCTAAGGTAGAAAATATCACATAAGCAAGAATAAAAGTTACAATAGTCTTTTGTTTAAGATACCCAAACCTTAGGTTTCAGCTAGTTGTTTTAAAATAAGTGACACTACAGGCTGTGTGCACATATCCTAATACAGTAGATTAATGTCAAGCAGGGGTTAGATATTCACATTTTTGGAGCAGAGTGGGTAGAGGAAAAGGAATATGGTAAAAGTAAAGGAGGAAATTTATTGCCATGCAGCAATAAATCCCTTTGCTTCCGATGTTTAATAAAATTTCTGATTATAATAACTTGTATTTGTATAAAACATTAACATTTTCTAAGAGATTTCACAAATACCTCATTTGAAACTCATACTGATCCAGAGAGGTGATCCCAATTTAATAAATGAGCAAACTGAGGCTCAGAAACTTCCTTGTCCAGAGTTTATTGGCCTATAAATGGTGAAGTTGAGATTAGATGTCTGTGATTCCTGACTTGCAGTCTGGTTTTTGTGTGATAACGCTGTTGGAGCACAGATTGTGTCATTGGAATGTCTTCTCTTAATTAAGACAGATATTATTGTAAATGGACGTTCACTTTTAAAAAAGGTAGTTTTGGGTAATATTTGCATTATAAATATATCATACTAAATGATTTGCTTTAATTATTAAATAATAATTTTTTTTTTATCTTTAAACAGGGAACAGTGAGTTTGATGTTTGCTGAGCCACTCGTAATTCAGCTCTGCTTTAATTCTCTCTTGCTTTCAGTGTTTCATTATGTGAGCCAGTGAATTCTTTTCTCCCCCTTTTTAGAAATCAGATTTAGTTTTCTTCCTGTCAGTTGCAAGCAAAAACAAGCAATATTTAAAATACTTGACCAATATAAATTCAATATTAATACTGTGTTTAAAACAGAAAGGGTATTTTTTGTGTTAAGTTATACATAACAAAATTTGCCTTTTTAACCATTTTAAAGTGTATAGTTCTATGGAATTACATACATTCGCATAGTTGTGTAACCTTCACCATCATCTCCAGAACGTTTTCATCTCTCAACCTGAAACTGTACCCAGTCAACACTAACTGTCCATTCTCCCTGCCCCCAGTCACTAGTAACCACCGTTCTACTTCCTGTCTCCATGAGTTTGACTACTCCAGGTACCACATATGTGTGGAATGATACAGTATTTGTCCTTTTGTGACTAGCTTATTTCACTTAGTATAATGTCTTCAGAGTTCATCCACATAGTAGTATGTGTCAGAATTTCCTTTTTAAGGCTGAATAATAATTCTGTGTATATAGCACATTTTCTTTATCCATTCATCTCTCTTTGAACACTTGTGTTGCTTCCACTGTTTAAATATTGTGAATAATGCTGCTGTGAACATGAGTGTACAAATATCTGTTCAGGTTTTTGCTTTAGAATCTTTTGGGTATATGCCATAGTTGGTCAATCATATGGTAATTCTAATGTTTAATCATATGAGGAACTGCCCTACTATTTTCCACAGAGGCGGTCCCACTTTTTCCATGTCCTCTCCAACACTTGTTATTTTCTGGGTTTTTTTCAAAGTTGTGGTAAAAAACGTGTAACATAAAATTTATCATCATCAACATTTTTAAGTTTACAGTTTAGTAGTGTTAACTATGTTCACAGTGTTGTGCAAGATAAAATTCTATACTCATTAAACAACTTATTCCTCTCTCCCCCAACCCCTGACAACCACCATTCTTCTTTCTGTTTCTATGATTTTGAACTGTAAGTGGAATCATATAGCATTTATCTTTTTGTGACTTAACTTATTTTAGCATAATGTCTTCAAGCTACATCCATGTTGTAGCATGTGACAGGATTTCCTTCTATTTTTGAGACTGAATTATACTCTAGTCTATGTACATGCCACATTTCCTTTATCCATTCATCCATCAGTGGGTATTTGGGTTCCTTCCACCTCTTGGCTATTGTGAATAATGCTGTAGTGAATCTGGGTTTGCAAATATGTTTTCAGTTTTTTGGATATATTGCCAGAAATTAGATTGCTGGATCATATGGTAATTCTGTTTTAAATTTTTTGTGGACTCTCCATACCATTTTCTATAGCAGTAGCCCCATTTTACATTCCAACCAACAGTGCACAAGGGTTCCAATTTCTTCATATCCTTGCCACACTTGTTATTTTCTGTTTTTTGATAGTGACCATCATAATGGCTGTAAGGTGATAGCTCATTGTGGTTTTGATTTACATCCCTCTAATGATTAATAATGTTGAACATCTTTTCATACGCTTGTTGGCCATTTGTATTTATATCATCTTTGGAGAGATGTCTGCTTAAAGTCTTTTGCCAATTTTAAAATTGATTTTTTTTTTTTGGTTGTTGTTGTTGAGTTGTAGAAGTTCTTTACCTATTCTGAATAATAACCCCTTATCAGATATATGATTCACAGATTTTTTCTCCCATTCTGTAGGTTGCCTTTTCACTTAGTTGCCGGTCCTTTGATGCACAGAAGTTTTAAATTTTGAGGTAGTCAAATTTTGTTTATTTTTACTTTTCTTGCCTGTGGTTTTGGTGCCATATTGTAGAAATTACTGTCAAATCCAATGTCATAAAGCTTTATCCTATGTTCTCTTCTAAGAGTTTTTATAGTTTTAGCTCTTACTTTTAGGTTTTTAATCCATTTTGAGATAATTTTTGTGTATCATGTAAGGTAGGGGCCCAGCTTCATTCTTCTGCATGTGAATATCCAGTGTTCCCAGTTCCATTTGTTGTAAAGACTGTTCTTTTCCCACTGAATGGCCTTGGCACCCTACCCTTGTCAAAAATCATTTGACCATATATGCAAAGGTTTATTTTGGGCTACTTTATTCTACTGGTCTGTATTTCTGTTGTTATGCCAGTACCACACTGTTTTGATTATTGTAGCTTTGTAATAAGTTTTGAAATCAGGAAGTATGAGAACTCCATCTTTGAAATTCTTTTTCAAGATTGTTTTGGCTATTCAGAGTCCCTTGAGATTCCATTTGAATTTTAGATGACCTTTTCTATTTTTGCAAAAAGTGCCATTAGGATTTTGATAGGGATTGCATTGACTCTTTAGATCATTTTGCATAGTATTTATATCTTAACACTGTTAAATCTTCCAAGTCATGAACACCCAGATGTCTTTCCATTTATTTTGTGTCATCTTTAATTTCTTTTAGCACTGTTTTGTAGTTTTCAGAGTATAAATCTTTTTTCTCCTTCGTTAATTCTTAAGTAATTTTTTTTCTTTTCGATGCTATTGTAAATGGGATTGTTTTTTAAATTTCCTCTTCAGATTATTTGTTGTTAGTGTATAGCAATGCAGTGATTTTTGTATGTGAATTTTGTATCTTTGAAACTTTGATGAATTCATTTATTAGTTCTAACAGGTTTTTTGTGTGAAGTCTTTAGAGTTTTTTTTAATGTATAAGATCATGTTGTTTGTGAGCAAAGATGATTTTACTTCTTCCTTTCCAATTTAGATATCTTTTATTCCTTTTTCTTGCCTAATTGTTCTGGCTAGGACTTCAGTACTGTGTTGAATAGAAAAAATAGAAATTTTTTTGTAGAACTTCTACTGCAAAATATGATGCATCCTTATATTTTTTTGGTACATGGTAGAGTATATGTAATAAGGCATACCTCATTTTATTGTACTTTGCTTTAGTGTGCTTCGCAGATACTGTGTTTTTTTAAAAATTGAAGCTTTGTGGTAACCTTGTGTTGTCAGATGATGGTTAGCTGTTTTTAGCAATAAAGTTTTGTTTTGTTTTTTAGTTAAGGTATGTACATAACTTTATATGCACTGGAAAATGAAAAAAATTGTTTGACTCCCTTTATTGTGGTATTCACTTTATTGTGGTAGTCTGGAACTGAACCCACAGTATCTCCAAGGTATGCCTCTATAAACATTATATGACTTAGAAATCCCTGTTTTTCTAGTTTGAATTGTTTGAATTGTTATTTAAGGAGGAAAGACTTTATTTTCATCAAGAGGCAGCTTTTCTTAACAAGGCTAGTTGGATACCTTTTTTGAGGGTAATCCTTGATTAACTGAGATGCTTAACACTGAAACTGTTGACCCTTAGTATATGTATTATAGTATTTGCCTTCTGGGCTATCCTGAAGTTATATTATTTCAGTATTCTAAGATTATACCTCCATGGATTTGATAGTTCCATCTTGTTTACTCCATTTGTGCATGTAGGCACACATGTGTGTTTGTGTGTGATACGTCAGTTTTGAATTGCCGTAATGTTTTCTGGCCTGGTGTATTTTATCAGCGTAAATGTTATTTTATTCTAGCAGTGTTTTGTCTGCTCTTCTTGTGCTTAATTTTTCAACTTCCGTTAACTAAAAAGCAACTATTTTTATAGCATAGTTTGGGCTTTTCACTTGACATGTTCTCCTTGATAATTCTTTTTGTACTTAAGATTTAATGCTTATGCTGAAGTATATATGGGGTAAATAACTTGATTTCTGAGATTTGCTTTAAAATGCTCCAGCAAAACAGACAGTGGAGTGGGGTATAGACAAAATAAGATTGGTTAGATGATGAGAGCTGTTGAAACAGGGGGTTCATTATGTAATACCACTTTCTCTTCTTTTTAAAAATTTTCATAATAAAATGTTAAAGAAAATCCACAGAATTGCTGTCCAAAATAACAAGATTTATGTTTGGAGGCTGACCTTTATTTAAAAATCAGTATTGCAAATAGTAGGACTTTTCTAATAAATAACAGTACCTCAATGGTAAGATAATTGAATTTGATGATGTCCAAAATAAAAGTAGACTCTCTTTTATATATTATATTCTGTGTACTTCAGTAATTTTTTTCATCTTACTATTTTAAAAATTTTCAAACTAGAGAAATGTTGAGAAAATAGTAAAGTGAGTACCCTTTCACCCATAACCTGAATTTACCAATTGTAAAAATTTGGCCATGTTTATATTCTCTCTCTCTCTACAGACATCCATACTGATTTTCCATCTGCCTAGTCTGTCACTTACTGAGAAAAGAATATAGAAACATCTAAGTGTAACTATAGGTTTTTCTGTTTCTTTAATTTTTACTAGTTTTTGTTACATGTATATTGAACTTATGTGCAAAAACACTTAGTATATGTTAGCTGTGTTGGTTTATTAGGACTGCTGTAACAAATTACCACAAATTTTGTAGCTTAAAGCAGCACAAATTTATTCTTTTACAATTCTGGAGGTTAGAAGTCCAAAATGAGTGTTCTGAGACTAAAGTTGAAGTGTTAGCTGGCTGGTTCTTTCTGTAGGCTAAAGGAGAGGCTCCATTTCCTTGCCTTTTCAAGTTTCTTGAGGCTCTCTTCATTCCTTGGCTCATGGCAGTGCATCCCATCACCATTTCCTCCCCTTGCTTCCATTCTTACATTGCCTTCTTCCGTAGTCAAATCTCCCTTTGCCTCCCTCTTATAAGGACACTTGTGATTACCTTGGGACCACCCAGATAATCAGGATAATCTCCCCATCTCAAGATTCTTAATTTATCACATTTGCTTGCACAGTCCCTTTTACCATGTAAAATATGTGAAGTAGCATATTTAGAAATGCTACTTGTAAACTACCATTTAAAGTAGCATATTTACAAATTGTGAGGATTAGGATATGGATATCCTTGAGGCACCACTGATGGTCAAACTCCCCAAATTAATCTACAGATTAAATGCAGTCCCTATCTAAATCCTAACTGGTGTTTTTGCAGAAATTGACAAAATAATCCTGAAATTCGTCTTGAAATGCAAGCGAACCAGAATAGCTAAAACAAGTTTGAAAAAGAATAGTCAAAATAAACTTTGAAAAAGAACAAAGTTGGGGGACCTAAACTTTCTGATTCCAAAACCTACTACAGAGTTACAGTAATTAAGATAGTTTGGCACTGCCATAAGGATAGAACTACAGATCAATGAAATAGAATTTAGAGTCCAGAAATATACTCTCACATTTATAGTGATGTCTTACAATGCTGTGATGACAATTCAGTGGGTAATGAATAGTCTCTTCACCAAATGATGTTAGGACAAGTGGATATCTATATGCAAACAAATGAATTTGCACCTCTTTCTTATACCATGCAAAAAAGGAACTCAGTATATCGTATACCTAAATATAAGAGCTAAAGACAAAAACTCCTAGGAGAAAACATAGGAGTAAATTCTCGTGACCTTGGTTTCTTAGATAAGACACCAAGAGGATAAGTGAAAAAGAAAAAATAGATAAGTTATACTTCATCAAACTTAAAAACTTTTGTCCATTAAAGGACATCATCAAGAAACTGTAAAAATAAGACACCATCAGGAAAGTAGAGACAACCCATAGAATGGGAGATAATATTTGTAAATCATGTATCTGACAAGGTACTTGTATGCAGAATATATGAAGAACTCTTTCAACTCAAAAATTAAAAAAGACAACCCAACTAAAACATGGACAAAGGACTTGACGTTTCTTGAAAGAAGATACGCAAATGGCCAATAAGCACATGAAAAGATGCTCAACATCACTAGACATTAGGGATATGCAAATCAAAACCACACGGAAATACCACTTCATACCCACTGGAATGGCTAAAATTAAAAAGACAGACCATAGTTAAGTGTTGGTGAGAATGTGAAGAAATTGGAACTCTCATATCCTGCTGATGGGAATGTAAAACGGTGCACCCACTTGGAAAAGGGTTTGCTCGTTTCTCAAAATGCTAAACATAAGTAACCATACACCCCATCAATTCCACTCATAGTACCTAAGAGAAATGAAAACGTAAGTCTGCACAAAAACTTATACATGAATATTCATAGCAGCATTATTCATAATGGCCCCAAATTGGAAACAGCCTAAATGTCCATCAAATGATAAATAAAGAAACATGGTACATTCATATGTGGAATATTATTTGGCAATAGAAAGGAATTAAGTACTGACACATGTTGCATCATGGATAAACCTTGAAAACATTATGCTAAGTGAAAGAAGCCAATCACAAAAGACCAAATTATTCTGTTTCTATGAAATACCCAGAGTAGGTAAATCCATAGGAACAGAAAGTAGATTAATGATTACCAGGAGCTGGGGCAGAGTGGGTTGGAGGGGAAGCAGAAGTAGGAAGTGACTGTTAATAGGCATGGAGTTTTTTTTTGGTGGTGATAACAATGTTCTAAATTAGATTGTGGTGTTGTACACCTCTAAATATGTATATATATTTGATATATATTCTCTATATTTCTCTCTCTATATTCTCCATATATACATACAGTTTACATGGGTGAATTTGACGGTATGTGAAATATATCTCAATAAATAGTAAAAACAAAACCAAAAATGCCTAAGAGATTATTTTATAAAATCATCTGGAAACCATGCCATTATTATACTCATTCTTTAAATTAGAGGAATCATTAAAATATTTTGGTTTTTGAATTTTCTCTACCTTTTATAATGGGTAACAACTTGTATACATAGTTTATGTGATATGATCATGGTTTAATGTATCATCTAGTCACCCAGAATTCCCTGGGACTATTTGAGGGCTAATTCAGGACTTTTGTAATTAGAAGCTTTCCACTCATTCAAAGCTATCACTTTCATACTGTGCTTACCAGAGCTCTAGCAAAGATCCTAGTTTACTTAATCCCTTTGAGAGTTTAACTAAAATGTGGTAGTTCCATAAAAATCCTGTGTAGTAAAATCTGTATTTGTATTTTTAAATATATAGCTAGTATATTTTAGGTAAAATTTTGAGCAGTACTCTTAGTAATATTCTAGTACTTAGTATCTTTCATTGTTCAATTGGTTTTTCATGCATAGTTCTTGCATATTTTCTTGTAATGTGGAGCAGATGGATAAGAAATGCTAATGGTGGAATTGACATCATGATCTCCATTTTATTTGGCAAAAAGTATCTGATTCCTGTGCTTTAAGCCTAAATAGTTTTCTGTTCGATTCTACTAACTCCTTTTTACAAGTATAATTCATTCATTGTGAAAATTGTATTCAGTAGCTCAAGAGCTCTTAAGCTAAGAGAATACGGGAACGTGCTGGTAATGGGCCAGTGAATGTTGTATAGAAGATTAAATGGCTCATCCTGCAGCTGCTCTGCTTGTGGAACCTTCAATGACTTCAATTCTCAATTAACTCTTTTGGTCTATAACTTCAGGCCTAAATTGGGGGTTGATTAGAGATGGAAAAAAGTGAATCTATTGGAGAGAAGATGTATTAGTTTCCTAGGGCTACTCAAACAAATTACCACGAACCGAGTGACTTAAAACAACAGAAAATTATTCTCTCACAGTTCTGGAGGCTAAAAGTCTGAAGTCAAGGCTCTTGGCAGGGCCACACTGTCTCTGAAGGTTCTAGGGGAAGAATCCTTCCTTGCCTTTTCTAGTTTTTGGTTGGTGCTGGAGATCCTTTGTGTTCCTTGGTTTATAAATGTGTCATTTCAGTCTTGGCCTCTGTCTTCACATGGCCTTCTTCCCTGTGGGTCTCCGTCTTTACATGGCATTCTCCTTTCTGTGTCTGTGTTTAAATTCCCCTCATTTTATAAGGAGTCCAGTCATTGGAGTAGGGCCCATCCTAATCCCGTGTGACCTTATCTTAACTTGATTACATCTGCAAAGAACCTATTTCCAAATAAGGTCACAGTTACGGGTACTGGGGGCTAAGGCTTTAACATTTTGTGGGACACAATTCAATCTATAATAGAAGAGGGTGTGTGTGTGTGTGTTTTAGTATACTTAACTGTCAAGTTGTGAAATAATTTGTGGCTGCAGTGTTTTCACAGGGAGTTAACATGAAGTGAACTTGATTAAGAGCAATGAAAGACAAGAAAGAGAAGCAATTATCAACTTTGGGCCATTGTCAACTTTGATGTATAGGAAAAGCCAAGCCTTAACTCTGATATCTATCTCCTCTTTTGAAGCCCCTGGTAGTTTGGACTCCTCCATTATTCTCCATTCCTCTCTACCCTCAACCTCTCAGTTGGTCTATGTATACATAGCCTTGCTTTTGGAGAGAGGTCTTCAAGTGTTTATGGTCAGAATAGATGAAGCGCTTTAAGAACAGAGGAACTAATTTTTGTGACCAGGTTGTCAGGTAGGCCCTTCACGACCTCACTGCAAAACTCAAAACCCATATAACAAGTAGTAGTTAGAGATCACTTCGATATTTTTCTGGGTCTGTAACCGCTGCCAGATTCTTTAAGTACTTCAGCTTTCACCAGCACTCCAGTTCCTAACTGGAGATCTCCTTATTTATCAGTCATGATTCCTTGTTGAGCCTAACTGAATCTACTTCTGCTATTTTAAGCAGAAAGGAATAATTAGAAGATTTTAGAGAGTGTGTGAAGAGAACAAAGCTTTAGAGGGTCAGAGAATCAAACTTTGATGTTGAAAAACCAGACAGTTGAAATATTCTGCCACACTACAGGGCTGTTCTATCCATACCACTATTTGTGTCACTTCCCAAATCCTGCCCTAGAAACCTAATAATTGTGAACTTGGGCAAGATAATTAACTGCTCTGTGCCTCAGTTTTCTTGTCTGTAAAGTGGAATAGATGAAAATACCTAACTAAAGGGTTGTATTAAATGAGTATTATACAGGTTCTTATAACAGTGTCTGGACACCTGGTATATTAGTTTGCTAGGGCTGCTGTAACAAAGTTCTACGAATTGGGTGACTTAAACAACAGAAATTTATTGTCTCACAGTTCTGGAGAGAGAAACTTTTCCCTTCTTTCCTTATAGGTTCTTTGGCTGGTCTAATAATTAAATTGGCATAGAACAGATTTACAGGAGAAAACCAAATTTAATTTCATATGTAAGGGAACCCCAAAGGTAAGAGGCTCTCAGACAGTCAGGCAGTCGAAGGTTATATGCCATTCTGAGCTAAGGAGAAGAGAGTAGGGTCTAGGACTTCACAGGAGGAAGGCAATTCACAGGAAGATGGGAAGAGCATATGTTTGCTAAGCAAATGTTTGCCACGCCATGCATGTAAGCCTTTCTGATGTAAAAAGTTATGTCTGGTATTAGCTCTCTTCCTGGTACAGATTTTCTACCTAAATTCTTTGAGGCAGTTAAGGGAGAGGGTAAAATAAACTCTTCCCTAGTCTGTTAGGCTTTGATCGCCTTCAGCTTAAAATAATCCACATGCCTAGTGGCACATTTTGGGGTCACGTGTTCTGCTCCCTCTCAAGTCCAAAATCAAGGTGTTGGTAGGGTTCATTTCTTTTGAGGACTTTGAGGGAAGAATCTTATGTGCCTCTCCCCTGCTTATGGTGGCTTTTGGCAATCCTTAGTGTTCTTTGGCTTGTGGAAGTATCACCCTGATCTTTCCTTCATTCTCACATAGCATTCTCACTGTGTGTTGGTGACTATGTCTAAATTTCCCCTTTTTGTAAGAACATCAATCATGTTGGATTAGGGACTTCATTTTAAATAATTATCTATGAAACTAGACAAGGTTATATTCTGAGGTACTGGGGATTAGGACTTCAATATATGAATTTGGGTGGGGGAGCATAATTCAACCCTTAACACATACTAAGTACTATGTGACTGTTAGTAATCACTGTTTTTGTTATTCTGATAACTAGTTGTATTATGACTCTGCAATGTGCTGCATCTATAATAGATACATATTAATAGATAAATAATAAATGGAATCATACAATACGTACTCTTTTTTTTTTTGTCTGGATTAGAGAGTAAATATTCTTAGTGGAAACTTTAATTTTGTAAACCTTAGTAATTACCATTGATAAGCTTCATGTCGTTTCTTCACATAAGGACTCTTCATAGTATGTTTTTTAAAAAAAATTTTCATGTAGCCATATGATGTTTCTTGTGCTTTTTTAGTAAAATTCGGATATGGGATAAAAACTAATGTGGCTAGAAATTGTAATATCTATGTCCTATATATAGAGAGGGAGAGAGGGAGAGGGAGACGGAGAGGGAGATTTTATTGATTCTACAGTCATGGATATTTATTTAATAGGTACTCTTCATACAAGAATAAGATGTATGGATATATGTCTTCCTTATTCTTTATATTATTGCTTCTTGGTGCTTTATACTATATAAATAAGATTCTTTATTGAGATTTTTAAAGGGTAAACAAAAGAGTTGTATCAGTGGATTTAGGTGGATTTTGTTTCTTTTAGTATTGTACCTAAACCAGCATGGTGTAGTTACTGTGTTTTCCTAAGTGTGTTCCATGAGTGCTAGTCATATTAGATCTTCTGCAATTTGAGGGGAAAAAATGAGAGAGAAATAGATTTGGGAGATATTATATATTATATACCTCTTTTGGATGATTGTAGTGCTTATTAATAGTTCTGAGGAGTACTGTAGTAAAGAAACCAACTTTATTTTGTGTTTAACCCAGCATTTCCTAAATTTATCGTAACACCTACTAATATACTGAAGTCAGTGTCCACTAAACATTTAATCTTTCGGAGTGCCAGGACCCCAGAGAAGCAGTCCCTCTTATATCTTTAATTAGGAATTATATCAATATAATTGTTTTCAGCTGGGACAAAAACCTTTTACTGTGTAAGTTTATTGTTACACTTTTTGGTTAGGAGGACTGCCTGGATTATAATTCTGTTTTGTAGTTTGTCAGCAAAGCTATAATATGAATGTTTTGAAGGTAGGATTGGTGTCTGTTGTCTATGTATATAGGCAGTACCTAGCATATGGGAGGCATTTAGATGGCCATTTGAGGGAAAAAACCAAAGTTGTACAGATCCTTCTTGGTGTGTTCCATAAGTATGATTAAGAGGGAAAATGATTTTGTTGTCGTCGTTGAATAAGCCCTATAATTATGTTGGATGTATTTCTGTTATAGTTTTTCTTCACTAAAAAGAACAGCTTTATTGAGATATTATTGACATAAAATAACCTGTGCATGTTTAAAGTGTACCATTTGATAGATTTTGACATATTTATATGCTGAGAAACCATCAGTACAATCAAGGGAACAATCATATTCATCACTTCCAAAAGTTTCCCTATAAGGCCTCCCTCCCACCCTCTCTGAAATCCCTTCCCATCCCCAGGGAACCACTGACCTCCATTCTAACTTGCATTTTCTAACATTTTATAAATAGAATCATACAGTATGTACACTTTTTTGGTCTGGTTTCCCTCACACAGCATAATTATTTGACAGTCATCTATATTGTTTGTGGGGTAAAGTTATTCATAATATTCCTTTTTTAACCTTTTAATATTGGTAGTTTCTTTAGAATGATGTTAGCTCTCTCAGTCCTGATATTTGGCAATTTGTCTGTTCTTTTCTTTTTTATTACTCATTTTAGCTAGAGGTTTTCAATCTTACTTATCTTCTAAAAGAACCAGCTTTTGGTTTCGTTGATACTCTCTAAAGTTTAAGTAAGATTTCTACTTTGTTCTTTATTATTTACTTTATTCTGCTTGTTTGCGGTTTTGTTTGTTCTTACTTTCCTAGTTTTTTAAGTTGGAAGCAGAGTTCATCTATTTAAAAACTTTCTTCTTTTCTAATCCAGGTCTTTACTGCTATAAATGTCTATCCAGTTATTGCTTTGGCTATATCCTGCAAACCTTGCCTTATTGTGTTGTCATTATCATTTAGTTTAATATAGCTTCTCATTTCTATTTTGATTTCCTCTTTGATCGTGAGTTTTTTTAAAGAAGCTATATTATTTTGAATATTTAGAATTTTCTAGGAATCCTTATGTTTTTGACTTCTAACTATTCCACTCTGTTCAAAAAACATACTTTGTATGAACTGAATCATTTTAAATCTGTTGAAACTTGATTCAGGCCCAGAATGTTGTATTTGGCAAATAATCTTTGTACACTTGAAAAGAATGTGTGTTGTTCCATAGGTATCAATTGGGTCAAGTTGGTTAATAGTCTTGTTCAGATCTTCTAATTCTTTGATTATCTTCTTGTACTATGAACTCTTGATAGAGAGGTGTTGTAATCTCTCACTATATTTTTCAATTTGACTATTTCTCCTTGCAATTCTGTCAGTTTCTTGCCAGGTATTTTGAATCTCCTTTATTAGGTGCATAAATTTTAAGATTATATTCTCTTGATGATTTGACCCTTTTGTTGTCATTAAATGAAACCTCCTCTCCTTGCTATGATCCTTTGCCTTGAAATCTACTTTTTAAAAGTTGTATTAATGTAACCCTGGTGTTTTTGATTTGTATATCTGGTGTGTATATAAATATAAACATATATATGTTAGCTTATATTAGCTTTAGGTATTAGCTTTATATATGTATTTTTCTTTCTTTTATTGAAGTATAGTTGATTTACAATATTGTGTTAGATTCAGGTGAACAGCATAGAGATTAATTTTTTTTGTTTGCTTGCATGTTTCAGATTATATTCCGTTATAGGTTATTACGGGATATTGGGTAAAATTTCCTATGCTATGCAATAAATCCTTGTTGCTTACTTATTTTAGGTATAGTAATGTGTATCTCTTAATCCCATACTCCTCAATTTGTCCCTCCTCCCCTACCTCTGCCCTTTGGTAACCATAAGTTTGTTTTCTATGTCTTTAGTGTTTCTATTTTGTATATAGATTCATTTGTATTATTTATTAGAATCCGTAGGTAAGTGATATCATAATAGTATTTGTCTCTGTCTGACTTATTTCACTAAGGATAATTTTCTCTAGGTCTATCCATGTTGCTGCAAATGGCAATATTTTATTCTTTTTTATAGCTGAGTAATATTTTATATGTATATATATAAATTATACACATACACATATATGCCACATATTCTTAAGCTGGTTGTCTATTGCTGGGCCCTTGGGTTGCTTCCATGTCTTGGCTGTTATAAATAGTGCTGCTATGAATATTGCGGTGCATGTATCTTTTTGAATTAGAGTTTTTGTTTTTTTCTGGATATAAACCCAGGAATGGGATTGGTGGATCATAGGTAGTTCTATTTTTAGTTTTTTAAGGAACCTCCATACTATTTTCCATAGTGGTTGCACCAACTTACCTTCCCACGAATGGTTTATGAGGGTTCCCTTTTCTCCACATCCTCTCCAACATTTATTATTTGTAGACTTTTTGACGATAGCCATTCTGACTGGTGTGAGGTGATACCTCATCACAGTTTTGATTTGAATTTCTCTAATAATGAGTGATGTAGAGCATCTTTCATCTGCCTGTTGGCCATCTGTATGTCTTCTTTGGAGAAACGTCTCTTTAGGTCTCCTGCCCATTTTTCGATTGGGTTGTATGAGTTTTTAGATATTGAGTTGTATGAGCTGTTTGTATATTTTGGATATTAATCCTTTGTCAGTTGCATCGTTTGCAGATATTTTCTTCCAGTCCGTAGGTTGTCTTTTTATTTTGCTTCCTTTGCTGTACAAAAGCTTTTAGGTTTGACTAGGTCCCGTTTGTTTATTTTTTATTTTATTTCTTTTGCCTTGGGGGACTGACGTACAAAAATATTGCTATGATTTATGTCAAAGAATGTCTTGCGTATGTTTTCTGTTCTTTTCTAGGAGTTTTATACTGTCATGTCTTATTTACATTTAGGTCTTTAAACCATTTTGAGTTTATTTTTGTATATGATGTGAGAGAATGTTCTAATCTCATTGATTTACATGTAGCTGTCCAGCTTTGCCAACACCACTTGTTGAAGAGACTCTTCTCCGTTGAATATTCTTGCTTCTTTTGTCATAGATAAATTAACTGTGGGTGTGTGGGTTTATTTCTGCGCTCTGTATTCTATTCCTTTGATCTATGTGTCTGTTTTTGTGCCAGTACCATGCTGTTTGATTCCTGTAGCTTTGCAGTATAGTCTGAAGTCTGGAAGTGTTATTCCACCCTTTGTTCTTTTTTCTCAGGATTGCTTTGCAAGTCTGGGTCTTCTGTGGTTCCATATAAATTTTAGGATTATTTGTTCTAGTTCTGTAAAAAATATGTTCTGGTTATTTTGGTGGGGATTGCATTAAATCTGTAGATTGCCTTGTGTAGTGTGGCCATTTTTAACAATATTAATTCTTCCAATCCAAGAGCATGGGATATTTTCCCATTTTTTGGAATCATATTCAATTTCCTTTATCAGTGCTTTATAGTTTTCAGTGTATGGGTCTTTCACTTCCTTGGTAAAGTTTATTCCTAGGATTTTTTTTTCACAATTTTAAATGGGTGTATTTTTTAACTTTCACTTTCTTTCTTTTTATTTATTTATTTATTATCCAGCCCTTTATTTATTTATTTATTTATTTATTTATTTATTTTTAATCAGTCATCAATTTTATACACATCAGTGTATACATGTCAATCCCAATCGCCCAATTCAGCACACCACCATCCCCACCCCACCGCAGTTTTCCCCCTTGGTGTCCATACGTTTGTTCTCTACATCTGTGTCTCAACTTCTGCCCTGCAACC
Source organism: Balaenoptera physalus (assembly GCF_965194825.1). Classification (NCBI taxonomy): domain Eukaryota; kingdom Metazoa; phylum Chordata; class Mammalia; order Artiodactyla; family Balaenopteridae; genus Balaenoptera; species Balaenoptera physalus. The sequence continues at coordinate 16,150,975 of NC_138887.1, forward strand.
TGGTTCATCTGTACCATTTTTCTAGGTTCCACATACATGCGTTAATATACGATATTTGTTTTTCTCTTTCTGACTTACTTCACTCTGTATGACAGTCTCTAGATCCATCCACGTCTCAACAAATGACTCAATTTAGTTCCTTTTTATGGCTGAGTAATATTCCATTGTATATATGTACCACATCTTCTTTATCCATTCGTCTGTCGATGGGCATTTAGGTTGCTTCCATGACCTGGCTATTGTAAATAGTGCTGTAATGAACATTGGGGTGCATGTGTCTTTTTGAATTACGGTTTTCTCTGGGTATGTGCCCAGTAGTGGGATTGCTGGGTCATATGGTAATTCTATTTTTAGTTTTTTAAGGAACCTCCATATTGTTCTCCATAGTGGCTGTATCAATTTACATTCCCACCAACAGTGCAAGAGGGTTCCCTTTTCTCCACACCCTCTCCAGCATTTGTTGTTTGTAGATTTTCTGATGATGCCCATTCTAACTGGTGTGAGGTGATACCTCATTGTAGTTTTGATTTGCATTTCTCTAATAACTAGTGATGTTGAGCATCTTTTCATGTGGTTCGTGGCCGTCTGTATGTCTTCTTTGGAGAAATGTCTATTTAGGCCTTCTGCCCATTTTTGGATTGAGTTGTTTGTTTCTTCAATATTGAGCTGCATGAGCTGTTTATATATTTTGGAGATTAATCCTTTGTCCGTTGATTCACTTGCAAATATTTTCTCCCATTCTGAGGGTTGTCTTTTCATCTTGTTTATGGTTTCCTTTGCTGTGCAAAAGCTTTGAAGTTTCATTAGGTCCCATTTGTTTATTTTTGTTTTTACTTCCATTACTCTAGGAGGTGGATCAAAAAAGATCTTGCTGTGATTTATGTCAAAGAGTGTTCTTCCTATGTTTTCCTCTAAGAGTTTTATAGTATCCGGTCTTACATTTAGGTCTCTAATCCATTTTGAGTTTATTTTTGTGTATGGTGTTAGGGAGTATTCTAATTTGATTCTTTTACATGTAGCTGTCCAGTTTTCCCAGCACCACTTATTGAAGGGACTGTCTTTTCTCCATTGTATATCTTTGCCTCCTTTGTCATAGATTAGATGACCATAGGTGCGTGGGTTTATCTCTGGGCTTTCTATCTTGTTCCATTGATCTGTGTTTCTGTTTTTGTGCCAGTACCATATTGTCTTGATTACTGTAGCTTTGTAGTATAGTCTGAAGTCAGGGAGTCTGATTCCTCCAGCTCCGTTTTTTTCCCTCAAGACTGCTTTGGCTAATCGGGGTGTTTTGTGTCTCCATACAGATTTTAAGATGATTTGTTTTAGTTCCGTAAAAAATGCCATTGGTAATTTGATAGGGATTGCATTGAATCTGTAGATTGCTTTGAGTAGTATAGTCATTTTCACAAAATTGATTTTTCCAATCCAAGAACATGGTATATCTCTCCATCTGTTGGTATCATCTTTAATTTCTTTCATCAGTGTCTTATAGTTTTCTGCATACAGGTCTTTTGTCTCCCTAGGTAGTTTTATTCCTAGGTATTTTATTCTTTTTGTTGCAATGGTAAATGGGAGTGCTTCCATAATTTCTCTTTCAGATTTTTCATCATTAGTGTATAGGCATGCAAGAGATTTCTGTGCATTAATTTTGTATCCTGCAACTTTACCAAATTCATTAATTAGCTCTAGTAGTTTTCTGGTGGCAGATTTAGGATTCTCTATGTATAGTATCATGTCATCTGCAAACAGTGACAGTTTTACTTTTTCCTTTCCAATTTGTATTCCTTTTATTTCTTTTTCTTCTCTGATTGCCGTGGCTAGGACTTCCAAAACTATGTTGAATACCAGTGGTGAGAGTGGACATCCTTGTCTTGTTCCTGATCTTAGAGGAAATGTTTTCAGTTTTTCACCCTTGAGAATGATGTTTGCTGTGGGTTTGTCATATATGGCCTTTATTATGTTGAGGTAGGTTCCCTCTGTGACCACTTTCTGGAGAGTTTTTATCATAAATGGGTGTTGAATTTTGTCAGAAGCTTTTTCGGCATCTATTGAGATGATCATATGGGTTTTTTTCTTCAATTTGTTAATATGGTGTATCACATTGATTGATTTGCATATATTGAAGAATCCTTGCATCCCTGGGATAAATCCCACTTGATCGTGGTGTATGATCCTTTTAATGTGTTGTTGGATTCTGTTTGCTAGTATTTTGTTGAGGATTTTTGCATCTATATTCATCAGTGATATTGGTCTGTAATTTTCTTTTTTTTGTAGTATCTTTGTCTGGTTTTGGTATCAGGGTGATGGTGGCCTCATAGAATGAGTTTGGGAGTGTTCCTTCCTCTGCAATTTTTTGGAAGAGTTTGAGAAGGACGGGTGTTACCTCTCCTCTAAATGTTTGATAGAATTCACCTGTGAAGCCATCTGGTCCTGGACATTTGTTTGTTGGAAGATTTTTAATCACAGTTTCAATTTAATTACTTGTGATTGGTCTGTTCATATTTTCTGTTTCTTCCTGGTTCAGTCTTGGAAGGTTATCCCTTTCTAAGAATTTGTCCATTTCTTCCAGGTTGTCCATTTTATTGGCATAGAGTTGCTTGTAGTAGTCTCTTAGGATGCTTTGTATTTCTGCGGTGTCTGTTGTAACTTCTCCTTTTTCATTTCTGATTTTATTGATTTGAGTCCTCTCCCTCTTTTTCTTGATGGGTCTGGCTAACGGTTTATCAATTTTGTTTATCTTCTCAAAGAACCAGCTTTTAGTTTTATTGATCTTTGCTATTGTTTTCTTTGTTTCTTTTTCGTTTATTTCTGCTGTGATCTTTATGATTTCTTTCCTTCTGCTAACTTTGGGTTTTGTTTGTTCTTCTTTCTCTAGTTCCTTTAGGTGTAAGGTTAGATGGTTTATTTGAGATTTTTCTTGTTTCTTGAGGTAGGCTTGTATAGCTATAAACTTCCCTCTTAGAACTGCTTTTGCTGCATCCCATAGGTTTTGGATCGTCCTGTTTTCATTGTCATTTGTCTCTAGGTATTTTTTGATTTCCTCTTTGATTTCTTCAGTGATCTCTTGGTTATTTAGTAACGTATTGTTTAGCCTCCATGTGTTTGTGTTTTTTACGTTTTTTTCCCTGTAATTGATTTCTAATCTCATAGCATTGTGGTCAGAAAAGATGCTTGATATGATTTCAATTTTCTCAAATTTACTGAGGCTTGATTTGTGACCCAAGATGTGATCTATCCTGGAGAATGTTCCGTGCGCACTTGAGAAGAAAGTGTACTCTGCTGTTTTTGGATGGAATGTCCTGTAAATATCAATTAAATCTATCTGGTCTATTGTGTCATTTAAAGCTTGTGTTTCCTTATTAATTTTCATTTTGGATGATCTGTCCATTGGTGTAAGTGAGGTGTTAAAGTCCCCCACCATTATTGTGTTACTGTCGATTTCCTCTTTTATAGCTGTTAGCAGTTGCCTTATGTATTGAGGTGCTCCTGTGTTGGGTGCATATATGTTTATAATTGTTATATCTTCTTGGATTGATCCCTTGATCATTATGTAGTGTCCTTCCTTGTCTCTTGTAACATTCTTTATTTTAAAGTCTATTTTATCTGATATGAGTATTGCTACTCCAGCTTTCTTTTGATTTCCATTTGCATGGAATATCTTTTTCCATCCCCTCACTTTCAGTCTGTATGTGTCCCTAGGTCTAAAGTGGGTCTCTTGTAGACAGCATATATATGGGTCTTGTTTTTGTATCCATTCAGCAAGCCTGTGTCTTTTGGTTGGAGCATTTAATCCATTCACGTTTAAGGTAATTATCGATATGTATGTTCCTATTACCATTTTCTTAATTGTTTTGGGTTTGTTTTTGTAGGTCCTTTTCTTCTCTTGTGTTTCCCACTTAGAGAAGTTCCTTTAGCGTTTGTTGTAGAGCTGGTTTGGTGGTGCTGAATTCTCTTAGCGTTTGCTTGTCTGTAAAGCTTTTGATTTCTCCATCAAATCTAAATGAGATCCTTGCCGGGTAGAGTAATCTTGGTTTTAGGTTCTTCCCTTTCATCACTTTAAGTATATCATGCCACTCCCTTCTGGCTTGTAGAGTTTCTGCTGAGAAATCAGCTGTTAGCCTTATGTGAGTTCCCTTGTATGTTATTTGTCATTTTTCCCTTGCTGCTTTCAATAATTTTTCTTTGTCTTTAATTTTTGCCAATTTGATTACTATGTGTCTAGGCGTGTTTCTCCTTGGGTTTATCCTGTATGGGACTCTCTGTCCTTCCTGGACTTGGGTGGCTCTTTCCTTTCCCATGTTAGAAAAGTTTTCGACTATAATCTCTTCAAATATTTTCTCTGGTCCTTTCTCTCTCTCTTCTCCTTCTGGGACCCCTATAATGCGAATGTTGTTGCGTTTAATGTTGTCCCAGAGGCCTCTTAGGCCGTCTTCATTTCTTTTCATTCTTTTTTCTTTATTCTGTTCCACAGCAGTGAATTTCACCATTCTGTCTTCCAGGTCACTTATCCGTTCTTCTGCCTCAGTTATTCTGCTATTGATTCCTTCTAGTGTAGTTTTCATTTCAGTTATTGTATTGTTCATCTCTGTTTGTTTGTTCTTTAATTCTTCTAGGTCTTTGTTAATCATTTCTTGCATCTTGTCGATCTTTGCCTCCATTCTTATTCCGAGGTCCTGAATCATCTTCACTATCATTATTCTGAATTCTTTTTCTGGAAGGTTGCCTATCTCCATTTCATTTAGTTGTTTTTCTGGGGTTTTTTCTTGTTCCTTCATCTGGTATATAGCCCTCTGCCTTTTCATCTTGTCTATCTTTCTGTGAATATGGTTTTTTTCCACAGGCTGCAAGATTGTAGTTTTTCTTCTGCTGTCTGCCCTCTGTTGGTTGAGGCTATCTAAGAGGCTTGATGGGAGACTCTGGTGGTGGGTAGGGCTGACTGTTGCTGTGGCGGCCAGAGCTCAGTAAAACTTTAATCCACTTGACTGCTGATGTGGGGCTGGGTTCCCTCCCTGTTGGTTGTTTTGCCTGAGGCAACCCAACACTGGAGCCTACCTGGGCTCTTTGGTCGGGCTAATGACAGACTCTGGGAGGGCTCATGCCAAGGAGTGCTTCCCAGAACTTCTGCTGCCAGTGTCATTGTCCCCACGGTGAAACAGAGCCATCCCCCGCCTCTGCAGAAGACCTTCCAACACTAGCAGGTAGGTCTGGTTCAGTCTCCCCTGGGGTCACTGCTCCTTCCCCTGGGTCCCAATGCGCACACTATTTTGCGTGCGCCCTCCAAGAGTGGGATCTCTGTTTCCCCCAGTCCTGTTGAAGTCCTGCAGTCAATTCCCACTGGGCTTCAAAGTCTGATTCTCTATGAATTCCTTCTCCCATTGCCGGACCCCCAGGTTGGGAAGCCTGACGTGGGGCTCAGAACCTTCACTCCAGTGGGTGGACTTCTGTGGTATAAGTGTTCGGCAGTCTGTGAGTCACCCACCCACCAGTTATGGGATTTGATTTTACTCTGATTGCGCCCCCCTACCGTCTCATTGTGGCTTCTTTGTCTTTGGATGTGGAGTATCTTTTTTGGTGAGTTCCAGTGTCTTCCTGTTAATGATTGTCCGGCAGCTAGTTGTGATTCTGGTGTTCTCGCAAGAGGGAGTGAGAGCACGTCCTTCTACTCCACCATCTTGGTTTCTGTCCAAAATAGCACTTTTGATTGAGCAAGTGTTGCTGGTGTGACCAAGGCTTCGGTCTAACTTTCACTTTCTGATATTTCAGTTTTAGTGTATAGAAGTGCAACAGATTTCTGTATACTAATCTTGTATTCTGCTACCTTGATGAGTTCATTTATTAGTTCTAACAGGTTTTGTGTGGGGACTTTAGGGTTCTCTATATACAGTATCATGTCATCTGCAAGTAGTAACAGTTTTACTTCTTCCTTTCCAATTTGGATTCCTTTTATTTGTTTTTCTTCTCTGATTTGCTGTGGCTAGAACTTCCAATACTATGTTGAATAGAAGAAGTGAGAATATACGTCTTTGTCTTGTTCCTGAATTTAGCAGTAAGGCTTTCAGCTTTTCACCATTGAGTATTATGTTGGCTGTGGGTTGGTTGTAAATGACCTTTACTATGCTGAGATATGTTCCCTCTCTTCCTACTTTGGTGAATGTTTTTATCATGAATGGATGTTGATTTTTGTCAAATGCTTTTCCTGCGTCTATTGAGACGATCATGTGGTTTTTGTCTTTTTGTTAATGTTGTGAATCAGACTGATTTGCATATGGTGAACCATTCTTGTGACCCTGGAATAAATACAACTTGATTATGGTGTATGATCCTTTTTATGTATTGTTGGATTCGGTTTGCTAATATTTTGTTGAGGATTTTTGTATCTGTATCCATCAGAGATACAGGCCTGTAATTTTATTTTTTTGGAATGTCTTTGTCTGGTTTTGGTATCATGGTGATGGTGGTGGCCTCAGTAACTTTGGGAGTGTTCCCTCCTTTCAATTTTTTGGAATAGTTTTTAGAAGGATAGGTGTAAGTTCTAATTTAGAGGTTTGATCGAATTCCCCAGTGAAGCCATCCAGTCCTGGGCTTTGTTTGCAGGGAGTTTGTTTGTTTGTTTGTTTTTACAGATTCTATCTTACTTTTAGTGATTGGTCTGTTCACATTATCTATTTCTTCTTGACTCAGTGTTGGCAGGCTGTATGTTTCTAGAACCTTTCCGCTTCTTCCAGGTTGTCCAATTTGTTGGCATATAGCTGTTCCTAGTAGTCTCTTATGATAGTTTGTATCAGTGGTATTAGTTGTTATTTTTTCTCTTTCTTATTTTGTTTATTTGGGTTCTCTCTCTTCTTAGTGAGCCTGGCTAGAGGTTTGTCAATTTTATTTATCTTTTCGAAAAACCAGCTCTTGTTTTTATTGATCTTTTCTACTCTTTTTGATCTCTATTTTATTTCCTTTCTGATCTTTATTATTAACTTCCTTCTGCTGAATTTGGGCTTTGTTTGTTTTTTGATTCTTTTAGATGGTAAGTTAGGTTATTTATTTGTGATTTTTCTTGTTTCTTGAGGAAGGCCTGTATCGCTCTGAACTTCCCTCTTAGAACTGCTTTTGATGCGTCCCATGGATTTTGTACAATTGTGTTTTCATTTTCATTTTTCTTAAGGTATTTTCTGATTTCTTCTTTGATTTCATTGTTGACCCATTGGTTTTTTAGTAATGTACAGTTTAGTCTCCACGTGTTTGTTCTTCCCTTGTTTTTCTTGCTGTGGTTGATTTCTAATTTCATACCATTGTGGTCAGAAAAGTTGCTTGAAATAATTTCTATCCTCTAAAATTTGTTGAGGCTTGTTTTCTGACCTAGTGTGTGATCTATCCTAGAGAATGTTCTATGCATGCTTGATAAGAATGTATATTCTGCTTTTTTTGGATGTTGTGTCCTGGACATATCAATGAAATCCAACTGATCTATTATGTCATTTAGGACCTCTGTTGCCTTATTGATTTTCTGCCTGGGTATCCATTGATGCCAGTGGAGTGTTAAAGTCTCCTACTATTATTGTATTATTGTCAGTTTCTCCCTTTATGTCTGTTAGTATTTGCCTTATAGATTTAGGGGCTCTATATTGGGTGCATATATGTCAGTGAGTGTAATATCCTCTTCTTGTATTGATCCCTTTCTTTTTCTATAGTACTCTTCTTTGTCTTTCTTTATGACCTTTGTTTTAAAGTCTGTTTTGTCTGATATGAGTATTGCTTCGCCACTTTCTTGTTGTTTCCATTTGCATGAAATATCTTTTTCCATCCCCTGACTTTCAGTCTGTGCATGTCTTTCGCCTGAAATGAGTCTCTTGTAGGCAGAATATTCCAGGTTCTTTTTCTTTATTTTTTAAAATCCAATCTGCTGCTCTGTAACTTTTGATCAGAGCATTTATTCTATTGATATTTAAAGTAATTGTTAATAGGTATGTATTTATTGCCATTTTAAGCCTTGTTTTCCAGCTGTTTCTGTAGTTCTTCTTTGTTCATTTCTTCTTTTCATTTTTCCTTTTGTATTTTGATGATTTTCTTTTGTAGTATGCTTGAGTTCCTTTTTTTTTGTTTTTTTGTTGTTTTGTTTGTTTTGTGAATCTTTTGTATGTTTTTGATTTGTTGTTACCATGGAGTTCAAGTACGTTGATCTGTAACTAAATCAGTTTGCTTTAAACTGATAGTCATTCAAGTTCAAACACATTCTAAAAGACCTACATTTTTATACTCCCCTCCCCCAAATTTTGTGATTTTTATGTCCTTTATTTAACTCTTCATGCTTATCCTTTTACTTTTCATTGTAGTTACAATAGCTTTTAGGTTTTTTTTTACTGTGTACTGGCTTATTTAAGTGATTTTTCAGTCCTTACTATATTTGCCTTTTCCTATTGTGATTTTCCCTTTTCTATAGGTTCTTGTCTATTTTCTATTTAGAGAAGATGCTTCTGTATTTCTTTTAGGGTAGGTTTAGTATTGATGAGTTTTCTTAGTTTTTGCTCGTCTGAGAAGTTCTTTATCTCTCCTTTTATTCTAAATGATAATCTTGGGACTTCCCTGGTGGTCCAGTGGTTAAGACTCTGTTTCCACTGCAGGGACCGTGAGGTCAATCCCTGGTCAGGGAACTAAGATCCCGTGTGCTGTGCGCGGTATGGCAAAAGAAAAGAAAAGAAAAGATAACCTTGCTGGGTAGAGTATTCTAGGTAGAAGGCTTTTCCCTTTCAGGACTTTGAATATATCATGCCACTGTCTTCTCACTTGCAAAGTTTTTGCAGAGAAATCAGCTGACAGCCTTATGGGGAGGGTTCCCTTCTAAAGGACTCTTTTTCTCTTGCTGTCTTTAGAATCCTCTCTTTATTTTTCACTTTTGCCATTTTAATTATGATGCAGCTTGTTGTGAGTCTGTTTTGACTTATCTTGTTTGGGACCCTCTGTGCTTCCTGTACCTGGATATCTGTTTCCTTCTTTAGTGTTGGGATGTTTCCAGCCATAATTTCTTTAAATACATTTTTGATCCTCCCTTCTTCTTCTGGAACCCCTATTATGCGTAGCTTGGCATTTATGTCGTCCCATAGATCTCACACATTGCTTTCTTTTTTTTTTTTCCATTTGTTTTTCTGTCTGCTATTCTGACTGGGTGATTTCCATTATTCTGTCTTACAGATCACTTATTTGTTTGTTTGTTTTTTTGTTTTTGTCCGCACCATATGGCTTGTAGGATCTTTCTTCCCCGACCAGGGATTGAACCCCAAGGGCCATGGCAGTGAAAGTGCCGTGTCCTAACCACTGCACCACCAAGGAATTCCCCACTTATTTGTTCTTTTATGTCATTTATTTGGCTGTTCATTACTTCTAGATTGCTTTTTATCTTGGAAATTGAATTATCTATCTTTGATTGTTTCATCTTTGTAGTTTCTAGTTCCTTGTTACAGTGATCTGCGTTTCTGTCGATAATCTTTCTTAATTCAGTTAGCATTTTTATTACCACCTTTTTGAACTCATGGTCTGGTAGACTGGTGAGCTCTGTTTTATTATCTGTTCTTTCAGGGTATTTCTCTTACTCTTTTAATTGGGAGTAGTTCCTTTGCCTTTTCATTTTACTTAACTTTCTGTCTCAGTGAATTTAGGAGAAACAGTTATCTATCGTGGTCTTGAAGAGGTGTTTTTATGAGGGAGCTTTATGTGTAGACGTGTATGTCCAGTGTCTTTGGTGCGAGGGCTGGTTTTGATAGGGACACCAGTCGTGGCCTTCCTCAAGGTGTGCTTGTTGTTATCACCTTGATAGGGAAGGGGTGTGGTTGATGTTAGGGGATCTAAAACCTGTGAAGTGAGATGTCCCCTCTGCTTTGTGGCTCTCACCATCCTGTCAGGTGCAGGGTCTGCTTCCCAGTTGTTGGAGTAGAAGCTCTGAGAATCAGGCTCGATCATGTTCCTTTCCCCTTTAGTGCCTGTCCTGCCCCAAAGGAGCAAGTGAAGCAAGTAAAGCCCCTTCACTCACGGAGAACTTAGGTACCACCTGTATAGGTGTCTGTGGCTCTGTTCACATGCAGCCCACGTTCGCATCCCTTCCCCTGTTGTATTCGTCCCAGATCTAGTTCAAGCCTTTGGTGTGGAGTGGGCAGGGCTGGAGAGTTCTCTAGGCTGGGGCTGGGGTTTCAGGCATTGTGACTGCAGGCATTGAGGTGGCTGTGCTGCTGCCAGAGATCTAGATTGCCTCGGTGGCTGTCTTCTCCCAAGACCTGTCTGCCCCAGATCCCGTGCTAAGCTGCAATGTGGAGTGTGGTGGGGACTGGAGCATTTACTCCGGTGGGAGATGAACCATGGCATGTTTGCAGCACCACCTGAGTGTGCGTTGACCATAGCCGCCACTCGCCTCACCTGGATCACATCCCAGGTACCCCCCGCCCCCTGGCCCCACTGCCTGTCTGTGCGTAGCTAGACCAAGTGTTTTCCCAGGGCCTGGTTGGCTGAAATCTTGTACCAAGCTGTGGTGTGGTAGGGCTGAAGTGTTTGCCTCGTTCGGATTAGGGGGTGTGGTGAGGCAGCAGCCTCCAGTGCAAGGCTCTCTCTGTCCTGACTCTTGGGAAGCCATCATGTGCGTGCTCCTTGTGAGTAGAGTCTAGGCATCTCCAGCCCTTCATCTGTCCCAGGGACCTCCCAGCAGCCAAGGGGGTTTGTCCTCCTCTGTGCAGGACCCTGGGACTCTGATTCCCAGATTGTGACCTGTCCTGCTCGCTCCCCAGGGTGGGTGAGTGCCTGTGTGGACCTTTTCTTCCTCTCAGATCCCTCTCACGGGTGGGAGTCTCAACCCTATGCCTTTTTCTGTCCTATCCAGTTACGTGGAGATCTTTCTTGCAGCTTTGGTGGTATAGGAGTTCTTTTGCCAGTTTCCACGTAGTTTTCTGTGAGAATTGTTCCACCTGTATAGTATTTTTGCTATGTTTTTGTGGGGGTGGGGGGTGGCCAGCTACACGTCCTCCTATTCCACCATCTTGATAATAATTCAGCTTTATATATCTTTTTCTATCTTTTCCCTTTTAACTTATTTGTGTCTTCATGTTTTTTATGAGTTTTTTAATGGACTATCTATAGTTCTTTTTATAATCCAGTTTTATAATCTCTGCATCATATTTAGGATGTTTAGGCAGTTTAGATTTCATTGCATTATTGATGTGATTATATTTAATGCTACCATCTTGCTATTTATATTCCGTTTGTATCGTCTTTTCATTGCTTCTCATTTTCTCTTCTGCTTTCTTTTGGAGTGTTTTTCATGACTACGGTTTACCTCATTTGTTGGCTTATAAGCTGTAAAGCTGTTTGTGTTATGTTTATTTATTTAAGTTTTTATAATAAACATCTTTAAATTATCAAAGTTTATTTTCCATGTATTCTAAGAGGAAACTCCTCTTGGTCATGATGTATTATTCTTTTTATATATTACTAAATCCTATTTGCTAAAATTTGGTGAGGATTTTTGCATCTGTGCTTTTAAGGGAGATGGTTCTGTAGTTTTGTTTGTTTGCTAATGTCTTTGTTTTTTTAGCAGGTAATCAGATTTGCTAATATTTTGAGGATTTCTGTGTCTATGCTCTTGAGAGATAATGTTTGTAGCTTTTTTTTTTTTTTGGTCTAGTTTTGAGAAGTGTTCCTTCTTCCATTGTGTAGTATTGGATTGTTTCTTTTTTCCATGATAGTGAAACCATCTGGGTTTGTAGATTTCTAATTCAGAATGTTTTGAATTACAAATTCAGTTTCTTTAATAGTTATATTTTCAGGTCATCTTGTATGAGTTCTGATAATTTCTTCTAAGTTGTAGAGCTATCCAAAGTATTCCATCATACTTTTAATGCTGTGAGTTCTGTAGTGGTATCATGTTTTTCACTCCTGTAATTGGTAATTTGTCTTCTATCCTTTTTTCTTTCTTGGTCTTTCTGGGAGTTTATTAACTTTATTGATACTTGCGAAGAGTCTACTTTTGGTTTGATTGGTTTTCTGTTATTTTTGTTTTCAATTTCATTGATTTTCTGATATCTTTTTTAGTCCCTTTCTTCAGCTTGTTTTGGGTTTATTTTGCTTTTTTTCTAGTTTCTTGAGGCAATAGCTTGCATTATTGAGACCTTTTTTTTCCCTAATAACACATCTTTTTCTAAGAACGCATCTAGTGTTATAAAATTTCTTCCAACTCTTGCTTTAGTTGAATCCCACAGATTTCGATGTTGTTTTTTCATCTTTGTTCAGTTCAATATTTCTAAAAAAATTTCCTTTGAGACCTTTTGTGATCCACTGATTATTTGGAAATGTGTTGTTTAATTTTGAAATGTTTAGAAAATTTATAGGTATTTTTGTATTGCTGATTCTTAGTTTGATTCTATTATGATCAATTGAATTGTATGATTTCTTTTCTTTTAAATGTAAGATGTTTGTTTTGTGACCTAGGACATTCTCTGTCTTGGTTAATGTTCCGTGTGTAGTTGAACAGAATGTATATTCTGTTTTTGTTGGGTGGAGTGCTCTGTTGATGTCAACTAGTTTCCCTTGTTTTATGGTGGTCATTTTTTCTATTCCTTGTTGATTTCATTTAGTGCTTCTCAGTTGTTGAGGGAGGGGTATTGGCTCTTACTTCTGGTTAGATAATGATTGGAAGGTAGGCACTAAATATAGCATCTGAAGTATCTTCCTGGAGGGGAAAAAAGGTTGGGTTTATATAAATCCATGTTTTAAAATTATAATGTCATAGCAACAGCACCATGGTTAGAAAGTAAAGGGAAGGGGGAAAAGAAAACAAAACCCAACTGTGCCCAAAGGAAAGATAGAAAATACACTGTCTTCTTCTTTTTTTCTGTATTTATCTATGGCCCTGGGCAATTTTTTTGTGCTCACTGGAAAAAAGAGTAAGACTTAGGAAAGGAAAACTAATCCCCTTTTTTAATAGTAAGGTTTTTCCCCACCCTAAATGAGAGCCAGAAAAAAAATAAAGCTTTTGATGCTAAATTTTCACGAAGCTTTGAAGAACAAGATCAGCATGCCCTGAGACTTTGGACTTGAAGTATAAAGATTTCACACAAAGGAGTTTACTTAAGCCTGAGGCTTATTTTGTGCATAGTTTAAGCAGTAGTATCAACTAAGGATTGGTTAGAAAAGTACAAATTTTACCTTTATGTTTTTTGGGTTTTTTTTTTTGCAATACTGAACTCCTTAAGATTATGTTTTTCAAGGCCCTCTTCCTCCCTCCATTAAAAAAAAGGGGGGGTTAGTAACTAATACCCCATTTATGAAAATAAGAAGTTACTTACATGCTTTTGGTGGTTTACAAAACGTTCTTCATGCATATTATCTCATTTGATCCATACAGCCCTGTGTGATTTGTAACAGAGGTTTTTTATTCTTTACTTATGGAATCTCAGAAAGGTTAAGTGATTTTTCTCAGGTCATAAAATTGAGTAGAATAAAGTTCAGGTATTCTCATTCCTAACTCAGCCTTCTTTCTGTGATATTCTGCCTTTGAAAGGATATACCTGTTTTCTTGAATAGAATTGACTTTAAGTAAATGATATTTTTATTGATTTTATAAGTGCTCCAGTGATCATGTACTATTATATTTTACATAAGGATAAATTTCAAAGATTATTAGAAAGCTTTAATAGATTTTCAAACATTGACTTAATCCTGAATTTTCTTTTACATGAACTTGTTTTTTAATGTCCTTTTTGTTAGTTACCCACTGATAACTATAAATTCTTTATATGTTTTTAATGGTAATACCTTTATGTATTTAATTTACTTCAAATTATTTTTATTCTTTTTCTGATTTTATTTTTATTTTTTCATTAGAAGATGTTAGAAAATGTATATATTAGTAGTTGTGAAATTTGTCTTATAGTTCGTTTGGTTAAGGAATTATTTTCCCCTGTAGTGGGAATAAGTATTTTATATTGTTTAAATTTTTTTCTATGATTGGTTTTATATATTGTGAGATGCTTTTTAAAAATAATTTTCCCTACTTGTTTAGTTATATTTTGGTTATTATATATTAAAATCTTATACCTTTTAAACCCGTTATTTTGTTCTCGATTCTGTCATTTTTACTTTTGTGCAAATACCACATTACTTTTTAAAAATTTTGCTTTATAATTTCATTACATTTTCATTTATTTTATACATTATTGAAATCACTCTGCAATTTTACAGAAACATTTTTCTTGAAGATATTTTTTCCTATAGGCTGTTTTCTCATCAGATTCAAGATATCTACTTGAATATGATTAATGTATGTCAAATATAAACAAACTTTTTACACCTAGAATAAGGAAATGAAAATCAGTATGTATATGTAGTTGTCATTATTAAAGTTTTCTTGGGGTTTTTGACTTTTACTTTTTCTCTAACTTTATGTGTTTTCTAAGGTTTCTTTAGTGAAACAGTTTTTTTTTTTTAAAGGAGCGGGGAGGGGAATTTTTAAAATAACCCTATCTTAGACTTAGCCATTTGTTACAAATAACAAATAAGTATTCTGTGATGATGATGATGTTGTTGTTTTGATGATGATGGTGATGATGACACCTTCAGTAACTGGACACTTAGATCTCGTTGACTGGGTGAATTAATTTTATCAATATTGTAACCCTTCGGCATCCATGTTGTTTGGTGATGTTTTGTGGTGGTGGTTTGTTTTGTGTTCATTTACATTTGTTATTGAGCTCAGTATTGTCTAGGAACTGTGTTTTTATAAAACATATGATAAGGTGGCAAGGAAGATTGATGTTGCAGAAGTAGTTAAAACGTAGTCGTTGTGATAAGCCCTGATCTTACAATATTATTTATTTTGATTTCAGGTAAACTTTTTGTTGAATGGATTCTACAATGACAGCTTTGCTCTCCAGATTATTATTCATCAGTTTGCCAGATAACCCTTTATAAATCACAGACTTACATTTTGCTATTTGCTTTTGTAAAAGACAGGCTTTAGTCTGAAGTTTCTAAATAATCAGGGCTGTGTAGAAAAATCAGATGTGGAGCTTTTAGATAATATAATTGTATGACTGTATTCTGGAAATGGCCTTAGGAAGTAATGTATAAGTAAATAACTAAAAATGAACAAATCAACAGACTGGGAAAATACTCATAGCAAATATGATAGGTAAACAGTGAATATTATCGTATAATTAATACAAAGTGATATAAAAATGACAGGGAGTAAAAATGATGTAGAGATTCTCAAAAGGAGATACAGATAGTAAAAGTTATTCAGCCTCATCATTTAAAAATTCATGTCAGACCCTCAATAAGAACGTACTTCTTCTAGCAGTGTATAAAATATTCAATACAGGAATAACATCCAGTGCTATCCATGGTTAAGTAACTCCCATAGATTATTAGGAAAATGTATAAAGTAGTATAGTCATTTTGAAAAGTAGTTTGATAATTTGTACCAATAAGCTTAAAATTGTTACTTTGATCTGGTAGTTCTGCTTTGTTTCCCAAGGAAATAATTATAGATATTTAAAATTCTTATATGTATTTATGATAAATAATTATTCCATTTAGGCAGATGGTTAAGTAATTTTTGTTCATTTATTTGATGAAATACTGCCAAAAACATATTTATAAGTACTATCATAGTATGGGTGAATGCTTATAACATTGTTAATAAAGAAGACATTGTAAATAAGTATAATTGCAGATTAAAAACATAAAATAACTCATGGGTAGTTTAAAAAGTAGGGCAAGAATTTAAAGGAATATAGTAGACACCAACAAGATTTTGAGTATTTTAGGAATATCTGAAGGTTGCTTGAAATTTCTCTGAGGCACTTATCTGCGTTGTGCTCTTTGCAAAGTTGGTGTGTAGGAGGGAGTCACTTACTTCAGTGTAGCCAGCTGCCCAGTCCCTGTATGTCAATTTTTGCTTTTTCTGCTCTTTCTCACATAAGTATCTAAGGGGAGGATATATGCTGTTTTGGTACTGCTTGAGAATTTGAAGATTCACAAATTTGTCAGTCATATTCACATATATTCCAATAATCCACTTGGCAGTTGTTGCCTCTGTGTTGTGGGTTATATAATTTCCCTTCTTTGAAGTATTTTTCTGATTTTCAAAAATGAGCATGATATTTTTAAAAGGAAAAGAAAAGCCTTTATTCAGTTACCAGTTAATAATCCTAGCATGAAACTCTTTTTCATTAGACAGCGTATTCTGTTTTTCCTACAGTGGCTCATATGCCATTAATCCCATCTAGCGTTTGTACTTCTTATCTCTAGAAGTTCAATTTGTGCCTTACTTTATTACCCATGTCTTTACTAACATGTTTAGTCTTTTCTGTTTTGAACACGTGAAATTCAGTTATAACTCTTGTAATGTCCTTGTTTATAATACTATAATCTGTGCCATTGGTTCATACTTATTTAATATTTAATGGAAAAATATAAAAATGCAGAAACATTTTTAACATGTGTAAACTACAAATACTACCTACCAAGTTTAAGTTTTAGAATATTATAAGCATGTTGTATCGCCCATCTCTATAACTTTTCTAAATGTTGTTATTGTTTGTATGTGTCCCTAAATAATATATTGTTTAATCATACATGTCTTAATATAAATTACCTCTTGCTGTGTGTATTCTTCTGAAACTTGTTCTTCTTCCTTAACATTGTTATTGAGAGACGTCATTATTGATGTGTATACTTGTCATTGTTTTTACTCTTCTGTAGTAGTATTTTGAAGGAATATATTTTTGTTTATCTGTTCTCCAGTTGATGGTCATTTCAGTTATATACAGCTTTGTTTTGTTTTTTACAGTGCTTTTATGAACATTCTTGTATACGTCTTCCAATATACAAATATGAGAATTTCTCTGAGTTATGTGCCTAGGAGTGGCATATTTTGGTCATAGGGATATTCATATGAAATCTTATTAGATTATCCAAATTGATTTCCAAAGTGTTTTCTTCTCATTTACAATGTTTCTCTTTATATATATATATATATATATACACACACACACACACACACACACAACATATACATACATACACATATATACATGTACACATATATTTATATGTATGTATGTATTTACTGTTACAGTTAACATTGTAGAAAATGTCTTTCCAAATATATTCACTTTTTTCTTCTTTTTAAATATTACTTATTTTAGAAACAGAATCATTGATTTAGAGGATACAAATTTTTTATTAGCTAGCCACCTTATTTTAATTTTTATATTACTATTTTGACTTCCCATGTACTCTTTAATTTGGTTTTATTTGTTATGAAAGTATGCATGTATAACATACTCAAGTAGTTATCCAAAGTTTATTGTTAAAAATAGCAAGTCCCTGCCCTTTTTTCTGCCCCGTTTACTTTTCCCTAGAGGCCACCATTTTCACCATTTTTGCTGATTCTTTTGATATTTACCTCCATAGCTCTAAATCACTGGCCTATATTTCCAATTCGTAATTTTTAACTTCTTTGGCTTCCCACTTTGAAGCATGAAGATTTAGCCTCTTTCATTTCTTCCAACTTCCAGCACCATCCCAACTTCACACCTGTACTCTTCCCTCATCTCTTTTATCCTAAATAAATAATGTAGTGCTAACATTATTGTGAAAAGTATATGCATAGCTGAGTCACTTAGCACACTATAATTACTCTTCTTTTTTTTTTTTTTAAATAGAGGAGGATGCTAGTAAAGGAAGAGGCAGTGAGGATTTTGAAATCTTAAGGGGAATTTGTATCACAAAGGAGGATTTGTGGAAGGAGATAACATTAGTCAACAGGAAGCCATAGATGCCATGAATGGGAGAGGAATATGATGAGAACGTTTATTCTGGTAGCCATGTGTAGTAACAACGAGAACATTGAAAGCCTATGAAAATGACTGGCATGTATTTTTTTAATTTTATTTTATTTTAAATAAATTTATTTATTTATTTATCTTTGACTGCGTTGGGTCTTCGTTGCTGCCCACGGGCTTTTCTCTACTTGTGGTGAGCCGAGGCTACTCTTCGTTGCGGTGCGCGGGCTTCTCACTGTGGTGGCTTCTCTTGTTGCGGAGCACGGGCTCTAGGCGTGTGGGCTTCAGTAGCTGTGGCTTGCGGGCTCTAGAGTGCAGGCTCAGTAGTTGTGGCGCATGGGCTTAGTTGCTCCGCGGCATGTGGGATCTTCCCGGACCAGGGCTCGAACCTGTGTCCACTGCATTGGCAGGCAGATTCTCAACCACTGCGCCATCAGGGAAGCCCATGTATTTTTGTTATAAATAATTTTTATGACATTGAGGTTTAAGTTTGAAGACTAAAGAAAAAAAAAAGGGCAATCCTGGGAAATAATACAGTAATCAATCACTGAGATCAAGTGACTGCTTGGGGCAAAGTGTAAGAAGTTTATTCTAAACTTTTAGTAATTTGAGACCAGGACAGTGAAAGTGGGGGAAATCAGAATTAATTTTTTAGTATCTTAAATTTCAAAATGGAGTACATTTGACAAAAAAAAAAAAAATTATGTTTATCTTACCCATCCTCTTGAAAAATTTTTTTAATTTTTAAATTTAATTGTATTAAAAATTTTATTGGAGTATAGTTGATTTACAGTGGTTCAGATGTACAGCATAGTGATTCAGTTATATACATACATATATATATATATATATATTCTTTTTCAGATTCTTTTCCATTATAGATTATTACAAGATATTGAATATAGTTTCCTGCACTATACAATAGCATCTTTTTATCTATTTTATATACAGTAGTGTGTATCTGTTAATCCCAATTCCTATATATATATATTCTTTTTCAGATTCTTTTCCATTATAGGTTATTACAAGATATTGAATATAGTTTCCTGCACTATACAATAGCATCTTTTTATCTATTTTATATACAGTAGTGTGTATCTGTTAATCCCAAATTCCTAATTTGTACCCCCACTTTTCCCTTTGGTGACCATAAGTTTGTTTTCTATGTCTGTGAGTCTATTTTTGTTTTGGAAATAAGTTCATTTGTATCTTTTTTTTAGATTCCACATATAAGTGATACCATGTGATATTTGTCTCTCTCTGTGTGACTTACTTCACTTAGTATGATAATCTCTGGGTCCATCCATGTTACTGCAAATGGCATTATTTCTTTTTTATGGCTGAAATTGTTTATATATACCACATCTTCTTTATCCATTCATCTGTTGACGGACGTTTAGGTTGCTTCCATGTCTTGGCTATTGTAAATAGTGCTTCTCTGAACATTGGGGTGCATCTATCTTTTGAATTAGCGTTTTTTCCGGATATATGCCCAGGAGTGGGATTGCTGGGTCATATGGTAAGTCTGTTTTTAGCTTTTTAAGTAATATCCATATGGTTCTTCATAGTGGCTACACCAATTTACATTCCCACCAACAGTGTAGGAGGGTTCCCTTTTGTCCATACCCTCTCCAGCCTTTATTATTTGTAGACTTTTTGATGATAGCTATTCTGACTGGTGTGAGGTGATACCTCATTGTGGTGCTGATTTGCATTTCTTTAATAATTAGTGGTGTTGAACATCTTTTCATGTGCCTGTTGGCCATCTGTATGTCTTCAGAGAAATGTCAGTTTAGGTCTTCTGCCAATTTTTTGATTGGCTTGTATGTTTTTTCGATATTGAGTTGTTTGAGCTGTTTGTATATTCTGGATATTAATCCCTTGTCAGTCATATTGTTTCCAAATATTTTCTCCCAGTCTTTAGGTTGTCTTTTCATTTTATTTTTTATTTTTTTTATTTTTTTATTTTTGTGTCTTTTCATTTTGTTGATGGTTTCCTTTGCTGGACAAAAGCTTTTAAGTTTGATTAGGTCCCATTTGTTTATTTTTGCTTTTATTTCTTTTGCCTTGGGAGACTGATCTAAGAAAATATTGCTACAATTTTTGTCAAAGAATGTCTTGCCTATATTCTTTCCTAGGAGTTTTATGGTGTCATTTGTTACATTTAGGTCTTTAAACCATTTTGAGTTTATTTTCATATGTGGTGTTAGAGAATGTTCTAATCTCACTGCATGACATGTAGCTGTCTAGTTTTCCCAGAATCACTTGTTGAGGAGACTGCCTTTTCTCCATTGTACATTCTTGCTTTCCCTGAACAATTGAGTCTGATGTGATTTTTACATTTTTACCCTTTTACTGAGCAAATGGGGAGAGTGTAGGAGGAATAGTCTGTCCTTTGAATGTAAAGCTGTCTTCTCTCTGCAGTTTGTGGGATTTGCCTGGGATGATCTAGTGAGAAGACTGAGGTCAGATAGACCTGGATTTAAATTCTGCTTTGTTGGTTACTACCCAGGTGATTTTGTTCCTAATATGTTAGTATTGCTAACACAGTTGTTGAGAATATTACATATAATATTAAAAATAATAAGTGCATATTTTGTGTCTAATTCAGTGCCTTCCACATGTCAGGTCTTCAGAAATTATAGTTATTATTATTGGAATCATCACCATGTTTTTTCATCAATACCAGCCCCTATATGTGCTTTACAAAGAACAAATGTATAAAGACTTGGAACACTGATAGCGATTGTATGCAACAGATAAACAGGAGGGAAGAATTTAATATAATCCTTACATTCTCCTGGGTGGGTGGGTGGTGTTACTACATTTTTTTTTTCATGCCCACTGCCCTCCCCCACCCCGCCATCTGTTTCTACCTTTATCTCTTTTATTGAAAAGCAGGTTTTTGGAATAATCAGTAAGGAAAATAATATGGTTCTTTCTTTTTCCCAGCTGATAGAACCCTTTGTACTCCAAATGTAGCATGTCTTGGTAATTTCTTTAAATGAGTGTTTTTTAAATATAGTGCGGATAAGCATGGGATGGGGAGGTGGGAAAGGAAGGTGGTTAGATAATGTGATGAGGGGCACTGTTTACCTTAGAAAGTATTGGAGTTACTCATTTATATGCTCTACTAGATTGTAGACTTTGTGGGGACATAAGCTATGCTGACTTTTTCTATTTGTGCCAGCACCTGGCACAATACATTGTATCTTTCAGTGGTTATAACTTTGTGCTTTTCCTTCCTGTCTTTGACTTTTCTACTTGGGGTCACAATTTATGTCTGATTTATTTCTGTATGTTTGTGACTTATAAATGATTGGTACTCAATAAATGGATTGAATGAATGACTTGAATTGTCTCCAGAGTTACAGATCAGCATTCATAAGAATAAAGCAACTGTTAGCTTTGCTTATCTATAGAAATTTATTACTGGAAGGAACCTTAGGGTTTATGTAGTCTAGCTCTTCATCTTTCAAATAAAGTAACTGTTACCAAAGATTGCAAGACTTTTATTGGGAAACCTATGTGGCAGAAGTAGAGTTAGAACCCAGCCAGATCTCTTATTCATAGTGCCTTTTCCTTTCTTAAACTTAATTGTGATATTTTTCTTCCTTAGATAACAGAAAAAAAGGAGAAAAAAGTTGGTAACCAGCTTGAAAAGAAAATATTTATTTTCTATTCTCTGTATGTCTGTAGCTATGTCTGTACTTTGATTCTATATTGTCTAGTCAGCATTTTCAGGGTGAACATAGCATTTACTCATTGATCATTGCCACAACTTAGGTTAAACATAATTTTCTCAAAATTTTCTGAAAAGTAAAATTTAAAAATAAGATTAAAAAGATTTTCTCTGGATTATAATCCACCCTACATTTACATGATAGATTGGTGTATAAAGTACTTTGGTATTCATGAACTTATTTTGATTCTGATGATAAGAGTTATGTAGGGTGTGAATTATAAATTATTGTCATTTTACAGATGAAAAAAATTGAGACTCAGTGAGGGTATATCACATGATTATGATCACCTAGTGAGTAAATTATGAGGCTGAATGTAAACTCAAATGATTTAAAGGCATTTTCAGTACTCTTTCCACTGTAGAAAGCTCTAAATCCCTTTAGATAGACACATTTAAAAATGCTTATGGTTGAAGGACAGTTGGCAGTAACCACTGTTAGGTGCCCTTTACACTGTTTCCTTCTGTCCTCTAGTGTAGAACTAACTATACTGTGTGCAATCAGCAGGTATTTGAGTGCTAAGTGGTTAGTTAGCATTGTACTGGATGCTTTAATGTAGTTTCACCTAGGCAGTGCGTTGTGACCCAGCTGAAGAAAAATATGACAATATGTAAGTGCTAGGGATATATTTTAAGACTTAAAATTTAAAAATTCTAATTAGAGAACATAGTGAAAAACACATTTGATATTCGGTTGAGTAACTGGAGAACAGTCATCTTCTATCTAAATCATTTTTGTTTTTTAGAAACAATTTTTCTTGTTAAAATAGAAAATACATATTTTAGAACTGTGTCTGAGATGCATAATGAAACCTTGACCTTCATTTGTAACATTTTAGTTACCTCAGATATGTCTAAGATTAAGCCAATAAATAAATAAATAAATTTCTCAAAATCTAAATGTGCAGAGACAACTGTTGTTAACTTCTTGGTGGCTACCTTTTCACACTTCTTGCTCTGTGTATATAATTCTCTAAGTAGAATATATATAATTCTATGAATAGAGTTATAATTCTGTAAACTAAATTCTATAATTCTCCTTATAGAAAATTAAGTTTATAGAATTATATAGTATATAATCATATTTTATATGTAATTATATAAATGGAGTTAAGTTCTTTGTGTAATTTTTTTCATTCAGTCATATCATGAAAATCCTTCAGTGGAAGTAAGTAAATTAGGTCTATTGTGTGATCATGTAAAGTGGTAGCGTGCTAAAGTTTTTCATAATTTATTTATCATTGTCCAAGTGGTGGACATTTGTTTCAAAAGTTTTGTTACTGTAGAATAATTTTTAAAACTGTCCTGCAACTTGAGAAATTTCTTAGATCATCAGGATCTTTATTTATATTAAATTTGGCACACTTTTTTGGTAACTTGTTGACATTACTTTGAATTTATAATAATCATAATTCTACTCTTGCTTTACCAACTCTGTAATGTTTAGAACTTTTTCTCCAGAGTAAAGTTACTTATTAAGTAGAAAATATTTGGGTAACTATGTTTTTTAAAATACAGATTTTGAAAGGGAATAGTGTTCAACAGCAATTCTGTAATATTTCAATGAAGTTAGACATGATGTTTTGATACCTTGATATTTATTCAATATTGAAATATTTAAATGTGTGTAATTTTTTTAATAGATTATCTTTCTCAAGGAATAGATCTTTCTGGAATAGAAGTAATAGAAAATGATCTACTTTTTGTTGCAAGAGCTCGACTTGAAGTGGAAAATCAAGCTAAGCGCCTCCTGGAGCAGGGTGTGGAGACTCAGGTAATACAAATAATGTCACTTTTTTAATGTGAAAAATATGTCATAATACAGATGAACATTTGATTTTGTGTTGAAAAAAGTAATGTATGTCCTTATTTTATCACTGAAGAACTATGTCTACAATTTGATCGGAGAGTAGGGCATAAAGTAAGTACAAGGAAAATTTTTAAAATATATATTTACTTAATTCTACTGAAAATGGATTCTAAGATTTCTAATGTATAATGTATATAATATGAAATATATTTTAATATAATGTGTATATGTAGATAGATAGTTAACAGATGTTGCGTAGGCTTTCTTTGTCCAAGTCACTGGTACTCATTTAAGCTTTTCAGCAACCCAGTAAGGATGGTATTACTGCTATTTCCATTTTACAAATGGCGAAACTGAGAGCTTAAATAATTGGTCGAAGATCACACATCCAGTAAATGATGTAGTTTGGCAAACATTAAGTACTCTAACCCCAGAACCTTGCACCCTTAATAATCACTGTGCCAGCATTTTTTTTTTAGAAATTGACTCGAGATTTCTCCTAAGATATCATTTTCCTGATGCTTAATTTTCTGAATTACAAGAAACCTAGAGGTGTTGATGTAGTAGAATCAACAAATTAGATGTAAATCTCAGTTTTTCTAGATTTGTATTGCACCCAGATATTTTCTCCATTTGTACTGGACCCAAATACCATTATTTGTATCCATTTTAAAATTCATATTCTTTAAACCAGGAATTTCATTTTGTGCATTTGTATTGGACAAAAACAATTTTATAAATATTCAGTTCTTTAAGTAGTCTCTGAATCAGGAAGGTATTTATTTGACTTCCAGTTCTTAACTGTTGTAATTAAAAATAACTGAATGTCAGTTACTGTTTTGAATGAATTTTTAAAGTTGATTATCATATATATAGTGAAAAGTGAACAAATTATAGACATACACGTAGAATGAAATACCGCAGTGTGAACATACCTGTGAAATTAAAACCCAGGTCAAGAAATAGGACGTTACCAGCATTCCTGGAGTCTCTTAACTCCCTCTCACTATCACTCCTCTCTCCTTCTTTCCCAAAGGTAGCTTTTATTCTAACACTAGAGTTTAGTTTTATCTGCTGCCAATCATGTTTTAACTCACAGTCTCACTGTGAAGATAAAATGCTTATACTGTTTAAAAATAAGATACTTGTCTACATCGAATAATAGAGGATACTTTATTTTCAAAGAAATATTTAAGGAATTCCAAGTCAATTTTGAATTAACATGAATATTTCTATAGAAAATGGCTTCAGCCCAGCTCATTTAGTTGCAGGAAAGGAAACAAGTAACATTTCAGAAAGTGCAGTATCACAAGATTTTTGTATTTGTCGAATGTTCCTATTATCACTACATTAGAGATTTAAAACTTCATAAATACTGTTTAGTATTTTTTACCTGTGAAGTTTTTATTGCTATGTATGTATATGTATGCATATGTCTTTAATTTATGCAATTCTTAATAATTTACTGTATTTTGGAGTCATGGAAATGAAAACCGATAATGGTAGAAAGGAAACAATATCACAGTTTGTAGAATTAAAATAGTATTTTTAATAGAGATGGGGGATTTTAACACAAAGAAATGGTTACCTTTAAAGGCTTATTTTTTATTGTATTCTCATATATTTAAAGTGGGAAAATATTTTCTAGGATAGTTGTTCCTAAGCAAACTTTATTTTAGGTATGTTGCTATTTTGTGTACCTTTTTTTTTCTACATAAATTTATTTATTTTATTTTATTTGGCTGTGTTGGGTCTTCGTTGCTGTGCGTGGGCTTTCTCTAGTGCGGCGAGTGGGGGCTACTCTTCGTTGTGGTGCGCGGGCTTCTCATTGCGGTGGCTTCTGTTGTTGTGGAGCACGGGCTCTAGGTGCGCGGGCTTCAGTAGTTGTGGCACGCATGCTCAGTAGTTGTGGCGCATGGGCTTAGGTGCTCCGTGGCAGGTGGGATCTTCCCGGATCAGGGATCGAACTTGTGTCCCCTGCATTGGCAGGCGGATTCTTAATCACTGCGACACCAGGGAAGTCCCATGTGTACATTTTAATAGTTGTCAAATATGACTTTGCTTCAGTTTTTAAATCATAGTGAAATTAAACTGTTAAACTTTTAAGGAACTAATATTACCGAAATATTGATAGTGTTGTTATATTTTCAGACTCTAAAATTAGTCAAAAGATTATTTAAGTTGGTGACTGTTGTTGTTTAGCCAGTGGCCTGTATGTAATCAATGAAATTAAGTTAGAAAGATAAAGAAGAAAAAAATTTAAAATATTGTGTGTCTACATGGGTAGGTGTGAAATGATCTGCATAGAACCAGGGAGCTTTAATTTTGTTGTATGTTTCAGGGTGGTTTAGAGGAAGGTAGATTCTGCTCAGTGGATGGGAATATTGTCTCTTTGTAAGGCTGTATATATTATTTTATCATAGTTTGTTGACATTAGCCATTAATATTTTCCAATTCATTAGTCTTGTTAAATTCCATAGGTATAATGTAACCTTCTGAGTCTAATTTGGCTTCCTCCATAATTTTCCAAAAGGGAGAAAATGTACCGATTTGCCAATATTAACATTTTGGTTCATTTCACAATTTTTACAATATTTATCATGTGTAAATTGATATTCGTGTTTATAACATCATTTATTTCTGAATTTAGTCATGTGTGTCTGTCCCCCTCGAACCTGGGTCCTCTGCGTTATTTTCACAAAGTCAGGTTTCTGGCTTTGCAGAGCTGAAGAGATTAAACCCTTATCAGTAATGATGTCCCTGAGATAATGTTCTTGGGAAGCAGGATGTTTTAGTGGAAAGAGCCTGTGTTTTCGAGCCTCTTTCCTTTTCCTCTTAGAAAGCAACAAGTCAGAGGTGTCATCCAGCTGTGTCAGCAGGCAGTTTGGGAATTAAGGATGAAGCTAACCTTTATTGAATGCCTCTTCTCTGCCAGGATTTGTGTTAGTCACTTTACATTTGTTATCTCAGTCACAGTGACAAATATGTGAGGAAGATATAATTATCCACTTTTTATAGTTAGGGAAACAAAGGCCTGGAAAGGTTAAGAAATTAGCTGTAGATTACTCAGCTAGCAAGCAGTAGAGTCATGGTCTGGAGTGCTTGCTCCCCCCCTTTCTTCAATAGAACCAAGCAGTTTATTCTAATTTTGTTAAATAATTACATTTTAAATCATTTGACAATTTGTGAAGCAATTTATATTGAAAAAGGAATTTTTAAAGTGTTAAAATTTCTTTGGGATGACTCCATGTGATGACTAATCTAAACCAGTTCCTCAGTATTCCTCAAAATTTTTATGTGTCTCTGGCCAACTTTCTTTTTTCCATTCTCTGAAATGACTGTTTTAGACTCTCCACTTTCCATTAACCTTACCCTCTCACCCCACATACCAACTAAGGCGGATGCCCTTAATTTCTGCTTCACAGAGGTGCGTCTCACATCACCTGTACTCTGGATCCCGTTTTCTTATTTTGTTTATATTTCTGTCTCTCATATCTTCGTCCTGTGTCTTTTACTTTGTTTCTTCTCATCAGCATGTAAATATACACCTTTTATGCCACTCACCCCTGTGTTCTCTATTTCTCAGTCTCACAGGCTTTCTTTTAGTTTTTCACATGCCCATTTTCCTTCCTCCTTTAGGGCTTTCATGTTCTTTTTATGCCTGGAATACTCTTTCCACTTCCCATTCAAACAGATGCTGCAGCTTATATCTATTTGATTCTCGAAATATATTCTCCCATTT
The DNA here is from genome assembly GCF_965194825.1 of Balaenoptera physalus. NCBI lineage: Eukaryota > Metazoa > Chordata > Mammalia > Artiodactyla > Balaenopteridae > Balaenoptera > Balaenoptera physalus. The sequence goes on from NC_138887.1 coordinate 16,178,085, forward strand.
ATAAGAAATAATTGAAATAGTTAAATATATTGTTAATATTTATTATATATATAGACTAAAACAATTATAGCATTTTAATTTTGAAGTAATATTGCATTCATGAAATATTACACAATTTCATAGTTTATAGGCTCATAACCTGAATAGAGATGTTCAGTAGACAAGGAACTTTTGAAAAATTAACATGTCCTCACTTGCATTTAATAATCAACTTCTGACATTAATTTGGTTTCTCAAAAATATTAGTGATCTTCTTTTACTGAGTATATAGTTGGGACCATCATTTTCAATATCAATTAATTGTAAAACTTAAATTTACTAAAAGAAAATTAGTGTAATTTCTTTTTGTAGCATTCTTTTTCCGAAACCAAAAATTTTTAAATAAATGCAGATAACTTGTTTTTGATCATTACTGTTTTTTCCCTAGTTAATTGCTTAAATGTGCTGTATTCATTTGTAGGTTTTAATAGCTTTGTGGCCTTACAAAGTCTCCACTACAGTATTACAAAATTTATGTCTTGGAAGACATAAACTAAATAATTATTTAGATACTAAGGAACTGTTTTTTCTTCTTACAGTAGAAAATTATAAGTAAACTTATGACTTCACAAAGCCATATTATGTCTATATGGAAGAGGTTTGTAGTGATACCACTGCCACTTTCTTTACACAATGTTTGGAAGGATTGATGACCCAGAGTTCATCTTCTGGTGAAGCATACCATTATCATCACATTAGAAAAGCATTCGTCAATTCGACAGGCAATGTTTGTCCCAAACATTGGGACCATCTGCAGCTCTTCCTTGATTCCTATTTCTCTTTTTTGCTGATCCTGAGATTCATTGAAAGAAGCCAGACAAAGAAAGAGAGAACCTTACGGTATTTTCAAGATTGCAGCAGACTCCATTACCTCAAGCTGTAACTAGCTTTCAAAAATAGGTGACAGAGATTTTGATCTGGACGAGTTCCTGCATCACCATAGATACCAGGCCCCCACAGTGAAATGATTACATTTTAATTAGAAAGATGGCTTTAACTTGTGAATTATAAGCTTTTCCAATAAACAAGTGCAGGACTTTCTGGAGGTTCCAGGATGGAGGAAGATGATGTGCTTATATGTCTTTAAAAGTCAAGGAAGAGGGTCTTTCAGCTCTGTGCTGGGCTGTAATTTCCCCTGTTGTAATTGTTGTCAGTACTGGGAGGCAAACATCCACGAACCTGCCTTTTCCCTAAGTCAGAAAGCCTCCTCTGTCTGGTCCACACAGAGTACAGGTGCTTTTCAGTTGTCAGCTAAAAGTACCATGATAGCATGATCTAGACAGAGTCTCTCTAAGTTGACAAAGTAGAATTGAAGTTCACTAAATAAATGCCTACATAGCATACAGGAAGTGATTATGATGTTATGAACCCTTTTTACTTTTGTAGTTAAAAATTCGGAATTGTTTTTAGCACAGAGAGGGTACCAATTCAAATGTGTTGAAGATTTATGGAAGTTAAGCATTTTCTCAAACTCCAAAAGGAACTTCCTGGCTAAGTTGACCCTGTTGATTAGTTATGGTAGTTCAGCATGCAACAAGTCTTTTGTGATCCTTTTCTTCTCTATGTGCCCAACAAACACCAATAGTAGACTCAATGTCAGTTGATTTGTCAAGCTGAATATCTGCTTTAAGAGGTCCAGCTTTCCTATTGTTAGCTGCTAGTTTTCCTGGCTGGTCTCATGAATTCTAGAACAGATCTCATCATTTGAATCTACAGAAACTCCTTTTGTATATTTGGTCCCAGTGTTTTTGCATTTACTAAATATAAAGTTCCAGTAATTTTTCAACTCTTATACGAAGCATTTTTCCTGACACGCAGTAAATAATTTGAGGGGATGGGTGAGATGGGTGAAGGGGGCCAAAAGATACAAACTTCTAGTTTACATATATACAAATATATATACAAATATCAAATCATTATGTTATATACCTGAAACTAATATAATGTTGTATGTCAATTATACCTCAATTAAAAAATATGTAAAGGGTGATTATAGTAAGAGCTCTTCAAGTTACACAGATCTAAAGGTTTCATGTGTTTTCTTTATTTTACCAGCCTCAGTGGATAATTTGCCACCTGCCCCTCATCTGTTTGCTCTTATCACTGTTAGCTTTCCTCAGATTTTAAACTGATCATCTAAATGTTTTCCCTAAAGCTTTATTAGTCTTGTTTAGCATGTGCTTACTATTTTTTTAATATTTTTTTTGAGTGGGAATTAATTTGAACTCTTATTTAACATTCTAAATCAAGGATTGGCAAAAGTACAGTCTGTGGACTGTTTCTGTATGGCTCAAGTGCTAATTGTTTTTACATTTTTATATGGTTGGGGGAAAAAACCCGAAAGAACAATATACAGCAGAGACCATATGTAGCCTATGTGGCCTCCAAAACCTAAAATATTTGCCATCTTGCCCTTTAAGGACCTTAAGTGTGTGCTTTAAATGGTTGTATTTTCTTCATGGTGGGCGCTTTACCATTTTCCTTCCTTCCATCCTTTCTTCCTCCCAGCACCATTTCCTCTTTTGCAATATTTTAATTATCATATGGTGGTTCTCTGTGTTTTTGTTTTATGCCGAATGTAAAGTGGTAATATTTTTCTCGTTTCTATATTATACAGTCATGTTATTTTCTTTCTTTTTTTTAAAATTAATTTATTTTATTTTTGGCTGCGTTGGGTCTTCGTTGCTGTGTGCAGGCTTTCTCTACTTGTGGCAAGCGGGGGCTACTCTTCGTTGTGGTGCACGGGCTTCTCATTGCGGTGGCTTCTCTTGTTGCAGAGCACGGGCTCTAGGCACGTGGGCTTCAGTAGTTGTGGTACAGAGGCTCAGTAGTTGTGGCTTGTGGGCTCAGTAGTTGTGGCTCGTGGGCTCTAGAGCGCAGCTCAGTAGTTGTGGCACATGGGCTTAGTTGCTCTGCGGCATGTGGGATCTTTCTGGACCAGGGCTCGAACCTGTGTCCCCTGCATTGGCAGGTGGATTCTTAACCATTGCACCACCAGGGAAGCGCCAGACATGTTATTTTCTTTTTCTTTGATATAGTCTCTTTCATGAACAATCCACAGTAACATTAGTTGCTTCGTTACTTTATTGCTATCTTGCAGTGTAGATTCACATCTAATTAACTGTCTGCTTTCAGCCTTAAGGTCTTTTGGTGTTATTGCTTTCCATAGTTTTTCAGGTCACTGAACTGTGAATAATTTTTTCATTAACTGACTGAATTTCCATTGTATGTCATATAGAATTCTGTCACTACTCTTTGGTTAAAATTTGGTAATCACTCTTTAACCTATGTGTAAGTTGTTTTCCGTTTCTCAAAAATTCAGAACTTTTGTACTTGGATAACTCTATTTTATTTTACTCAATTTAGATAATCTTATGCTGGCTTTTTATTAGAATAGTAAATACTAAAATTTTTATTTTGTAGTTTGGAAAAAAATGAAGAACCAGGCAACCACCTTCCATCACTATGGATTAATTTGCATTGTCCATAGTTTTATATAATTGGAGTCAGTGTGTTCTTTCTTGTGTGTGGCTCTATCCATTCAACATAGTTATTTTGAGATTGATTCATGTTGTGTATATTGGTAGTTTGGTCCTGTTTTTATTGGTAGTTAGCATTACATTGTATTGAAGTACATTTATCTATTCACTTATTGACAAGCATTTGGGTTATTTCCAGTTTAGGGATACTGCAGACAAAGCTGCTATGAACAGATACATGGCTTTGTGTCAGCATGTTTCCTTTTTCGTGAGTAAATACCTAAGGCAAAGAATGGTTGGGTTTTTGCAAAGAATGATATGTTTACTTTTTATAGAGGCTGCTAGTTCCAAAGTGGTTCTATCATTTCACATTCCCATATCAGTAGATTAGAATTTTTGTTCCTCTAGATCCTCACCAAAATTTGATGTTGTCAGTCTTTTAAATTTTAGCCATTTTAATAGGGGTATAGTAGATTCTCAGTGTAGTTTTAATTTGCCTTTTCTTGATTGCTGATGTGACCAACTTTTCAAATGCCTAATAGTGAAAGGTCTTTGTCTTCTTATTGATTTGTAAGAATTCTTAATGTATTCTGGGTACCAGTCTTTTGTTACTAGTGTGAATTGTAAATATTTTCTCCCATCCTATGGCTTGCCTTTTTTTCTTTTAGCATTGTTATTGAGGTGTAATTTACATTTGTGCATTTAAGCATATAGTTTGATGAGTTTACTAAATTTATACATTTGTGCAACCATCTCACACCCCAGATTTATTTTTTTTAACTGCTATCACCACAAAGCATTTCCCTCCTTCCTGTTTGCAGTCAGTTCTTCCTCCCACCCCCAAACCCAGGCAATCACTGATTTGCTTTCTGTCTATAGAGTTGCTGTTTTCTAAAAGTGTCATATAAATGGAACCATACAGTAGGTAATCTTATGTATTTAGCTTCTTTCATTTAGCACAGTGTTTTATTTAGGTTCATCTGTGTTGTTGCAAGTACAGATAGTCCTTTTTACTGCTGAGTAATGTTCCAACCTATGGATCTACTCACTTTGTTTATGTCTTGATAGGTTGATGGACATTCAGTTGGTTACAGTTTTTGGCTATTAGGAATAATGCTGCCTTGTTTTCCCCCTTGACATCATTCTTTTATTTTTTATTTTTATATTTTGGATCGTTTCTTGTTTGTTTTTAAAAATTATTTTAAAATTGAAGTATAGTTGATTTATAATATTATATTGGTTTCAGGCATGCAACACAGTGATTCAGTATTTTTATAGATTATACTCTATTTAAATTTATTGCAAAATAATGGCTATATTTCCCTATTCTGTACAATGTATCCTTGTTGCTGTTTCTTGTTTCTTGATCAGTCCTGCTAGGCTTTTATTAACTTTATTAATTTTTTTCAAAAGACATCATCTTTTACGAAGAGCAAAATTTTTTAGTTTTGCTGAAGGCCGGTTTATCCATGTTTTCATTTGCATGTTATATAAGAAATTTTTGCCTACCCTAAAGTTGGAAAGCTTTCCTCCTATGTTTTCCTTTAGAAGTTTATAATTTTACGTTTTAAGTTTAATTTTTATGTACAATGTAAGGTTCATTTTTTCCTCATAGACATATTCAGTTGTTCGAGCACCTTTTGTTGAAAAAGATTATTTTTTTCCTTCACTGAATTACTTCATTGTGAATTTGCATATATTTTGGCACCTTGAGAATATTTAATTCTCTGTCAGTTTTTCTCCTCATGGTTTTAACATCTGTTGATGATTTTTGCCTAAATCTTTTTATTTTTTTCAACAGAGATTGTGAAAAAGTAATTTTCTATTTTTATTATTAGTTTATATTTGTTAGCCGTGATTCTTTTGCAAAGAAGAATTTTCACTCATTAATTAAGGATATTTGGTTACCCTGAACTGCAGTTCCTTTTTAAAATGATGGATAAATGTTTAAATTTTGCATTTTTTATTACCAATTTACAGAGTAATGAGTTTATATAACAAATCACCACCCAAGGTAGCAAATGAGGCATACTTTTGTTCTCATTTGTTTTTCTTTTTTTCAAAGTATTGTTATAGATTCATGTTTCTGTTCTTTTTTTTTTTTTTAGAATTTTTTTTCTTTTTTGGATGTGGACCATTTTTAAAGTCTTTACTGAATTTGTTACAGTATTGCTTCTGTTTTATGTTTTGGTTTTTTGGCTGCGAGGCATGTGGGATCTTAGCTTCCCCACCAGGGATTGAACCCACACCCCCTGCATTGGAAGGCAAAGTCTTAATCATTGGACCACCAGGGAAGTCCCTCATTTTTTTTTATATATTGTGTTTTAATCAGTTTGGTACTGGATGAGACTGATAGTGCTATAACAACAAGCTAGACCAACAGTGGCTTAAATAGATAGGGATTTGTCTGGATGTGGGTGGTGCTAATATTGTTTCAGCCTACTTCACAAGCATGCAGGTCTTTCTTCCATTCTGCCTTTCTTAGTGTCCCCTTGCTTGTCACGTCACGGTCACAAGATAGCTGTCACACTGCAGGCATTAATCCACGTTCACGGAGTGGAGATGGGGCAGTGCCAGCTGCCAGCCAAAAGGCAGCGTTACAAAATCCTTTTTCAAAATTGCTCCAGTGGACCTATCCTTATGTCTCATTGACCAGATACGGGTCTCACGGTCACCCCAACTGTCAGGAGGACTATGAAAGCAAGTATCTGGAAAGAGGAACAGAATTGTAAACATTGGCTTAAGCTACTCAAGAACTATTGCCTACTGCAGTGCACACTGCCACCCCTGGAGAAAATTAGGATTTTAGTAATAAGAAAGAAGGAGGGAATGAATTTTAGGGAATACCTAATAATGCCTGCGATAAATATCTTTGGTAAAGCACGGAATGACTGAAATTATTATATTGTATTGCTTTATTTAAAAGTAAGCCACATATATACATTTAAGTTAAAAATTTATATTAACAGAGTGAGATTGGGTGCTTGCAACATTAATGTCTCATGATTACCTTTATTTTCCTATAAAATTCATTTTATTATTAAACACATTTTTAGTGTCCTTGAAATATTATCTGCTGTTATCTTATAGGATGGGAATATTATTCTAAGTATTGGCATCATTTAAAAACTTTTACTTAATACCAAACTGTAAATTCATATAGACTATGCTCTCAAGATTCATTTTATAAAGAATTTGGAAGTTAAAAGAACGTTTTTCTGTGTATTGATCATCTCTTTACCTTCTCCATTTTTTAGGCTCTTTGTGTTATTACTTCGTTTTTTTGTAGAACCTTCCTCTTCCAATCCATGTTCACTTTCATTCTTTTGTCTCCTTCTTTTTCTTTTTCCTCTCATTTTCCCCATGCCTTTTTGTAGCTCTTCTTTTTTTCTGCTGCTTTTCAAAAAGCGCTAGAATAAAGGTGATTTTTGGTTGATAAGATCATACTGCGCTATTAAATGTTCTTCTTAGTTTCTTAATTTCATTTGGGTTTTGCACTGTTGACTGCTGATTGTTAACAGGTTCTGATATAATCATATTAGGTTAGCTGAGAAGTACATATCAAGCATTAGTGGGCTCCATGCTACTGAATCAGAAAAGCCACTGGTAAGCTCTGGATCACAACCGAGGTAGCTAATATAATTCTTGCCTTTAAATTACGTTATTTAATGCGATTCTCTCTTCCTTCAGTACTTGTAATCTCCCATGGGGCTCCATAAAGTCTTCAGTGTTTTAGACATGTCATAGCTTCAAAAAAAGTGTCCAGTGTATGTATCATGTTAGGGCACACAGTTACTATAAACTGCCTTAAATATTTTGGCCTATTATATACTTGTTATGTATAAGATGTTGTGAATTTATTAACACTATTCTGGAGAAATAAAATATTTGGATCTTAGAATTCCTCAGTTATTGTGCATGATTAAGGTGCTCTGCTTTTTGTCTTAAATTTACCTGAAAACTAGCCTAATTTTTTTAAATACGTAGTCTTCGGAGGTAGTGGTTTAAAGAATTATCTTCTTTGTGATAAAAATTCTTAGATCTGTATCCTTTCTATGCTATAAAAAAATAAAATAATAAGCTTTTTTTTTTCCCCCAGCAGTAAGGATTGTCTACATAGTGGAAGATACCTGTTCTTTGAATTTTTGCTTGAACTGACTTTGCATTTTTCTCACTATAACCTCTATGTTTTTCGGGAAACCGGGTTGGGGACTTGTAGATCATTTCCCTCACCATCTCCCTCCCCACCTTTCTCCATCACTCCCCCCTTTTTAATGTGATTTTGGGGGTACTTATTTTTTGTCTTATTTTAATTGAGTATGAAATGGATTACTAATCAAACCTTGAGGAAATACTGTAGTCCTGAAACCTCCTAATAACCAAAACAGCAGAATAGCAGCAAGAAATTTTATCTTCTTTTATTTGTCCTTTTCCTTCCCTTGGCTCCTTGTATTCTTTTATATATGAAACCTAAAGAAAAAGAATTTAACTGTTAAAGAATTAGTTCATTAGGGGAAAAAGTAAAATGTGATCGTTAGTCTTTGTGATACAAGGATTATTTGATCCTTGCAGAGTGGAATCCTGGTCTTGAACATTTATGTGATTTTTGCATTTTGTTTCTAATTAAATCAAATTCTGTCACCTTTTCCATTTCTAATTTCAATTATATGAAGCTTTTAAAATCCTATCAAACTTTTGATTTAGTACTGTATTTATGCTCACAGAGGTCATCTCTTATTAACTATAGCTTAGTTAACGCGAGAACATTGCTTGCTATTTTATGGCACAGTCTTTACAGCAGTCTTGCTATCTCTGTGTTCCATTAGCTGAGTGCCAGCTGTTGCTTTGGATACAGTGTTCCTGTTTTGGCAAGCTTTTTAGGGATCCTAAACAACTGTGCTTCTTTTCTGACTGTATTCTTGTGTGGTTTTATTTTCCTCCCGTGTATGCTACAGAGTTGTGGGAAAAGAAAGAAAAAAATGACATCATCCATATTTGTTTCCAAAGCAAAAGAAATAATTTTAGTTTAATAAAGCAAATGGTTGTGCCATCTCCCGAAATGTTTTTGAAGACGTAGAAATCTGTCTTGATCATCTACTTATGAAGTAGATCTACTCTATTACCTGGTCTTTCATCTCATTTTATATTACAGTTTCTGAAGTTGGGCAATTTCATATATGGTTAAGTGATTTATTGAAGGTCACAGTGACAATTTGTAGAAAAATTGCTCCTAGAATATTGACTCTCTCATTTAAAGAGAAGACATTGTCTAGAAGACATTGCTACCTTTTCAGTAGTTTATCTCTTTCTAGAAAGCGTGGTCTTTTTCAAATGTGGTTACTTTGTTTTGAGATCTCTTACAAATACCTGCAAAACTGGTATATCTGGAGATGTAGAGACAGGTGGTGACAGGATGACCTGTTGCAGAGTATAGAATAGGGAGTGAAGGGGCCGAGGCCTAAAACTGGCCTGCCAGTAACCAGCTGTGGGCCTGTCCCCTTGGTACCTTAGTTACCTAACTGTGAAATGAGCATTGTAATAGTTATTCTACTTATGTTCTGTTGACAAAAGAAAATTAATGGATATGAAGGCCATTTTAAGCATTACTGTCTAGGGGAGAAGGCCTCTCCATATAGTATACTGTTTCCACAGATCAGGATGGGACATGGCAATGAATGCAGACCTCGCAAGGGCACAAAGTACCTAGAATGGGTCTGGTTTTGTAAAGAGGGGTGGTTGGGTAGGTGGTGTAAGGAAACAGAGAAGTCCTAGAGCTGATCCTGGAGCACTGAGAAAATAGGCCCACAAAGCAGGCAGTTGCAAGATGAGCAGTGAATTGAAGTGTTCACATTGTATTTGCAAGGACTACCTGTGGGATGAGAAAGAGGATCCTATTAAGGGCAATTTATGATTTTACTGATTTAAACTCTGCTAAAGTTGGAATTTGCAGCAGAGAGTGGGGAGCCAGGTGAGGCAAGGAGTTGATTAACTGTTTGCCACTGAATTAAAACCATTAAACTTCCCAGAGAACACAGTGCCCCAGGGTACTAGGAAAGAAGGAATTTCTTCGTGGGCAGTTTTCAGGGAGACTTTAAACTTGAGGATATTGTATGCAAGCAAGATTGGCCAACCTGTTTATTTGTACAGAAAGGTAACATAAGTACAGGTTTCCCGACACTGACCTGTAGGTTGGTAGCAATCATGCTGAGGTTTTATGAGTTCTCATTAAAATTCAGAATAAAAACAAGGTAGTGACTTACTCTGAGAACTTCCCCCCTATTTTTCTTGTTATTTAAATAACCTTTCTTTTATGAAGTGATGATAGTAGATAGTGAAGTTTTAAAAAAATGTCCTTACTTATTAGCAAAGTAAAAAGATAGCATTTATTGGTCATTGTTACTTACTTTTAAACTTTATTTTACTGCTTAAAGAAAATCAGACTTTAATTGGTACTAACGGTTATTTGCAAATAACCATTGTTATTTGGAAAAAGCATGAACTTTAAAAGCAGACATTTTAATGTTTGAATCCTTGCTCTGCCATTTATTCTTTGTTGTCTTGGAACTTCGGCTAACTTCTCTATTCCTCAGTTTCTGTCTTTCAGTAGAGAACAGTACAACTATTTTGAATGTTTTGTTGGGAAGGATTAGACCTCACGTGTATAAAGCCCCTAAAATAATGCCTGGTTCATAATAGGGCCTTACTGGATGACTACAGTAGAAAAATTAGGTTTATCACAATTATCCAGAGTCCTTGGCCTCATTCCTAAACCTATCAAAGAAGATGAACTCCAAGCATATGGGTTTTTTAAATTGTGATAAAATACACATAACATGAAATTTACCACCATCAGGGTTCATTAGTGTTAAGTACATTCACATTAATGCTCATCCAGTCTCCAGAAGTCTCTTCATCTCGCTGGACTGAAACTCTGTGTCCATTGAACAACAACTCCTATTCCTGTCTGTCCCTCAGCCCCTGGCAACCACTGTTCTACTTTCTGTCTGTGAATTTGTCTTCATATAAATAATATATAAATAATATTATCTTCATAAAATGTAATCACACAGTAATTTTTTGTGTGACTGGTTTATTTCACGTAGCATAATATGCTCAAAGTTCATCCATGTTGTAGCAGGTGACAGGATTTCTCTCCTTTTTAAAGCTGAGTAATATTTCATTATATGAATACATATTTTCTTCATCCATTCAATGGACATTTGGGTTGCAAGCATATGTATTTTTTCCCCGTTGCTCTTAACCCTCTGTATTGATTTCCTAGGGCTGCTATATCAAATTACCACAAACCAGGTAACTTTAAACAACAGAAATTTATTCTCGCATAGTTCTGGAGGTTGGAAATCCAAATTAAGGTGTTGGCAGGGTCAGTCTCCTTCTGAGGGCTCTAAGGAAGAATCATTCCTTGTCTTTTCCTAGCTTCTTTTGGCTCCAATCAGTGCTTGAAGTTCCATGGCTTGTTACTGTGTCACTCCATTCCCTGTCTCTTGTCAAGAGACCTTTTTCACTGTGTGTGTCTCTGTGTATGTTATTCTCTCATAAGGACATCAGTCATTGGATTTAGAGCTCACCATAATCCAGTATGACCTCATCTCAACTGAACTGACTACACATGCATTTAAATAAACTAATGTTACATGAACTCTGTATCAGAATTGAAAAAGAGGCAACGCTTACATGATTATTTTATAAAGCCAGTATAAAGGTGAAATCATGATAAGGATATCATGAGGAAGAAAATTTAATAGCTATCTTTCTTGAAAATTGATGCAAAAATACTAAACAAACTATTAGCAAATGTAAGTCAGGGATATCTAAAAAGGGTAATTTATCATGACCAAGATAGCTTTAGTTTAGAAGTGTAATGTAATTTCTTCAGTAAAGGAAAAAAATTGATGATCTCAACACATAAAAAGAGAGAAAACATTTAATAAAGTTCAGCATCAATCTGTGTAAAAATACTCTTAGACCAAGAATAGAACTTCATTAATCCACTTTTATCACTTTTACTCAGCAGATTACTGACTCTCCTAACCAGGGTTATAAGAAAAAGCAATAAAATGTAGAAGGACTAGAAAGGAAAAAAATAAAGATTATTCAGAGGTAACATGATCTTATGTATAGCAAATCCAAAACAATCTACAAATAAACGAATTAATGACTGAGTTTTGAAAGCTTGGTAAAATTCCATTTAGAAAAACCAATGGTATTTTTAATATAATAGCAACAGATAAACAGAAAAATTTTAAATTACTATTTATAATATCAAAAAACATCAAATGTGTAGGAATAATAAAAATCAAAGATATGTAAAATCCCTTTACAGAAACTATAATAATATTAAGAGGAATTAAAGGGGACCTGAATAAATGAAGAGAGATAATATATTCATGGATTGGAGAGCTCAATATTACAAAGACTTCCATTTTTTCTAATTTTATCTGTAGACTTAGTGCAAACCCATAGTTCCACAGGCCTTTTTTTTTAAAAATGGAAATTGTCAAGCCTGTTATAAAATTTATATGGATGTACCATGAACCAAGAGTAGCCTATAACAAATTGATAAAAACAGAGGCAGAGGACTATCAAAACTTACTTTAAAGCTACAATAATTTACACAGGTGAATTAGTGTAAGGACAGAGAAATGGCACAGAATTGATGGTCCAGAAACAAAAACACATAAATGGAAACTTGACTTATTGCAGAGGTAGCCCTTGAGATTGAGGAGAGAAAGATTATCATTTGCTTCTTTGTTTGCTCAAATAAATTGTGCTGGGTCAATCGGATATTCATACAGAAAAACACTAATCTTGGCTCTTGTCTCACATTATGCAGAAACTAATTCCAGGTGGATTGTATATCTAAATGTGAAGCGTAAACCGATAGAGGTTCTGGAGGATAACTTCATGAAAGAAATATATTTTCATGATTGAAAGACATCTTCATGAATGTGGAATGGGAAGGTTTTTCAAACAGGATACTGAAAGTGCTAACCATGGAGAATAAGGTCAATAAAATGGCCTGCATTCAAATTAGGAACTTCTCTGCCTTAAAGGACTTCTTAAGAGTGGGAGAACATATTTGCAGTATATACAGTCATCAAAGTGGTTACACCCAGAATATATGAACAACTTGTACAAATATGTAAAGGACAAAAAAAAAAAGAGAAAAGTAGACAAGAGAGATGAATATGCACTTCACAAAAGAATATATCCAAATGGGTAATTAATAAGCAAGAAGGGATAACTCCTTAGCCATCATGGAAATGTAAATTAAAACAATAGTGCTCACTCAAAAGTACAGATAAAATTAAAGAGGATGATAATTCTAAATTTTGGCAGGATTGGGGAGCACATATTTCTGGTCAGGGTATAAATTGGTACAATCACTTTGGAAAATTGGCCGTATCTACAAATACTAAGCATACAAATACCATGTGATCCAGCAGTTCTACTCTTAGCCAACAGAAATGCATATACATACGTTCACTAAAAGCTGTGCGCTAGAATGTTCATGGAGGCATTATTTAAAATACCTAAAGAATGGAAATAATGCAAATATACGTTAACAGAAGGATGGATACATAAACTAAAGTAAATTTCTACTCTGGAATACTCCACAGTGGTGAAAACGACAACTGCTACATACAGCAACATGGATGAATTTTACAAATAAGATATTGACTAAAAGGAGCCAGACACAAAATAATACTTTATGGTTCTATTTATGTAAAATTTAAAAACAGGTAAAACTAAAGAATGGTGTTAGAAATTATGATAGTGATAATATTTGGAAAGATGCAGTTGGGGAAGCCACAAAAGATTCAGAGGTTCTGCTAATATTTGGTTTTGTGGTCTAGGTGGTAGTTATATAGATATGTTCACTTTGTGATATTTCATAAAGCTATGCCTACATAATGTGCACATTCCTCTGTATGTTAAAGAATTTAATTTTAAATTCTCATTTTTATAGTTTCCCAACTAAAAAATGATGTTTATATAAAACTATGAATATAAATAACTGGCATTAATAGAAAAAGTGGTCATGTTAATTAGAAAGCTTAAAATTACATCTAGAATTTTTATAAGTAGTTTAAATTATAGTTATTATAAATATTATGTTAGATGCTTTTTTATTGAAGTATGGTTGATGTGTAATATTATGTTAGTTTCAGGTGTACAACATAATGTTTTTTTTTGTTTTTTTTGTTTTTTTAGAGTATTCCCTTGCTTTTTTTTTTTAATGGCACAACTTTTTTTTTTTTAAACTTTGGGTTTATTTATTTATTTATTTATGGCTGTGTTGGGTCTTCATTTCTGTGTGAGGGCTTTCTCTAGTTGTGGCAAGTGGGGGCCACTCTTCATCGCGGTGCGCGGGCCTGTCGCGGCCTCTCTTGTTGCGGAGCACAGGCTCCAGACGCGCAGGCTCAGTAGTTGTGGCTCACGGGCCTAGTTGCTCCGCGGCATGTGGGATCTTCCCAGACCGGGGCTCAAACCCGTGTCGCCTGCATTGGCAGGCAGATTCTCAACCACTGCACCACCAGGAAAGCCCCCAACATAATGTTTTGACAATCAGATACATTACTAAATGATCATCACGATAGGTCTTGTTACCATCTGTCACCATGCAAAGTTATTACTGTATTATAGACTGTATTTCCTATGCTATACATTGCATCCTTGTGACTTACTTATTTTGTAACTGGAATTTTGTAACTCTTTATCCCCTTCACCTATTTCATCCAACCCCTCAATCCCACTCCCCTCTGGCAACCACCAGTTTGCTCTGTGAGTCATTTTGTCTTTTGTTTGGCTTGTTCATTTGTTTTGTTTTTTAGATGCCACATATACATGAGATCATACAGTATTTGTCTTTTTCTCTCTGACTTATTTCACTCAGCATAAACCTTCTAGGTCCATCCATGTTGTCACAAATGGCAAGATTTCATTCTTTTTTATGGTTGAGTAATGTTCCATTGTATATACCACATCTTTTTTATCCATTAATCTGTTATTTTTTTATTTATTATTTATTATTTATTTATTATGTTTATTTTTGGCTGTGTTGGGTCTTCGTTTCTGTGTGAGGGCTTTCTCCAGTTGCGGCGAGTGGGAGCCACTCTTCATCGCGGTGCGCGGGCCTCTCACTATCGCGGCCTCTCTTGTTGCGGAGCACAGGCTCCAGACGCTCAGGCTCAGTAGTTGTGGCTCACACTCCCAGTTGCTCCGTGGCATGTGGGATCTTCCGAGACCAGGGCTCGAACCCGTGTCCCCTGCATTGGCAGGCAGATTCTCAACCACTGCGCCACCAGGGAAGCCCCATTAATCTGTTGATGACACTTAGGTTGCTTCCATATCTTACCTGTTGTAAATAATGCTTCAGTGAACATAGGGGTACATATATCTTTTTGAATTAGTATTTTTGTGCTCTTTGGGTAAATACCCAGAAGTGGAATTGCTGGATTGTATGGTATTCTTTTTAATTTTTTGAGGAACCTCCATAGTGTTTTCCACAGTGGCTGTACCAATTTACATTCACACCAACAGTGCATGAGGGTTCCCTTTTTTCCATATCCTTGCCAACACTTATTTGTTGTCTTTTTGATGATAGCCATTCTGATATTGGATGCTTCTTTAATAATGCACTGTACATGTTACTGTTTTGAAAGTTTTTGGTAGTCAATAATTTTTGGAGTAGAAACATACAAAGACTGCTCCATTTTAGCTAGAGCTTTCAAGTAAAATATGACTTTAAATGTTTTCAATTAACATACACATATAACTTCCAGTGTACATTCACTGTAAGCTGTTGAAGTTACAGAATTATTGTAAGTTACTGAAACTCTATATGTTGAGAAGCTGTGCTTTTCAGATCCTTTGAGGATAATAAAGGCAGTAAATACAATTTTACACTATGTGTCTATATTCTAGTATTATAAGGTGAAGATATTCTTTGAAATTGCTCAGGTAATGCTTTCTTAGATTATATAGACATTTGAATAGTGATAGGGGAAATTTCTTTACAGCTGCCTAATTTTGATTTTTGATATCTACTAAAAAGTGAAAAAAAAATCACTATGGATGGAATGGAACTAACAACAACTAAAGTGCTATACGCCATATTTTCAGTTAATAATTTTGTATGAAATAGCTTATTTTCTCCCCTTTTCTTTGTTAGTACATTGATACAGAATTGACAGTATATATTAGAATAAAATTCTATTATAATCATACAAGTTAAAATTTTTTCATTAAAACATTTTAATATGAGACAATGTCCATTTGCTTCTCTTTCTTGTTTAATATTTAAAAAGTCTAAAATGGGTATCGGTATTCACCAACCATGTTTCCTGATATTGTCTTTAAGCTGATTCTGCTCTGCCTCTGTGTGTGTGTGTGTGTGTGTATCTGAGGCATGTACTATTACTAACACCAATAGATTTCAGAAATAACATTTTGTGTTGTTTATAAGCTTAACAGTCAAGAAAATGTTAATGAAATAATCTAACTTTTTAACTATGTGCCTTTAATAATAGACACTGAATCATAAATGAAAGAGGAATTTCAGCTATTTGTGCCTGGACATATATGTTGGTGTACAAGATCTGCCTTGTTAATTCAGTCATTTACTTAGTGACACATCCAGCAACCTATTTATATCACTATGGACTTAATCTACTCATAGATGGTGTTTCTACTCCCCACCTCATTGCTTACCTCTCTCTGCTTCAGTCACTCTTCTCCAGCCACCATTATGACCTAATTGCTGTTTCAATAGCTACCAAGCACATTTCTACCTCTGCATTTTCACTGATACCTCTGCCCAGATCTGTATTTCCCCATATCCTCCATAGATTTCATTATATGTAGGTCTCCGTTTAAATACCACCCTGAGATGCATTCTCTGACTCTTCCCTCCATAATAATCCACATCATTCTCTATTCTTATTCCCTGCCTCCTTCTTTATAGCGTTTATCACTACCTGATATTCTCTTACATTTACCTTTTATACATTTCTCAGTAAATACAAGATCCATGCGGGCAGAGACTCAATTGGTTTTATTTACTACTGTATTTCCAGCACATAGAAGCAAGATAGACCCATAGTAAGCACTCTATAGATATTTGTAGTTTCAGTGAATGAAGGAAGGAAGGAAATATAATGAATAATAGTATCAGTCTGCTTAGCTCAGCCCTCAGTTGACTCTGCAGAATTCATTTATTTATTCTCTAAACAAATATAGGGTTGTTGTTAGTTCCAGCATGGCTCTCTTCGTAGGGATTGGGGGTAAATTTTAAGTAAGCCCTAAAAATATAACAGATTTTTAATTTTGTTATTATCCTTTTAAAGGAGGAGGAAAAGGGAAAAGGAGGAAATCATACACATGGTATTTAACTTTGTCTTTTAGGAAATAAATAATGACTAAAAATGATATTTGTTCCAAATGCATTGTCTTTGTTCTTGTCTGTAATAATTTTAAAATATTGTAGTAACTGCTCAAGTACCACTTAAAGTTGTAGAGTTATGTTGTTTGTGTTTGTTTTCCTATTTATATCTGTTCCCAACTCACCCCACCACCACCTTGTTAAAGAATCCAACCCAGGTCGGAACAGCTCTTCAGGTTTTCCATAATCTTGGAACTTTGAAGGATACTATTACCAGCGTCATGGATGGATATTGTGCTGCTATAGAAGAAAATATCCACAGTGCATTAGACATCAAAGTTTTGACTCAGCCTTCCCAGTCAGCTGTGAGAGGTATGGATGTGGTTTATCTTTAGCTTCTTTATTTATTTATAACTGAAAAGTCCTTTGAATAGTATGTGAAGCATTCAAGTTTCAAAGTAATCTAACGACTCATTTTTTAGTAGACAGAAAATGAGAGAAGAAATTATGTTTTAGAATTTATTTATAACTTTTTTTGTCTAATCAGTGAGTTGAACTGGCCAATTGGTATATTCAGAACTTCTAGATAAAATCTGTAAACTGTGGCTTCATTTAGTTCAGAGGAAACAGATGCAAGAAAAAAAAAAGGAACATATTTTTCTTTCTGAAATCCTTATCCTCACATGTACTTCTTATTGAGGCAGAAAATATTTTTTAAGGAAATACAGTCTCTACTTTATCTTTCTGGGCTTTTGTATAATTCTCGTACTCAGGAGCAGTAACGGGTAAATGTGGAGATAGAAGCTGATAAAAGCTTTGGGAACATTACAGCTATAACAAAATCTAAAGAAAACCAGAAACAGGTAGATTCAAGGTAGCAGTCCCAACCCTTTTCCTGCCAAAAGATACCCGATGATGACATTCACATATATAACACACTTCATGGACATGAAAGACTACATATTCTGTGTACCTCTCATTTTTCTAAGCAACACCAACTCAGCATTTGTCTCCTTAAAATCTTTCTTCTCTCCTGTTAATATGGATGGACTGTACTTGCTCCTAGCAGAGACCAAGTACTCTGCTTTTGCATTTGATCCCATCACTCAGAGGTGTTGCTTTCACATTCCCCTCTCTCTACCATATCATCAGTTTTTCCTTCATTATGTCTCCTTCCCATCACATGCAATCGTGCTATTGTATCTTCTTCTGCTTAAAGACAGTCAAACAAATCTATCTTGACTCAATTTCTTTCTTCAGTTTTACCACCTTATTTTATTCAGACTATAGAAAAATTCCCCAAAGTGTTGTCTATACCACTTGCCTCCAGTTTTTCTCTCATTTTTCTATTGAACAAGATACTCTAATACCACAGAGTTGTCCTTAAGAATAGGTAATACATGTAAAATTAATAACAGTTCTTGATATAGGGCTAATACTAAAAAATATTTGCAGTCATTGATTATTATTTTTATGTTTGCTATATAAACATAACCTTAAATAACACAGAATATATGTCCCTCATAAATAATTTGCACTAGATAAAAAGAGATAAAAGAATTTTAGATCTTAAAGGGATTTTTAAAGGTTAGCCCTAGCCTCTGAATAGGTCTGTATTAAGACCATCCCAGAAGGAGAGCTTTGAAAAGAAATTGCCAGAGGAGATTTTACTCTCAGCTTTTCCCAGCAGTTATTCTCAAAAAGTTTGATCTAATGTTTAAATTTCCAGAAGCAGTTTAATCTCATTCCCTCTTGTTGTCAAGAATAGGAAAAAAATGAAAGCAATTATTCACATCCTGTCAGTGCTAATGTATGCTCCCTTTTTTTGAAAGAATAAAGAGTTTAAAAGCCTTATTATCATCTGTTGAGGAGTGGATACCATGATTTAATGTAGAAACCCTACTCTTCATTATTTTTTAAAAGAATGATCATTGCTATTTTTATTTTTTAAAATGTTACATTGGCAGGATTAATGTTAATTGCCTGATCTTGTTGGTTATATTGAGATTATGTAGTAGAATGTCATTTTTGTTGGAAATACACATTAAAGCCTTCAGGGGTGATGGGGCCTCATGTCAGTAACTTATTCCCAAATGATTCAGGGAAAAATATTTTTTACTATACTTTAAAATTTTCTATATGTGTAAGATTGTTTCAAAACTTACAAAATAAATAACATTATTATAATTATATGGGAACACATGTTACCCAAAATGTATCTAAAAGTTTATAATTCACTAAGGAAAAGATAAATAACCCAATTGAAAAAAATAGATGAATATGAATAGGCAGATCACAGAAGAACATATCCAGTAAACATGAAAAGATGTTCAGCCTCTTTTTAGAGGATATGAACTAGTTATTAGGGAAAAACAAATGATGCAAGATACTATTTCTCAGTCATGAGATTGGCAAAATCTAAATCTAAAACAGAACTAAATGTTGGATGAGGGCAGAAACTCTTGTACTCTGACTGTAGGAGAATAAAATGTTTCAAGCATTTTATTCAGTTTTATCAAACTGCTCACTGAGGTTAAAAATGGGTATACCTTATGATCTTATAATTTCTCTTTTAAGAGTAAACCCTAGAGAAACTCTGGCACATATGTATAAGAATTTTTATTCCTATTATTCATAATAGTTAAACATTGAAAACAATCTTTCCTATATTGGAAAAATGAATAAACTTGCTTATTTATTAAATAGACT
Source organism: Balaenoptera physalus (assembly GCF_965194825.1). NCBI lineage: Eukaryota > Metazoa > Chordata > Mammalia > Artiodactyla > Balaenopteridae > Balaenoptera > Balaenoptera physalus. The sequence continues at coordinate 16,197,717 of NC_138887.1, forward strand.
ACTATACAATATTTAAATTAATAAATTTTATCAGTATAGATAATTCTCAGCTCCCTTACATGAAAAAGCGAGTTGCAGAAAGATACAGTATCATACTGTATTTAAAGCCTAAGAACGTTACAGACGGTGCTATGTATTGCTTTACATACATACATATGTAATGAATGTATAAATATATGCCTTGTAATAATAATCATTAATTTCAAAATAACATGAGCTCTGGGGAGAGAGCAAGGAAAATGAGACCAGGAACGAAGGGGTATACTTAAGGACCTCCACTTTATTCATTCATCCTTTTTAAAAATTTTATTTTTTAAGACTATTTTTTTAGAGTATTTTTACGTTCACAGCACAATTAAGAGGAAGGTACAGAGATTTCCCATATACCCTCACCCCAACGCGTGCACAGCCTCTCTCATGATCAGCATCCCCAGCAGAGTGATACATTTGTTACAGTTGGTGAACCTGCATTGACATAACCACCCAAAGTCCATAGCTTACAATAGGGTTACTCTTAGGTTTCTACATCTATGAGTTTGGACGAATTTATAATGAATGACGTATTTCCATCATTATAATATCAAACAATATTTTCATGGCCCTAAAAATCCTCTAAGCTTTGCTTATTCATCTCCTCACTCCCAGCCCTGTCAACCACTGATCTTTTTATTGTCTCCATAGTTTTACCTTTTTCAGAATGTTATATAGTTGGAATTCTACATCATGTAGCCTTTGCAGATTGGCTTCTTTCACTTAGTAATAAGCACTTAAGTTTCCTCCATTTCTTTTCATGGCTTGATAGCTCTTTTTTTTTTTTTTTTTAGTACTGAATAATATTCCACTGTATGGATGTACTACAGTTTATCCATCCACCTAGTGAAACATCCTGGTTGCTTTTAAGTTTCGGCAATTATGAACAAAAGCTGCTGTAAACATCTTTGTGCAGGTTTTTGTGTGGACATAAGTTTTCAGCTCCTTGGGGTAAATACCAAAGAGCACAATTGCTGCATTGTATGGTAAGAGTATGCTTAGTATTGTAGGAAACCACCAAACTGTCTTCCAGAGTAGCTTTACCATTTTGTGTTCATGCCATCAGTGAATGAGGGTTTCTCTTGCTCCCTATCCTCACCAGCATTTGGTGTTATCACTGTTCCAGATTTTGGCCGCCTAATGGATATGTAATGGTATCTCAGTGTTGTTTAAATTTGCATTTCCCTGATGCTGTATGATATGGATCACCTTCTCATATGCTTATTTGCCATCTGTACATCTTCTTTGGTGAGGGAGGTGTCTGTTAAGGTATTTGGCCCATTTTTTAATTGGGTGGGTTTCTTACTGTTGTAAGAATTTTTATTTTGGGTAGCAGTTTTTTCAGATGTGTCTTTTGCAAATATCTTTTTTTCCAAGTCTAAGGATTGTCTTCTAATTCTCTTGATTATTTGTCTCTCCCAGAATAGAAGTTTTTAATTTTAATCAAGTCCAGCTTATCAGTTACTTCTTTCATAGAACATGTCTTTGGTATTGTATCTAAAAAGTCATTGCCATACCCAAAGTCATCTGGGTCTTCTCCTTTGTTATCTCCTATGAGTGTTATAGTTTTGCATTTTACTTTTAGGTCTGTGACCATTTTGAGTTGATTTTGGTGAAGTATGTGAGGTCTATGTCTAGATTCATTTTTTTGCATGTGGTTATCGAGTTATTACAACATGATTTGCTGAAGATTCTACCTTTGCCGAATTTATTGCCTTTGCTCCTTTTTCAAAGATAATTTGACTATATTTATGTGGGTGTATTTCTGAGCTCACTATTCTGTTCCGTTTATCTATTTGTCTTTTTTGCTAATACCACATTGTCTTGATTATTGTAGCTTTATAGAATGTCTTGAAGTTGGCTAGTCAGTCTTCCAACTTTGTTCTTTTTCTTCAATATTGTGCTGGCTCTTCTGGTTCTTTTGCCTCTCGATATAAACTTTAGAATCCGTTTGTTGATATCCAAAAACTAACTTTCTAGAATTTGGATTTGGATTGCATTGAATCTATAGATCTAATTGGGAAGAACTGACATCTTGACAATATTGATTCTTCCATCGATGAACATGGGTAAAGATTTTGTACCTATTTTGTTAGATTTATTTATACCTAAGTATTTCATTTGGCCGGTGGGTAACATACATGGTATTTTGTTATCAAATTCAAATTCCACTTGTTCATTGTTGGTATATAGGAAAGCAATTGACTTATGTTCATTAACCTGGTATCTTACAACCTTGCTATAATCACTGATTAATTCCAGGACTTTTTTGGTTGGTTCTTTCAGATTTTCTACACAGATGATCGTATCATCTGCAAACAAAGACAGTTTTATGTCTTACTTCCCAGTATACACCTTTCTTTCCTTTTCTTGCCTTATTGCATTAGCAAGGACTTCCAGTATAATGTTGAAAAGTGGTGGTGAAAGGGGACATTCTTGCCTTGTACCTGATCTTGATGGGAACATTTCTCATCATTAAATATGATGTTAGCTGCAGGCTTCTTATAGATAGTCTTTATTAAGTTGAGAAAATTCCCTTTATACTTAGTTTATTGAGAGTTTTTACCATTAATGGTTGTTCAATTCTGTCAACTGTGAGCAAATGTATTAATGTGATTTTTCTTTTTTTAGTCTGTTTATGTGATGGATTATGTAAACTGTTTTTTTTAAAATTTATTTATTTAATTTTATTTTTGGCTGTGTTGGGTCTTCGTTGCTGCACGCGGGCTTTTCTCTAGTTGTGGTGAGCAGGGGCTACTCTTTGTTGTGGTGCGCGGACTTCTCACTGCAGTGGCTTCTCTTTGTTTCGGAGCACGGGCTCTAGGTGCGTGGGCTTCAGTAGTCATGGCATGAGGGCTCAGTAGTTGTGGTTTGCGGGCTCTAGAGCGCAGGCTCAGTAGTTGTGGCGCACATGCTTAGTTGCTCTGCGACATGTGGGATCTTCCTGGACCAGGGCTCAAACCTGTGTCCCCTGCATTGGCAGGCTGATTCTTAACTACTGCACCACCAGGGAAGCCCTGTAAACTGGTTTTTGAATGTTGAACCAGGCTTACATACCTGGGCTAAATCCCATTTGATTATGGTGTAAAATTCTTTTTATACATTTTTAGATTTTATTTGCTAATATTTTGTTGAGGCTTTTTACATCTATGTTCATGAAGTAGTGGTCTCTAGTTTTATTTCCTTGTAATATCTTTATTATCTAGAATAACAATTCACCATCTTGTTATTTCCTTCAACTTCCGGAATGCTTCTTTCCTCAAACTTTGAACGCTTCTTTTGCTCTCTGGCCCAGTATGCACCAGGTTCACCTTCTATTTTTACCGCTCCAGGTATGGAATCACTTTTTTCTTCAGTAAGCTTTGGTTTCTTTTATTGGGGAATGGTGCATAGAGATTGAAATTTGGATATCAGACATGCTCATTTCTATTAAGGAGTTGTCGTCTCTCTGTCTTTTAGTGAATAGAATTGGCAAATACCTCCAATCCCCATTACACATTTGTATCTTTGTTCTGTTTCTAGTGAGAACCTTCATTTGCGCCATTCTAAAATAGACTTAGTTTCAATATTACTATCAAGCAACACATCTATTAAGTAAAGTACAGTATTTCTTTGCGATTCTTTTTGCCCCTAAAATATATCTTACTAAAGTCAGGATGCTGTAATTAAAAATTACTTGAATTAATTATTTTCCTGTGTGTGGTGGTTGTATTATTAATTTGAAGTACCATTAGTTTTATGTGTTTCTGTATTTGTTTATATTTAGTTTTAGAGTTTGCTTTTTTCATTCTTTTAAAATTTAAATTTATTTTGAAACATCAGTATATAAGATGTTTGTATGGTCCACAGAGACTCACTGCTTCTATCCCTGTTCCTTTTACCTGATACTACCTCCCACCTCTTCAACTCCCCTTCTAGAAAACCTTTCTTATTAATTCCTCTTTTCTGTATTATCCTTCCTGGGTGTGTGTGTGTGTGTGTGTGTGTGTGTGTGTGTGTGTGATCGTATTTTCCTTTCTTAAACACAAAAGGTTAAGATTCTTTTTTATGTCATTTATAAGAAATTATAATTTCTTCAAAAAGGAACTTCTCATCTTTTAGCCTGTGTGTGCTTTTCATAATAACATATCAGTACATTTTATTATATTTGGAAATTTTTATTTTTCATGTTTTTCTGTTGCTCATAAACAGGGGCACCTGGACGATCTACCATGCCAGCCCCAGGAAACACTGCAGCATTTCGTGCTTCCCTTTGGACCAATATGGAGAAACTTGTGGATCATATTTTTACTGTTTGTGGCCAGGTAAATATTTGAGAGAGTGAAAATAACATTAATTATGGGTTAATTCCTGGTTATTCTAAATTGTGGGACCTTGGGCAGGTTTCTTAAAATCTCTGAGAGTTCAAAATACCTACATTAGCTAATTATAATATATGTAAGGGCTCTAGCAAAATGTCTTTTCCCTTCCCTTTCTGTTTCTAATGCTTATGCTTAATATTTGTTTCATTTGAAAATACTCAGTTATGTACATTCTCCCTCTCTTCCCCCTTTTTAGGTACAACATCTGCAAAAAATATTAGCCAAGAAGAGAGACCCTGTCTCTCACATTTGTTTCATTGAAGAAATAGTTAAGGTATGTTTAAATGAAAGTATTTTTATCTCTTTATGAAAGAATGCAGGAAGATAATGAGCCAGCATTATTTGTGTTCCTGTCTGACAGAGAGGCTACATGTCAGAGAGCTAAAGGGAAGTATGTTTCTTGACAACCACAAATTTTGTTTGCATGTTTGTTTATTGAGTAGATGCTAGCTAATACTATTTATAGAATAATTTCTCAAATGCATATAGTAATTTTCCATTTTTTAATAATATAAATGATTTATTGTAGAAGTGTTTTAAAGTCCCGATAGAGAATAAGATAAAAATTTTTGGTATATAAGAGATTTAATTAGTGGTTGTTATAATGCCTTATAAAGTCTTCTCTGAAGATGGTACAATCCATTCAGTTGTTAATTTTTCCTATAAAGCACATTAATGTATTATTTTCTCATATTCTAAAGTCTCCCTTCTGTCATCTACCAATCTACTGGCCTCGTGGGCCACAAGAATTCCTTCCATGCATAAAAATCCCTGACTCTACATTTTATTCATTCATTTTGATATGTTTTTGATAGTGATGAATGGAATAACCAGAAATTCTGTTCATTAAATCTTAACACCTAGTGCTCCAATGAAAAAGATTCTCTAAGTTTCTATCATCGTGGTGTAGATAGTTTACTTTGTAGTTCAGAATTTTAAATATTTTATTTCCTGTGTTGGGGATCTCCAAAAGCACCCCCAAGTTTGGTGATTTGCTAGGAGGATTCATAGCACTCAGTACATAGTCCTGCTTGTGGCTGTGATATATTATAGTAACAGTATATAAACCAAGTCAGACAGAGAAAGACAAATACTGTGGAATCTAAAAAACAAATGAATAAACGTAACAAAATAGAAATTAAGTTATAGATACAGAGAACAAGCAGGTGGTTGCCAGAGGGGAGCCCGGAAGGGGAAATTGGATGAAGGCAGTCAGAAGGTGCAAACTTCCAGTTACAAGATAAATAAGTACTAGGGATGTAATGTGTAGCACGATGAATATAATTAATTAATGTAATTAAGACTGCTGTATGTTATATATGAAAGTTGTTGTGATATTGCTGCATTGGGCAAAGTTTCTACATAAAAACTCACATATCAATTCTTGTCAACAATCAGTTATTATACTGGATGAACACTGGGTCAGGTTTTAAATGCATGTGAATTATTTCTAACTAAAAAGGATTATGAGGAATAGGGATATATGCTTTCATTGTATTCATCCTTTTCATTTACTTAAAAATATTTCTTATTTAATTAAAATAAAGCCAGTGAAGATTGATCTTCCAAATATTCTTCTTATGTTTTTTAAGACAGTAGTCATACACAATACACACATACATATTTACATTTATTATAAATTTTAATGTAACTTTACAGTTTAGTTGATGTTTTTTCTTGTAAGGTGATATTTATGAATAAAAATTTAGTCCCTCTTGGGATTCAGTGTACTCATCTGTATTCAGAATAGATCAGTCTTCTTTGGAAAGTCCAACATAACTCATGACCCTACAATTTTGGGAACTCTAGGACAAAAGAGAAGTAAAAATACTCTAAGGAAAATATGTCATAAATTACAAAGATAGCACGTAAAATTTACTATATTTGCTATAATTTCTTTAGTCTTTTCCTTCGTTATAAAGCTGTAAACAGGTATTTTTGCTAATTATATAACTACAATATAAGAGTATTATTTAGTTAAAATAATTATCAGTGGCAGTAGAACCTTTATAAAAAGTATAGGATTTTTAGAATGATTTGAGGCCCAAATAATAATCCTTAAAATCTTCATAAAATTTTAAACTTGAGTAAGTGATGGTATATATCTTGGGTCATTGAAGAGCAGTTTCTGAACCAAGATCTCTAAATCATTTTGTGATCTGTTTTTGAGGAAAATGTTATAAAGAGAATGTTCTTACACTACTAGATTTTTTTTGGAGCTTCAAGATTTTTATGGATATATCCTGGTATTGAAAGTTCTTTCTAATTTAGTGGTTTAGCCCTTTTAAACCTCTGAATATATTTTTTTAAAAATCAAAACAGTGTAAATAATTCAAGATGAAATGATTTAGAATTTATGTCATATGCTTTCTACAATATCTATTTAGAAATTAATGCTTTTTTCCTAGGAAGATAATTTCTAGCAAATAATATGTTTTTAGATTGCAATCTACCAGAACAGATTTTTAAAATTTATGTATTAAATTTTTATAAGTTGTAGTCCACATTTTGAAATTCACTGAAAGCTAAATTAATAGATATTTTCTCTTTGGTTTATAATTTAAATACAAATGAAATTACACTATTAATTTCATGTCAAGTAGGAAAATTAAGAATTAATTTTCCAGGTTTCTTTGCTTTTAAACCACTTGATTCTAATGCTTCTGTAATTAACTATAAAGTGTGATGGAATTTCCATGTTTGACTTCTTGCCAACTTGTTTCTTTTCTACAAACAAAACAAAACTGTACTTTGCATTTTCCTCTGTTAAATAATTTTTGTAATTTATTATTCTTTTGTTGTAGTTCAATACCTGTAGATTTCTTTAAAAATTAATGATTTTTATTTTTTAGAACAGCTTTAGGTGTACAAAAAAATTGAGCAGAAAATACGTCTGATACTTGCTAGGTTATCATAACATCTCTTGTGCATTATACAAAACTTATAAATGTACTACACAGTGAGCTAATCCTAATGTAAAGTATGGACTTTAATTATTAATAATATATCAGTCATGGTTCATCAGTTGTAACAAATGCACCACACCAATGCAAGATGCATAATGCATTATGCAAATACATAATTTCCTGCGCCCACCATTTATAGTATCATGCAAAAGAGGTTCAGTAGTTTTACTTCCTTAAAAATCCTCTATGCTCCACCAGTTCATCCTTCCCCCACTTATCTCCTTAACCCCTGGCGACTAATGATCTTTTTACTGTCTTCAGAGTTTTGTCTTTTTCAGAATATCATATAATTGGAATCATACAGTAGGTTGCCTTTTCATACTGGTTTCTCTCACTTAGTAATATGCATTTAAGGTTTCTTCATGTCTTCATTGCTTCATTGCTCATTTTTTTTAATCACTGAATGATATTTTACTCTGTGGATATACCTAGTTTGTTTACCCATTCACCTATTGAAGGGCGTGTTGTTGCTTCCATTTTTTGGCAATTATGATTTAAATTGTTACAAACATTCATGCACAGATTTTTGTGTGGATATAGATTTTCAGCTCATTTGAGTAAATACCAAGGTATGTGATTGCTGTATCTTATAGTTAGACTATGTTTAGCTTTGTAAGAAACCACCAAACTGTCTTCCAGCATGGCTGTATTATTTTGCATTCTCATTAGCAAAGAAACAACGTTCCTGTTGTTCCACATCCTTGTCAGCATTTGATATTGTCAGTGTTTTGGATTTTAACTATTCTAATAGGTATGTAGTGGTATCTCATTGATTTAATTTATATTTCCTTATGGATTTTTTAAAAAAAATTATATTTATGGGAGAAACTTGGTTAAGTTTCTAAGACTTTATCTGTAGGCAAATGAACTGCCTTGCCATGCTCATTATTTAAAATTTATCTGTTACAGTCAATCCAAGTGCTTAAAATATCTTAAAATATTCTAAAGTAATTTTTATAGGTTTAAGTGTAGTTTTTTTTTAGCATTTGGACAGCCAAATAGTTTCAAGGTTACATTTCTGAATATCTGTTCAAGTAGTGTTAAAGGCAGGATAGTACAGTGATTAAGAGCTGGGTCCTTGGGCCCTGGTATCAGACAGAGCTAAGATTTCCTACATTGATTATGCAACCCTGGATAGGTCCTATAATCTTTAAGACCATCAGATATCAAATGGAGGTGGTAATATTACCTATAGAGCTGAGGTTTTCTGAAGGAAAATTAGATAATGTAGACTTAATTCAGAGATTGGCTCAATAATTTGCTATCATGATTATTATTTCAGTCTTTTTTTTTAAACTTTGAAACTTTTATTTAGGGGTCATAAAGTTGCCATGTGCATGGTAATAAAGAACCTTACTGTGTGAGAAGGTCAGTTTTTTTTTAACAGTTCTAATAACATGATATGCATGTATATTCATGCTGAGAATTAGAAATTTAAGAAACCATGCTTCCTTAAATAAGACAGTATCAAGGATTTACTATGAATGTGTCATGATTATATGTCTCACTTTACTGAAGAATCATGGGTTTATGATCTAACATTTGGTAATTCTGTAGTCATAAAAACAACAAGGATGGTTTTCCTTCATTCTGTTCTGTGAGGTCTTGTGAGAATTGTTAAATCATTTATATTCTTTTAGTAGGCAAAAAAATGGGTTTACTTTAAAAACGTTTAGTTTTGAGGTTAATATTGCCAAATCTGCCTTGCTGTTTGTTAAGATATCTGATTTCAGATGATAGAACTGTACATATTAGTATTCAGAGTCTGATCTTAGGTATGTACAAGAGGAGAAAAAAATCCTACATGTTGATAGTTTCTGGAACGCTTTATTAGTTCAGGAGGTTTTGTAGTAGATGTTTATCATGTTATAAAGAATACATCATAGTGTAAAGAGGGCATAAATGGGTTGAGTATAAAATAAAACTGGGCCAATTATATCAAGTATAATAAATCTTAAGAATACAGTGTTAATATAAAGCCTTTTGAAAACTTTTCCTTAATTAAGATAACTAATGCTGCTTCTGCTTAATTTAATAAATGTTCTGGCTAACTTGTAAAATTAGCCTGTTATTTTCAGTTCATACTATAAATTTGCAGACACCTTTATACCTATCATATTAATTCTTTATGGCGTTTAAATTTGGGATATACTTCTTTCCCCTTTTTATATTGTATTTCCAAAGATTACTTGAATGGATAAATCTTCTCATTTTAAATTAGATTTCTAGACTGTTTATTAGACATCAAAAATTCAATTTTGGTATCTTTTAAAACCTGTTAAAAGTTCTAGTATCACTATATAATCATCAATACTATATGTAACACTTTGAAAGTGAGTGTAGCAAATTATTGACAAGTTATTCAGGATCCATACAGTGGAAAACAGGTTGTAGATTCTCATCTGCAGAATTAAGCCAGTTTAGCTATATGTGGGAGTGTAGATATGATACTTTCATTTTCTAAGCCAGCATTTTTTATCATTGAACAGAATCTTGTAATTGTGTGTAGGATGCATTAAGCTATATTTGGAATGTGTTCAGCATTTTGCGCAGCTATAGTACTAACGAGGAGTTTAACTATGAAAAAGAATGTTTTCTTTTGCCCTTTTAGATGTATCAGATGATTTGATTATAGCATTTAAGATTCAGAAAAAAATTGTAGGACACCCAAATAAGGAATCTTTTTAATATTATGAGAAAAATGTTTAACTTTTTTATCAGTGGCATCGCAATTTGATTAAAAAAATCAAGTGGCAATTAGCCAGTTACATGTCTAAGGTATTATCAATAAATACTCTTATCTATAAAGGTTAGAAGATTTTTGCTTTACTAGCATGGGGACCAGTTATTTTTAAGGGCCCTCTCCCTGCAGTAAAACAAATTTTAGATAAGTTAGAAAAGCATAATTTTTTTTTAAATTTATTTTTGGCTGCGCTGGGTCTTTGTTGCTGCGCACGGGCTTTCTCTAGTTGCAGTGTGCAGGGGCTACTCTTTGTTGCGGTGCGCAGCCTTCTCCTTACGGTGGCTTCTCTTGTTGCGGAGCACGGGCTTTAGTAGTTGTGGCATGCGGGCTCAGTAGGTGTGGCTTGTGGGCTCTAGAGCGCAGGCTCAGTAGTTGTGGCACACAGGCTTCGTTGCTCCATGGCATGTGGGATCTTCCTGGACCAGGGCTCAAACCCGTGTCCCCTGCATTGTCAGGCAGATTCTTAACCACTGCGCCACCAGGGAAGCCCCAAGAAAAGCATAATTTGTAATGCACTGTTGGCCCTGCAAAAAGTAAGAGAATCTCTGAGGGGCATATGCATATACAGATATACATAAGCAGATAAAGTAGTTGAAACTGTAGTGGAGATTTGTGAGCTCTAAGTCATTGCAAAAGCTAGAGTTGCCCTGCAGTCAAACGTCCATGTCAATGATGGGATCAGTCCACTAAGCTCTAGCAAGGTGGAAGAATGAACCTGATAGTCTTGCATTAAGCTGATACCTGAGACTGCGGCAGACATGGTCCTTGGTTGGTAACAGTACCTACTCTCACAAACAAATGCAGATCCCCTGAAGAGGAAAGCATATCTAGTTTTAGCTATCAGGATTCTCCACATGTTAAGGTCAGCCAACTATGAGCTGACAGTTAAAAATCACCAGTCCTATAAATAAACTAGAAGCTATGATTGAGAGTCAGCAGGAAAAATAAACACAATTCAAAAAGGTTTTAGACTCTGAAAGAACTTCTGAAGGACACTATGGACTTCAGATGTTAGAATTAACTGACAAAGAATCTAGAATACCTGTATATGCTGTAGAAATAAAGAATGGAATAAAAAATGAGAAATAAGTGACTTAAGAAATGATCATGTAGGTCTAAAGAAGAACCAAGTAGAACATTTAGAAATTAAAAATTAAATCATTGAAATAAAAAATTCAGCAGATAGGTGAAACAGATGTTACGTAAAACCAGAAAATGAATTAGCCTGGCAGTTAGAATTGATGATATTATCTAGAACGCAGCATACAGACAAGAGTATGGAACAAATGAGAGGCTGAAAATTATGGAGGATTGAATGAGGCTTTAGTATGAGGCTAATTGGAAAAGGAAAGTCAGCAAACTAAAAAAGAAAAACCACATGACCATCTCAATACATGCAGAAAAAGTATTTGACAGAATCCAACATCCATTTCTGATAAGAATTCTCAGCAGACTAGGAATAGAACTTTCTCAACCTGATAAAAGGCATTTAGGAACAATGAACAGGTAAAATCGTATACAATGGTGAATACTGAATGTTTCTCCCTTAAAATTTGGGAGAGGACAAGGATTCTTTATGCTCTCACTACGTCTGTTGAGCATTTTCCTAGCTAGTGCAATGAACAAGAAAAAGAAATAAAAGGCTTCCAGTTTGGAAATGAAAAAGTAAAATGGTCTTTATATACAAATGATAAGATTATCTATGTTAAAAACTCGATGGAATCTACAAAAAGGCTACTAGAGCTCATAAGTGATATGTTGCAAGATTACAGAATACAAGGTCAATATACAAAAATCAGTTGTACTTCTATATATTAGCAATGTACTATTGAGAATTGAAATTTAATAATTCCATATATAGTAACATCAAAGAATATGAAATCTTAGGAGTAAATGTGTCAGAAGATGAACATCTGGAAGCTGAAAACGCTAAATATTGCTGAGAGAAATTAAAGAAGACCTAAGGAAATAGAGATACCTTATTTATGTGTTGATAGATTTGCTGTTGTTAAGATGTCCCTTCTTCCTAAATTGACCTATAATCCTAACAGGTGTTTTGGAGTGACTGACAAGCTGATTCTAAAATTCAAACAGAAATACAAAGGACTTGGGGTACCCAACACAACTTGGAAAAAGAAAAGCAAAATTGGAGGGCTAACAATACCTGATTTCAAGACTTAACTACCATATTCAAGAAAATGTGGAATTGGCATAAAGTTAGAGACATAGATCATTGATGCAGAATAGAGGGTCCAAAAATACACTGACACATATGTGGCAAATTGATTTTCAAAAAAAGTTACAAAGGCATTTCTATCTTGACACAGTAGTCTTTAACAGGTAATACTGAAACATTTGGATATCCAGATGTAAAGCCTAAAATTCTAAAACTTATAGAAGAAAACAGAACAAAACCTTGTGACTTAGGGGTAGAAAAAGATTTCTTAGATGCAACACCAAAAGCTCTATCCATAAATGAAAAAACTTGATATTTTGGACTTACTCAAAATTAAGAATTTATGTTCTGCAAAATACTCCATTAAGAGAATACAAGATAAGGAATAAACTGGGAGAAAATATTTGCAAATCACATATCTAATAAAGGGCTTATGTCTAAAGAACTCTCAGAATTCAATAAGAAAACAAAAAAAGCCAGCTTAAAAAAAATAGGCCAAAGATTTGAATAGACACTTTAGAGATAGATGTCAATTAAGCACATATCTAAAATTTAAAAGACCTGACCATACCAAGTGTTGATGGGAATATGGAGCAACTGGAACTCTCATATACTGCTGAAGGGAAGTGTAAAATTGTACAACCACTTTGGAAAACAGTTTGGCTGTTTCTTAAAGAGTTAAACATACATATATTATATGACCTAACAATATACCCCTAGTTATTAATCCAAGAGAAATGAAAGAATATATCCATACAAAGACTTGTATACAAATGTCCATAGAGCTGTCTTCTCCCTGTGTCTTCACACCATCTTCCTTCTGTATGTGTCTGTGTTTCAGATTTCTTTTTCTTATAAGGACCTTCTAATGACCCCATTTTAATTTAATTACTTCTTTAAAGACCTATCTCAAAATATGGTCACATTTTCAAGTATGGGGGGTTAGGACTTCAACATATGAATTTTGTCGGGACAAAACTCAGCCTATAACAGTAATTTACATTGATGCCAGTGAAAATGGAGAGAATTGCAGTGATTTGAGAATTATTCAGGAGAGAAAACTGACAAATCTTAGTGATGGACTAAAAGTGGTGAGATGGAGAAGAAGGTATCAAGGATGATATCATTGGTTCAGGTTTGACAGAGTTCTGGTAGATAGTAGTAACTTCATTTGAGAGCATAAACCGAAGAGCACATTTAGGAGGGAAGATAAGCTCTGTATTCAGGTGCTCATGGGACGTCCAAGTGAAGATGTCAGTTAGGCAATTTAATATGGGAGTCTGGAGCTCAGAAGAGAGGCCTCTGCTAGAGACATAAATTTGGGTCATATTGGCAATCAAAGCCATGGTAATGGGTAAGACCGGCTATAGAGAGAAAAGAAACCTACCTTGAAAATGCAACATATAAAACTCATGTAGAACTCTGGTTTCCAAAGTGTGTATACATTTTGACATGGAAGAAGATAGTTATAATTTCTGCCTGTCCTTTTTACAAGTTTTATCCTTTAAACTATTTTCGTACATTTTATATTGCACTTATTTTATTAATACAGTGGTATTTGTATATAACTTTAAACAAATAATTAAACATATATTAGAATGTATAGTTAAAAATATTTACATTCAGTGAGTTTGGGAAACATTGTAACAGAGGAGGCCACAAGGAGTATTTCAAGAGGAGGATGAAACCAAAGAGAATATGGTGAGGGGAGCCAGGGGAAAAGTTTGAAGGAGCTTGTGGTTCATACTAAATCTAATTTGAGTGACAGTCTATTTAAAATACCAGTCCACCATGCGTTCTCAACAAGGGCAGTATTGACCCCAAGAGGGAGAAAAAGTTGTTTTTTGGAGGGAGGGGGGAGGCACAAAAAATCTTATATATTACATTGGCTTGTGGTCTCCAGAGTTCAGTCCTACCATACAAAATCTTACTCCTTAGTATTTAGCATCTGTCATCAGGGAGAAACTAAGTTAAATTTAAATTTAAATTAAGTGCAGTTATATTATATAATTATATAATATGTATTATATATATGTGTAATTAATTACTTAGTTTTCTTTTTGGAGGGGCAATATGAAAAGAAAGGTTGAGAAACACTATAGTAAACTCTATAGAAAGGGTTTTAAAACCCTTTAACACTGTAGTTTAACAATGATCTCTAGGGAAAAGTGCGGGATAAGGGATCTGAGTTTGAAGAGAAGCTTTAAATTTTTACCATGTGTGTTTCAGTATTGAATTTTTTACATCAAGAATTTATTCTTGTCTTTAGAATTAAATTAGATTATCTTAATTACTCTTCCAAAAAATTAAAAAGAATAAAGGAATCATCATGTTTAATCCTATCGCCCAGAAATAATTTCTTTTTTTTTTAAATTAAGTAATTTATTTATTTATTTTTTAGCTACATTGGGTCTTCATTGCTACGTGAGGGCTTTCTCTAGTTGCGGTGAGCGGGGGCTACTCTTCATTGCGGTGCGTGGGCTTCTCACTGCGGTGTCTTCTCTTGTTGCAGAGCATGGGCTCTAGGCACGCGGGCTTCAGTAGTTGTGGCTCACGGGCTCTAGAGCACAGGCTCAGTAGTTGTGGTGCACGGGCTTAGTTGCTCCGCAGCATGTGGGATCTTCCCGGACCAGGGCTCGAACCCGTGTCCCCTGCCTTGGCAGGAGGATTCTTAACCACTGTGCCACCCGGGAAGCCCGAGATAACTTCTGTTAACATTTTGTATATGGTTTTTCTATAATATTTAGCTCTATACATTTTAACAAGTCCTATCTATTCTATCATCAAAAGGTATCTGAAATCTGACTACTTTTCACTTCCTCCCACTATCACCTTATGTAAGCCCCCATTTTTTTAAAAACAAGTAGATCGTACTGTAAGTATTCCTTTATCTTTGAACAATATACATATAAAAGCCAACATTTTGATTTTAACTGAAATTCTTTTGGTTGTATAGGCTTTATCATTTTGTTCTGTGATGTTCATCTTGAAGTCCCTTCTGAATTTCTGTACCTTCCTTCTTTTGTAATCAGACACAGCAAAATGGTTCTCCCATAAGGCTATTTTCCAGTAAAGATAACTTTTTTCTTTGCTTTATATTTGCTTCCCCAGCATCCCTCTGCTTTTATCCAGAAGATGATTAAAAGCTAATATAAAATTCACATCTGTTTGATTTCTTTGATCAAGTCTGCAAGCTTTCTTATTCACAACGTGATCTCTCCACAGAGATCTCTGGCACAGACTTGTTGCTAAATCTTTTACTTCCTCTTCTGTTTTGATCGTAACTTAGTTACGTCTGGTTCCCTCTGACCATGTCTCTTTAAGTTCACTGTCTTATAAAATCTTTATCTGAACTGATCCTCACCTTCCCCTTCTGTATCAAAGTTAGAGGTTGATTGTATCTTCTCTTTTCTCAGACTTACCTCTCTACTTTTGTTTGCATTCTACATCTTATCGTTGTCTAGGACATTCTCTGCTTTCTCCAATATCAACCTTTCCCAGTTACTTCCTCCCAGGGATCTACCATCTAAAATCAAAACCAGAACAGAATCCTTGGTCCTGTATCTCCCTCAAAGTATTTCTTCCCTTCATGCCCAGATTTCCATTAGGTACTTTGTGTCTCTACTTTCTTGTTTCAGTTTTGCTCCAAACCACTGAAATCAAGCTTCTGCTCCCCTGAAACAGTTGTTACTAAAGGAATTTTAATGACCCAGCTACCAAATCCTTCTACTCACTTCTAAGATTCTTTTACTTCACTCCTTAGAGGTAATAACTACTTCTAATACTGGTTTTCTCCTTCACAGATACTACATCTCTTCAGAATCCTTCACTGATTCCTCCTTCTCCACCTACCCTTCCTTTTAAAACATTTTATTCATAAAATTTCAAACAGAAGCCAACATACAGAACCAAAGTATAGGACAGTGACTCTCTATGTACCCATTGTCCAGTTTCAGCAATCACTAACCTGTGACCAGTCTTTTTTTTTTTTTTTAATAATTAGCTCCACCACTTCTCTTTCTCCACTCTAAATTATTTCTTCCCCAACTTTAAGTAGTGTTTTTCCCCTGGGTCCTATCCTCAACATTCTTTTCCTCTCATGCCACATGCAATCTATGGAAAAGCTCACACATGTTAATAGCTTCTACCACCTCCAAATGCTGATAACACCTAAATCTCTTTCTCCAGCTTAGATCTTGTTCTTAAGCCAGAGATTTGTACGTATTTAGTGGCCTAGATTGTCTTCGCTCAGATGCCCCACAGGTTCTAGAAGTGGTAGAGACTGGATCTGAACCTTAATATCCTACTTTCAGAGTTCCTCTCCTTAACCACCGCTCTTTTCCTATATTTAAATAGGAAAATATAATTATGGTGGGGAACATGGGATGCTATAGATGTATATAACAGAGTGCACCAAACCTGGGGGAACCAAGAGAAGAGACACCTAAACTGACTCTGATGAAGGTGCTGGATTAAAAGCTGGTAACTGGGAGAAACTACAGAAGAACCTTCAGCAACCTGAAGGAATTTGTGCTGGTTGGATCTTGACCTCAGTGGTATGTAACAAGAGAAGTAGGCTGGGACAATCATGTCATATAAGGCTTTGTAAGTCAAGTTAAAGGGGACTAATACTTTAATATATCAGTCAAACAAACCTTAGATCAAATCCCAGCTCTACTACTTTCTCTACTACTGTACTACTTTCTGTGTAATTCTAAGCAAGTCACCTTTTCTCTTTGGCCTTTGTTTTCACTCTAGAAAGGGACTAAAAATGTCATCTTATAAGATCATTCCACTCATTTTTTCAGTAAATATTTATTGTGTGCCTATTATGTCCTGGTCACATTCTCGATGTTGAAATTAGAGTGGTAAGAAAGACAAAATGGGACCTCTGCTGTCATGGAGCTTACATTCTGGTGGTTGTTGTAGTGTTTAAATGAGATAACATTCAGTGGTGCCTGTTACATAATGGACATTCAGAAAATGTTAATTTCCTAGCCAACGTTCACATACATTCTAATGCATGGACACTTTGTCTGAGTTCTTCTCTGATTAAGTTAAAAAGTACATACTTCTTGGCTTAGAAGTTTTGAGTGACTTGTCACTAAAAAGGAAGAAGTAGCCAGATTATCTGGGACCCTATGTTTTCTTTCAAAAGGTCATGTCTAGGACTTAGAATTTTCTTGTTTACTTTGGCAATTCTAAAAAGCCTTGAAGAATTCCTGTTATTTCTCGAAATCTATTTCAGTAATTCTGTGAGTTACAAAGATGATTTGCATCAAAGGAATTTATGGTTAGTTACAGGAATAGATAATGACACATCCAAAAGAAATAAAAGAAAAAGCCTCTAGAGAAGATAAAAGCTAACAAAAATAATCCACAGAACAAAGAAAACACAAAGAAAGCATAAAATGAGATGATGAAAGCAGAAACAACCTATTAAACATATTTGGTTTGTAATTTCTTATTAAAAGATAAAACAGTGTTTAAAAATAGAATACGTTGTTTATAAGAGTCAAAAAACAGTGACATGACAAGAATAAAAATAGACTGATAAACATTTCTTAAGTGAAAACAATTAATTTCAGATAAAATATTAATTTTAAATATTAAAGTATTAATTTCAGGTAAAATAAGACAAATAATGGTATATAGAATAAAGAGGGTCACACAAACTTTATATTACCAGTCTCTTCAACAAATGATGCTGGAAAAACTGGATATTCATGTGTGAATGAAAGAAATTGGACCCTTACCTTAAACCGTATTCAAAAATTAATTCAAAATGAATTAAAGCCCTAAATGTAAGACCTAAAATTATAAAACTCAGAGTAGAAAATGGGGAAATCTTCATGACATTGGACTTGGCAGTGATTTCATGGATATGACGTGAAATCACAGGCAACAGAAGTGAAATTGACAAATGGGACTACACCAAACTTCAGAACTTCTGTGCGACAAAGGAAACAATTAACGGAATGAAAAGGCAACCTACAGAATGAGAGACAATATTTGCAAGCTATATATCTGGTAAGGGGTTGATGTCCATAATATATAAAGAACTCCTATAACTCAACAACAACAAACCACCCAACTCACCTAAAAAAATGTGTAAAGGACTTGAATAGACATTTGTCTGAAGAAGACATACAAATGACCAACAAGCATATTAAAAGATGATCAACACCACTAATCATCAGGAAGTACAAATCAAAATCATAATGAGATATCACTTCACTCATTAGGTTGACTATTTCCAAAACAGAAAACAGGTGTTGATGAGGATGTGGAGAAATTGGAACCCTTGTATATTGTTAATAGGAATGTAAAATCATGCGGCTGCTAAGAAAAACAGTGTGGAGGTTCCTCAAAAAAATTAAAAACAGAATTAATGTATGATCCAGCGGTCTCACTTCTGGAGATACACAATATATCCAAAAGAATTGAAAACAGGATCTTGAAGAGAGATTTGCCCAGTCATGTTCATTGCAGCATTATTCATAATAGCCAAGTGATAGAAGCAATCCAAATGTCTGATGATGGATGAAGGGATAAAGAAAATGTGATACACAGACACACATGTATATACATACATGCAATGGAATATTATTAAGTCTTTAAAAAAGAAGGAAATTCTGTTACATGCTAAAGATGGGTGAAACTTAAGGACATCATGCTAAATGAAATAATCCAATCACAAAAAAACAAATATTGTGTGATTCCACTCACATGAGGTATCTCAAGTAGTCACAGTCTTAGAAACAGAAAGTAGATAGGTAGTTCAAGGGCTGGGGGGAGAAAGAAAATGGGAGTTGTTGCTCAATGGGTATAGAGTTTCAGTTTTGCAAGATGAGAAAGTTCCAGAGATCTGTTGCACATCAAGGTACATAGAGTTAACACTGCTGTACACTTAAAAGCGGTTAAGATGGTAAATTTTGTGATTTGTATCATAATTTTAAAAGTATAAGAATCATTTCATGCATTGTTTTCTACGAACTTAAAAAATATGAAGACTGGGTATTATTTTGTTAATTAAAGGGTTTAATTGCCTTTTATTGACTCAGCTAAATGATCCTGTAGATTTCCTTCTGGAGACATTGGGCTATTAATAAATTTCCTAATATTTAATGATAGGTACCTTGCTGACATAAATCCTACTTGTTTAGGTAGATAATTCAAATACTGAAATCAATTTGCTGTTATATCTGAGAATTTTGTATTTGTATGCTTAAGCAAGATTGACCCAAGTTTACTTTTTTAAGTGTATGTATGTGTGTGTATGTAGAAGCATATATATAGTCACCAAATTTCCCGCAACTTAGACATCTTTCAGATTTTTACCATTATGTTGTTACCTGTGGACTTTTCATATATGACCTTTAATATGTTGAGGTAATTACCTAGCTTGTTCCTAGCTTGTTGAGTGGTTTTATCATGAAAGTGTGTTGAATTTTGTCAAATGCATTTTTGTGCATCAGTTGAGATAATCATGTGGTTTTGTCCTTCATTTTGTTAATGTGATGTATTAAAATGGTTCTTTAATATGATGAAAAACATTCACTTTTTTTTTTACTAAAGTATAATTGATTAACAATGTTGTGTTAGTTTCAGTACAGCAAAGTGACTCATTTATTTATATATGTATATATATTCTTTTTCAGATTCTTTCCCATTACAAGTTATTACAAGATATTGAATATAGTTCTCTGTGCTGTAGGTCCTTGTTGGAAAAACATCCACTTTAAAGTGTATGATATACAATACACATAGTGCATAAAATCTTGGTAATCTGAATCTGTTTTGTGATCACTGCATAAGAAATTAGCAATTATTTGATTTGCCTTTTTATGATACACAATACCCATTTGAATTCAAAACAAAACTTATTAAAGAAACAAATAACAAGGAAAATAGATATGTGCATAGGCATAAAAGTGAGAAATCAGTATTTTTCACTGCTCATTTTCTTATAACCTTGAAAAGTAGAATTTCATTCTTTGCAAGTACAAAACTAAAGCAGAATGAATGTTTCCTAATTATTCTTTTTTATGACAGTAGTCATATTTGAACATTATACATATTTATGTTACTAGGGTGATCCATGTGAAATTGGCATTGTTGTACTTCAAAAATAGAATAACGGCAATTTGATATAATATTACCATACATGTAGAAGTACCTTAAAGGGCTTGGTAAAATTTCTGTAAGTGTCGTTTTCTTTTAACAGTATTAAAGTACTTTGTCTGGTTTTAACAAATGACACTTAAACTAATATTTATCTTTTCTTTTTAGTAATTACTTTCTAAAATATGTATTAATAATTGAGTGACGGTATCCTGCTAAGATGAGTAATAGTAATTCCTGTGACTTAAAAAAACAAAAACAAAATTGTGTCTATACTTCAGGCAGTTCTCTTTCGTAATTGGTGAATTGTATCTTGGTGGTCACTCTTGGTCTAAGCATGCTTGTTCTTCATTTTCTTATGGTAACAAAAATTGCCTTCTGTATATATAATGATGATGATGATAATAATTGTAATAATAATAACATTCACTGAAGATTTATTATATGTCAAGAACTGTCCCAAGAGTTTACTTTTATAAACTTTTAAAATCCTTGTAATAATCCTGCAGTGTGGGTACTGTTATCATCTCCATTTTACAGAGGGCAGGGAGGCACAGAATGATTTAGCAACTTGCCCAAGCTCACACAGCTGGTACGTAGCAGAGAAGGATGATGACATGAGACATGATTTGACTCATCTATATATTTCTGCTTAGTTACTTAATAATTCCATTGTTTGATAGACTTAAGTACATTTTTAATACATTTTCGATGCTATGTCTTATCCATTGTAATTTAAAAAAAATAATACATCCCCTTTTTTTGGGTCATAGGATGGACACGCTGAAATTTTATACACATTTTGGAATTCAGTTACTCAAGCACTTTCTTCTCAGTTTCAGACAGCAACAAACTGTAAGTATAGTATTTATCTTGCAAATTGATTTCACAGTTTTTCAGTTACTTTAAAATTTAATATCAAGAAGTTTTGCTCTATTAGTTTATAAAACATATCTTTTAAAAACTCCTGGCTAATTGTCATTTCTTACGTTACCTATATATTCAGTTATATAAGCAATAAGTTCTTTTTTTACACTTTTAAAATACTTAGGATGTGAAATAAAATGCTCCAGAAGAATAAGTTAATTCTCCATAATTCAGTCAGAGGAACCTGAATTTTTCCTATGTAAAGGGTGATTGATGTTGAAGAATTTAGTTAAAGCTTGTAGAGTATTTTAATTCCGAACAAAGAGATATTAAAATGCAGAGACCTTATAGCTTTTCCTTTATTGTTAAAATGAAGATTTGATGAATGAACAGCTGAAACACCCACATCATGAATTAAAATTTGCTTAACCAAATATAATCCAACAAATTTTTCTTAGTTTGGTTTTGTCATGAAATAATGGCACAGGGTACTTCTAAACAATGAAGTATACAAACTAGCTAATATCATATAAGTGTTTTTGTCTAATCACTGAATGTAAGAGCATTGAATGTACCTAGGCCTTTTAAAAGTGTTTTGAGAGTTTGTACGAAGTTAGGTTTTTATTCACATTTACTGAAAGTACCTAGTAATGTAAACATTATTTAGTCCCTGACAACTCCAGATTGAATTAACCACACTACCTTGCTTCCCTACTTCTACTTCTAAAGGAGTGTGTGGCAAGGCAGTGACCACAGAGAAGGTCTTCATTCGTGTGTGGCCAGACAGAACTTAAGCAGAGGGTTTATTTAGGACTGATTCATTCTATTTACTTCTACAAATCACCCTACTCAAACAATACTGTGCTTCTCCCTGCTTTAGGTATCTGTTTTGGTCAGCTTTTTTGAGATGTAATTTACATATATAAAATTCACCAACTTTGAGCAGAAAATTCTATGAATTTTTGACAGAGTTTACATCCTTATAACCACCATCACAATTAAGATACAGAACATTTCTATCACCAACACCCCACCCCCCATGTCCCTAATGTACTCTTATAGTTAATCTCCTATCCCTACCTCTTGGCTCCTGGCAGCTAATGATAAGCTTTCTGTCTGTATAAGTTAGCTTTTCCTAGATTTTCATAAAACTGGAATCATGCAGTATGAGTTCTTGTATAGCAACGTAGTTATTTTAAGGTTTATTCATGTTGTTGCATGTACCAGTAGTCCATTTCTTTATATTGCTGATTAGAATTTCATTGTATAGATATACACAATTTATCTATTCTCCAGTTGGGGGAATAACTGGTTTATTACAGTTTGGGTTTATTATGAATAAAGCTACTACAGTCATTTACATACAGGTCTTTTGTAGACATATGTCTTCATTCTCTTGGGTAAACACATAGAGTGGAATTTCCTGATCATTTGATAAGTATATGTTTAACTTTAAAAAACTGCTGAACTGTTTCCCAAGATAGATGTACCATTTTTCATCCCCATCAACAATGTATGATAATTCTTCTATATTTTCATCAATCCATGATATTGTCATTTTAATTTTAGCCATTCTTGTGAGTGTTCAGTGGACTTTCATTGTGGTTTTAACTTCCACTAGCCTAAAGACTAGTGATGACCAGATTTTCATAGGTTTATTTCCCATCTGTATATCTTCTTTGGTTAAGTGTTTGTCAAAATTACTGACTTTTTAGTTAAATTTTTTAGCTTATTGCTTGTCCTCTTATTATTGAGTCTTAAAATATCCTTATATATCTGATTCCAAGTCCTTTCTCAGATGTATGTTTTACAAACATAGTCCCCTGTCTGTGGTTTGCCTTTGCATTTTCTTAACAGTATCTTCCAAATGACAAAAGTTTTTAGTTTTGAAAAATGTCCAATTTATCAATTTTAGGAGGTAGTTTTTCAAATATTCAAATATAGTATTATATAAATACAGCCTTTCAATAGTTTCTTACTCTATGTATGAAAGTAATGGTTTTTCATGAAACCAGTTATCATGATGAAGTTTTCTTTAATATTTAACTTTCACACTATAAGCCAGTTGTGGAATACATTTACTCACATACCAGTAGGAAAACACAAAGATGTAAATTGACCTACAAAATATATAAGCATGATTACAAAATTCATTAAAACCTCAGTTTTTAGAATAAAAGAAAGCAATGTAAAAGCTCATTGTTGCTGTTTTCAAGCATTCATTAAAACTGTACTTTCTCACTTCAAAGCCTTTACAAAACCTTGGAGTTGTTGTAGACAGTATTTTTTTTTTTTTTTTTTTAGATTGGTATATTCCTACTCTCTTTTTTTTAAAATTTTATTTATTTATTTTTGGCTGCGTTGGGTCTTTGTTGCTGCACGTGGGCTTTCTCTATTTGCAGTGAGCAGGGGCTACTCTTTGTTGTGGTGTACGGGCTTCTCATTGCGGTGGCTTCTCTCGTTGCAGAGCACGGACTCTAGGTGCACGGGCTTCAGTAGTTGTGGCACACAGGCTCAGTAGTTGTGGCTCCTGGGCTCTAGAGCACAGGCTCAGTAGTTGTGGTGCACGGGCTTAGTTGCTCTGCGGCATGTGGGATCTTCCTGGACCAGGACTCAAACCCGTGTCCCCTGCATTGGCAGGCGGATTCTTAACCACTGCGCCACCAGGGAAGCCCTGTAGACAGTATTTTATTTTCTTTCTTTAATGAGTAAACTTAATTGGCATTTTGAATACTTTTTTCTCTCAATATGGTAGGAACGTACCAAAGAAATAACCTTAGCATACTTGAAATATTTCAAACCTTTAACCGTTAACATCTTCCAATATTGTTTATTATTGGTTGATTTAGCACATTTTTAGTAGAAATTGTATAAGGTAAACCTCATCCCAACAAATCACACAAATATTAAGAGAGTATAACTCTAGAGAGTGGAACTGGAATGGAAATGCCCTTGTCTCTAATTCAGTCCTCTCTGTCAATTCTGGGTCTGGTTGATTGAATTTTCTTCTTCCTCATTGATATTGTTTCCTACTTTTTTACATGTCTAATAATTTGTGATTCAGTATCACACATGAATTTTACCTTGTTTAGTACTAGATACTTTTGTCTTCCTGTTAAGTATTCCCACTCTCGGGTACTGTCAAGTTACTAAAAAATAATTTGGTTCCTTTGAGTCCTGCTTTTTAGATTTATTGGCAAAACCTGAGCAGTGTTTAGTCTAGAGCTAATTATTTCCCACTACGGAGGCTAGACTCTACAAAATACTCTGTGAATTGTGTGGTTTTTTAGTTTGGCTTTCAGGAACAGGCACTCCTCCCAGTCTTGTGTGAGGAACAGGTATATTCTCTCTAATCCTTTTCCTTGAGGAAAAATATTACAAAATTAAAATAAAGTGATAAACACCTGAGAAGCTGTCGGGCTGCACCCTACACGCCTACAAGGCCTGCATTTGCCCAGCTTCAAGACTGGAGAAAGAGACAGAGTCCATTTATATAGCACATATAGTCCCTGGAGTGTACTGTAGTAATTGTTTAAAATTATAGGCAGGCAATATAAAGGAGATGCAACCATCTGCAGAGTTGAAGATTATATACGGTGTAACAGATTGTGTTAAGTAAGTAATATTTGGCAGAAAATATCTAAAGGAAAAATTTCCTAGTTAGGAACATGTTCCTTCTGATTATAAATGTTCATGCTTAATAAAAATAAGTTCTACTAGATATAATAAAATATAATCTAGGGGTTTGACAGTGAATTTACTTTATTTAAAAGGAAAGGGGCCTGAACTTGTCACCATGAAGATTCAGAGTAGCTTCTATAGGAAATGTGCTGCTTTAATTATCTATGGCTGATAGTTATTTCCAAGATGATTTCTAAGCTTTATGTCTGTTATTTCTCATTGTAGTTTCCAGATAATAATGTTTGTTCACCAACCTGTTGGGTTATGATATATATATTTTTCAAGTCTCAATAGAAACAAGCAAAATAAACATTACCATTTTGAACTCTTTGAAATGACTTCATAATTCTTCTTTGTAGTGTGATTTTCCCAGAATGTCTTATCCCCCTTACTTTTCTCCATAGCTCTCATCACTTACTAATACACTATTTATTTATTTAGTCTGAACTCCTCCCTCCTCCCACTAGAATTTAATTCCCCATAAGACATGGAATACTATATTGGTCATGGTAGTAGTATCTTCAATGGCTAAAAGTGTACCTAGCACATAGTAAGGCTTCAATAAATGCTTGTTGACTGGAAGGAAGGACGAAAAAGAGGAAGGAAGCAAGGAAGAAAAGATGCCAGTGCCCTTTTATAAAAGCGTAAGCACTTAAAAACATTTTTTGAAATATGCTTAAAATGTTCTGGCAAGTCAATCTATTTTGAAAATTTAAAACCCTTTGTGCAATATTAATCTATCAAAACTCTTAAGCAACTCGAGGAGT
Source organism: Balaenoptera physalus (assembly GCF_965194825.1). Lineage (NCBI taxonomy): Eukaryota > Metazoa > Chordata > Mammalia > Artiodactyla > Balaenopteridae > Balaenoptera > Balaenoptera physalus. The sequence goes on from NC_138887.1 coordinate 16,223,432, forward strand.
TGATTCATACAATTAAGAAAGCTACATGGTATATATCTGTAGTGCTTTGGAAAATCAAGTGTGAATAAGAGAAACACTTTAGGAGATACGCACATTTGAAGATATAGAAAGCTTTAAGACTTAAAATATATGCTAAAACTCATTATCTTTACCTTTTTAAAGATACAGTGGTAAATCAGGAGTCCACTCTTCCTTTGAAATAGGGAGACAAACAAGCTATACAATTATGAATACTTTAATGTAGATTATAAAAAAATGTTAGAATGGTGTCCATGTTAAATGAGATTTTACTGTGATGCATTTCTTTTTTTTTGGGGGGCTGCATTGGGTCTTCGTTGCGGCGCATGGGCTTTCTCTAGTTGCGGTGAGTGGGGGCTACTCTTCATTGTGGTGCATGGGCTCCTCATTGCGGTGGCTTCTCTTATTGCGGAGCACAGGCTCTAGGCGTGAGGGCTTCAATAGTTGAGGCACGCGGGCTCAGTAGTTGTGGCTCGCGGGCTCTAGAGCACAGACTCAGTAGTTGTGGTGCATGGGCTAGGTTGCTCCGCGACATGTGGGATCTTCCTGGACCAGGGATTGAACCTGTGTCCCCTGTGTTGGCAGGCAAATTCTTAACCACTGCACCACCAGGGAAGTCCCTGTGATGCGTTTCTTAAAAGTTAATGTACAACTTAAATATATATACTTAGGAGATAGATCTCACACCCTCATTTTAAGTACCTTTTAGAATTTTGATCCCTGCAACTGAAGCATTCTTCTGCTACAGAGCTCTAATGAGCTTACAAGGGACCATCCTGAGCACCGTGTAACACATAAAGAAGAAAACTTGGAGCTTGCTGAAAAAGAGAAGTCACTAGATTTGAGAACTTGAGAGGAGTGTTTTTTAAAAGTACTCAAAGTTTGTATAACCTGGCAGAAAGTAAGTCTAGTCATCAAGCAAGTTTTTAGAAACTTTCTTTGACAGGACAAATTTGATCATATAATTCTCTGATAAAATCTTCCATTGATCATATAATTCTCTGATAAAATCTTGCAGATATATCAAATCATTATGTTGTACATACTAATAAATGTTATAAGTCAATTATATCTAAATAAAACTGCAAAAATAAATTTTAAAAGACTTTAAAAGTCTTTCATTGACTTCTCTTTTTAAAAATCATTCATTAAGGTATAATACAGTTGACCGTTGAACAGCAAGGGGGTTAGGAGGACCGACCTTTTGTGCAGTCAAAAATCCATGTATCACTGTGGTTGGCTCTCCAGATCTGTGGTTCCGCACCTGCAGATTCAGCCAACTGCAGATTGTGTAGTACTGTAGTATTTACTATTGAAAAATCCACATGTACGTGGACCCACACAGCCCAAACCCTTGTTGTTCAAGGGCCAACTGTACTCATAAAGAAAAGGTATGTGTATCATACTTATATACCTAAATGAATTTTTCAAATCTCAATACAGCTGTGTTACCAAGATCAAGAACAGCATCAAGATCAAGAAACAGAATATTACCTGAACCCAGATGCTCCCCTCATGTCCCCTTCTAGTTTCTGCCTCTTCTTCTCCTAACAAGAGTAACCACTAATTTCTGATGGTAGAGATGGGGGGTTTTTTTGCTTTAATTATTGGTATTTAAAAAAAATTTTTTTTAATTCATTTATTTTATTTTTGACTGTGTTGGGTCTTTGTTGCTGCATGCGGGCTTTTCTCTAGTTGCGGAGAGCAGGGGCCACTCTTTCGTTGCGGTGCGCAGGCTTCTCATTGTGGTGGCTTCTCTTGTTGTGGAGCATGGACTCTAGGTGTGTCGGCTGCAGTAGTTGTGTCTCACGGGCTCTAGAGCTCAGGCTCAGTAGTTGTGGCACATGGGCTTAGTTGCTCCACAGCATGTGGGATCTTCCTGGACCAGGGCTCAAACCCGTGTCTCCTGCATTGGCAGGTGGATTCTTAACCACTGCGCCACCAGGGAAGCCCAATTATTGCTATTTTATGCAGATAAAATCATCCAGTTTTAATCTTGTATTTGTTTTCTGACGTCTCTCGCTCCATGTTTCTAAGAGTCCTCCATGTTGTTGCATGTCCTTGTAGGTCATTCCCAATGTTGTAAAATAAACCATTCGGTCAATATGCCATATTATATTTTATCCACCATATTATAAATGGGTATTTGGTTGGTTTCCCATTTTGAGCTATTTTAAATAATGCTACCTGTGGCAATTCTGTCCTTTTTTATTGGGAATAAACCCAGGAATGGAAAATAGGTAGGTGTGGTAGACAGAATAATAGCCCTCCCAGAAATTTGCATGTGTTACCTTACATGGCAGAATGGATTTTGCAGATATAATTTAAGGATCTTGAGATAGAGAGATTATCCTGGATCTTCTGAGTGGGCGCAGTGTAGTCATCAATTGCCTTAGAAGGGTAAGAGGGCGGTAGCAGAGTCAGAAGAGGAGATGTAATCGTGGAAACAGTGATCTGAGTGATGTAACTGCTAGTAGGGGACCATAAGCCAAGGAATGGAGGTAGGTGAAAAGGTCAAGTAAAAACTCCCTTAGAACCTCCAGAAGGAAGGTAGCTCTGCTGACACCTTGATTTTAGTGAGACCAAATTTGTACTTCTGACCTCCAGAACTGCAAGATAATACACTTATATTGTTTTAAGCCACCAAGTTTGTGGTGACTCGTTACGGCAGCTATAGGAAATGAATATAGTAGGTGATAGAGTATGCATATGTTCAGCTTTAGGAGACACTGCCAAAAAGTTTTCCAGTGTCGCTGTACCAATTTAAACTCCCATTGACAGTATATGAGAGTCCCAGTTTGTCCACAGCCTTGCATCTCTTGCTATTTTCTGTTTTTTGTTCTAGCCGTTCTGGTGGATGTTTAGTCAAATCACATTGTAGCTTTAATTTTTATTTCCTTTGTGATTAATGATATTATTCATTTTTCCATATATATATTGGCCATTTGCATATGCTCTTTTACACGTCTGTTGATTTTCTATAGAATTGTATGTCTTACTGATTCATAGGATTTTATTAGCATATTATGAAGTATTTTGTTGGTTTCTTTTCTCTCCCTTTGGCTGACCATTTCAGTTCACTCTAGGATTGGGTTGGCTTGGAGTAGTTGCAGTTTTAATAGGACTCAGTATATCTCTAATTCTTCCCTTTTTTTTAGACATGCTTCTCCCAGGCCTTTAATTGAGAAGTTGGAGGGTCTTTGTCTCCTTAGCCCTGAAATATTGAGGTTATCTAGCTCTGTCCTCCAGTGGCTTCCAGACAAGCTCTTTAGCCTCCCACCACATGAAACTGCACAATCTGGTGAATGTCTTCATGGAAAGGAAGACCTGCCTCTGTTGGTAGCATGTTCTCTCCCCCCAGGTGGTCTTTGTTTCCTAAGATATGTTTCCACAAATATGAAGGATATTTTAACCTGTGCTCTTTGAAGCTTAGACCTAGTTCCCCAGCTTCCCTTGCAACTGTGTAACTAAGTAAATCTTCCATAGGATTCTTGGGTTGAGAATCTTTAAGTTTAAAAATTGTCACTCCACGAACCACTAAAAGCTTTTCCAGTTTCCCTCTTCTCCAGCAGAGGTTCTCTGTATGGGGCAAGCTTGAATTTTAAACAATATCTCTGGCTTCTTTAGTTGTTAAGATGGGAGCACTGGTCTTAACAACTCTTCTTCTTCCACTCTTCTTACCCCTGTTACTCTCAGGATACGGTCCCAACCTGACTTCTCTGGTCCCTTCCTCTCTTTAGCAATCATTTTTTTCCTTTTTAATTTTTTAAATCTCTGTCCTTGAGCTTTAGTTCTTGAATGAATCACCCTCCTTCTTCTCAGTATTTACAAATACCTGAAACACATGTCTATATCCCCCCTTCATCTGGAAAAGTCACACTCATCTTTCCATTCTCCGTTTAGAAATAAAGTGTTCCTTGACACCTCCTTCCCCATACACACACTCAAATATGGGTATGATATCTTCTATATGCTCCCACAAAACTCTGACATGTTCCCAGTTTCAATCCTTACCCCACTGCATTGTACTGGCTCACCTCCTTGCCTCGCTGTATCTCCCACTAGGCTCTAGAGAAAGTGTCTCTGTGTACTTCTATTCCATATTACATTCCTATCACAGAGCACAGTGCTTAATACAAAATAAACATCCTATTGAAATGGATCCCTAAAGTGTTAAATTAATATTAAAGGCTTTAAGTATTAGGAGGAAATCTGAGGAGAAAACCAAACTGTGAAATAAAAATACTTCTCATTAAAAAAATAGTAAGCACTTATAAGGTAAATGACACCCTAAAATATGAAGTACTTTTAGAACACAAACAACAGTATGTATATGTGATAAACAGGGATACAAAAGCATGGTGAAAAAATGTTAGCATGATTATTATAGGATAATAGGATACCAGGTAACTTTTAACTTTTTTCCTTATGCCTTTATTTGATTTTTTACAGTGAGCATTTTATATCATTAGTTATAAACTATGAAGCAATTTTCACTGAGGTAAAAGAAGAAAGCAAATATGAGACTAAGATATTTAATTAAATCTTCCATGGAGATTTGTTGAATGGATAAAAGTGATCCAGTAGTTATGGAAATGAATAAAGTGCTCAGAGTTGAAGAGGAGATTGAGATTAAAAGAGCTAAGAGAAAAAAAATCCCCACTTTACTCACATAGCAGGGTAAATTCCAAGTGGATCAAAGAATTAAATGTAAAATATGAAACCATTCAAGTGCCAGAAGAAACACAAGTGAACAAGCAGCTTCTCTGATTTAATATCCAGAAGCAGTGATGAAAAGATTGATAATTTGACTATGTTAAAAAATTTGCATGGCAAAGAAATCCTTAAGCAAAATGAAACGACAGTGACAAACTAGAAAGATATTTATAACTTACATCAAAGAAAAGGAGTTAGTATCGCTAATATATAAAAAGCTTCTAAAATAAGAAGAAAAAGGCCAACAACCCTACCAAAAAAAGTGTAGGTATCTCAAGCATTTGTAAAAGATGCTCAGTGTCACCTATAAATAGAAAGATGCAGAATAAAAGTATACAGAAACACCATTTCTCATCTATCCAACTAGCAAAAAAGTAAAAAAAAGTTTGATAACACATGGCAAACTTATGAGGAAATAGTCACTCTCACGCAATGCTAATTAGCATACAAACCTTATAGAGGGGAGTTTCTAACAAAATTATCTAACAAAGTATATAAGTAACAAAATTATGTAAGCAGTTGCTTTTTTACTCGGCAGTTCTAAGGATCTATTCCATAAATGCACTAGCAAAAGCATGAAGAGACATATTCACAAGGCTGTTCATTGCATCATTATTTGGAAAAAGAACTGAAAACAGCCCAAATGTTCATCACTAGGGGATTAGGTAAACAAACTATGGTGCATCCATAGAATGGAATGCCATACAGCTATAAAAAAAAAATGAGAAAGAAAAAAGAAGGAATGAGGAATATCTTTATATACTACTATGGAGCAATCTCCAAGTTATAGAGAAATATGTCTACAGTGTGCTAATAAGAAAGGGAGTGGTATAAGTAAATACACATTTTGGCCCATATTTTTAAGAAATAGAAGGATAAACTGTAAAATCCAGAACAAAGTGGTTACCAGTAGTTGGGGTAAGGAGTGTGTGAAGAATACATAGGAGAGGACAGGGATGAAAGCTAGACTTCTATGAGTATACTTTGTTGTGGAGATTTAGTTTTGAAGTTATATAAATATTTTATATAGTTATAAAACAAAATTAAAATGAAAGAAGAAATTACTAAAAATCAAAAGTAAAATGGAAAATATTAATGCAGTTATGTGTCCAGTTGGTGGCATAACCACACAGAGAGGCAGTCTTTAATTTGACTTTTTACTTTACTCATTTGACTACTCTTTTGTTTTAAACCTCTTTTTTAAATTGAAGTATATTTAAATTATACAGTTGTGTTAGTTTCAGGTCTACAGCAAAACGATTTGGTTATATGTATATAACTGAATATATATATTCTTTTTCAGATTCTTTTCCATTATAGGTTATTACAAGATATTGAATATTGTTCCCTGTGCTATACAGCAGTAGTAGGTCCTTGTTGTTTATCTATTTTCTGACTACTTTACTTTTAAACACAGTAATTTATTTTTATAGCCCTAGTGGGATATACTTACAGGATAACAAGAACCTCCCAAAAAACACATTACCTCTTTTCAATAACCATGTTATTTTTAGTATTGTTATTGTTATATTCAGACAGTTGTTTGTGTGGTGTGGTGTAAATAAATAATTATGTTGGTATCAAACTGAATCTGGATTTTCAGCATAGGTGAAACAACATATAAAAATGGGTGAGATCAACTGGTAAGGTATTTTTTCTTTAAAAATATATTATTTGGTGACGAGTTGCGGCAGGGATAGAAGAGGATGGGGGCGACGGCTGCTTCTTCTAGATGCTAGGGAATGCAGCTGCACCTAGATCCAAAGCAGACTCTCCATATTGACCAGGCACAGAGGACAACGCCCAGCTGGAAGACCGAGTGGAGCACAGAAGTCCGGCCACCCCGTGCCTTTGGATTGGAGAATTTAACCAACTAACATGTAAGCCGTGCGGCTGACATGGTCTTGGTACTCCGGCCAGGTGTCAGACCTGAGCCTCTGAGGTGGGAGAACCAAGTTCAAGACATTGGACCACCAGAGACCTCCCAACCCAACGTAATATTGATCGGCGAGAGCTCTCCCAGAGATCTCCATCTCAATGCTAAGACCCAGCTCCACCCAATGACCAGCAGGCGCCAGTCCTGGACACCCCATGCCAAACAACTAGCAAGACAGGAACACAACCCCACCCATTAGCAGAGAGGCTGCCTAAAATCATACTAAGTTCACAGACCCCCCAAAACACGCCACCAGATGTGGTCCTGCCTACCAGAAAGACAAGATCCAGCCTTATCCACCAGGACACAAGCACCAGTCCCCTCCACCAGGAAGCCTACACAACCCACTGAACCACCCTTACCCACTGGGAGCAGACACCAAATACAGGAGGACCTATAAACCTGCAGCCTGCGAAAAGGAGACCCCAAACACAGTAAGTTAAACAAAATGAGAAGACAGAGAAATAAGCAGCAGATGAAGGAGCAAAGTAAAAACCCACCAGACCAAACAAATGAAGAGGAAATAGGCACTCTACCTGAAAAAGAATTCAGACTAATGATAGACAAGATGATCCAAAATCTTGGAAATAGAATGGAGAAAATACAAGAAATGTTTAACAAGGACCTAGAAGAACTAAAGAGCAAACAAACAATGATGAACAACACAATAAATGAAATTAAAAATACTCGAGAAGGAATCAGTAGCAGAATAACTGAGGCAGAAGAACGGATAAGTGACCTGGAAGATAAAATAGTGGAAATAACTACCACAGAGCACAATAAACAAAAAAGAATGAAAAGAATTGAGGACAGTCTCAGAGACCTCTGGGACAACATTAAATGCACCAACATTTGAATTATAGGGGTCCCAGAAGAAGAAGAGAAAAAGAAAGGAACTGAGAAAATATTAGAAGAGATTATAGTTGAAAACTTCCCTGATATGGGAAAGGAAATAGTTAATCAAGTCCAGGAAGCACAGAGAGTCCCATACAGGATAAATCCAAGGAGAAACACTCCAAGACACATATTAATCAAACTATCAAAAATTAAATACAAAGAAAAAATATTAAAAGCAGCAAGGGAAAAACAACAAATAACATACAATGGGATCCCCATAATGTTACATACAATGGGATCCCCATAATGTTAACAGCTCATCTTTCAACAGAAACTCTGCAAGGCAGAAGGGAGTGGCAGGACATATTTAAAGTGATGGAGAAAAACCTACAACCAAGATTACTCTACCCAGCAAGGATCTCATTCAGATTTTATGGAGAAATTAAAACCTTTACAGACAAGCAAAAGTGAAGAGAATTCAGCACCACCAAACCAGCTTTACAACAAATGCTGAAGGAACTTCTCTAGGCAGGAAACACAAGACAAGGAAAAGACCTACATTAACAAACCCAAAACAATTAAGAAAATGGTAATAAGAACGTACATAACGATAATTACCTTAAATGTAAATGGATTAAATATGCTCCAAGCAAAAGACATAGACTGGCTGAATGGATACAAAAACAAGACCCATGTATATGCTGTCTACAAGAGACCCACTTCAGACCTAGGGACACGTACAGACTGAAAGTGAGGGGATGGAAAAAGATATTCCATGCAAATGAAAAAAGAAAGCTGGAGTAGCAATTCTCATATCAGACAAAATAGACTTTAAAATAAAGAATGTTACAAGAGACAAAGAAGGACACTATATAATGATCAAGGGATCAATCCAAGAAGAAGATATAGCAATTGTAAATATTTATGCACCCAACATAGGAGCACCTCAGTACATAAGGCAAATGCTAACAACCATAAAAGGGGAAATTGACAGTAACACAATAATAATAGGGGGCTTTAACACCCCACTTTCACCAATGAACAGATCATCCAAAAGGAAAATAAATAAGGAAACACAAGCTTGAAATGATACATTAAACAAGATGGACCTAATGGATGTTTATAGGACATTCCATCCAAAAACAACAGAATACACTTTCTTCTCAAGTGCTCATGGAACATTCTCCAGAATAGATCATATCTTGGGTCACAAATCAGGCCTTCGTAAATATAAGAAAATTGAAGTCGTATCAAGTATCTTTTCCAACCACAATGGTATGAGACTAGATATCAATTACAGGAAAAAAACTGTATAAAATACAAACACATGGAGGCTAAACAATACGCTACTAAATAACCAAGAGATCACTGAAGAAATCAAAGAGGAAATCAGAAAATACCTAGAAACAAATGACAATGAAAACACGACGATCCAAAACCTATGGGATTCAGCAAAAGCAGTTCTAAGAGGGAAGTTTATAGCAATACAGTCCTACCTCAAGAAACAAGAAACATCTCAAACAACTTAACCTTACACCTAAAGCAATTAGAGAAAGAACAACAACAACAAAAAACCCCAAAGTTAGCAGAAAGAAGGAAGTCATAAACACCAGATCAGAAATAAATGAAAAAGAAATGAAGGAAACAATAACAAAGATCAATAAAACTAAAAGCTGGTTCTTTGAGAAGATAAACAAAATTTGATAAACCATTAGCTAGACTCATCAAGAAAAAAAGGGAAAAGACTCAAAGCAACAGAAATGAAAAAGGAGAAGTAACAACTGACACTGCAGAAATACAAAGGATCATGAGAGATTACTACAAGCAACTCTATGCCAGTAAAATGGACAACCTGAAAGAAATGGACAAATATTAGAAAAGCACAACCTTCTGAGACTGATCCAGGAAGAAATAGAAAATATAAGGAGACCAGTCACAAGCACTGAAATTGAAACTGTGATTAAAAATCTTGCAACAAACAAAAGCCCAGGACCAGATGGCTTCACAGGCGAATTCTGTCAAACATTTAGAGAAGAGCTAACACCTATCCTTCTCAAACTCTTCCAAAATATAGCAGAGGGAGGAACACACCCAAACTCATCCTACGAGGCCACCGTCACCCTGATAACAAAACCAGACAAAGATGTCCCAAAAAAGAAAATTACAGGCCAATATCACTGATGAACATAGATGCAAAAATCCTCAACAAAATACTAGCAAACAGAATCCAACACACATTAAAAGGATCATACACCATGATCAAGTGGGGTTCATCCCAGGAATGCAGGCATTCTTCAGTATATGCAGATCAATCAATGTGATACACCATATTAACAGATTGAAGGAGAAAAACCATATGATCATCTCAGTAGATGCAGAAAAAGCTTTTGACAAAATTCAACACCGATTTATGATAAAAACCCTCCAGAAGCTAGGCATAGAGGGAACTTACCTCAACATAATAAAGGCCATATATGACAAACCCACAGCCAACATCGTTCTGAGTGGTGAAAAACTGAAACCATTTCCACTAAGATCAGGAACAAGACAAGGTTGCCCACTCTCACCACTATTATTCAACAGAGTTTTGGAAGTTTTAGCCACAGCAATCAGAGAAGAAAAAGAAATAAAAGGAATCCAAATCAGAAAAGAAGAAGTAAAATTGTCACTGTTTGCAGATGACATGATACTATACATAGAGAATCCTAAAGATGCTACCAGAAAAATACTAGGACTAATCAATGAATTTGGTAAAATAGCAGGATACAAAATTAATGCACAGAAATCTCTTGCATTCCTATACACTAGTGAAGAAAAATCTGAAAGAGAAATTAAGGAAACACTCTCATTTACCATTGCAACACAAAGAATAAAATACCTATGAATAAACCTACGTAAGGAGACAAAAGACCTGTATGCAGAAAACTATAAGACACTGATGAAAGAAATTAAAGATGATACCAACAGATGGAGAGATACACCATGTTCTTGGATTGGAAGAATCAACACTGTGAAAATGAGTATACTACCCAAAGCAGTCTACAATCCCTATTAAATCCCTATTCAATGCAGTCCCTATTAAACTACCAATGGCATTTTTCACAGAACTAGAACAAAAAAATTCACAATTTGTATGGAAACACAAAAGACCCCGAATAGCCAAAGCAATCTTGAGAAAGCAAAACAGAGTGGGAGGAATCAGGCTCCCTGACTTCAGACTATACTAAAAAGTTACACTAATCAAGACAGTATGGTACTGGTACAGAAACAGAAATATAGATCAACAGAACAGGATAGAAAGCCCAGAGATAAACCCACGCACATATGGTCACCTTATGTTTGATAAAGTAGGCAAGAATATACAGTGGAGAAAAGACAGCCTCTTCAATAAGTGGTGCTGTGAAAACTGGACAGCTACATGTAAAGAATGAAATTAGAACACTCCTTAACAGCATACACAAAAATAAACTCAAAATGGATTAAAGACCTAAATGTAATGCCAGACACTATCAAACTCTTAGCGGAAAACATAGGCAGAACACTCTATGACATAATTCACAGCAAGATCCTTTTTGACCCACCTCCTAGAGAAATGGAAATAAAAACAAACAAATGGGACCTAATGAAACGTAAGAGCTTTTGCACAGCAAAGGAAACCATAAGACGAAAAGACAACCCTCAGAATGGGAGAAAATAGTTGTAAATGAAGCAACTGACAAAGGATTAATCTCCAAAATATACAAGCAGCTCATGCAGCTCAATATCCAAAAAGCAAACAGTGCAATCCAAAAATGGACAGAAGACCTAAATAGAAATTTCTCCAGAGAAGATATACAGATTGCCAACAAACACATGAAAGGATGCTCAACATCACTAATCATTAGAGAAATGTAGATCAAAACTACAATGAGGTATCACCTCACACCCGTCAGAATGGCCATCACCAAAATATCTCCAAACAGTAAATGCTGGAGAGGGTGTGGGGAAAATGGAACCCTCTTGCCCTTTTGGTAGGAATGTAAATTTACACAGCCACTATGGAGAACTATATGGAGGTTCCTTAGAAAACTAAAAACAGAACTGCTGTACGACCCAGCAATCCCACTACTGGGCATATACCCTGAGAAAACCATAATTCCAAAAGAGTTATGTACCACAATGTTCATTGCAGCACTGTTTACGTTAGCCAGGACATGGAAGCCACCGAAGTGTCCATCGACAGGTGAATGTGTAAAGAAGATGTGGCACATATATACAATGGAATATAACTCAGCCCTAAAAAGAAACGAAATTGAGTTTTTTGTAGTGAAGTGTATGGACCAAGAGTGTGTCATACAGAGTGAAGTAAGTCAGAAAGAGTAAAATCAATACTGTATGCTAACACATATATATGGAATCTAAAAAAAAAAAAGGTTCTGACGAACCTAGGGTCAGTACAGGAATAAAGACACAGTTGTAGAGAATGGACTTGAGGACATGGGGAGGGGGAAGGGTAAGCTGGGACAAAGTGAGAGAGTAGCATTGACATATATACACTACCAAATGTAAAATAGATAGCTAATGGGAAGCAGCCGCATAGCACAGGGAGATCAGCTCCTTGCTTTGTGACCACCTAGAGGGGTGGGATAGGGAGGATGGAAGGGAGACACAAGAGGGAGGGGATATGGGGATATATGTGTATACGTATAGCTGATTCACTTTGTTATACAACAGAAACTAACACAACATCAAAGCAATTATATTCCAATAAAGATATTAAAATACATATATATATTATTTGATTTGCATACATTTCATAGCTCTGTCCACTGAAAAGCCCTAGAAATAGTGACCATTTCATTAGTACTGAACCCTTCTAACACCGATGCTGTGGTTTTAAAAGTTGATTTCCCATTAAAAGAAATTACAGGTCCTTGGAGAAATGACTGATTTTCGGTCTGGGGCAAGAAATGTGCAGGATAATTTTGTAACCCCATATACTAGAAAGCAAGGAAGATATGAAGACCAAGACTATTAGGATTGAATTAATAGGACTCAGGAAGTAATTTGAATAGATAATCTACCAGAGAAGGAATAAATTTAACATCAATAAGGATAACAATCACAAGTGATTTAAATCCATCACGTACGTCTAAATTCATGAATTCATAATGATGTAAGTAAAGAAATACTTATTGCTTACCCTTGATGATACTACTCCTTACTTTGAATAGTGGTAAATAAAGGGAAAAGAAAATCATTTTTCCTGCCTTTCCTACAAACGATATATCAGAGAAACCGAATAATTGATTTCATAAGTTTTTATTTATAAAAATATCACCTGTAATAAATGTACAAAGAATATGTACAGCATCTTCATTTTGCAGTCTCTTAGTAGATCTGGGCAATGATTATTAATGGACTGTTAATATAAAAAAGGTAAATGGTACACAAGTTCATATGCTACATATGCAGTAGGCTTACCAGAAATTATTGACCCTGGAATCAGATCAAATCTCTTACATATTGCATTGGTTTTCAACTTGGTTGCACATTAGAATCACTTGGAGTATGTTTAAAAATCTCATAGCCTAGACTGCAATTACATTAAAGTCTCTGGGGTGAAACCCAAGCACCAGGATTTTTTAAAGCTTCCAAAGTTGTTTCAATATGCAGCCGAGGTTGAAATGTACTGTTTTAGATCCAGCTGATAATGTACAGTAAATACAGGGGTCAGAGGGTGCAATCAGCAGAATCCACACTGTGGGAAGCTGTATAGGATATATGACCCACTTTCTTAAATAAAGAATTAAAAGGAATAAAAGGAAAGAGAGGAACGATAGATGGGGCTTGATGATATATCAACTAATTATAATATATGGACTATGGGTCCTAAATCATACAAACCAAAAAAAAAAAAATCACAAGTCAATCATGTAGATGCGATCGCTGATTGTTAATTTTGTAAAGTGTGATAAGAGAACTATGGTTTTTTTTTAAAATTTTTATTTATGTATTTATTTATTTTTGGCTGTGTTGGGTCTTCGTTTCTGTGCGAGGGCTTTCTCTAGTTGCGGCAAGCGGGGGCCACTCTTCATCGCGGTGCGCGGCCTCTCACTATCGCGGCCTCTCTTGTTGCGGAGCACAGGCTCCAGATGCGCAGGCTCAGTAGTTGTGGCTCACGGGCCCAGTTGCTCCGCAGCATGTGGGATCCTCCCAGACCAGGGCTCGAATCCGTGTCCTCTGCATTGGCAGGCAGATTCTCAACCACTGCGCCACCAGGGAAGCCCGGTTATTTTTTTTTTTAAATAGTCTGTACTATCAGAGATACATGCTGAAATATTTATGGATGACATGATGTTTGTAATTTGCTTCAAAATAACTGGCAGTAGTGGAGGAGGATTGGGTAGGGTTATAGATAAAACAAGATCAAGTTGATAAGTTATGGATACATAGAGGTTCTCTTCATATTATATGTTTGAATTCTATAGTAATAGTTTTTTTAAGTTTCAAGGAAAATATTTAAGGCAGAGGAAAGAAGTCAGCAAAGAAGAGTAAGAAAAACAAATCAGTAGAGTAGAAAACCCCAGAGAGAATGGGATGTGGAGAGTTTCACAAAGGAGAGAGTGATCAATGGTGATCCAGTGAGAGAGTGATCAACAGCGATCCAGTGAGAGGAGATCAGAAAAGTACCCACTGTTTTTGGCAGTCAGAATGATACTGTAACTTTTCCCAAAACAGTTTCCATGGCACTGTGGCAGTTGGAAGTCTGGTTGCAGCCTGGAGGAGGCAAGGAGTTGTGTGTAGACTACACTTGCAAAGGGTGACAGGGCAGCGGCTACAAGTAAACTGTTAAAGGGTCAGGGGGAAGCATTTGCCATGTTATTTGTATTTTTGTTTTTTTTAATACAATGAGAGCATGTTCAATCTTTTTTCTTTTTAATTGGTTGGAAGCTGAAAATACAGAAGAGAATAATAGTCTTGGAGGAGATGAAATGGGATTAGATTAAGCGTGGAAGGTGAAGAATTGGTCTTGTATAGAATGGACAGTTGTTCCTGTGAAGAAAGTTGAAGACTAGAAACATTTATAGGGAAATAGAGGGTAAGAAGTTGAAGGTGACCTTTATTTTTGTTGTGACTGTTATTTTTATTGTGAGATAACGAAGGTGGTCATCTTCATATCATAAATGCATTCAAGGTTAACTAGTTAAGAAGTTGGAGGAGAATGTGTATGCTTTATATTCCTGCTAAAAGGAAAGGTTGTGGTATAGAATGCATACCCAGTTGGTATTGGATTCCATGACTTTGTGCTGCTGCTATTATGAAAAAACACAAAACAAAACAAAAACAAAACCTAAGAAACCTCCTAGGGACCATAGCCAGTTATTTTCAGACAGTTACTCCATCCTAATTATGTGTGTGTGTATATATAATTTGTGTATATAGTTCGCAAGTGGCTAATCTTAGGTTGTGTGTGTGTGTGTGTGTGTGTGTGTGTTTTAACTCAGAGTCTTCATTCAAAGTTTAATGCTTTAGGCTTTGATCAGATTTTCCATTTAAAACTTGAATTTTAATATCTGTTCATCTTAAATGGGATTTCTTTGAGTTTTAAAAAGGTCTCTTTTCTATTCTGATTTTAGTTTTATTAAATCATAATTTTAAAATTAAATCAGAAGGCATATTAATCCTCAATAAAATTATTTACAATCAGTTTTAGTCCATATAAACATTCATTTGCTTTTAATATATGTCTTGGACCATAGTAGATTTCCGGGACTTGGTAGGAAAAGTTCTTTTTATGAGTAATAGGAAAACTCATTAACTTGGGTACAACTGACTTACTCATATTTCACTCTGGTACTTTAATTTACTTCTGAACTATTTCTATATAGTGTGTTTGGGCTGTTTTTTCAACAATACTTTAAACAGGTTTTTTTTTTTAATATGAAACTGTCTTAATTAGGAAGGAGTAATATAGTCTATAATATATTATTTGAAAAGTATTTATATATTTGAAATATAGTATTTGAAAAGTAGCTGTTTATCAGACTGCTGTATGGCCCTCAACATTTGACTTTTATATAATTTTTGTTGATGTGAATAAAGTATGGTTCATTTTATTGGAGCAGGTAGATTCTAAGATGGTCCCCAGTGATCCCTGCCTCCTGGCGTTTACACCCTTCTATAATCTCTTCCCCTTGAGTACAGGTACAACTTGCTTAGGTGTACCTTCTATAGGTGTAGAATATGCAAAGGGGATGTCCCTTGTGTGATTAGGTAACATAAGAGCATAACTCCCACGTTGCTAGCAAGTTTTCTCTATTGCCTTCTTGGATTACAGGCTTTGATGAGATAAGCAGCCATATTGGGGAGGTCCACTTTGTGAGGAACTAAGATTGACCCCTTGCCAACAGCAAGCTAGGAACTGAGACCCTAAATCCAGTTCAGTTCATAAGGAACTGAATCCTGGCAACAACCACATGAGCTTGGCATCATATCCTTCCCCAGTTGAACCTTCAGATGAGACTCCAGCCATGGCTGGCAACTTGATTACAGCCTTATTAGAGACCCTGAAGCAGAGGACCCAGTACGTCTGACCCACAGAAACTATGAGATAATAAATGTGTGTTTTTAAAAATAAACAGCTACATATGTGGCAAGTTCTTATGTAGCAATAGATATCTAATTCAATTATGAAACAGATAATATTTTCCAAGACATACTAAACCCAGTGTACTACTAGCCTCCTTTACTTTCATAGTGCTAGGTGATTTATGTGCAAGGCTGACAGTTGTTATTGGGAATTGAGCCAGTTAGGAAAGGAGTGAACTAGAAATGAGTAGCAATGTACTTAAAAAAGAGGGACTCAACCTAGGTGTGGAGGCTGACCCTCTCGGGCCAAGGTATCTAAAGAGCTTGGCAACTTGCTAAAATAAGAGCAGCGACCTCTACTGGGATAACCTACCTAAAGTCCTTTGCATTTGTTGTTTCTTCCATCTGAATCATTCTTTCCCCAGATATCCAGATGGGTCATATCCTTGCTTCACTTAGAGAGGCCCTCCCTGTCTGCAGTAAATAGACTACGACTCCCTATCACTATCTGTTCTCTAACCTTGCTTTATTATTCTTTAAAGCACTTAACACTGCCTGACATTATGTTCCATACTGATTTGTTTATTGTCTTTCTCCTTCACTAGAATATAAGCTCCTCATGGGTAGGAACTCTGCTTATTTTGTTCACTACTGCATATGCAACATTTACAACAGTACTTGTCATATAGTAAATGATCAGCAAATATTTTTTGAGCGGATAAATCTACCTTCCAGTTTTTACATTGACCAGAATTTGGTTGTCTGAAGGTTGGTGGGAGTTTTAAGGAGTGATGCCTATTCTTGGTCAGGACTCCAGTTAGTGGCTGAGAGATGAGGTATTCAGTCTTCACACAGGGAGATGCAGTGGCAGAAGCATATATACAGGCTGATATTTAGCACAACTGCTCAAGACTAAGGCAAGAGCTGTGAGTGCTGCAACTCTGGGATTAAGCAAACATCAGGGTTGAACCAGGGGGTCTGGGGGTAGTGAGGCAATTAAGTCTAAACTGTTAGAATCTGGAGAAATGATTTAATTCCATACCTAGACCCCTCTTCATTCTTTTTTCAGTTCATTTGTTCATGCAGTAATTCAGTGCCTTGTGTTATTCTAGGTAAAGGAAATACAGAGACAAGTCAAATAATATCCTTGTTTTCATTAAACTTGCATTCTAAAGGAGGAACATGGTCAACACAAACTAATAAATAATTTCTTATAGTGTTCATTGCTATGGAGAAATCATCATAAAAGAAGGTACTGGAATAAAGATGAATTTCATCTCCATGTTAGTGCTGTGTTGGAATCACTAGTTATTACTCAAAAAGAAGAGTTGCTCACACGGGGCATGCTCTGAGTAATGAATTACTAAGTAACTGGGAATTAGTAACTGTCATTTTCTATCTATAAATGATTTCTTAGATTATTAAGGTGTGCAGTGTGTGTCCTACATTTATCAAAAAAATAATTGATTATAATCAGGTTTATAGGTAATTGATGTGAATACTTGATAACCACTTATAAAAGAAAGTAAGGTAGAATTTAGCTTTGGGATTTACCACAGTATTTATTTGTAAGCTTTAAATATGTTTGACTTAAGTATCTTTGAATTGATTAGTCAGTCACATTTACTGAGACAGTATAGTCAAAGTTCAGCTCTCTGAAACCCTCAACAGTGATTTGTTCTATACAGATAAGATTTCTGTGAAAGTGAGTATGCTGTCCATTAAAAAGCAAAACTTAGTTTATCATTAAGAAATATTTATTTAATTTCTACTATTTCAGGCACTGTGTTAAGTACCAAATATGCATTGAAGAAAACGAGTATTGTCCTTGTCCTCATGAGTTTGCGGTCAAGTAAGGGAAGCATACTTTAAACAAGTAAAATTAGAAATTGTGGTAAATGCAAAGAAGACAAAGAGCAGATTGTTATGAGAATATAACAAAAGGAATATGATTTAGATTAGAGGAGTTCAAGAACCATGAAGGATCTGAGATTTTAACCCTACTTAAAAAGGCTAGCCTGCCGAAGTGTTCTGGATATTGTCAGAAGACATGAGACTCCTGGGTCAGAGCAGAACTTTATTACTCACAGCACAGCAAGCCGCGTGAGTATGGGCATATCTGTATGTTGGTTCCCCGTGCCTCCAGGCCTCCTGGGGAGACGCAGTTTGGGCCCATGTGAATGGTACGTATGCTGTGAGTTTGTGTCACAGGTGAGAACTTTAAGCTTGGAGCATGTACAGCTTTTGCCGTAAGCAGTAAGCAAGCCTGCTCTTTGTGTGCAGGGCAAAGTTACCTCATGTTTCAAGGTTGCTTGCTACAAATGCAAACCTGATAAATGGCCTGGATAAAGAGCAACCAGGGCCTCTCATTGGCACACCTTGCAAGAATGTGTGGGGACACTCAGGCCATGGTGAATGACCTCTTCATCAGCAAGGAGACATTTCACAGAAGTCCTCTCCAAGATTTTTTTTTTAAACAGCTTTACTAGAGTATAATTGGTATACAGTAAACTGAACATAAAGTGTACAGTTTGGTAAGTTTTGACGTATGTGCACACCCATGAAAGCATCACAAGTCAAGATCAATGAATGTATTTCTCACCCGCAAAAGTTTCCATGTACCCCTTTGTAATTCCTCTCCCCGCCATCTCCTTTCTTCTTCCCCAGGCAAATTCTGACCAGCTTTTTGTCACTATCTATTGGTTTACCTTTCCTAGAGCTGTGTACAGATTGAATGATACAGCATGTATTGTGTATTCTTATTTGTCTTTCATGCTGCATGATTGTTTTTAGATTCATCCTTATTGTATTATGTATTTACTTCTGGATAGTATTCCATTGTGCAGATATACTATAGTTTGTGTATGCATTCACTTGTTGATGGACATTTGGGTTGTTTCCAGTTTTGGGCTATTACAAATAAAGGTGCTTTGAATGTTCATATAGAAGTCTGTATATGGACATATACTTTTTTTTCTGTTGGCTAAACATGTAGAAGAGGAATAGTTTGACCATATGGTGTGTATGTCTTTAACAGTTTAAGAAAATGCTAGGCTGTTTTGCAGAATGATAATACAATTTTTCCATTCTACCAACAGTATACAAGAGTTTCAGTTCCTCTATCCTCACCAACATTTGATTTTTTTTTTTTAATTTTTGCCATTCTAACAGGTATATAGTCATATCTCATTGTGATTTTCTTTTGAATTTGACTCCAAAAGCAAAGGCAACAAAAGGAAAAATAAACAAGTGGGACTATATCAAACAAAAAAGCTTCTGTACAGCAAAAGAAATCATCAACAAAATGAAAGGGCAGCCTACTGAATGGGAAAAAATATTTGCAAATCATATACCTGACAAAGGGTTTATATCTAAAATATACATAGAACCCATACAACTCATAGCAGAAAATCAAACTATCCCGTTAAAAAATGGGCAAAGGATCTGAGTAGACATTTTTCCAAAGACAACATATAGATGGCTAACAGGTATGTGAAAAGATGCTCAGCATCACTAATCATCAGCAAAATGGAAATCAAAACCACAGTGAGGTATAATCTCAAACCTGTTAGAATGGCCAGTATCAGAAAGACAAGAAATAACAAGTGTTGATGAGGTTGTGGAGAAAAGGGTGGGAATGTAAATTGACACAGCCACTAGGAAAGAGTATGGAGGGTCCTCAAAAAAATTAAAAACAGAAATGATCCAGCAATTCCACTTCCAGGTATTTATCCAGGATTTTAAAAATATTTCTGTTACTGATCTCTAATCTAAAACTGTTTTGGTTTTCATACTTTGTATGATTTGGAACCTTTTAAATTTATTCAGACTGTTTCTTGGCATCAGAAACCGTTGATTTTGGTAAATGTTTCATGTGTACTTGAAAATAATGGCTACTTTGCTGTTTTGGATAAAGTATTCTATAAATGTCAATTACTGATTTTCTGTGTACTTGTTTTATCATTTATTGAGAGAAAGAATTAAAATCTTCAACTGTAATTGTTGATTTGTCTATTTCCTTATAGATTAAGTTTCAAAATATATGGTCCACATATCACGTGCAGTAAATAGTCTGGGAGGAAAATTACTGTTACTGGCATTATTTTGAAAGACCTTATTAGAACACATCTTTGGTTTGTCCTATAGTATAGGCTATTTCTGGCACCATCTTCGCATACAAAAGAAATTTTTATTTGCTACATTTTATTTTTTATCATTTATCTAATCCATTTTATTGTTTTGCTTGGCAGCTTCTATGTTTTTGAAACAGGCATTTGAAGGAGAATACCCTAAATTATTGCGTCTTTATAATGACTTATGGAAGCGTCTTCAACAATACAGCCAAAGTATTCAAGGAAATTTTAATTCAAGTGGAACTGCAGACCTCTATGCTGACTTACAACACATGGAAGATGATACACAAGACATATTCATACCAAAGAAGCCAGATTATGAGTATGTTTGTTTAATCAAACCTGTTTGTTGGCCTGTTAAGGATTTTGTCTTTTATTTTTATTATAAGTTAGAAAATGGGAAAACGCTAATCTTTGTGAATACTTGTAATGATTACTATTTATTTATTTACTTTAAAAGACTTCACAACACTTTTAACTGAAGAAGTCGAAATTTATCCTTAGTTGAGCAGCCTGGTTCCTGATTAAGATTCGTTTTAAAGTATATCACCAATTAAGGTGAATAGAAGCTAAGAGATGAGGATATGTGGTCATTATCATTTAATTGATATTATAAGGTAACCTGTAATTACATCAGACAGCATCATTATTGATGGACCACTGGCATAAATGTGATATAAAAGGAAATGGTGTGTTCAGGAACTATAGCGGAAATAAATCTTATTCTGGGATGGATTCTCCGTCTGGTGGGAAAAAACTAAGTACAGTCAAAATTAAACCTGAAAATCTCTTAGATTATTCATGAAATACAGTATGTGTAGCCATATTTATAAGCCACATCGGAAAAATTGTACCATCTCAATAAGCTTAAACCAGCCAGCTTTCCTCCTAAATTGAAAAAGAGTATTGTTTTCAGATTTCTCTTTGAGCACCAAATCAATTGATTGGCTTGCACACCATCTTTAAACACTAGAATCATTTATTGTGATGAGACTGACTCAAGTAGCAGTAGATTCTGATCACTGACCTTGTAATAAAAAGGTTAGATTTATGAGTGCTATTTTAATGTTTATCTTAAAAAATTTTTCTCCTGAATACTTATAGCTGAATTGTATCCACTGTAGTAAGAAGTTCTGACTGGTAAAATAGAGGCAGTTTTGACTGGGAAAACAAGTGGCGTAAGGGTAGGCTGGTATGATAGAAGGAGACGCTGTTGTTCTCTTCAGTTACTCTTTCATGCTAAACATGGAGATTAGGTGAGGACTAATGGAAAGAGGGGACAAGAAGACTGAAAAGTTGTCTGTTGATCTTCAAAGATCTTATAATGTATCAAGGTTTTTTTAAGTATACAAAATAGCATATATAGTATCATTGTATTTCTGGCTTAGTTTTATTTTTAAATTCATATGTTGGCACTGAAAAGCTCTGGAAATATACATAGCACAAGGTAATAGTGTTTTATGTCCAAGAGGTAGAGTTTTTATTCTGTATTTTCTGCTTTTACTTAAAATGAGCATATGTTACTCGTGGGGATAGAGGAAAGGCAGTAAATGCAATGTAGAGAAAAAAATCAGAATTAAAAAAAACCACTGTGTTTTGGGACATCATTATCACCTTTTGGAGACTGACTTCAGTAAGGTGGGGAAGAGGACTTATGACCTATATTCTTCTAAGAAACCAAAAAATAATGAGGATATAATAAGGAAACAATGACAATATGATTTATATATTCTTTTGAGAAGTGAGGCAAGAAACAAACATAAATTTGACCATGGTAGCTGAGCCAAAGGAAAGTGTTTTTTTTTGTTGTTTTTAATGATAGAGGGAAAGCTGAGAGTTTTTATAGATAGAAGTAACCAGTGGAGAGAGAAAGTGAAGAAAAGAGATAATGAATGGAACGAGACCTTAGAATAATCTGAATAGAATCAAGGCACAAATAACCAGGTTAACATAACATTTTTCATCATCGAGTATTCATGCTGAATTTTTGAGAGCTGTTCTTGCTATGAAGAAAACAAAACAAGATAATGTGACAGTGTTTTATATAGGGTGGTCAGAGAAGACCTCTATGGAAAGGTAACATTTGACCCAAGATCGAGATAATGTGAAGAAATCAACCATGGAAGATTTGGAGTAAGATTTTTGCAGGCAGAGAGAAGAGCAAATTTAGAGTCTGAGAAAATTAAGATGGGGAGGTTGAGAAATAGAAAGCTGAACACAAAGAATGAGGGAGAGTGTGGGGTAAAAAATTGGGTCAGAGAGGAGGGGAATGTAAGATCATGTAGGGCTTTACTCACCATGATATGGGGTTTAGAGTTTATTCAAAACACTGGAAACCTTTGCTTTTAAACAGAGGAATGATAGGAACTGATAAACATTTAAAAATTAGCATGCTGGCTTCTTTGTGGACAACTAAGGGGGAGCGTCACCACATTGAAAGAGAAGCTGTTTTGTTTATCCAGACAGGAAATGATAATGGCTTGAAGTAGGATGAGTGGATGAGATGGTGAGAACTGGTCAAATTGATTCGAGATATAGTGTAGAGGGCAAGCCAGTAGAAATTGCTGGTAGCTCGCATTTGAGAGGAAAAGAAGAATCAAGGATATGTGTGGACAAGTTGGGAGAAGCCTAATGATTGGAAGACATTGTTGCATCGAGTGGTGGTTTTTTGTTTTGTTTCGTTTTTGTTTGTTAGTGGGTTTTTTTTTTTTTTTTTTTGGCCATGCCACACGGCTTGTGGGATTTTAGTTCTCTGACCAGGGATCGAACCCAGGCCCTCCACGTTGAGAGCGTGGAGTCCTAACCACTGTACTGCCAGGGAATTCCCCATCGAGTAGTGTTAAGGTTTTTCTTTTGAAACTGTTGAATCAAAGATGCAAATTGAGTTGTTACAGAGTTGTTGAAAACGTAGTTGAATGTGAATCAGGGCTAGAAATACATATTTGAGAGTCATCACTCTGCAGATCTTTAAAAATCATGGGACTGGAGGAGATTCCATAGGGAAGATACATATAAAGAGAAAAGGGAACTCTGGCCCAAGATACGCACTCCAAAATTTATAGATTGTGCAGAGGAGTGGCAGCCTGCAAGACTAAGAAGAAAAAAAATGGTGAGATACGAGGAAAACTGAAAGTTATGTGGAACTCCAAAGAATGAGTTCATTTCAGTCAGAGGAGGAATGGTTAACTGTGTCACATGCTGTTGAAAAGCTGAAGAAGCTTAGGACTGAGAAGTGACCTCTTGATATACCAAAATAAGGTTGTTCAAGGCCTAGATGTGGAATGGTGGATCAAAAGCATTATTAGAATTGATGAAAGACAGAATGGGAGGAGATTGACTTCTGGGATGACAGCCGTCCCCACTCCGCTGACCCACCCCACAGTGAATCTGGTGAAAACTATTAAAAAACAAACAATTTGAAGTGTCTGGAAATGGTTTTAAAAGCAAACAGCAGGGCTTCCCTGGTGGCGCAGTGGTTAAGAATCCGTTTGCCAATGCAGGGGATGTGGGTTCGAGCCCTGGTCCGGGAAGATCCCACATGCCACGGAGCAACTAAGCCCGTGCGCCACAACTACTGAGCCTGTGCTCTAGAGCCTGCAAGCCACAACTACTGAAGCCCACGCACCTAGAGCCCGTGCTCTGCAACAAGAGAAGCCACCGCAACGAGGAGCACCGCAACGAAGAGTAGCCCCCGCTCGCCGCAACCAGAGAAAGCCCGCGCAGCAACGAAGACCCAACGCAGCCAAAAATAAAAAATAATAATAATTAAATAAATAAATTTATAGAAAAAATTTAAAAAAAAGCAAACAGCAAATTAAAAATCATCGACTCAAGAAAGTCTATGAAAATTCGGTAGAAAGAATTCCGTAAGAGCCTGTGATATTAGAACCAAGACTGTTGTTCCTCCCTCCCTCTTCCCAGCTCAGCAAGGCATAGGCTCCACTCAGGACTGTGACAGCCAGGAACAAAGGGCTCCCTCCCCCGCCACTCCTAACTGGAGGGCTTTCTTTCTAAGAAGAGCAGAACTGCAGCATTTCTCATCCTGCCCTCAGTTGCCAGTTAGCTGCAGTGAAGCCTCAGACAGATGAGATCAATAGGTGGGTGCTTCCTTATTGTGCACAACACCCATGTGTTATGTATATGTTATCATGATAAAAACAAAGCATATTAAGCAAATTTTTAAAAATGTGTTCACACACAAATTTGTAATGAATGTTTATAGCAGCGTTCATAATCACCAAAAGATAGAAACACCCAATATGTCCATCAGCAGACAGATGGGTAACTACATGTGATATATCCACATATGAATGAAGGAATGAAGAACTGACATGTGTTACAACATGACTGAACCTTGAAAAAATTATGTTAAGTGAAAAAAGCCACATATAAAACCCATATATGCTGTATGATCCTATTCCTATGAAAGTTAAGAATAGGGAAATCTATAGAGATATAAAGCGTATTAGTGGTTGCTTAGGGCTGGGGATGGGGTGAGGGGGGGTAAAGGGTTAAAGCTAAAGGATATGAGTTTTCTTTTGAAGGTGATAAAAATGTTCTAGGATTGAGCATGGTGATGGTGGCACATACCTGTGAATATACTGAAAACCATTGAATTATACACTTTAAATGGTTGAATTGAATGTAAATTAAATCTTGATAAAGCAGTTTTAAAAAAAAGAGAGAACGGGAAAGAAGGATGTAGGTAATTCTTCTGAGAGGTTTTGATATGAACAAAGGAATAAAGCTACTCTTTCTTTGGGATAAGAGGAAAATCGCCGAGGGTAGGTGAAGTTACAAAGGAAAAAATAAGCTAGCATCAGGTTGATGAAGATCATTGCCAGTGGTTTTGGTCTTAGTGTAAAGTTGAGGCAGATGGTCAGCTGTGGAGAGTGAAGGGCTGCAGAAGTAGAATTTTAATACCTTGAGCTTCGGGTCTTCTTGGAATTAAGAGGTTTGCATAAACATTTAATACAAACAATTTACTTTTTCTCTGCAATACATGGAACGCTTAGCAGCAGATACAGAGACCATCTAAATGAGATTTTCTTCATAAGAGCTTTGAAAGGAAGGTAAATTAGAAAAATCAGGATGCTAATGAGAGCACCTTGAAATGGTGGGCTGATGGAGGATGAGCGTAGGGTTCTGTAGTGCTGATCACTGTAAGATCAAAGAGCAAGTTCTTTTGAGTAAAGTCTAGCACTTTTATTGATATACAAAGCCCAGCATGATTTGTTGCATCTGTTTTCTCTTAGACCTCATCTTGTACTGTTCTCCTGTCACTTAAGTGCTCTGCTTCTCTAACTTTTTGTCAAACGCAGCCAGGTCTAAGTCCCTTCTCAGGACCTTTGCGCTTGTTCTCTCCCTATAGAAAGTGCCTACCCTGGAAATCTATATAATTTGCTCCCTCTTTTCCCTCACATCTTCTCAGGAAGCTTTCCCTTGCCTCACCCTATGTAAAATTGGATTAAAAAAAAAAAAACGGTCTCTGGCTTCCTTACTTCCTTTTTCTCTTAGAATTTTTTACTCTCCATTGTATTCCGTAGTTAACTCATTTAAAAATTTTATTTCTTTTTTTGTGTGTTTCTCAGAAGTCTTTTTTTTTTTTATTAGTTTTTATTGCAGTAGAGTTGATTTACAATATTGTGTTCTCAGAAGTCTCTTTAAGGGGACAGGAAGTTTTTTTTAACTGACTTCATTGCTACATTTCCCGCATCTAGGAAGTACCTGGCAAATTGTAGACATTTGAGAGAATTTGTAGGCGGGAAGGAGATAGCGGCAAGTGGGGGTGTGGAAAGTTGTCTTCGAGCTTGGAGACGTCAGAGGTAGAGCAGTTCAAAACGATGACTCAAACATGGAAGCTCCATAGTAAAGCTAAAATGAAAGTAGACTTCTAGTACAGGACAGGTTTTAGAAAAGTTGTTTGTTTTGACATTGTAATCACCAAGGATCCTTTTTTGCCCGCCCCCCAGATTCTTCAGGTTTTCCAAAACTAACAGGGTGGAGTAAGGTAGGGAGCAGGGGAGGCCGGCAGCCGCTGGAGCAGGGCTGGGGTGAGGCCGTGCTTTGCCTCCACCTGCGGCCGGCCCCCTGCCATGTCGTTCTTGTGCTCCTCCTTCATCACTGTGTCAGCAGGCTGGTCTCCGGCAGCGACCGCAGCCTTGGTCTTGCTCTCCTCTTCAGCCAGCCTCTCAAACATGTTGGCATAGAGCTGCTTCTCCCCTGCGAGCTGCTTGAGGATTGGCTGCTGGCAGTTAGCCAGCTGGGCCTTGGCAGCTTTGGTGTTGGAGTAGAGCTGCAGGACCTTCTGGAAGGATCCTTGGAGAACAAGGAGAATGTTCGTACTTATAATTTAGTGCTGAAATTTCTGCAGAA
Source organism: Balaenoptera physalus (assembly GCF_965194825.1). Lineage (NCBI taxonomy): Eukaryota > Metazoa > Chordata > Mammalia > Artiodactyla > Balaenopteridae > Balaenoptera > Balaenoptera physalus. The sequence goes on from NC_138887.1 coordinate 16,250,018, forward strand.
GAGAGAAGAGGCTTCTTAAGGTCAGTAAATGACCGGAGCAAAAATAGGAAAGACATTTAAATAGCTGGCGTGGACTTCAGTAGAGGATTGCCTCAGACACATTTAGACACTAGTTCTTCCCTGTTCCCATTGTGGTCTTTCTCTCATCATGTTATGGAAGTTATTACAGTTCACACTTTACCTGCACATTTCTTCACTGGACTGTAAAGCAAATTTCATCTCTATCTTCCCAGCACTCAGTGAGGGCTGGCACATAGTATTCTCAGGAACTATGTGTTGAGTGAAATACTTATTGAATGAGAAAGTGTTAAGAGATAAGTATGGAATTGTGATGTAGGAGCCAAGAGCGTTCTGACCTCTAGGTCTTGTCAGTTGACCAGCGAAGGTGGAGAAGGAGAAAGCCAAGTTTCCTATACCTGAAGGAGCAGGTCAGATGTTTTAAAGATGAACATTTAGGGTGAAGGGGGATTTGTTTTTGTTTGTTTGTTTAAGATAATGGAAAGGCCAGTAGAAGGATCATAAACAGGGGAGATGTGAGAAGATGGAGTTAATTATATGGTTATAGGTATTTGATAGTAATTGTCAGAGGTAAAATATAAGATCCAATAGTTGGACAAGTAAATGAAAATCAACAGAAATAACTGAAGACATAGGAGGACTGAGGAGGAAAGAAGTGTTTAGTAGGCTAAATTTTAGTTTGTGAAGAATGTTGTAAAACAAATTACCTTAGAACTACAATTGGGAGTATTTGGGTGACTGTGGGACTTGCACAAGCACTTTTCATTTTGTCCTCATTCTTGTTAGTATCAGTTTTGGCATCAGAAGGCTGATAAAAACCTACACCTGTATACTTCCCTCTTAGGCACTGAGCCTGTGAGAGGGCAGCTGTTGTGTGTGAAAAGAGTTGAGCTGGTGGGAGCAGGTCTCTGCAGACTTGCCTCTCTTGTATGCTCTATAGAAACATGCTAAGTGAGGGCATGGCCCCATTAGAATTAACAAGATTTTACAGTGTTACTCTTTTAGTTTCAAGCGACAAACTTACTACAGTAGGTACTGGTGCATATTATATAACATTTATGCCCAGGAATTATGTATAAATTAAAATGTTGAGTTCTTAATAAGCACTTAATTATGTAAATATATTTATACATTTTTAAACAAAATTTTTTCTTTTCTTCATATAGAGTTACATTTTATATAGGAGATATGTTTTTAAGAAAGGCATTTACAACCTGATACACTAGCACTTAGTTTTGTATAATTTAAGTTCATTTTTAATAAACTTTGTTCCCACAGTCCAGGAAAGGCTTTGAAAGACTCATTACGACCCTATGAGGCTGCTTATCTATCAAAATCCTTATCTCGACTCTTTGATCCTATCAACTTGGTTTTTCCCCCTGGTGGTCGTAATCCTCCTTCTGCCGATGAACTTGAAGGTATCATTAAAACTATAGCAAGGTATGTATTTTCATATAATGGCGTGCCATAAAATGCCTGCCACATTTGTTAGTCATGTATAATGGCAGTACATCTTTAATTTATCTCAAATTATTCAAATAATTAGTCTGGAAATTAAATCAAGAGTTTTGCATTGAGGGAGTGCACATGTAGTAAGTATCAATACTTGAGATTCCAATTAACAAAACCATTTAAATACAGTCTAAAAATAGTCAATTATCATTATTCTGTATTTTGTCAAGGATACAAAGTAAAACAACCTAATTCTTTATGCCATAGTAAATTTCTAATATTACATAGGAAAGTTAATATAAAAATAATTTTACAAATTGAGAAGCTAAAGCATGGAGATCAACTTTTTTTTTATCTTAAATCCAGAAAGTACTTCATGGTGTACAAGGATTATAATCCTGATTAGTCTACTTGCGTTTGCTATTTTAAGCTTTCTAAGTGAATGTGACAGCTTTTAAAACTCTCAAAAGGGAAGATACGCTAGCAGAGGTGCCACCTGAATGTTTGTGGACGATGTATTATACTGTTGCTTTTAGACACTTTACTGACCCCCCAGGTTAATCTGCAGTTGAGACTATCTCAGTTCCTGTCGTAATAACAAGTTGTCATAACAGTAGGTCTATACATTTATAGGTGAACATTTTGAGGAGTAAAATTAGTAGTTAGGCAATATAGAACCAAGGTATAAAAGTCTAGATTCTTTTAGATGACAAATTTGAAGATGGTGATTCTGAGGCACGTGAGAGTACGACTAAAAAGCCACAGGTATAATATGCGTATCTATCTAAATACAGCGTCGAAATTGCCTAGCATCTTGATCCTAAATCTTTCCACAGTTATCTTGACTTTCCAAAGTCCTGACTATAGATGATTATACCCTAATGTCTCCGTTATTTGTTTCATATGGTAGTGGCAAAACTGGTCATGGATTGAACTTGATCTCTTTACCTGTTTATGGACATGTTAAAGAGGTATCTCTCCCATTCCCCGGTGCAGTTTGACAATGCTGTGATCGATTGTAAGGTGGGACTTGAAGAAGCATACTTATGCCATTGTTTAATAGAATGTGAAAGTGAACTTTAATAAAATTATGTCTCACTGGTATATGAAAGGGCATTTTTGTCACACATAGTAAGCACTGATGTTGTTTTAAAGTCCTTCACTTTCTTCATAAAGGCAACCTGGTAAGTGCCAAGGTTTATTCTGCTACTTGAGAGACAATAATTACCTTTCTTGCTTTCTACTTGTATATGCATTTTCATCCAATTTTTAACTCTTAATTAAAAATTAACTTTTAAAAAGTTAACTTCCCGTGGTCTTTGTAAATACTTTTTTTTTGCAATTACCTCAAATGTCCCAATTAATCCAATGTTAAAGTTGAAAATAAGCATGACAAAGAAATACTTTAAGAATCCAAATTTTTAAAATTTCAAGTTAAATCCTTGTTATGCTTTTGATATATTTAAAAAGCTATTTTATCAACATAGCATGAATTGGCATAATTTCTGCAGAAACTGAGTATCTTTATGTATCTTGTAATTTATATTTTTAGCCTTTGTCCTTCCAAGGTCACCATTTCCATTCAAGAGCTGTCATTTCCTTGCAGATGTCTGTGACATGCAGTGTCTCTAATTGCACTTATCAGTATTAACAAGAGTGCTACTTGAAAAATCTGCACACAATTTACTCTCTTAATCACAGCCTGAACTCACACATGACGTGCTTTTATTAATGAAAAACTGGTCATTAACCAGGCAGTCTTAGAGCACTTTTTCCTAATGCTGTATTTAGGAGGGAAAATGAAACAGTGCAATCAGTTCTTGGAGGCAACCAGTGAAATCTATAAAAAAAATCACCACATTGTTTATTGGGATTAGGTTTATATGTTGCTCTTTACTTTGTTGATGAACTGTGTTGCTAATAATTAAAGTCTGTTTTTGTTTTCTCTAGTGAACTAAATGTAGCTGCTGTTGATGCAGACCTCACATTAGCTGTGTCAAAAAACGTCTCAAAGACCATCCAGTTGTATGGTGTAAAATCGGAGCAGCTGGTAAGTGATAATCCCTTCTGTAAGCTTTCATGATTTTGTTTAAAATTACTAATTACACAATACTTGACTAACTATAAATATTGAATTGACTGAATATTAATTTACTGGAAAATTTTATAGTGAATTTTTGAAACTTTCTTATGAATTTAAACCAGAAAAAAATGTTACCTCTTAAAAATTGACCCTCCTACCATTGCTACACTTACAAAATGCAGGCAGGTTTTATAAGACTTTTTTTAAAATGCATGTGCCACTTTATGGGCTAAATTATGTATATTTTTAAGTATAATTATTTCAAATTGATCAAATTTCCTGTCATGAGACCACTCACTCCAGATATCATTCATGTGCTGTTACCTAGTGTGAAATTGACTTGAACCATCAGAAAATGATTGGAGGAAGTGAAGTGCTTAGAACTGTAAAAGAAAAATGTTGATTTACTTTCTAAAGGTTCTAACCCTAGACTGTGGAAGTTTAGCTCCAAAATTACTCTTTTCGAAACAGCTGTTTGCATATATTTAAAATAATAGCTGCATGCCTGAATCATAATCTTAATTCTCTACATTAATGTTTTAAAGTTAAGCATACATATTTAACTAGTAGATATGTATGCTAACTGAAATCCAAGGAGTAAGGCTTTAGTACATCTTTAACTGTCATTGATGGACTAATTTTAGAGAATGTGCCAAAATGTGGTATCTCTACTGTCATTATAGGGATAGCCAACCATGTTTTTTTGTTGTTGTTGTTTGGCTTCCCTGACTGCTCCAATTGAAACATCATAAAATGAAGTACAGTTGACCCTTGAACAACTTGGGGGTTGGAGCACCTACCCTCCCTGCAGTCAAAAATCCATGTATAATTGATAGTCAGCTCTCCGTATTCGTGGATCTCCTTGTCATCCCTTCCGCGTCGGTGGAGTCAACCAACTGTGGGATCATGTAGTACTGTAGTATTTACTACTGAAAAAAATCCGCATGTAAGTGGACCCTCCCAGTTCAAACCCATGTTGTTCAAGGGTCAATTGTAATCTGGCTTTACCTATATCCTAGTAGTTCTACCTGGTTCTGGAATAATTTTTAGAGTAGGTTGGTAACAAATTGAACTTAAGGAATTTGCATAAAATGATCCTTGGTGCTAACAGTCATTTCAGGAGACCTTCCTGCTTTCAGTTCCAATGGATGGCTCCATTGTGTTTGCATATTAATATGGTGCTATTTTCTACTCAATTATTCTTGCAGCCTTGACAAATAATTTAGAAGCATCTTTTTTTTTTAACTTTGTTTATTGAAAACTGGCCCTACAGAGACCATGGAAGCTCTTTGTAGGTAATTAGATGACTAATTTTTCTCTCAAACTTTTTTTATAGAAGCTTTATTATGATACTTATTACTTTTAAAAACATGGTTTATTGCTATAAATGAAATTCGGTATTATCTCCAGTAGAGTTCAGCGTAATTACTGAAAGTGTCAGGAAAAAAATATCCTTATGAGATAGTCCCACCTGAAAACAACATTATAAAGAAGAGCCAGCATATATATAGAAAATATATCACTCTTCTGTGTCAGGCGGGGGCAGTGGTAAATGTAACATGTGACTTCAGTTAAGGCAGTGGCGGCAAAAGGCTTTAACAAAATTAAAATATACCAAAAACATTGGATTGAATTGATGCTGTTGGTCAAATAGTCTGTGACCCTAAATTACCCAGGCCTATCATCCTACAGTGCTAAAAGGTAACAGAAAGTCACTGACTTAAAATTTTTTTTTTTTTTTAGACAGTAAACATGGTCTATTTTTGCTTCTTTCCAATAGAATACATATGATCACATTTTTTTTTTATACAGCAGGTTCTTATTAGTCATCCATTTTATACACATCAGTGTATACATGTCAATCCCAATCGCCCAATTAACACCACGACCATCACCCCCCCACCACTTTCCCCCCTTGGTGTCCATACGTTTGTTCTCTGCATCTGTGTCTCAGTTTCTGCCCTGCAAACCGGTTCATCTGTACCATTTTTCTAGATTCCACATATATGCGTTAATATACGGTATTTGTTTTTCTCTTTCTGACTTACTTCACTCTGTGTAACAGTCTCTAGATCCACTCACGTCTCAACAAATGACCCAATTTCGTTCCTTTTTATGGCTGAGTAATATTCCATTGTATATATGTACCACATCTTCTTTATCCATTCTTCTGTCAATTGGCATTTAGGTTGCTTCCATGACCTGGCTATTTTAAATACTGCTGCAATGAACATTGCGGTGCATGTGTCTTTTTGAATTGTGGTTTTCTCTGGGTATATGCCCAGTAGTGGGATTCCTGAATCATATGGTAATTCTATTTTTAGTTTTTAAAGGAACCTCCATACTGTTCTCCATATTGGCTGTATCAGTTTACATGCCCACCAACAGTGCAAGAGGGTTTCCTTTTCTCCACACCCTCTCCAGCATTTGTTGTTTGTAGATTTTCTGATGATGCCCATTCTAACTGGTGTGAGGTGATACCTCATTGTAGTTTTGATTTGCATTTCTCTAATAATTAGTGATGTTGAGCAGCTTTTCATGTGATTCTTGGCCATCTGTATGTCTTCTTTGGAGAAATGTCTATTTAGGTCTTCTGCCCATTTTTGGATTGGGTCATTTGTTTTTTTAATATCGAGCTGCATGAGCTGTTTATATATTTTGGAGATTAATCGTTTGTCAGTTGATTCGTTTGCAAATATTTTCACCCATTCTGAGGGTTGTCTTTTGGTCTTGTTTATGGTTTCCTTTGCTGTGCAAAAGCTTTGAAGTTTCATTAGGTCCCATTTGTTTATTTTTGTTTTTATTTCCATTACTCTAGGAGGTGGATCAAAAAAGATCTTGCTGTGCTTTATGTCAAACATTTAGGTCTCTACTCCATTTTGAGTTTATTTTTGTGTATGTTGTTAGGGAGTGTTCTAATTTCATTCTTTTACATGTAACTGTCCAGTTTTCCCAGCATCACTTATTGAAGAGACTGTCTTTTCTCCATTGTATATCCTTGCCTCCTTTGTCATAGATTAGTTGACCATAGGTGAGTGGGTTTACCTCTGGGCTTTCTATCCTGTTCCATTGATCTATGTTTCTGTTTTTGTGCCAGTACCATATTGTCTTGATTACTGTAGCTTTGTACTATAGTCTGAAGTCAGGGAGTCTGATTCCTCCAGCTCCGTTTTTTTGCCTCAAGACTGCTTTGGCTATTCGGGGTCTTTTGTGTCTCCATATAAATTTTAAGATTTTTTGTTCTACTTCCGTAAAAAATGCCATAGGTAATTTGATAGGGATTGCATTGAATCTGTAGATTGCTTTGGGTAGTATAGTCATTTCCACAATATTGATTCTTGCAATCCAAGAACATGGTATATCTCTCCACCTGTTGGTATCATCTTTAATTTCTTTCATCAGTGTCTTATAGTTCTCTGCATACAGGTCTTTTGTCTCCCTAGGTAGGTTTATTCCTAGGTATTTTATTCTTCTTGTTGCAGTGGTAAATGGGAGTGTTTCCTTAATTTCTCTTTCAGATTTTTCATCATTAGTGTATAGGAATGCAAGAGATTTCTGTGCATTAATTTTGTATCCTGCAACTTTACCAGATTCACTGATTAGCTCTAGTAGTTTTCTGGTGGCATCTTTAGGATTCTCTATGTATAGTATCATGTCATCTGCAAACAGTGACAGTTTTACTTCTTTTCCAATTTGTATTCCTTTTATTTCTTTTTCTTCTCTGATTGCTGAGGCTAGGACTTCCAAAACTGTTGAATAATAGAGGTGAGAATGGACATCCTTGTCTTGTTCCTGATCTTAGGGGAAATGCTTTCAGTTTTTCACCATTGAGAATGATGTTTGCTGTGGGTTTGTCATATATGACCTTTATTATGTTGAGGTAGGTTCCCTCTATGCCTAGTTTCTGGAGGGTTTTTATCATAAATGGGTGTTGAATTTTGTCAAAAGCTTTTTCTGCATCTACTGAGATGATCATATGGTTTTTCTCCTTCAGTCTGTTAATATGGTGTATCACATTGATTGATATGCATATATTGAAGAATCCTTGCATCCCTGGGATAAATCCCACTTGATCGTGGTGTATGATCCTTTTAATGTGTTGTTGGATTCTGTTTGCTAGTATTTTGTTGAGGATTTTTGCATCTATATTCATCAGTGATGTTGGTCTGTAATTTTCTTTTTTTGTAGTATCTTTGTCTGGATTTGTTATCAGGGTGATGGTGGCCTCATAGAATGAGTTTGGGAGTGTTCGTTCCTCTGCAATTTTTTGGAAGAGTTTGAGAAGGATGGGTGTTAGCTCTTCTCTAAATGTTTGATAGAATTCACCTGTGAAGCCATCTGGTCCTGGACTTTTGTTTGTTGGAAGATTTTTAATCACAGTTTCAATTTCATTACTTGTGATTGGTCTGTTCATATTTTCTATTTCTTCCTGGTTCAGTCTTGGAAGGTTATACCTTTCTAAGAAATTGTCCATTTCTTCCAGGTTGTCCATTTTATTGGCATAGAGTTGCTTGTAGTAGTCTCTTAGGATGCTTTGTATTTCAGCGGTGTCTGTTGTAACTTCTCCTTTTTCATTTCTAATTTTTTTGATTTGAGTCCTCTCCCTCTTTTTCTTGATGAGTCTGGCTAATGGTTTATCAATTTTGTTTATCTTCTCAAAGAACCAGCTTTTATTTTTATTGATCTTTGCTATTGTTTTCTTTGTTTCTATTTCAGTTATTTCTGCTCTGATCTTTGTGATTTCTTTCCTTCTGCTCACTTTGGGTTTTGTTTGTTCTTCTGTCTCTAGTTCCTTTAGGTGTAAGGTTAGATTATTTATTTGAGATTTTTCTTGTTTCTTGAGGTAGGCTTGTATAGCTATAAACTTCCCTCTTAGAACTGCTTTTGCTGTATCCCATAGGTTTTGGATTGTCGTGTTTTCATTGTCATTTGTCTCTAGGTATTTTTTGATTTCCTCTTTGATTTCTTCAGTGATCTCTTGGTTATTTAGTAACGTATTGTTTAGCCTCCATGTGTTTGTGTTTTTTACATTTTTTTCCATGTAATTCATTTCTAATCTCATAGCATTGTGGTCAGAAAAGATGCTTGATATGATTTCACTTTTCTTAAATTTACTGAGGCTTGATTTGTGACCCAAGATGTGATCCATCCTGGAGAATGTTCCATGCGCACTTGAGAAGAAAGTGTAATCTGCTGCTTTTGGAGGGAATGTCCTATAAATATCAATTAAATCTATCTGGTCTATTGTGTCATTTAAAGCTTCTGTTTCCTTTTTTATTTTCATTTTGGATGATCTGTCCATTGGTGTAAGTGAGGTGTTAAAGTCCCCCGCTATTATTGTGTTACTGTCGATTTCCTGTTTTACAGCTGTTAGCAGTTGCCTTATGTATTGAGATGCTCCTATGTTGGGTGCATACATATTTATAATTGTTATATCTTCTTCTTGGATTGATCCCTTGATCATTGTGTAGTGTCCTTCCTTGTCTCTTGTAACATTCTTTATTTTAAAGTCTATTTTATCTGATATGAGTATTGCTACTCCAGCTTTCTTTTGATTTCCATTTGCATGGAATATCTTTTTCCATCCCCTCACTTTCAGTCTGTATGTGTCCCTAGGTCTGAAGTGGGTCTCTTGTAGACAACATATATATAGGTCTTGTTTTTGTATCCATTCAGCAAGCCTGTGTCTTTTGGTTGGAGCATTTAATCCATTCACATTTAAGGTAATTATCAAGATGTATGTTCCTATTACCATTTTCTTAATTGTTTTGGGTTTGTTTTTGTAGGTCCTTTTCTTCTCTTGTGTTTCCCACTTAGAGAAGTTCCTTTAGCATTTGTTGTAGAGCTGGTGTGGTGGTGCTGAATTCTCTTAGCTTTTGCTTGTCTGTAAAGCATTTGATTTCTCCATCGAATCTGAATGAGATCCTTGCCGGGTAGAGTAATCTTGGTTGTAGCTTCTTCCCTTTCATCACTTTAAGTATATCATGCCACTCCTTTCTGGCTTGTAGAGTTTCTGCTGAGAAATCAGCTGTTAACCTTATGGGAGTTCCCTTTTATGTTATTTGTCATTTTTCCTTGCCGCTTTCAATAATTTTTCTTTGTCTTTAATTTTTGCCAATTTGATTACCATGTGTCTCGGCATGTTTCTCCTTGGGTTTATCCTGTATGGGTCTCGCTGTGCTTCCTGAACTTGGGTGACTATTTCCTTTCCCATGTTAGGGAAGTTTTCGACTATAATCTCGTCAAATATTTTCTTGGGTCCTTTCTCTCTCTCTTCTCCTCCTGGGTCCCCTATAATGTGAATGTTGTTGCGTTTAATGTTGTCCCAGAGGTCTCTTAGGCTGTCTTCATTTCCTTTCATTCTTTTTGCTTTATTCTGTTCCACAGCAGTGAATTCCACCATTCTGTCTTCCAGGTCACTTATCCGTTCTTCTGCCTCAATTATTCTGCTATTGATTCCTTCTAGTGTAGTTTTCATTTCAGTTTTTGTATTGTTCATCTCTGTTTGTTTGTACTTTAATTCTTCTAGGTCTTTGTTAAACATTTCTTGCATCTTCTCGATCTTTGCCTCCATTGTTTTTCCGAGGTCCTGGATCATCTTCACTGTCGTTATTCTGAATTCTTTTTCTGGAAGGTTGCCTATCTCCACTTCATTTAGTTGTTTTTCTGGGGTTTTATCTTGTTCCTTCATCTGGTATATAGCCCTCTGCCTTTTCATCTTGTCTGTCTTTCTGTGAATGTGGTTTTTGTTCCACAGGCTGCAGGATTGTAGTTCTTCTTGCTTCTGCTGTCTGCCCTCTGGTGGATGAGGCTATCTAAGAGGCTTGTGCAGGTTTCCTGATGGGAGGGACTGGTGGTGGGTAGAGCTTGGTGTTGCTCTGGTGGGCAGAGCTCAGTAAAGCTTTAATCCACTTGACTGCTGATGGGTGGGGCTGGGTTCCCTCCCTGTTGGTTGTTTGGCCTGAGGCAACCCAACAGTGGAGCCTATCTGGGCTCTTTGGTGAGGCTAATGGCAGACTCAGGGAGGGCTCACGCCAAGGAGTACTTCCCAGAACTTCAGCTGCTAGTGTCCTTGTCCCCACGGTGAGCCACAGCCACCCCCTGCCTCTGCAGGAGACCCTCCAACACTAGCAGGTAGGTCTGGTTCAGTCTTCCCTGGGGTCATTGCTCCTTCCCCTGGGTCCCGATGTGCACACTACTTTGTGTGTGCCCTCCAAGAGTGGAGTCTGTGTTTCCCCCAGTCCTGTTGAAGTCCTGCAGTCAATTCCCACTAGCCTTCAAAGTCTGATTCTCTAGGAATTCCTCCTCCCGTTGCCAGAGCCCCAGGTTGGGAAGCCTGACGTGGGGCTCAGAACCTTCACTCCAGTGGGTGGACTTCTGTGGTATAAGTGTTCTCCAGTCTGTGAGTCACCCACCCAGCAGTTATGGGATTTGATTTTGCTGTGATTGCACCCCTCCTACCGTCTCATTGTGGCTTCTCCTTTGTCTTTGGATGTGGGGTATCTTTTTTGGTGAGTTCCAGTGTCTGCCTGTCAATGATTGTCCAGCAGCTAGTTGTGATTCTGGTATTCTCACAAGAGGGAGTGAGAGCACGTCCTTCTACTCCGCCATCTTGTTCACAGTTTATTAAAATTTTTTTAAGTGAATTTTTTTTAAGGTAGTTTTACTTTTCTACTTTCATTTTAGTGTTTAAAGAAAGCCTAAGCATTAAATAACAGTTCAAAGAGCATCATATGTTTATTATTTTAAATATTATTGAATAATGACAAGTAACGTTTTAATGTTCATCTCTTGTTTTTTGGCTATTAATAACACTATTTCTGCCACTCCTCTCTGTTTTTAAATTTGACAAGTTTTGTTCTTTGATCTTGCCATATTCCTCTTCCTTTATAATTACTTCACTGAAAACATTTAGAAGAAAATAGCCAAGTGTTAAATCTTTAGTGAGAGCAAGATTGAAACACGTTTTAAAGTAGAATATCTACTCTGTCTGTAAGTGGAAATGTTGACTTGAAATTTGGTATGTCTGTAAAGGGAGAATTCTTTTTATAGGTGAGATGTTTAAGTCTCAAGTCCACAAGGTTGAAAAGTGACAGAAATCAGATCATTAATGAATGTTTAAGCTGTGAAATAAAGGAAAGCTAGAATTTTAACAACAGTGTGTTTTTTAAAAGGGCGACCTGAAAATACAAAACTTGAAATGTAGAATGAGCAGCTTTCCAGAATCCTAAATTTATTTTCCTACAGGTTAGTTGTGGAAGTTTCTTTGCTATCAGAACATTTTAGCATGCTTAACTATAGCTTTAGTTCACATCAGGAGAAAGGATGGTAAAAGGATTTCTCAGGTTGATCCTTTGTGTGGACCATCTTTATGGCCATCGAAACTCACTATGTGTTTTCGGATATATTCTTTCATATGCCTAAAAAAGCTATATGTTTTTCTTTTCGACCTTATTATTTGAATGTCTTAGGATATAGTAGAATATAACATATATGAGTTATATACATAGTACATATATTTGCTTATAATAATCTGAAATTATTTTATCATTACACATGTATTTTTTTTTCTAAGTCTTCTTTGTTATTAATCACCAGAGTTCTGTGTCATAAAAACCTAAAGCTCTATAGGGACAAATCCTTACATCCTTCTTTCTGACTCTTAAATGGTACCAGAGAATTCATTTTTTAAGGTTAGGATAGGGCCATAAAAATAACTACCATTATTAAACATCTATAGTGGCTTGGATCGTGCCAAGGCATTAAAATGTATTATCTAATTTATCTCACAACAACCCTTGAAATGGAAGTATCAATCCGCCACTACAAAATGTGGAAATTGAAGCTGAGAGAGCTTAGTAGCCTGGCCGATATAGACTGCTAAAAGTGCAATGCCGGCAGGCAAGTCTTGAAACTAGCATTCAAACTCCAATTTGAGTCTAGACCAAGCTTTAAAACTCTCTTGTACCACAACACAAATACATCTTTCTTTTTTACTTAAGTAGTATTGTTTTGTGATTTACTTACCCACTTTACAATATAACATAGAGATCTATATCTGCTATTTTAATACATGCATAGTATATTTACTTCTTTATTCTTAACAGATAGTGTCTTAGTCCATTCGGGCTACTGTAACAAAATGCCCTAAACTGGGTGACTTATAAACAACAGCAATTTATTTCTCACAGTTCTGGAGGCTGGCAAGTCCAAGATCAAGGCATCAGCAGATTTGGTATTTGGTGAGAGCCCCTTTCTTGGTTCATAGATGGCTGTCTTTATTCTGTAAGCTCACAGTGTAGAAGGGGCAAGGGGGCCTTCTCAAGCCTCTCTTATAAGGGCACTAATCCCATCCATGAGTGCTCTGCCCTCATAACCTAATCAGCTGCCAAAGACTCCCACCACCTGGGGCATTAGGTTTCAACATATGAATTGATGGGCGGAGGGTACGAACATTCAGATGGTAGCAGATGTTTAGACGGTTTAGTGAGTTAATTTAGAAATAACAGGGATTTAGCCTTGAATTCGCACATGTGAGTTATAAGTCTTAGGGTTTACTTCCTTTAACATGTATTTAATTTAGTATGTTTCCAAGGTGCTCTTTTGTGAAAATGAGATCAGTGTTTTTTTAGACTGTCTTCATTTAAGAATTCTTACTCATTTGTCTTGACAGCAGCTGTGAAGTTATAATTAATTTACTAAGTAGAATTTTATGTTCCAAATACACACACACACCTATAGATGTATATATCATAATATTTTGTGATTGAACAAATTGATTATATAATGGTGATATATTGGTAATTTGTATAGTTCTGAAATGTGAACTTTAGTAGAAAATGTCACTAGACCTTGCTATCACAAATTTGAATCAGTGTTTTCCTTGTTCTCTATATGTTAAAAGAAAATTAAAGTATTATTATCTAAGGGAATTATTGTGATACCTTGATAATATATAAGCTTACAAACTATTGTGATAACAAAATTATAGGCAAATAATACTAGTAAGTATTCCTTTTAAAAGGTAAATTGTTAGGGCATTTTCTAATAATAACTATTATCTGATGGTTTCTGGGCATGACATATAGAATCCCAGTATAAATGTCAAATGTTATAAATTGTGAAAAAGTAGATTGGCATTTCATTAGGTTGCAGACCATTTGAAACAATAATAAGGATGACATTTAAGGGGAGGTTTCAGCTTCAGTGCAGGCCAGTAGCTGTGTATGATGAGGTCAGTAGCTCTAGACGACCGTAGGGTTTTTTAAAAGCTTTGTAAATATACACTTTATTCTTTGTATAATTAACAAGTAGTTTAGAGACTTGACATTCTTATAATGGAAGAAAACCTGCATGTGTGATATTTAAATGATGATATGGAAACATAGGAGTTTAACTTTTTTAGTTTTAAAAGGATTGTTTAAGGCAGATTTAGATGTCGTCTACCTGGATACTGCTTCATATAATATCATATGGTAATAGCCTGTGTTATTAACATTCAAGTAGAAGATTTTTTTAAAAATATGAAATCGCTTGGAAGAGTTTTTATTTTAGGCGCAAGCAGAGGAAACGTATCAGTAGATTCTCTTGAACCAAACGCGCTTTAGCTGTAATACAAATAAATACACAGATCCCTTGGGTTACCTACCCTCTTGATTCTTTAGACAGCTTTCCACCCTTTCTTACCTCTCTTCTTATGTTGGTGTATTTTAGGATCACTCCTTCTTTTCGTTAAGACAGCTCTCTGACTTGCTTCCCAGGCTCGTAAGAGCTTGATTTTCTGGGGGCTGTTTCAGGTCAGTAGTAAGTAGTCATGCTGTCTAAGATTCAGTAGGCCATAGTGAAGACACAGAGAAATGTCAAATAATGATGTTGTAATTAGGAAATATTTTCAGCAGAAAGTTAAAAATGCAGTCATCAGTTAAAGTCTGTGAAAGTCTGTTTAACTGTTGCCAGAAAATTGTTGTATAATAGCTACAAAATCTGAGTTGCATGCAATAAGCATTTATTGCTTATACGTCTTGGGGCCTGTGAGGGGCAGCTAGGTGACTTTGCTGACTTTGGCTGGGTTTACTCCATACCAGGCTAGCTGCTGATCTAGGCTGGCTTTAACCATAGTTAATACTCTGTTCTTCATGTCTCTAATCCTGCAGCAGGCTATTCTGACCTTGATCTCACTGTGAAGGCAGAGGCACAAGAGAGAAAATAGCCCCGTAAGTCTGGCTCACCAAAGCAACCCAGCCACAGTGCAATATTAAGTAGCAAAGAATATGGCTGCAGAAAGAGATGAAGGATTGGGGCCAATTGTGCCGTCTGTCACAAAGCCAAGTTGGGAACTTGGCAACAGAAAAAGAGAGTTAATGAGCTTTTCTTTTTAATTCCCAATGCCCTAATCTCCCTACTTGAATCCTAATAGTGTGTATTAAGTTTTTAAAATATTTGTTTGTATATATGTATTGGGATATAATTGATACATAACATTATATTAGTTTCAGGTGCACAACCTAACTTTTTTTTTTTCTTGTGATGAGAACTTTTAAGATTTTCTCTTTTAGCAACTTTCAAATATACAATACGGTATTGTTAGCTGTAGTCCCCCTGCTGTACATTACATCCCTGGACTTACTGTCTTATAACTGGAATTTTGTACCTTTTGACCATCTTCACCCATTTCCTCCACCCCTTACCCCTCACCTCTAGCAGCCACCAATCTGTTCTCTTGTATCTATGAGTTTGTTTTGTTTTGTTTTTTAGATTCTACATATAAGTGAAATCAAAGGGCTTTTGTTTTCCTCTATCTGACTTATTTTACTTAGCATAATGCCCTCAAGGTCCATCCATGTTGTCACAAATGGCAGGATTTCCTTCTTTTTTTGTGGCTGAATAATATTCCATTATACATATACACCACATTTTCTTTATCCATTCATTTGCCATGGACCCTTAGGTTGTTTCCACATCTTGGCTAGTGTAAATAATGCTTCAGTGAACATAGGGGTGCATATATCTTTTCCAGATAGTGATTGCATTTTCTTCAGATTGCTGAATCGTATGGTAGCTCTGTTTTTAATTTCTTGAGGAACCTCCATACTGTTTTCCACAGTGGCTGTACCAGTTTACATTCTCACCATCAGTGCACAGGATTCCCTTTTCTCCACATCCTCACCAGTGCTTGTTATTTCTTATCTTTTTCTTACCAGCCACTTTAACAGATGTGAAGTGATACCTCTTTATGGTTTTGATTTGCAGTTCCCTGATGATTAGTGATGTTGAGCACTTTTTAATGTACCTGTTTGCCATCTGGGTATCTTCTTTGAAAAATGTCTTTTCAGATCCTCTGCCCATCTTTCAATCAGACTGGTTTTTGGCTGTTGAGTTGTATGGATACATGATTTGCAAATATTTACTCCTAAGTGTGTATGAAATTTTTATGGCATATGACTATCAGCTTCATAGCCCAAAGAAGTTAGAAATTCATTACTATGATAATTTACTTAATGATTTTAATTAATGTTAATTTACTTTTAAAAATTATGAGCCTTTTTCTGTATGGCCTTATTTGATGACATATATTTTGTTCCCTTATCATATATTGTATTCTTGAATCTTTGTTGTCCTAAACTTGTTTACATTACCACAAGCATATAATATTAATTTTTCCCCTCTCCTATTTTTCCTTATGTCTTTCATTACAAAATATACTTTCATTTATTTCTTCCTTTATTTCAGAATGTGAACAAATAAAACAAATACAATTTTCCATGTCAACTCCAGAAAGTACAAGAAGTAATTAGAGACTTGAAAAGAAACCTGGGCATTTGGATCAGGCCCCCATGAGTTTTCACTGCCATGTTAGCACTTTGATACCATGAAGGTTTTTAAAATATATAATACAGCTTTTCTAGATGTTGCCATTGACAGGATTAGTCTGAATTACCTGGTCCATTTTTACTGGAATTGGAAGTGATCTTAAAACTATAGAGCTTTTATATCTTTTCAAGCATCTTAGTGATCAAGAAGGTATAATCTTATCCCTGTTTCAAGGTATAGGAATATAATTTAATTCTCTAATGTATACTTAAAAATTATACTATTTTAAAGTATGTTTCTAGGAGAGAAAGTTGGCAGCATTTAGTCAGGGTTAGGCTGTGATTCACTCAGAGTACCCTATTCCCTAGTACGCACAGTCATACAAATACGTAAAATGACAAAGATATAGCTACACTTACAAATAAAATAGAAAGAAAACCTATGTTT
This sequence comes from Balaenoptera physalus, assembly GCF_965194825.1. Taxonomy (NCBI): domain Eukaryota; kingdom Metazoa; phylum Chordata; class Mammalia; order Artiodactyla; family Balaenopteridae; genus Balaenoptera; species Balaenoptera physalus. The sequence continues at coordinate 16,266,828 of NC_138887.1, forward strand.
ACCTCCTAGGGCTGCCATAGGTATCAGCCTAGTGCGACACAAGGCAAGATGGCCTTGCAAATGGAACCAAAGCCAAAACACACTCAGGGATTGGCTCTTATAATATCCAGTGTGATGGGATCTCTGAGCCACCAGCATTAGACGTGATTTTGAATTGCAGAACTGTGGTGGTAGTGGTCGGGAGGGAGGCATGGTTGAAAGGGCAACTATAAAACCCCCAGGCAACGGGGACAAACGGAGTAACCATAGAGGAAGACAATTTTCACAGAGGAGCCTCTGAGAGCTTTCAAGGGACTAGGCTAGTTCTCGTATTTCTTCTGAATTTTATGACATATTTGTAACTTCAAGGTGCTGAAAAGCTGAAAATGCATCGCTGTCTACCTGTAGATTGTGTGCTCCTGCTCTCTCTTATCAGCAGAAAAACAGCAGTCTTGATTTGAAAAAAATGACAAAAAGACACTTTCTTTTAAAAATTAGGATGCAAACTAAAATTCACTGCATTTGAGTATAAAAGAACTCATTTGCATCTTAGAAATTATTGATTGTCTTTTCCCTTTACTATATCAAGCACATAGCAGCTAACTTTTTGGCAGCCAACTTTTACTAAACTCACTAGTATGAACTTGTGCCAATTTAGATTATTTTCTGAGACATACCTAAAAAAATGGTACATATGGAAAGTGTTCTCTGTGTGATAGGGCTCCAGAAAATCTTCTTTCTCCTTTGTGGACAACCTTTTTTAAAAATCGTTTTTCAATGTCTTAGGGTAGGAATTGCTAATCTAGGAGTTCTGTGAAGGCTTTTCAGGGGATCTGTGAACCCCAGGAAATTATAAAATGTTATTTTATATGAGTTTTTTCTGGAAAAATGTAACAGGTTTCAAAGAGGTCTGTGACCCCTCCCCTCAAAGTAACTGAAAAATATCTGGAAAATCTCTCAAATATTTGGAAATTAAATAACATACTTTCAAATAATCTCTGGGTCAAAAGGGAAATGTAAAAATATATTTTGAATTAAATAAACATGAGAATATACCATAGCAAACTTCCTGGGATGCAGTTAGTTTAGGGAAATACATAGCATTAAATGCTTATATGGGGGGCAAAAAAAAAAAAGGTCCCCAATTACTGTTCAAATATTCCACCTCAAGAAACTAGGGCAAAAGAAGACAAATTAAATCCATAGCAGTTTAATTTTCTTTTTTAATTTTATTTATAATTTTTTTTGGCTGTGTTGGGTCTTCATTGCTGCACGTGAGCTTTTTCTAGTTGCATTGAGCGGGGCCTACTCTTTGTTGCAGTGCACAGGCTTCTCATTGTGGTGGCTTCTCTTGTTGTGGAACACGAGCTCTAGGCGCGTGGGTTCAGTAGTTGTGGTGCGTGGGCTCAGGCAGTTGAGGCTCGGGGGCTCTAGAGCACAGGTTCAGTAGTTGTGGCGCATGGGCTTAGTTGCTCCACGGCATGTGGGATCTTCCCGGACCAGGGCTTGAACCTGTGTCCCCTGCATCGGCAGGCGGATTCTTTTTGTTTTCCCCTAATTTAATTAATTATTTAATTAATTAGTTAATTTATGGCTGCATTGGGTCTTTGTTGCGGTGCGCGGGCTTCTCACTGTGGTGGCTTCTCTTGTTGCAGAGCACGGGCTCTAGGCACGTGGGCTTCAGTAGTTGTGGCACACAGGCTCAGTAGTTTGACTCGCAGGCTCTAGAGCTCAGGCTCAATATTTGTGGCACACGGGCTTAGTTGCTCCGTGGCATGTGGCATCTTCCCAGACCAGGGCTCAAACACATGTCCTCTGCATTGGCAGGCAAATTCTTAAGCACTGTGCCACTAGGGAAGCCCCCCACCCCCGCCGCATAGCAGTTTACAGAAGGAAATAATAAAGGTGAGAGCAGAAATCACTCAAGTTGAAAACAAAACCAATAGAGAAAAATCAATGAAGCCAAAAGCCTGTTCTAGAATTATATGTGACTTTTGTAAAATCAGTGTACATGTAGGGGAAGAAAGACTTTCCCTCCACCCTTCTAGGTTTGATGGCTGGGTCTATGAAATAAACTGACAATAGGCAAGTTAACAGGAGAAAAAGAATACAAATTTATTAATTTTTTAATATTGTGTATGTGCATTAGGGCATCACAGGATAAAAAAAGTGAATTCCCAAAAAGGGATGAAATTTGAGAGCTTCTATACCCTCATAATAAGGAAGCCTATTCCCCATGTTGTACAATATATCCTTGTAGATTATTTTATACCTTATAGTTTGTACCTCCTAATCCCCTACACCTATATTGCCCCTCACCCCCACTGGTAACTATTAATTTGTTCTCTGTATCTGTGAGTCTGCTTCTTTTTTGTTACATTCACTAGTTTGTTGTATTTTTGAGATTCCACATATAAATTATATCATACAGTATTTGTCTTTGATTTATTTCACTTCGCATATAGGTGTTTCACTTCTGTTAATTCAAAACGTATATAAACCCTATCTTTGCCAAGAACCCTATTTAGTTGGGAAATCTAATTTCTAACTGTAATCATTCTAATGACCTTCAACGAGTAACAGTAATGACAAGGAATATTGCACTCCGGGGAGTTTAGATCCTCTTCCTTCCTTTCTTAAGCATAATAAAACGCTTCAAGAAAATAGTAATAGTTTGGAGTTTAGTTACAGATCAGTGAGAGAAATACTTTGTAGTCTTGTGAAGATTTCTGTGTGCTCATTTGGAAAAGTCTCAAGGTATATTATTAGGCTAGAAAAAGAAGGTGAAAGTATTACATTTAGTAGTCCCACCTGTAAATAAGATAGATATATAAAATGAATGCTGTTTTGTAAAGACTTTTCTGTTTCCTTTTCCTTTTTTAAATAGAAGACCACAAGAAAGTGTTAGTGTATGACCCTGGAGGATTGGACTAAGGATGTGCAGGGAGAACTTTTGTTTTTCAGTTTATACTTTCCAGTTAGCTCTGTTTCACTTTTTACGATACGCGTTTTAAACAGAAGAAAGAATTTAATTAGCAGCCAAAGGGATTGATCACAATCAGTGGGGCTGAGGAGGCAGGTACAAGTGGCTTAAAAGCCAACAGAAGTCTGGTAGATGTTTGAAGCAGTTTTAGTTATAGACTTTGGTTATATCACAGGGAAGTGGCACCTTCTGCCCAGGGCCTCAAGTTCTAAGCACTCTGCCTTTTCAGCCTTGCTTATATGCCCGGATTCCTGGATACTGGGAGACTAGAGACTGACTAAATGCTCTGGCTTTCCTAGAATTCCTGTGAGCCCCTCTAATATCCTTGAAACTCTAACCTCAACTCTAGATCATGCCAGCCCTTGCAGGATGGTAGTGAGGGCTTTGGCCTTCACTCTGAGTGAGAGGGAAGCCCTTTCATGGTTGAACACTGAAGGAGGAAATCTAACTCTACAGGAAGGATTGAAATGCAAAAAGGAATAGTAAGCACAAACAATTGGTAAATATGTTGGTAATTCTAAGCCTTAGTTGCATAAAATAAGAAATAATAATGACTAGTTTGGGACATGCAAACAAAAAAATAACCCTAAAATACAAGTCCACGTTAAAGCTTACAATGAGGAAGGGATAAGGAGTTTGAAACCATTCTAAAATGCTTGTGTTATTCAGGAGGACTGTAAAGCCGTAGATACTTTGACTTAAGTTGAGTGTGAATTTTAACAGTTTAATTATGGCCAGTGAAAGAATAGAAATAGAATGTATAAATTCTAAGTTAATTGTTGGGGATAATGGGTTAAAAAAAAAAAAGGTACCAGTTCAGTAAAAAGTTGAAAGGTAAACAGAATAAAAAGAAGCAAAAAAAAATCATATAAAAAGTTCATAGTAAGGTGGATTCCAAATATATCATTGATCACAGTAAATGTAAATAGACTAAACTGGCCAGTGACATTTCTCAAGTTGGATAGAACTAATAATTAAATTTAGCTTTGTGTGATATACCTAGAACATAAGGACATATAAAGAATGAAAGTAAAAGACTGGAGAAAAAATATTTCAGGCAAATAGTAATTAGACAAAAGCTGATATAACTATATTTAACAGCAGGCAAAATAGACTCTAAAGCAAAAAAGTATTATTAGGGATTGGGAAGAGGGTGGTCATAAAATGAGAACAAGAACAATTTACTAGGAAGGTATAAGAATTATGATACACCTTACGACATAGCCTCAGACCAAGAAGACAAAGTGGATGGAATTTCACAGAGAAATTGACAAATCCACTATCAGAATGGGAAGTTATAGGGTTAAGGAGGTCAATCAGGCCACCGCAGAATGGCAGAACTACTTCCTTAAGACTTCTCAAGACGCAGGAGGGAGGAGATATGGGGATGAATGTATATGTATAGCTGATTCACTTTGTGATACAGCAGAAACTAACATACCATTGTAAAGCAATTATACTCCAATAAAGATGTTAAAAAAAGAAAAAGACTTCTCAGACAATCATAGTCATTTGTGGCAAACACAAACATAGAATGACATTGCCAGATTTTGCGAAATAAATTTGTAGTTTAGATAATCATTGCTCTCAATCAGGTAATTAACCTTTTTTTTTTTTTTCTGGTTTGACATTATAAACAATGCTATTAAGATTAATTTTTAGAGAGAGCCTCATTAGCTTGGAGCTCAATAATATATTGGGTTGGCCAAAAAGTTCGTTCGGGTTTTTCTATAAGATGTTACAGAAAAACCCAAACGAACTTTTTGCCCAACCCAATAATTTTATATTATTAAGACTAGTTAAATTGAAAGTTACCTTTAGACTATATATAAAGAACTTCTTTGCTATGAAAATTAATAATGCATACAAGATTATAGGTTTAATTGCATTAGAATTTATATCTCAAAAACTGTGAAAGTACTAGTCTACATACAAATGTATAAACTACTAATTATTTTTTAAAATTTTATTGACTAGCTTAGGCCTTTATAGTGGGAGTCTGAGATTTTAGTTTGTCTGTATCCCTAAGGGTAATAAACTTATTTCTTTTGGAAATTCTGTGGTTTGAAATTCAATCTGTACGAAACCTAAATTACCTTGAGTCAAAGGGGTCTTATTCTCTATAATATATGTATATGCAAAGAGTTTTCCTGTTGATTAATAAATTAGTCTTAGTATTCATTATTGGAAAATGGGAAAAGGTCAGTATACCTGACAATGAACCGTTCTCTCTCCTTCAAAGAATTAATATACAGACTTATGACTCTAAATTAAATTAACAAGGCCAGTGTTTTATGAGCCAGTGATCAGTCATGGGTAGGTGGAAACTCCATCTGTTGTTCAAAAGCGTAAGGTTCTTTGAAGAAAAAAAAAGTAAAAACTCCAAGTGATCCATTCCTAGCAAATTGTGTTTGCCTTCCCTACCCACTGTAGTTACCAAATCCCATGTGCCAGGTGGAGTTTTTGACATAAAGGGCAGGAGCTTGGGAAAAGATCTAGAGGAGGTTGATGAGAAAGGTAGGCTGATAAAAGGGTCTTCTAACAGTAATACAGGTTGTCTCAGCAATACAGCTTTGAATTACAAAGCTATATTTGATTCCTGTGTGCTGGTTTTACTCACCTCTTGTCTGTAAACAAGATTTGCTTTCAAGCTTTTTAGTTATATGTTAATTGGCCAAAAGGGAACCCATCTCAAGTTGTCATCTCTTTGATATCAGATCTGTGTGAAGGTTTAGTCTGATGTCAAGATGTAACTTTGCCATTGAATCTATTCTGTAGTTGAATGTACCTGTCCTTATTTTTAGTTAGACAAATATGTAGTAACACCTCTTTTTTTATCAAGTAATCAAATATTTGACAAATTCAACAGTCTGAAATATAAATAAGAACCAGGAAAGAACTAAAAACATCCTTTGAACTTCTAGAATTGATGTCACAGTGTCCATGCACTAAAGTATAAACTTAATTTATGGGGAGGTCTCCTAGCTTGCATGTGGTTAGTACTCTAGCTTCCCACTTTGCAGCAAGTTAGACCAAGATGAGGGGAGATAAGATCAAAAAGAGGAGACTGACACCTTAAGAATAAGATTAGGATTCTTAAAATCATCAAAATTTAAAGAAAAAGGAAAAGGAAACACAAAATTTCATAAGATATGGTAACCTAAAGCTGTTTAATGAGTGAAGGGGCAAGCAGCGATATATACCCTACGAAGCTCTGATAGAATTACTTTTAAAATAAAGATGTGTAATAGCACAAAAACACCACTCACTAGTGAACATATACAAAGGTTAAGTAGAATTTTACTTCTTAAGGTATAAGTTCAGTGTGTCTTATTTATGAAACCAGAAAAGTATTGACATACAGTGTAGCAAGATTTTCGTGAAAATATTTTCTGATAGTTTTAGCACCTAAGAAAATTAATTTTATTTGTCAGGGAAGTTTAGTTAGGTTGACATGCCAGGAAAATGAAGAACCGCTGTGTAAACCTGTGGATTTGTCCTCTGCTATATACATTTGCAGAAACATCCCTATGTCTGAATTTCAAATACAATTCAATTTCTAATGTATTACCAACTGTATTTAGTATTAGGGATGTTAGATAGTAATTTAATTGTGAATGTGTGTGTGTATATATTTTTAATGCGATTAATTGGCATGTTATAATAAGCTAAGTGATATTTAATTATAATTCTTTTATTTACTCTAAACCAGGTAACCTATGATGAAAGCATTTGATAAGTAAATATAAATAAAAATCAGTTATTTTAATCTGTGTCACAGATTAGTAGATAAAAAGAGATTATCTTTTCCAAAAATCTTCTTTTGGGGAAGTAAACAGTTACCAAAGCAGTTTATTTTCTCATATTATCTTAAATCTTTCAGGGATGGAATTGTACATCTTTCATTTTTATAATGGAGGAAATTATCTTGTATAACAATTTCTAAGTGTGTTCTACAAATGAACCTTTTAGATTGTATGGAATTCTACAGTGCTTTTTACTAGTATTCTGGTAATTTTGCATATTATGTAATGCTTCACACTATTTTTTAATATTTTTGCTTTATTTCTTTCCAGTTTTTTTTCTGAGACAAAACTGCTGCACAGACAAATCTGCTTTCTTCTGTTTGTTTTTTTACAGTTAACACTATAACGTAAGCACCTCCCATTGTTGTTTGTTCCAGCATGTGACTTGTTTCATATACCCAACTATTCTCTTATTCTTAGACGTGTAGTATTTTCCAATTTCTCTGTTTTATAAGTAACATTATCCTTGTGCATATAGCTTTACTATTTTCTTAGGATGCATTTCTGATAGTGGGTTATGAAAGGATACAGCAGTTTTGAGGCTCTTGGAATATATTGCGTATCAGCGTCTCTTGACTTATAAAGCGTTTAGGTGAACCATAGAATACACTTAGAATCATTAGCCCAGATGTCCAGGAAAACTCATATGACATCACTCAGGGATTACAAATAGATTTCATCTCCTGTGTCTAAGAGATTTGTAGTCACTACCTGGAGCACTGTGTTACGAGGCCATAACAGGGCCACAGTTGATTACTGATGTCGTCTGTGTGTGTGGGCGGGGGTGGGGTGACAATCGGAGAGTTAGCTATTTGCCCTTTATACACTCCATTAGAATAACAACATTGATAATACTTTGCCTTTTGCGTGTAATTTTTTTTTTCGCTGTGAACTCCAAAATTGGATAAAAAGCATGCATTAGATCAAAAGAATTTGTTCTAATATAAATTTGACATTACATTTTAAAATTTGGTAATTGTAATCCAAATACACTCACCACTTTCAGAAAAATAAGCATAGATATAACCATAACTGAAGGTTCATCAGAGCTTATTTCAAAGTTTTTGTTAAAATATCTGATTTCATATAAAAATGTTTTGACTTGTTTTTATTCAGGAAGCATTGTAGATTAGTATACATTTCGCATTGTTCTGTTTTAAACCTATGAAATTCTAATACATACTTTTCTCCTCGTTTGTTTTACATATGATTGCAAAGAAATATTTAGAAGAATTGTGACCAAATCCATATAGAAAGGAGTTATCCTGTACCCTTGACATTTCCTTAGCAGTAATGGAAACTACGGATAAATAGAACACTAGTGGTATTTCAATAATATCTGGAAAGTAACTTAACCGTATGTAACTCATAACTAATCCATCATATATTTTCTTGTTCTTTTTAGACATTCTTCTAAATCACCAACTTTATAATTTCCCCAAAAGTAATTTTCAGTAGATTATCTGAATAGAAATTTAAAGCTCTCATCCAACTCATCTCTTGAATCATCAGTTTTATTTCTTTTACTTGTAGCCCTCAGCTGTGATGTTAGGGCGATCTTGGAGTCATTTCATCTACAAATTAAAAATTATATAAAAACATTCTTCATGTTAACAGTATAACTTATCATCGTTTCAGGACTTTAATCTCAGTCGTTTCTCATGCATTGAATTCACACAAAGTTCCTAGTGAGCAGATGTACAGAATTAGAATTTGTGAAAAATACTTTCTTCAGATAATTAAACTTAAAAAGGAATAGTAAGTCTTGTTGTTTGCACATAGGAACCATTTTAATTATTAAGGATTCCTTTAGCCTTTGGAGTTCCTTTCTTTGTGTGTGTGTGTGTGTGTGTGTGTGTGTTTTAAAACTCAAATGCTGCTCTTTTGCTTTCTGACATCTTTCCAGGCTATATTAAATAGTGTAACGTGATGCACCAGTATATACATTTCTCATAGTTTAGAATATTGAATCTCTTACTGCTTTTACCTTTCTAGTTCCCTAGTTCCTAATGCTTCACAGCCAAAACTGTGTTTTTGCACCTCCATACAATTTTATTCATCTCAAATAAGGTGGACTTTGAAAAAGCAGCAATGAGAAACCATCATTCTGGCCCTTCAGTCATTCAACAGATACCTAATGAGCATCTTCTACTTGCTGAACGTGCATGTGAATTCGTGAAAAGTAAGTTTTAAGGAGATCAAATGAAGGAAATAGCTTGAAACAGTAAAAGTTAAAATGGCTGAAGATGGGTGGAGGCTTCTGAAATAGAGAATGCCTACTCTGTGCAAGATGCTTTGTTACCCTAACCAAAAAGGAGCCAAAATAATTTAGCCTGTACCTCTAGATAGTTTCAGTGGCTTTTGGTTCCAGTTCCTCGGTCCTAGTCTGTGCTTATAGTCCCTCGCCAGTACTGAGATAGGTGGAGCTTGGAGGAGTGGATTGTAGGGGAGAGGACGAAGCAAAGGAGAAGTGAGAAGAAAATGAGAACCAGACATAGAATTGTCTGGAGATAAAAATGGTAATGCCTTGGGGCTTTCCTGGTGGTCCAGTGATTAAGACTCTGCACTTCCACTGCAGGGGGCACAGGTTCCATCCTTGGTCGGGGAATTAAGATCCTGCAAGCCGTGCAGCCAAAAAAAAAAGGTAATGCCTTACATTGCTAAGGCATTTTACAGTTTACAAAGCATACTTTGGTATTGACTATGTTGTTAGTTTCATGTTACAGATAAAGAAATCGAAGCCACAAGTTACTCAGCTAGCAAGTGGTAGAGAAAAGTCTAGATTCCTAAGTCTAGTGTTCATTTTATTGCAGACATTCTAGGAACAATAGGAGAATGGGTAAAACGAACTCAGATAAATTCATACAATGGAATATCACACAGCAATAAAAAGGAACAAACATGGGTGAAAACCAGTAACCTTATGCTGAGTGAAGAAAGCTTTACATTCTCATATACCCAAAAAAACTTTATGTAAAGATATAGAATAGACAAAACTAATCAGTGAGATGAAGTCATTGGTAACAAAGTGATGTCTTCAAGTTATTTTGAGATGCATCAAAAATATAAAATTGGGGCTTCCCTGGTGGCGCAGTGGTTGAGAATCCACCTGCCAATGCAGGGGACATGGGTTCGATCCCTGGTCTGGGAAGATCCCACATGCCGCGGAGCAGCTAAGCCCGTGCGCCACAACTACTGAGCCTGTGCTCTAGAGCCTGTGAGCCACAACTACTAAGCCCACCTGCCACAACTACTGAAGCCCCTGTGCCTAGAGCCCATGCTCCACAACAGGAGAAGCCACTGCAATGAGAAGCTCGTGCACCGCAACGAAAAGTAGCCCCTGCTCACCACAACTAGAGAAAGCCCGCGCACAGCAATGAAGACCCAACACAGCCAAAAATAAATAAATAAAATAAATTATATATAAAAAAAATAAAATGGATAGAGGGATGGATAACATAAGCAAGTGTTATAAAATGTTATTATAGAATCTAGGTGGTCAGTATATGGGTGTTCACTGTACAAGTCTTTAAGTGTTCATAATAAAATGTTAGAAAAAATAAATTGTGCCTTACTTTTAGTGGTTTTGAAAATATGTGTGAGCAAAAATAAAAATTTTTTCCCAAGAAGAACACAGCAGGAGGCAGCAGGAGCTGGTAAAAGACTGAATAATATGTGAAATACTGTCTTTGGAACTCGTTAAAAATATCTTTCCATATTGTCTGTGAATGTAGCCCCACTTAAAAGCCAAGACTTATCAAACCAGAAGAGTGGGGTTGAGTGGGAAGTGGGATGGAGGACCTTTCTGGAGTGATGTGGTTAGCGTTACACAAGTAAAGCATTTTACCAAATCTCAGTGAATTGTACACTTCATGTCTGCATTTCATCACATATAAATTTTACCTTAAAAGTAAAAAAAAAAAAAAAACCAGAAGTAAATATTGAATTCCAGTTAATTATACACTGCTTAAGTGTTTTGGGGTTAGGTATACTGATGTCTAAAACTTATTTTGAAATGAATCAAAAATATAAAATGAGTTGAAGATAGGTGATAGGTATGTGATATAAAACAAATTGTAGAGTGTTAATTGTGAAGTCTAGGTTATCAGTATATGGGAATTCACTATATAGTTTTTATAACTTGAAGGGGAAGAAGACAAGGAGCTAAGTAAGAGTCCAGGGTATTGAAGCAATCATCTACATAAATATTGAATTGATTAAGAGTTTTTACAGGAGTAAGTAGCAGTGAGCACACCTAGGGCCCAGATCTTGGTCTCTAATACCACTTCCCACTAAAAGAAACCAGAACTTTTTGGAAACATGGCAGATGCCAGATAAAAGTATTGTTAACAATGTAAATTTATGAAGTTGATGACTGAACTGAGGTTTCGTAAAAGAATAGTGCTATGCTTAGGAAATATCCACTGAAATGGGGCAAAGGGCCATAATGTATGTATGATTCAGAAAAAAAATATGCATATACGTGTGTGTGTGTGTGTGTGTGTGTGTGTATGTGTGTGTGAAAGAGAAGGAAAGACTACGAATAATAAAGCAGATGAGATAAAATGTTAACAATAGGTAAATCTGAGTAAAGCATAAATGGGTGTTCCTTGCACTATTTTTATTTTTGTAACATTTTGTAAGTTTGAAATTATTTTCCCCGAGAAGTTTATGACAGGAGTGGTGCTGGAGAGAAACAGGGTGATCCACTTAGCTGAGGTGTTGGACAGATTCTATTCTGTGCTGTCAGGCCAAGATGAGCAGCATATTATTTTTGTTTCCAGTCTTCTAGTGTTATATTTTCACTTTGATGTTTAAATTTTGTTCTTTGTTTTTGGCACAGTGATATTTCATTTTTAGTTCTTTTATATTATCATTGTTTTGCTCCTGTAACTATAGTATTTTCTTCATTGAACTTCGTAGATCTATTTAACTGAGCCATCTAATCTTTTTTTTTTTTTTAACATCTTTATTGGAGTATAATTGCTTTACAAGAGCCATCTAATCTTAACCTTAGTTTTCACTAGGCTCTCAAGGTATTCACTGATAACCTTTGTAGTGTGGGAATTTTTATTTCTATACTTTTTAAAATCAGCTGTATTAAAATATAATTCACCCATTTCAAGTGTAGAAATCATTGTTTTTTAGTATATTCACAATCAACTTTAGAACATTTCATCACCCCAAAAAGAAACCTCCTACCCATTAGCAATCACTCCCCATTTACCCCTCTTCCAATTACTAATCTACTTTTTGTCTCTGTGGATTTGCTTATTCTGGATATTTCATGTAAATGTAATCATTTAATATGTGGCCTTTTGTAAATGGCTTCTTTTTACTTTCAAGGTACTTCCATGTTGTAGCATGTATCAGAACTGCATTCCTTTCTTTTTGCTGAGGAACATTCCATTGTATGGATATACTACATCTTATTTTTATTTATCCATCTATCAGTTGGTTGACATTTGGGTTGTTTCCATTTTGAGGCTGTTATGCTATGGAATAATGCTTCTGTGAATAGTTGTATACATGTTTTTATTTCTTTTGTGTATATATCTAAGAGTCAAATTGCTGGGTGTATTTTCACTCTGTTTACCTTTGAGGAACTGCCAGGCTGTTTTCCAGAGCGTCTACTCCATTTTAAAATCCCACCAGCAGGGCTTCCCTGGGGGTGCAGTGGTTGAGAATCCGCCTGCCAACACAGGGGACACGGGTTCGAGCCCTGGTCTGGGAAGATCCCACATGCCACGGAGCAACTGGGCCCGTGAGCCACAACTACTGAGCCTGTGCGTCTGGAGCCTGTGCTCCGCAACAAGAGAGGCCACGATAGTGAGAGGCCCGCGCACCGCGATGAAGAGTGGCCCCCGCTCGCCGCAACTAGAGAAAGCCCTCGCACAGAAATGAAGACCCAACACAGCCAAAAATAAAATAAATAAATTTAAAATCCCACCAGCAGTGCACAAGAGTTCCAGTTACTCTACATCATGGCCAACATTTGTTATTATCTGTCTTTTTTATTATAGCATCCTAATAGGTGTAAAATGGGCCTTCCTATACTTTTAAACCCTAAAACTATGATCAGTTATTATTAATAAAATAATCTCCATCCTTTTCTAGCAGTGAGCCTGTCTCTTTATTAAATATGGAATACATAAAATAAGTGGAAATAATATAGTATCAGAAAAATTCTTTTCTTTTCCCATTTCTTTGTTAGCACTTCAAAATTATTTGGAGAGAATCTCAAGAGAAGTAAAAGAGATTGGATTTTTAAAAATTGTACAGCTAGAACTCATAGTTTTTAAATGCCTATTATAGACAGGTACATATTTAGCATCTAACCCCTGAGTCTACCATAACCGTTGATGCCACTCACCATTGCCACTGAAGTCTCCAAAGTGGCTTCAGGAGCTTTTCCCCACCTTCACCATAGCTCGGAGCCCATCATCTGCTGTCTCCTGGGAGCTCAGAGCTTCTATTAGTATTAGTTTACCACATTATAGATTAAACTGGGCTATATGGGCTCATCTGAGGTCTAACCATTGATTTTTAACATAGTTTCTACAGGAAAAATAACGACTTTTTTTTTTTCAGCCTACTAACTTACAAATGACCATTTAGGACACAACCTGATTGTAATTTGGTAACTATCTGTCCATGAGGAAAGGCAAAATAAGTTGAAGTTATTTAACCTAATGTCAGAAAGCTTTATGTTGACTTAAAACCATCATCATGGATTATAACTTCAGTGAAGGATTATTCTCTTTATTTTAATTGCAGTTTTTTATGTTTTTAAATTGTATTTTGTTGCCATAAGTAGGAATTGATAAAGTGGGAGTTGAATTTAATTTTGAATATTTATGTGTGTGTATCAAAGGAGAGTAGAAAGAAAAACAGTATTTCTTTCTCTCATATTTTATTTTTATCACTATATCAAAGGGAAGATGCTCTTATTTTCATCTCTTCCCTAAAAGGCCAATTTTTCATGTTTGAGATGTGCGTCCATATATATAGTTACTTGCCTCATGTTTTATTTTCCTGATCAAGTTTAATTGACCTTTAAATAATAATTGTTATAGAGGATTGGATTAAAACCTGATTAATATGAGAATCGTTTATAGGTGGATTTTTTTCTTAAATGGAACTATAATAGTTTTAGATTAATTCAGTAAAAATTCCATGTCCTTTTCCCTAAAATGCATGCATTAATACCACTCCTACTGATCATCCATACACGGTATAATCCTAAGCAACTTCCTTTTTAATCTACGAAAAAATGAGTGTAATACCCTCTTTTTACCACTCATTTCATTAGGCGATTATGATGGCTGTCAAATGTACATAGGATGTAGGTTTACTTTTATTCCTTCCTCCCTCCCTTCCTTCTTTTTTCCTTCCTTCTCTGCTTTCTTTTTTTGGATGGCTTATTTCTCAGTTTTTTAATAGAAAAACTGTTGGCAGAAGGTATTCCCTAGAAATACTATGCTGATGTATCAAAATAACAGCACATCCTGGGCTTTTAGGTTGCACTTGCCTCAGGAGTCCACCAGCTATGAAGTACTGATGAAGGATGTTCTTCCTGTGCAAGACTAATTAGGCTTCCAGGTCCATGGTGTTGAATCTACAGAGGTACCTGGCTATGCCTAAAGTGCAAAGCTTGACCTGAATATTTCCAATTAACATTTTCTTTTTCAGGGGACCATGAACTTCCCCCCAGTAAATATGAACTGTCATTTTGGTAATTTCTTTTTGTGTTGAATTCTTACAGCTCTCCACCCAAGGAGATGCAAGTCAGGTGATTGGACCTCTTACCGAAGGGCAGAGAAGAAATGTGGCAGTAGTGAATTCACTATATAAGCTGCACCAATCAGTAACAAAGGTAACCTTTATTTTTATTAAGTTTTTTTGACTTAATTTCAAGTTCTTCTTTCTTCTTGCCTTAAATTTAGACAATAATGAATTATTATTTAATTTTTTGCAGAAGAATACAATGAAAATGTGATTGTAAAATAAGCTGAGGCATGAACTTTTTCTAAACAGTCTTTGATCCTGGCCTCTATTGTTTGTATGACTTTTTGTCTGTACAGGTAGTTTAAAACACATGAACTGTAGATCCTCAAGGTTGCTTGGTATAGTCAAGTTTATTGAACAGATGATTTAAAGGTAAATTATTTGTGTTTTATACCCATTAAACCACATAATTTGGTATCATATGGGTGGTAGTAAATTATAGCAAAGCTAGTCATAGTAAGAACTCGTAAGCCCTCTAACATGTCAGAAAGGTTCTACCTGTGTACAAAAAAGTGGGGGAGGAGATGCATTAAAAACAGTGAACTCGTATGATATAATCATTGAAGACTATTCAAAGTAAAAAATATTTTTTTTGCTATTGATCTACTAATACTTCTTAAAAAAATGACTGAATTTTAACTTGTTTGCCTTTATATATTATGTCTAAGATGAACTGTAAACATAATTATTAGGAAAGCAACACTTTCAACCCCTTCTTTGATTCTTGAGTTGCTTGTGTTTACTCTCTATTAATGATTTTCAAAATATTTGGTAAGTAGAGAGATAGTTAGAAGACCTGAAAAAGCCAAAGGTTAGATGATGTTCTTAAAACCTTGACCTCTAATATGAGCTTTTATATGCTAGATTGTATTTTAGAATAATTATAAGTGACAGTTTTTCATTTACTTAAATTTTTTAACATGTCCTTTTATCAATTAGGGGTTTCCAAAATTTGTATTTTGCACACTAAACAAAATATATTTAAAGGGTTATTAACAGGTAAATCTCAGAAAAGTAAATAACAAAAGTAAGTGAAAAGAATATATGATATATTTTCCATTTCCTTTAATTATTACTCTAAAGAACCACAAGCAATGCAAAGTTGTATTTATATAGCCTGATTTAAACGTCTTTATTGATCATTTCAGAATTTTCATAATGTTGGTATTGATTTGTAAAAAGGGAAACATTTGACATTTACTTGTTAAAAATTATAGTCAGCCTACAAAGGGTGATTTTTTTTTTTAAGAAGTAAGTAAATATGGCTTTAAACTGACTTTTTCAAGTTAAAGCTTTATAATTAAGGAAAGCTAGCTTTTAGAAGTCTTAATGTTTCAGTTATTTGAAGTAGATATTTGCTTTATACGGGAAAACATTTTTAAACCTATCCTAACTACTAAATACTAATGGATTTTTAAAACATGTATGAGATACTCCTCTAAAGTAATGATAATATTTTATATGTGGCTTGTGGAAACAGTTTTATCATGTGATGATCAAAATTAGTGTTTATAAAAATAAATAACTTAAGCAAAACTATAACTGGATTTGTTCTAGGTGGTTTCCAGTCAGAGCTCATTCCCACCAGCAGCTGAGCAAACTATCATTTCAGCCCTAAAGGTAAAAGAATGTAATTTAATCTTTGACTCTGTAGATCGGAATAGGTTTTAGAATTATTTGTTTGGATGAGTGGGAGATGTCACATTTTAAAAATAATTCAGAATCTTCTCCATATGCCAGAAGTAGCATGTTGATGATTATCCTAAAGAGAGAGGCTACATGTGTGTTTATATTTTTCTAGAATTTAAAAATAGACCCTGTTGGTGTCTACAGATTGTGTTGCACTTATAATAATTGTATCATTAGCAAGAGAAGCAAGAGAGTTACAAGTATTCACTGTGTCTTAGGGCAGTGCAGCCCAGTATTATCCCAGTAAAGCAGTGGCTCTCCACCAGGGCGATTTTTGTCACCTATGGGACATTTAACAATACCTGGAAACATTTTGGACTGTCATGACCTGGAGTGGGTTGCTCCTGGCATCTAGTGCCAGGGATCCTGTCAAGCCTCCTGCGTTGTACAAGCCAGCTCCCCACAGCACAGCGTTATCAGGCCCTCAAGTGTCAGTTATGCCAAGGCCTGGAAACTCTGCTAAGGCCACGTAGTAAAGTAAAGACTCTGGAGCTCAACTGCCTGTGTATGAATCCCATCGCAGCTATTTAACTAGCTGTATGACCTCAGACAAGTTAATAAGTTTTCTCTTGCCTTAGTTTCTGCATCTATTGATATAAAATGGTACAGTATACCTACACAAAGGTAGTAAATGTCAACTATTAGATTGAATTTAGATCACTTGGGTAGAGTTAAGAGAGAGAAAGAGGGAAGGAGAAAGAGAGATGGTCTACCACCAGTAAACTCCAAGGAGAAATATTTAGAGAGTAAAGAGGATACAAAGAAAGAACAATCATTGAGGAAGAAAATCGGGAGAGGACAGTGTCACAAGTCCTGAAGGAGAAGGGAAATTCCGAGGTCAAGTGCTGTCCATGGGTGACATGGATGGGGATTTAACAGGCTGCAAAACTTAAGGACACTAAATTCATATATGAGGTAGGAGGAGACAGTCTGTTTTCCTCCAACATAGAAAAAGTACACTTGGATGTTTTCTCTGAATCCTTTTCTTTTTCCCAGTGTGCTTATCTCATTATGATGAAGTGGTATTAGAGCTGCCATAATAAAAATAATTGTTTTTAGTAAGAGTTGTCCAGTTTATTGATAAAAAATACTGTAAAATCGGGCCAATAAGACAAACCAAAAGGTTTGTTTTATTATTGCTTCCAGGCAGGGAATACATGTAGTCTTTTTTTTTTCAATATATAGTTACTCATTTGTCTTTATCTTCTGGCCATAGCTGTCAAACATTTTTTGATCACTACCCAAGATAAATAACATTTTACATTGTACCCCATACATACTATATAAGCATTTATAAATATTTACACATATATAATTGTGTATGTATAAAATATGCATCTATACACATGGTTTGAGAAAAGTCCATTCTGTAGGTTCAGAAAGAGTTGCCTACACTTTGCCTGATGATAAATGTCTCCTGGACAAGTCAAAAATAGAGGTTCTTCAGACACTAATTCAGTGTTGGGTAGACTTTCTGAATTTGTATTTTTAACTTACAATAAAGGTTATTCCTCGTATTAGTCACTTTAGGCCGGGGGGTTGAGGCCAGTGCAGGGGAAATTGCCCTCATCTTGAGCTGTGGCCTTCACTCTGAGGTTTGCTCACCAGGACCGGTGTCTGATGTTGCTGGGCACCGCAGTTTGCTGAGGCTTCGCCAGTTTTACCTTTGAGAACTGGGTAAGAGAAGACTACCGGTCTGTTTGCGGCCCTCCTGCAGTGACCCTGTCAATTTGAGACCGAATTTCTTATGTTAACAGACCTCAGTGAAACAGTTTTAGCCTTGCTTTTTAATTAAATTTCATTAAAAATCTTTATGGCATAAGTGAAGAACAAACAGAATCCTCTGACTCAAAGAAAAAAAAGAGAATCTTGAATTTTCATAAAATTGTAGGAAACTTAATGCATCACTTTGAATTAGGATGTTACAATGCATAAGTGCAACCCAAGAACCAAAAATCTGTATGCTTTTATTATTTGATGGAAAAGATATTAAACATACTTCTTTACTTACTAAAAAATATAGGTAGACACATAATAGTCTCCTCTACCTTGTTGAGATTTTATCCAAAATTAAGTGTTACTTTAGGTTCAAAGTTCATCATCTCATATTACAAGCATTATCTCCTGTCATGGATGACATAATTAATATTAATGATTTTACATTTAGAGTCATTTCATTATAACCACCTCAGCTATAAGTAGCATTTAAACACCTTAGCCCAATAATTCTGATCCATTTGTTACTGAGATCATCTTGTGCAGATAGTATATTATGAAGTTTATATATGACAGTTCTCCCTTATTGTGTGGGTTTGATGTTCTATATATGGGAATATTCTGCATTGTTGAGGCTTCAGTATTTTTGTAATCTTTGCTATTTTAGGCAAGCACTTCCCTGCTTTGTAAAGAGCTTATGGTATACAATCTAGTATCCTTTCTCAGTTTCCTCTGGTAGTTATTAATCCTCTACCCATCCTTTACATGAAGGCATTCCCCCCAATGCTCTCTTCTCTGTTTTATATTTTCCATAAGTGGGAAACCTCACCCAGCTGTAAAGTTCTCTGTGTACACCATCATATCATAATACAGATAGAGGCAGTTTTATTTCTTCCTTTCTGGTCTTTATGCCTGTTTACCATGCCTTGTTTCACCTGCTAGGACCTCCAGTACTATGTTGCCTAGAGCAGGTGAGAGTGGACTTGTCTACTTGTTCTTGACCTGGGGGAAAGCACTCAGTGTTTATTTTACTACTTAAAGGAGGATATTTTAAACAAGTTCTTTTCTATTCCTGGTTTACTGAGACTTCTTAAAATTGTAAATGGTGGTGTTTCATCAAATAGCTTTTTCTGTATAAAATGATCATATGGTTTTACCTCTTTATTCTGTTAATAAAATACAGGAATTTATTTTCAAATATCAAACCAACCTTGATCATGATGTATTAGCCTTTTTATGTATTCTTGGATTGGATTTACTTAATTTTTGTTAAAGTTGTCATAAGGATATTGGTATATAGTTTTCTCTTTTGTAATTCTTTGTCTGGTTTTGGAAGTGTTTCCTCCTTTTCTATTTTCTGAAAGAATCTGTGCAGAATTTGTATTGTTTTCTCCTTAAATGCTTAGTAGAATTCACCAGTGAAGCCATCTGGGCCTGTATTTTTTTGTAGGAAGTTTATAACTACAAATTTAATTTGTTTGATAGATGCAGGACTATTCAGGTTATCTTTTTTCTGGAGTGAGCTTTGATACTTTGTGACTTAGGGTATTTTTCTATTCATCTAAGTTATCTAATTTGTCAGAATAATGTACATAATATTCTCTAACTATCCATTTAATGTCTATAGGACCTATAGTGATAACCTCTTCTTCATTTTTTATACTGATGATTTGTGTTCTCTTACCTGTTTTTTTTCTTTATCAGTCTAGCTGTGGGTTTATTAATTTCATTGCTCTTTTCAGAGAACCAACTTTTGGCTTTATTAATTTTCTCTACTGTTTGTCTTTCTATTTCACTGATTTCTGCTTTTGTCTTTTTTTACTTCTTTTTTATTTATTTATTTATTTATTTATTTATTTATTTCTGGCTGTGTTGGGTCTTCGTTTCTGTGCGAGGGCTTTCCCTAGTTGCGGCGAGCGGGGGCCACTCCTCATCGCAGTGCGCGGGCCCCTCACCATCGCGGCCCCTATTGCTGCGGAGCACAGGCTCCAGACGCGCAGGCTCAGTAATTGTGGCTCACGGGCCCAGCCGCTCCGCGGCACGTGGGATCCCCCCAGACCAGGGCTCAAACCCGTGTCCCCTGCATCGGCAAGCAGACTCTCAACCACTGCGCCACCAGGGAAGCCCTTTTTTTACTTCTTATTTTGGATTTTCTTTGCCTTTTTTTGTTTGTTTTTTTTGAGACCTTATACCATTGATTTTTAGACCCCCCCCAAAAAATTTAAAGTTGTAAATTTCCCTCTAATTTTGTTATGTTGTGCTTTTATCTTCATTCAGTTTGAAATATTTTCTATTTCCTTTGTGATTTCTTCTTTGATTCATGGTTTTTTCTTTTAATTTCTAATTTTTTGTGGTATTTCTAGATATCTTATTGTTTTCTTTTTTTTAATCACTCTTTTTATTGAAGTATAGTTGATTTACAATGTTGTGACATTAATTTCTAATTTAATTCTGTTACCATCAGAAAACATATTCTGTATGATTTCAGTCCTTTTTATTGAGTATTATGGCCTAGCATGTGGTCTGTCTTGATGAATGAACCATGTGTGCTTGACAAAAACATGTAATCTTCAGTTGTTTAGTATCATTCTGTAAATATCAGTTAAGGTGTAGTGATGTGTTCAGATTTTATATGCCTCTACTGGTATTTTATGTAGTTCTATCAATTGCTGAAAGATGGGAATTAGAATTTTCTATGATTGTGAACTTGCTTATATCTCCTTTTCATTCCATTGATTCTTGACTCCTCCGTTTTGAAGCTCTATTACTAGTTGTGTTAAGCTCTGTTATATAAGTATTTATCATTTTTATGCCTTCTGATGAACACCCTTTGTCATTTTGACATATCCTTCTTTAGCTTTAATACTTACTGTCATGCATTGTTTTATCTGATATTAATTTAACTACTCTATCTTCTTCTGAACATTTACTTTCAACTCCTCTGTGTCTTTATTTTTTTCAATACATCTCTTGAAGACAGTATACAGTGGGTCTTGCCTTTTTTCTGTTCTGATAATCTCTGCCTCTTAATTGGAGTGTTTAATCCATTAACATAGTATAATTATCAATAAGGTTTTATTTAGGTATATAGTTTTATTATTTGTTTTTTGTTTGTCCCCTCTGTTTTATTTCCTCTTTTCCACCTTTGCTGCCACCTTTTGGATTATTTGATTATTAATTATTTTTTTAAATTTAATTTTAATTTATTTCTTAGATTTTCACCTATACCTCTTCTTCATTTTCTTTTTAGTTGTTCTTGTGTGGATATATGCATCCTTAACTTTCCACAGTCTTTTAGAGTTAATATTGTACTGTGTCACATAAAATATAGAAACTTTGCATTTACTGAAGTACATTTACATCTAATTGCATGTAGTGTAATTTTTTTAGTTTAACATTTCCATTTTGGTTCTTCTTTACATTTTCGGTCACTCTGCTGAGATTTCCTATTACTTTATTTATTATGGGCATTTTTTTCTCTACCTCACTGAGGTTCTTGCCTGATAATTGTAGAGTCTGGATCATTTCACAGTTGGCAGCTATTGATTGTCTTTTCCCTTTACAATTGACATCTCCTAGCTTTTTGTATGAGTCATTTTAATATATCCTAGACAATGTGAGCGTTGTGTTGTATAGACTCAGTATTTTTATATATTGCTCCTAAAAATGTTGACCATTGCTTTAGCAGTTAATTAGCTTGTTTAGACTCAAATTGTGCACTGTCAAACCTGCAGTTGGCTGTGTCTCAGATCTCAGCATAGTTCTTTAAGCCTTAGTTGCAAGCCATTTGTAGTTTGCCTTGCACACGCATGGTCAAGCCAGCTGAAGACTAGTGCTGAGTTCACACGTAGAAAAATAGGCTTTCTTCTTCTCTGGCTCTCTCCTTTCTGAGGTTCCCCTCTCACTCTCCAGCAGCCCTGGTTGAACCAGGGCTCCTTCCCCTTATTCCTTTGACCTGAAAGAATGCAGGTTTGGTTTGGTTTGGTTTGGTTTGGTTTTTCTCTCAGAGTTTTAGCCACCCAGCCTTGCCACTACCATGACTATAGTCACTCTCAGTGCAGAATCACAAAAAAGGGAAGACTCAGTCTCTTCTGGTTGCTATATATTTATACACCCCTCTAAAACTAATTGCATTTTTCCATCTCCAGAAGCCTCCAGTAGGTTTTTTTGTTTTGTTTTTGGTATTTTTCCATGATTATTTGTAGGAGGATCTGTGGTTAGGTACTCACTCCTTCATACTAGCATAGAAAAGTTGCCCTTCCTTCTTGAAATCTCCTATTTATTTTCACCGTATTCCAGGATCTCTTCCTACTTCTCTGCCCAGTGGCAACATATTGATATAACCAAAAGCTCATTGGAGTCGAATGCACCTAGAAAATCCCAGCTCTTCTACTTGATGGCTTTGGACAACCTCCTTAACTTGACTTTAGTTTCCCTATCTACAAATTACTTTAGGTTCCACATCTGTAAGTTAGAGATTTTTGTAATTCTTAGAGGAAGGAATAATTGAGTTTTCAGTGGGATGATTACTTGCGAAGCCCATAGCACAGTATCCAGCACATGACCTATACTAAATACATGCTATTACCCCTCTTAATCCGTCAAAGGTTCCTCTTCTGGATGACCTTAAAATAGCATTTGGCCTTATTCTACAAATCATCCTCTGGGATCTCATTGACTCTTTTGGCTTCATCTCCCTTCTTAAAAGCCAAAGACAACCATATCTAGGCAAAACTTGCCAGAAACTACAGCTGTAAAGATCTCAGCACCTACTGGATAGCCCATGTGGATTTCCTCATAAGTCCTTCAAACTCGTGTCCAAAACTGAACTCATTATTTTCTCCCTCCGTCCCTAAATCAGCCAGCTGCTTCTGCATTTACACATTTAGTTGATAATGCCACCAAGTCATTAAAGAAAAAAAAAATCTGAGTGTACCCTTCAGTCTTTACATTCCGTATTTCTCACATCTGATTCCCAAGTCCTCTGTTTCCTTTCCCAGTGTCTCCACCCTGTCTCCTCATCTCTGTTCCTGCTGCCTCTGATTTGGTTCAGGCACTCACCACTTTGCATCTATACTCCTACTGTATCCTCCTGACTTTAGTCTAATTTATCTACTCTGCTGTCCAGCATGATTTTTCCCCAATTCAAAGCTTTAACCACGTTTTTTTTTTCATTGCTTAAAACCCATTGTTGGTTTCCTAGTCCCTTCAGGATATATTCCCATCTCCTTAGCAGCCTGCGCAGAGTACGTCTGCTCTCTGTCTCTATTCCACATAGGCAGCCAACTCATACTCTGTCTGTGTTGAACACCTGCAGTTCCCCAAATGCGTCAACTTCCCCAGGCTCCTGTGCCTTTGACATATGGCCCCCACCAGCCTCCCACCCTCCCCCAACACACACACTTGGTTCTTAACCCATTTTGATCTTTGAAATTCAGTTCACGCAACACCTTTTGTTTTTTAAATCCTTTCAGTATAAGTTGGGTGTCTCTCCCATGTTCCCATAGCACTCTGTAGAGCACTGATATCACTACAGCTTGTTACCTTTTGTCACTAGATTGTGAGCTCCCTGAGGGCAAACTGTAAGTGCATACACACATACACACACACACACTCCTTCTCTCTTTTTTTTTTGTTTGTTTGTTTTTGTTTGTTTGTTTTCATCCTTTATTTCAGTAAGGAGAGCCAAGGGATTGAGGGGAGAGGGCTTAGAGAGAAAATGCGGAGCGCATGTCTCCCTCAATCCTGTATGCATGTTTATTTTTATTGGAGATTAAGGGCTGGAGATGACGTTTAGGAATTTAATGAATAAGGGTCCTATTTAACCTTTTCTCACTGATTTCAGTCATTTGTATGAGCCAGAGTCATCCATCTTCATTGTATGTAATCATGACTGAAGCACATATAATATACTTAAAATTTAGATTTTGAATGTTTACTGAGGCCCAGTCATATTTTCACACGAAAAACTTATAACTAAGGCCTAGGGTCTTATATAACCTAATTGATAATTATACCTCACAGGAGAACAGTTTCTCAACCTTAGCACTATTGATGTTTTAAGCTGGGTGGTTCTCTGTCGTGGGGGACTCTCTTGTGCACTGCAGGATGTTTAGCAGCGTCTCTGTGCTCTGTCCACTAGATGCTGGCAGCAAACCCTTACCCCACCCCGGTCGTGACAATCAGAAGTGTCTTGAGACATTGCCAGATGTCCTCTGGGGAGCAAAACTGCCCCCAGTTGAGACTCACCGCTGTAGAACTCTAAATAGAAATCTAATCCATGAAAAGGCTAACTGTTTTGCCCTCTAAGAATCACTGATATATTTATTATATTTAGTCTGGTCAAAAGCATATGATGTTGTTCCAATTTTGAAGAATTACTTTTGGTCTTGCCTCAGTCTTTTCAGAAACTTTAAAAAATGTGTTCCGCAAGAGGGAGGGGATGTGGGGATATATGTATACGTATAGCTGATTCACTTTGTTATACAGCAGAAACTAACACAACGTTGTAAAGCAACTATACTCCAATAAAGATGTTAAAAAAAATAATATAAAGAATAAATGAATGGAAATTAGAAAAAAAAAAGTGTGTTCATGTGATCTTTGCTTTATAAGTGGCACTACCCCTCTCTTCTTCTTTCTCCAGGGGTTCATTTGAGCATTAAACTTTTTGAAAATATGAGAAAAGTGGTGGAGTTGAAATTTTTCAGTGCCATGTTCTACATATTTTAAGCTTTAAAAATCATTACTGACAGCAGTTAGGAGAAGAGCAGACTTCTGTTGGGTATTATAGTTAAACTGTATATAGTTTGAATTTGATATAATGTGAAAACTTTTAGTCAAAATGCTTCTCATATTTCAGATTCTTTTGTGTTTGATCTATTTAAAGTTTGCCTCTCCTTAATTTAATCTTCTTTTCAGGCGGTCCATGTTCTTATGGGAAATGCTGTGCAACCCTTGCTGACTTCCGTGGGAGATGCTATAGAGGCCATCATCATCACTATGCATCAAGAAGATTTTTCTGGGTAATGACTTCCAACCAAAGTTTTCACTAACCTTCAGTACATTTGTTTTTCATTCCCACCTCCACCTCTACTCCCTAAGTCTCTACCAATCTAGAACCTTGTTCCTCTTGTGATGGGGTTGGCCTCCATCCTTATCCTACTTTATTCGTTGAGCACCATTAGCAGATTAAATTTTTTCAGTTCTTCTTGTCATCATTTCTCTCCTGTCATTGAAACATGGAACCATTAACATCTGCGGGACTCAGCTTGGCACTTCAGGACATTTGGTACCATCTCCTCTTTGCAATTATATCTTTTTCCTTACTTCTCACAAATAGGCTGTACTTGAGCCTCTGGTATTGGCATGGTATTCCTTGTATAAAATGTCCTGCCTCTGTCACTCTGCTAGTCTGATTCCTGCTCTGGTTTTGAGGGCAAGGTCCTGCCCAACCCCCTGCAAAGATGATTTTCCTTTGTCAGAGTCTTGTGGCAGTCTAATCTGGTCATGTCACTCCTAGCCATAAGCACTTTGGTATTATACCACAGTTCTTTCATATGTGTACTGCTTATCCATATCATGTGTGTCTTGAGAATAAGAATCATAGTTCCTAGCTTAGTGTTTACTGAAATCTTTTTAAGTAAAGTAAAATGGTTTTGACTTAGTGTATTAGAAAACTGTGGAGAATTTGAAATAGTTATTTGCACATGCTTAGTGTGATTTTTTTTAAAAAACTTAACCATACTCTAGAGCTAAATATTCATATATTAGTGTAGATATGTGTTTTTTATTCCTAGTTCATAGTTAGTTACTATTTTTTAACTGCCCTGTTTCTTTATGTTCATGTTGTTTAATAGTGTATCTACTTTATTAAATTTCTAGCCACTAGTCTAGCTGTTCGTAGAAAAATTATGTGATTATTACACTGTCTTTTAATTTTTCAAATCATTTATTATTTCATTTACAAAGTATCTTTTGAAAGGTGAAAAGGTCAGTCTCTATTTTTAATAATGGTATGAAGCACAGAAGGGTAAAGTGGATTCTACACAAAAATGCTGTAGTATTTGGAGACAGGAATATAAAACTGCTGATTACCAGTATTTGGGAGGAAATGAATTTTGTTCAGAAATGATCCGAAATGTCCCAGTTAGACCAATCATCAGTGCCTCTGAGAAGGAAGCAAAACTGGAGTGATTTTTGAAGGCTTGTTCTAATGAGTGGTCAGGTACTTACTTGAGTAATTGTATTGATGAGCCACAGCTGGTGCCTGCAGCTGACACATTAGACATTAAAAGTTGGTTTCCCAAGTAGATATGTTTTTATTAGTTTGCTTAAATACTAGTGAGCCAGATTGGTTCTTTAACTGACAGGTTGCCACAGGTATGCGGCATTATTTTAAGAGGTATAACATTGTCCTCAATTTTTTTCCCCAAATGGCCATTAATGGCTCCACTTCAGCTCACTCTCTCTGTACAGCAGACATTTGAGGTTCCACTGAAAGTTATTTTCCATACATGGCAGTACAGGAGTGTGGAGCATTCATGGTAGGAATTTTCCCACTTTCTAGAACCTTGTTATTAGTAATTCTGTCATGTCATTTCATATATGTATGGCTTATATGAAATATAAGGTGACATTGGATGAAACTATTCAGCAAGTGGAATCACTTTTATAGTAGGGCCATCTTCCGGGATCACACTTGGAAAAATAATAATGAATACCTGCCCCTCCAAGCCCTTCACACCTATTCATGGTAAAAGGAATAAATCAGGTTTACCTTCTAGGCCAACCTTATTTGTAGTATGATTACAGAATCCCCTGCTAATTAAAAAGTAATCCTCAACACACTTTCCTGGTATTTTAAATGTATTTAGTGGGACCTGTGTGTTTCTTTCCAAATTAGATAAAGCTTAAATTGTAAATGTCTGACATAGTACATTGATTGAAATTCTGTTATTTAATGTAAAATGACTCGTGTCTGATATCAGCTTTGCATGGGAGAGGGAAGTCAGTAACAGTAGGAGGACCCTAGATCCTCGAAGTGGTGGATGAGCACCTCTGAGGAGGGGAGAACACACACTGACCCCGGAACGACTGGTGCCGCTTCTCAGGCGTGTGTTTGTTTAGTCCTTCTGCCTTCTGCCTCTGTATGCGGGCTCTCATGACAAAGACCGTGACATTTCTGCTCACTTTATCAGTTGAGAACCTCTTACTAAAAGGTTTGACATAACTGGGAAAACTGAGCTTTAGCAATTGCCAAGCAAGGTTTATATTCTAGTAAATATAAGTCAGACTTCTAATCGATGCTGAGAATTGATAATACATATTTCAGAATTTTTCTAATAGATCATTTTAGTATATCATTTTCTAATCCTCAAGGAAATCATATCTCCTAACCAGATTAGAATTCTTGAAACAATCCTCCAGAGTAGTACCAAGATAATGACAGTGCTTTTGATAAAGCATAAGATTAGAAAGGGATTGGTACCTTTTTTTTTTTTTTTTTTAACCTAGCCTTTTGGACTGACAAAACCTGAATAAAGATAGGCCATGATGGTCTGAATCTGGCAAAACCAAACCCCACGTGAAGATTGCCATCTCTTACTAAGGCTGTCCCTGTACTCTGTACCAAGCAGCATTCCACCCTATGATACTGCAAACAGCAGTGTTCCACCATGCCCCCCTCAATGGCCTTGCCATAGTTAGGACATTCTTTCTTACACCTGAACAAAGTCTCTTCCTGCTGGAACATAGCATGCTTTCTCTATTTCTATCTGCTCTCTGGATGTGGAAGACCTTTGGTTAGCGTCCCATTTATAATAACCATTGCTGTATTTTAAAATAATTAAGTTCACCTCATTCTCTTGCTCTAGGCATTTGAATCATATCTGTTGTTCTTCCCTAGACCATTGCCAATTTCTCTGCATCATTCTCAGAGTATGATTTATTTTTTGAAAAAAGATTCAGCATTATATAGCCAGTGATCTCACTGGCTCGCTAATTAATATCAGGTGATTTCTAATTTTGGCATAACTCTTCTTTCCTATAAATATTGCACATTCTTTTCCTATATTCTTTAAAGAGCAATTATAAACACTTGTAAATTATAAATAGTATTTCATGGAGCATCAGCTGGCATCATCTGTTGATCCAAATTAAAGCCTTTCCAAACATCATCTGGGAGGAAAAAATTGCATACCATGTGTATTGTTACATAACCAGTTCCACAGTCAGAATTCTACTATTGGACTGATTGGATTAAATAGCACAAGAGCAGAGATATCTTTGCCAAGAATCTGTTTGGGGAAGGCAGCATTTTCTGTTGCTACAAAGTGTAAGATCCTATTTCAGTATCTAATATTGATTTATTCACTAACCAGGCAAACCATGTGAGTGGATGGAGAGTCGTAAAGCTGGAAGAGACCTTGAGAGGTCAGAGTGCATAAGGCACTTCTGCAAATCATCCAAGACAGATGGTTGTCTGTTTCATTTTTAATAGTCTTTTGGTACATGGATTCCAAGATTCTTTCAGTCATCTTCCTAGCATCCTAAAACAGTCTTTAGAATATAATCTAAACATTGTTTTATGCTCTTTAACTTTTAGCAAAAATAAACAATGCCTTTCTTACCTTTAAAGTAAAAAATTGCTTAGGAGTGAAATAGCAGGCAGAGGGGGAGACAAATATCAAATAGTGCCTTCTAGTGTACTGGCTGATTTTTTCTTTTGCAGATCATTACCCAGTTCAGGAAAGCCTGATGTTCCCTGTTCTCTCTACATGAAGGAGCTTCAAGGTTTTATTGCCAGAGTTATGAGTGACTACTTTAGACACTTCGAATGCTTGGATTTTGTCTTTGACAACACTGAAGCTATTGCCCAAAGAGCCATTGAACTTTTTATCCGAAATGCCAGTCTCATAAGACCTCTTGGTGAAGGTGGGAAAATGCGTCTTGCTGCTGATTTTGCGCAGGTAAATTGATGCATAGCTACAAAGGGGAAAATGTTTCAGCCTCAGTATTATCCATTAAATAAAAGACCATCTATGGTCTTCAGTTTTTTAACTGAAGAAACTTTTTAACATGAAAAAAGTAAATCTAAACCTAATTGGTAAAAAAAGGAAAGAATTTAAAGATACTTTCATACCAGCTTTTTTTACTTTGTCTTTAACAAAAGGATCATCAGTCATCTTTGATATTTCAAGGTTAAGCCAAGTAGTTTGTTCCACAGTAGAGCAGCATTTCCCATTTTTACATAACATGGGGCTTTCTCACTATTTTATTATCCCACCAGGTCAGTACTGATAAGAATAATTGATTAACTTTGTTGGAAAATAATATAGACAATGAAATTTATCCTTCAAACAGTAGAAAGGGGCTGTCTGTTGTCATGTAAAGAGAAAGACCTCTGACACATGCATGGTCCTCCAGGGCGGTGTTCTAATTCATTTAGAAGCACAGAGGACCAGGTGAATTATTTGATCCCCCTCTGTTAAATAAGAGTACCTTTCTTGTGCATGGCCACCTTGAAGTCA
The DNA here is from genome assembly GCF_965194825.1 of Balaenoptera physalus. Lineage (NCBI taxonomy): Eukaryota > Metazoa > Chordata > Mammalia > Artiodactyla > Balaenopteridae > Balaenoptera > Balaenoptera physalus. The sequence continues at coordinate 16,296,320 of NC_138887.1, forward strand.
TTCCACGCTATCTGATGTGAATGAGGTAGAGTCACATTAAAACAGTAGAACCATAATCAGCTCTTATAGAAAGGTTTTTTTCTTTGTCCTTTAGACAGACTTTTTAAAAGCCTTATAAATATAGTATCAGAGGCAGAGAAAAAACACCTCATACATCCACTTTCATTAAAAAAAGATTCAGAAACAATTCATATTTACATAGCATGTCAAAGGTGAACTTATTTTTTAAGCCTTTGAAAGCTGTTAGCTTTACTAGTCTAAACAGTTATTCGAATGGATTAGTCCTAGCGGTGTGCCAGATCCTTCCTGTTTGTAAAGATAGACAAATTGTCGTGTCCCTCTTCATTCCTGTGTGTATCTGGGAGCAAGTCTTGGTTCATTATTCCTACTCCGAGGAAAGGATGTGGCGGGCTGCTTGTACCAGGCGGTGGTTGTAGGCGCTCCCTCATACCTGACAGTTACAATGAGGAACAGGTACATATCATAATGTTTCAAGAGCCAGGCTCTTTGCATATTAACTGGTCTCGAATTAGTCATTTTCGTCCCCAAATGATATGCCTGAGACCACTAGGTCAGAGTAAAGAGCCTTCCTTTGTGAAATATGCCTTTATTAGTAACCTCAGCATGAAAATTGAAAGTAAATGTTGCCATTCGTGTGGCTTCTTTTACCCTTCCCGTTTTTATCAACTTAGTTTTCAGGCACCTGTACGTTCTGTTGTTACAGGTGAATTCTGTATATTGTCGTACTTGTCCCTTTCTGGGATTACAGGCTGCTTATCAAAGCGAAAACACAGTGATGTACCAAGACCTGCTCTTACTTGTTAAAAACACTGTGAGCTGAACTCAAATGGGTGTCTGTTCTTCTTTCCCCCTTTTCCTCCTTCATTTTGTTTTTCTTTTCCTATCCTCTTCTTTCCCTGGGCTCCCTCCCCCACCCGTTTATTTGCATTCTGCTCCAGCTGGTTCTTGAGTCACTTTCCTGGAGGCAGCACTTCAAGTCCAATTAGAGTGGCAGCCGAGCAGGAGATGGCCAAAATGAGAGTGCTGTGGGAAGAAGGCTTTTTGTTTTTGTTTTTATTTTAATGCTATGTGACCTTGTGAGTTTTGAAAGCTGGAGAGCATTGTCCTGTGACCCTGGCTACCACAGCTGGCACCTGTTCAAAATAAGTAGCATCCAGGGGCAGAGTTGAGCTCCCACCTTCCTTAAAACCGCACATTCAGGATTTTATTTGGCATTCCTTCTTTCTGAAGACGTGTTGCCTATAAACCAAACCTTTCCCCAGGTCCCTTCCCTTAAGGTAAATGAAATTCATCAGTCAATATCACTAACTTATGCTCCAGGGCAGCCTCCGTTTTCCATTTCTTACTCGGTGTCAAGAGTATCCTTTGCAGGCCGGCAGTGACACTGGTTGCTGCAGCCTCCGTGGGGCTGAGTCCTTGGTTCACTTCGGGATAGTGTCCCTGTTTCAGAACCTCGTGCCACTCACTCTGCGGCTGCTTCCCCGGCCCTGTGGGTCGTGGGCGCAGGAAAGACAGGTGCCAGCACTTCTGAAGTTAGTCATGGTCGTGACCAGTAGCTTTGGCAAGTATTATCCAGCTGTTATATCTTCCCCCCATATTTTAAAAACATTAAAGTGAATTGAGGGCTTTTGTTTCATTTGATGTGGTTTCTTCCCACAACTGCAGTTATGTGGCATTGTACCTCGGGATTCGTACTTGGTTGCATTTTTCTGGGGTGAATCAAAACCCTGAGATGGCATTGCCCTGACGTTTATATTCATGACGGGCATCACCTGGGACTAGAAAGCCTTTTGGCTGCCTCATTACTGAAAGTTCTACCGATTTGTATTCAAAATTAAACAAAGCCATTGAGGCCATTGGAATCAAGACCACACAAATCCTCTATGGGTTTAAAAAGAGTTCTTGTGATAAAAGTGCCTGCTTTTGTGGCATAAATAACAGAAAGAGAAAGAGCTCAGAAGATTCCAGTAGGGTAGGTTTGGGAATACTGATTATTTGGCATAAAGTCCAGTTGCAAAGACAGATGATGATATGTTTTAAAGATATCTGTAGGAATCCTAACTTCTCCCCACTGGCGTCGTTGCACAGGTGAAAGAGTATGTATTTGCAGGGAGCCATCTGGGGGGGCTCACGATGAGGGAAGTGCCCAACGCACACCCCCTAGGAATCAGGTCACGGGCATGAGGCGCTTTCCTCCTGGTAATTAATTCCCTACTGTGACCACATGGTCTCTGTGTTTACACTAATCACACAGCACTTCTAAAGCACTAAGCTGGTCCAAGGCCACTGGGGTTCTGCTGATTCAGAGTCTCTCTGGGGACTTGTCCATACTGCCCTCTGAGCCACACATTGCCCTCTGCCCCTCATCTGTGTTTCTTTCCTGAGGGACAGGATGGCTTTTGACGTTGGCATTAAATCATTTACTCAGTGGCACTCTGAGCAGTTTCTCTTTATTTCTGGTGCCCTTTAAATACTATACATTTATATCTATTTTGCTTTTTGCCTGGAAGTATAAATTTAGGGAAGAACCCCAAATAATCAAGATTCTAATTCCTATTGCCTTTTCTCCTGAACAGTATCAGGGCAGGAATGCCCTGGGAGTATCCAAAGATGCCCTGTGGTTAACCAGATGTCTGCGGTGGGCACGGAGCAGCTATGTAATTAGTTCACCACGCCTGCAGCTGACTGTTCGTTCCCTCCAAACAGGAGAGCTGGAGAGAGGCAGTTGCAGATGCCATTTTTGTATCTACAGCTAATTGCAGAGTCACCTCCTCTAAAAGGAACATTCCTGCCCTTCAGAAACATGGCCTTTATTGTTTAATGGAACTCTGGCAGAAGAAGATGGTTTTTAGTACCCTAGAGGTCCTTGATGGATGAAAAATTTATTTTGAACATTTAACGTTTTGAAATTGTCCTATGGCATAGAAATCTGCCGTCATTTCTAGGTCACCCAGCCATGCAAGGTCATATTTTCTCATACCGTAATTTTTTCCTAGCCACTTATTTGTCTTAACATTCAATCCTGCTCAAGTGCTAAGGCAAAGGTTGTTTGGTTTAATCTTTGAAAATGATGAAGCCCACTAGGGTAACTGAAAAAAAAACTGACAGAAACATTTCATGAAAAATACTTCACATAATTTCAGTGTGTAAGAAACCGTTATATGCACACGTGCACAGAGACACACACACAGTCATAGGTATGTGATAGCACATTTGTACTCTGCGCTGACTATAAAATAAATGCCACATTCTGTAGGAAACCAGAAGCTCCCATTGGGTGAATCAACAGGTCCCAGGGAACAGCCCATCACCCAGTGCCTTCGAGAACACTGGGTCGAGGCCGCTCTCTTCTGCATTGTTGGCAAGAGTCTGACTTTTCTTCCTCAGATTTCTCTTTTTATTTACTTATTCTTTTGTATTTTAGAGACTTTGCTAATCATGTGAGGTTGGTTTCCCTCTAGAACCTACAGGGTATATACTGCGTCCTCTGTATGCTAGGAGAGAAATTCACCAGTCACGACTCACCCTTGAGACCATCTGAAGAAAGAAAGCTGCCCTGCAATTCTCCCCGACACTCAGTTCGTACATTTGATTTCACACTTGTCATTTCTCTTAATAGTAATCAGTATGTGTGTATGTGTGTCTATGTACCTCTCTTAAAATTTAGATGAATAAAAATTATATTGTTTAAATAAATATATATCCCCTTCTTTGATAAATTTGAGAGAGCTCCTCAGAGGCAAGACCATCTAATTCATCTTCTTATCCCCATGTCTAGCTTGGTGCCTGGAGTCAAAAATGTTTCTCAGATGAGTGAGTGATTAGGTTGCCATGGTCTTCCAATGTCAAGGAGATTTGAACAGTTTTTCAGAAAGATGGCCAGCAAGACAGAAACCCCATTTTTCTTTCATATATTTTTCCTGAAGAAAGATGTTGATTTACCAGGTAGCAGCCTTTTCTCAGTCATTTTCTAAATTATTCTTTACCAGGGTCCTGTTTATAGCGAGTATAGAGAGATGGTTTATCATCTGAGTACCACATATGCAAAAATTTTGCATATGCGCTTGGTGGATAAAGAACAGGTAGCCTAAAACTCCAATTAATGACAAAATTTCCAGTCAGAGGAGGAAAATAAAGAGAAGTGAAAGTAGTAGTTGCTAAATTCTTCAGTCAGGAAACAAATTAATTCACTAACATTTAAAAGGGGGAAGTTTTTAAAATACGATAATAAGTGCTGACATTTAACAGGCACTTACTATATGCCGTGCACATAGTGCTTTGTGAAATTATCTGTTTCACTTGCATAATTTTATGATAGGCATTACCTTCATTTCACAGATGAGGAAGTTGGAACGTAAAGAGGTTAAGTCCAGGGCCACACAACTAGTCGTTGTAGAGCAGAAATTCTGACACAAGTGTGCTGCCTCCGGAGTCAGTGCTTTTAACCCCCTGAGCCAGCCTGGTGAAAACGGTCATCATTTATGTTAATGTACAAAGGCTTGTGATGTCTGCTTAAAGTATAGCCACACAGGCAGGCTTGAAAACCTTCCTTTTTCTGATTTTTCAGTGGAGCAAAACAATCTAAACTTTCTCCTCTTACATAACAAAAAATGCTTTTCTCTTCTTGAAGGGAATTATCTTATGCCTCTTTAGTAAATAAATGCAGAAGTTATCTAAGCTCTTGCCTTTCAATAAATTTGACTTTCAAAACCTGCCTCACAGTGAAGATAAAATTTAAGTTTACTGCAAGCTACAACCTTCTGTGATCCAAGTGTGTCCCCAATTCACTTCAAGATTCTGATGTAAAAAGCTGGGGATATCTTTTAATATTTCAGATGGAGTTGGCTGTGGGTCCGTTCTGCAGAAGAGTATCTGATTTAGGAAAGTCCTATCGAATGCTGAGGTCATTCAGGTGAGACATAATTCTGTTATCGCTGTTAATATAGCCATATCCCATTAGCAGATAAATCCTCTCCTATTCATGTCGATCTGTATGAAATTGCCATTATTCAACCATTTTGTGATGTACAAAAGTGGCATTTGAAAGTTATTCTTCAAACCAGAAATTTATATAGTGTTATATGCGATGACTAGTGTATGTATGTATGTCTGTGTATGTGTTAGTTTTGAGTTGCAGTTCATAAGATTGAGCTGGTAAATTTTTTATTGTGCTCTTTCTAGGGGGATTTTTTTTTTTTTATTCTCCATTCTTACAGAAATATATTGAGTAGTAATATTAGGCAGTTCATAATTTATAGATGTCTTTTTCTGAAAGTATTATTGGTTCATTTATCATTTCCAATCCAGTCTACTTCTAAAAAGGTCACAAGTTGCATTCCCTAACAAAACTATTAAATAGAGTATTAGAAGAACTGAGTTTAGTGGTGAAATGCAGAGAATGACTGTAAATGTAGTAGATAATTTAGGCTAAAGATGGCTAATGCAATTGAGCACAAAATTTGGGATTGAGCTTACTAGAAACCAGTTCAAAAAGAAAAACAATGAGTTAATTCAAACTCATGATCTAAGAATATACCAATTTAACAGGAAAATCCTTTTCAGTGCTGAATACTTAGATAGACCTTTTACCAACTCAAATTTTAAAGACTTGAATAGCTTAATGACTAGGTCTTAAGTATCAGATTTTAGAAGATAAAAGGATGTTGTTCATACGGCTGTTTATTCAGTAAGCCAAACTTCCCAAACTTTTTCACATCATGGCACACATAGAAAATATATACATGTAAAACGATGACCAACCCTGAGGGCCAAGGGGATCAACATAATACTTATAACCATTTTCTGACCACAGCATACCAGATGGGAAACCTTGATATCAGCTCTCCATAATATCCAAAAGCATAATGGTTTTTGAATGTTTCTTTATAAAGATAGGTAAGAGAGTCCAGGCATGTGGCTTTCTATAAACTGGCTCAGCACTAGAAACTAGAGTAATCAAGTGGCAGTATGTTCTTTAAAAGATTGCTTCACTCTCTTATGTCATCCAAGATTTTGGTAGAAAATTCAAGTGTAATGAACCCAAGGTTGTTGATTGAAAGGGAAGGCTTATCCTTTACTTTGCCTGTGAGTAACTGGCAGTGATTTTTTTTAATGCCAACACAAGAGTCTGAAATATTTTTCTCAGATGCCCATCTGGGTTGGATTTCAAAAAAACTTAAAGTGGGATCACAAGTGTTTTCAGATACCTTCTTTGGATTAGCTCAAACCTTTTATAAAGTATTTACATATTTTGGAAGCCTTAGGGTTTGGCACTACCAAATATGGACAAGTCAAAAGATTAAGAGGTACTGAGTAACCGATCCACCAGTCATCTGTATGTACCATAAAAATAACCTTAATAAAACTCTTGTAAAGTCACTTACTTTGAGTATGATGGTAACACGGCAATCCCGGTTGGATGATCAAATGCTGCCCTGAGTAACAGAATCTTAGCATGTTGAGGGATATCAACCAACTAGTTATTTTAAAAGGCGTGGGAAAAGCTGTGATTAGGGATTTGCTATTTTAAGATTAGACTATTATTTTTGATAGTGCTGGCTCCCATGTTTGGTTGTTTATTCCACGTGTATGTATTAAAATAGTGCTTATTTTATTTGCTGAGGCAAGACGGCCTTTATCCAAGTGCTTTTTTTTTTTTTTTTTTTTCCAAGTGCTTTTAAAGTTGTGTCACAGTATGGAGATACACATTCTAAGGTTTCACATAAGAACAGTTCTATTTTAATTCATTTAAGATTTTTCTGTCAACCCTCCCAGTTTTCACATGAAAGAAGGACTCTTTAAAGGAGCGTTTAAAGTTTGAATAGTGACACCTTCTAGTATCTATTTATGGAATAAAAAATTAATGATTGGTTAGTGTATAATTTTTTAAAATCCTTTGTTTTTTATAGCTAGCTTCTCTCATGGGGCAATGGTCAATCTTAGATGTGTTTCCAGAGTTTCACCCTGACTCACATTAAGAGAGATTTTATGTTACCATCTGGCATATACTTGCATGCAAGTACACTCAAACCCAGGCACACACACACATGCACACACACGTGTGCCATGAAACACTAATTACTCTCACTTCATGTGATATTCTCTGACATTTCTTTTTCATTTGGTTGGTTATTTTAACCCATTTAATTGGTTTCATGACCCACTAATGTTTTGCATCCCATGGTTTCTCACCTTTTTCACAGGGCCCTCTATTGTTGAACTTCAGCTGCTCTAGTGATAGGGGCAGAGTTTTGTCCCTTTCTCCATCTATAAAGATTTATGCCCTTTTCTCCTGGGCTTCTGGTAACCCTGAGCTTCCTCCCGCACACCCCTCAGCTCCTAAGGCCTTGGCACATACATAATAAGAGTAATTGTGCTTTGCCTATGAAGACTTCTCCATATCTTGAATTCAGTGAAAAATTCTAACAGAGATTTATATCTATCAGCATATTCCTAAAGATATATTAAATGTACAGAAATCTCTCTGATTGATCCTAGAGCTTTCTCAGTTGTTTGAGAGGTCTTGGACACGATTTGATAAAGATTTTAAGATTAAGTGGATCAGGAAATAAAATGAAAGCGTAGTATATTCTGGGGTTCAAATCTAGCCCTAGTCTGAAAAGAAGGTTTCAGGTCCCATCTTTGGAGAAAAGGGATGTCAGTGCCCCCTGCCTCTGCCTGTATACATGGCCGGGAAGGGCCCCGGCTCCGCCAGCTTCTCGGCAGTTGTCGTGATTGACTTAGGACAGCTTCCCCATGTGGAGGTCCTACAGAGTCCCTTCCTAGAGAGGAGTGAGTCAATACAGAGTTGTCTTTATTCTCGTAACCCAGTTCTAGGCACTTTATTTGCTACCTGCAAAAACTTGTTAAGACATCTGTCTCTTCTCTAAAATTAGTCCTGAGCAGTTGCAGTGGCAGGGCCCATTCTTGTTAACCCTGCCGTCTGTGCTGTGTGCTGTGACAAGGAAAAGGTGTCGTCCAGTGGTCGTGTACGTAATTGACCTGGGCTCTTGTTCATGGGTCTCCTCCCTAAAGGTTCCGAGTCACATCAGCACCAGCTCAGTGGCAGTCAGTAGGAGATTGGCTAAATAAAATATGCCACATTCATAGGATCAAATATATGTAGCCGGTAACAAGTTATGTTGTTAGTTAATATCTAAGAATATGAAAAGTACTTCCTAATGCATCACGAAATGAAAAAGGCTACTAAACAGTATATATGGTATGGATCCCTACTATTTTTAAAATAATAGCATGTGTGTTTGGAGAGGAAAAATCAAGGATAAACATCAAAATGTTACCTTGGGAGAGTAGCATTGTTACTAGTGATTTTTCCTTTAGAGGTTTCCTATATTTTTGAAGTTCTTTGCTTTGGTTGTTTTATATTTGTACTTAGAAAAGTCAACAAATATATTTAACAATCCCTCTTGCAGTGTTTCATCCATTTAAAAATAACAAGGGAGCCTAAAAATAATATAAAATATACTAAAACGTTATACAGTAAGGGTCGGGGGGCAAGAAAAACAGGCAGCCAAACAACCAAAAGCCAAGCAGGTTTAGAGGCAGGGGCTGCAGGAGGGGGCAGCAGGCCCAGTGCAAGGGAGGGTGACGGTGCCAGGCAGGGCGTCTCCAGCCCAGACCCCGGTGCAGCCTCCCCTCCCCCCTCCCCAGACGCCCCGGCCTTGGCAGGCGCACCCTCCCCTCATCAGGCAGCCACCCGCCACAGAGCACTTCTCTTGGACGTAATGTCAGTGGACTCTTTAATTAGGCTGGCAAGCCTCTTGCAGGCATTTACCTTTTACTGTCTACATGAGAGTTTCTCAGGCAGTGGGAATCTTTTACCCCGGAGAGAATGCTGCCTCAGAAAGCTGCCGACATTAGGGACTTGCCCCTGGGTGGTTTGTATTTGTACACAAGACCCACGAGGCCCTGTCCCTGTCCAGCCCTCCGCAGCATGACGGTGTCCCCCAAGAGGTGTCCGTGAGGGAGGTTACCTTCGCTCCACCTGGCCAGGGGCCTGTCAGCACAGATCGTTGGGAGACAAAGGACAGAGAGAGCCACAGGCCCCTCACCGCCCGGGACACAGACCCTGCCTTCAGGCAGGCCCGCTCCCAGGGAACAGCCTGGTCCCTGAATTATATCCACAGCCTGCTCTGCTGGAAGCTTCCTTGGGTTTAGTGGAAGAGCACTGAGAGCTGTCAGGAGATAGGGGCTGTTCGGATGGATCTGTTAGCGTGAGGGGCCCAGAGAAGGAAGACCATTAGTAACTATAGAGCGTAGTGTTCACATCAGCAGTTTTCAGTTGGAGGAGTGGTGAGGGTTCCCGTGTCTACAGTTACCTCCGTGATCAACTGCCACCTGAGGTTCCGTACAGGTCCCTGCCTGCAGGTCTGCAGACCTGACGGTGGCCGTCTCTGCAGCCTCCGTGACGAGCACTTCCAGCCCCAGGACCCCCAGATGTGTTCTGTTCCTTCTTTCCACTCAGTCCATCCTCTGCAATCACGATTTCCCCAAGGTTTCTGGATTCTTAATTCCAAGTTTCTGACGTCAGCGTTGAAGACAGAAGGCAGCCACATCTGGGGCTTGGTTCGCTTTGCTGTCTGCCAATACTTTGGCAGTGCTAGGAGCACCCGGGTAAATGTGGAGGGCTGGGTAGTTCATTTATTGTCGTTTTTATTCTAACAGTCATTATTTGATTATTATAAGCTAAGCCTGTGCTGAGCGTTGTCCTGGTACTTTCTCCTTCCGCCCTCCCACGATAGATGAGAGTTAGGGACGACCGCCAGGCAGCAGTCAAGGCTGAGGGGTGTAAGCTTTCGGGGCTGCACATGTGAGAACTGTGTGTGAGCTGCAGGGCTGCATTTCAGACCCAGGACTGCCTGTGCTCGCAACCACCGAGCCCCGCGTCTTATCCCAGAAGTCCCCGCTTGTTTGCACTCCAAAGGGTGCTAGAGCAACATGTGCATGCTTATATGATTCATCCAGGAGAAGTCAGAGAGTGTTAAAGAGAATCTAAACTCCCCACTTTGGCGGTGACCTCCTGCTCTGAAATGCCGCATCTCCCATCTTCCGCTGCAGACAGCCTTCCAGGAGATGCTGCAGGAACCTTGAACCAAGTGTGTGCTTTTATTCTCAGAGAACGTCTGCCTGAAACCCCTGCCTCCTTTCTGTCCTGGTCCCCTGAGACTGACAGCCTTAGACTCCAAGACAGGAACCCGGGGGGCCTCTCACCTCTCTGCTCAGAGCCCGGACTCACCCCCAGTCATCAGCCTCCTGCTCCGTTCTCTCCTGGGACACACACAGTCCCTCCTGCCACCGTATCTGGGCCTCTTCCCACCTCTCCGAAGCCCTCACTATGTCCAGTGCAGGGAGGAGTCCCGTGTCCTCCCCTCCTGCCCCGCTCATTTCTCTGCTGATTCCGCGTCTCAGTGCACATTCTCAGTGGTCTGGGCTGCCCTCACCAAAAGGAGCTTTGCAGTGCGAGTGGCGGCAGGCAGCCCAGGACCCCCGGATGCTGGCTGTGGACGCGGGACAGCAGGACTCGAGTCTTGTTCCGCTCCGTAATTGGCCTTAACAGAAGACTGACAGCTACACAGCTATGGATCACTTAAATGTGGAGATCTACTAGAAGTATAATTTTTTTCTAATGGGACCTAATACTTGATTAATTAAGACTACCAGCTGGGGACTTCCCTGGTGGCGCGGTGGTTAAGAATCCGCCTGCTAATGCATGGGACACGGGTTCGAGCCCTGGTCCGGGAAGATCCCACATGCCGCGGAGCAACTAAGCCCCGTGTGCCACAACTACTGAGGCTGCACTTAGAGCCCGCGAGCCACAACTACTGAAGCCGCGCCTCTAGAGCCTGTGCTCCGCAACAAGAGAAGCCACCGCAATGAGAAGCCCGCAAACTGCAACGAAGAGTAGCCCCTGTTCGCCGCAACTAGAGAAAGCCCGGGCGTACCAACAAAGACCCATCGCAGCCAAAAATAAATTAATTAATTAATTAAATTTTTTTAAAAAACCAGCTGCCTGTAAAGTTTAACCTTGAAAACACTGCTACTTAGAGTGTTTTCTCTAAGAGTGATTTTGTGGCATTTGGGGAATCTGCGTTTTATAACACCTTAATTAATTTCTTTTTGTTCCTTTTATCACCTCAGATGGTGATGTATTTTTTGAACTTGCCGGTATTTCAGATTCCACCTGGAATCAGGGAGAAGGGAGGTTCTCGTTCTGTCTTCTTGCAGCTTCTTAAAACAAGCACCAGAAACAAAACGTCTGCATTCAGTGTTTACAGGTAATTATGTCAGTGATGCATAATACGGAATCAAATCCAGTTGTGCTTTCCATGGCTTTTTTGGCAGTCCTGTTAGTGGCTAGAGTGGAAGATTTGGTCTTGGCAGAAAAATAACAGCTGTGACTCAGAGCTCCAAAGGGACAGGTGATTGACCAGAAGATGCTGTTTCAAAATGAGCTGGTTTCTCTCAGGCCTGCCCTGTGCAGGTGTTGCAGTCAGCAGCCTCGTGTGTGGCTCGGCTGGGCTGCCGGCTGTGGCACGTTACCGATCGTTCCTCCCTCTCCGTCTCCCTCCCTCTCCCCCCTTCCCATCCTTCTTCCCTTCCTACCCTTGGATTGTTTGCAGTTTGCATCAAGAATATAGAAGGAAAACAAAGAAAAACACAAATAATCAAACCATAAAACTAATTTAATTGTGGTAGATAAGTTTCAAATTTGACTTTAAACTTCCTGAAGCCAAAGATAAAAGAGGAACAGAATCAGCTATGTAATTCTCACTTTCGGGAGGAAGGAAGTATATCAATTCTTAGGAAAAAGTTCAGTGTTTCTTAGTACTTAATTCTAAAGCATTTGTATGTGGGACTTCATATAGGGAGCACTGAGAGAGAGTGGGGACCAAAATTCTTGGTCATCTTTTTGTCATAGAGGCAGAAAGGATTCCATGTGGCTGCCCTTCAGGAAGTGGAAGACTGTCATACAGGACTGGCCTCTCCCCGCCCCGGGTCTCCTCATGTCATGAGCTAGGGTTCAGGATGAATCCTACCATGTCACATGCTGTAGGCAAAGATTGGGCTTTACTGGGGCAGGGGAGGACTCTCACCAGACCAGGGACAGCCGGGAGAGAAGTGAAGGCACACGCTCCCCTGTCTGCCCACATCCTCAGGGTGGCCTTTCAGGAGCGCCAGACCTGCAGGATGAGCCTGTGACCCAGTGGAGGAGCCGCCTCCCCACTGGCTCTTTGCCCTGTTACAGCTCAAACACGCACTTGGCCCCAGGCTGACTTTGAGTCTGGGAATGTCAGCTGCTCAGCACCCGGTGACCTTGGGCTGTGAGATGTTTCAGCTTCCCCTGCCGGGACAAGGGTTCTCCAGGCTACGGGAAGTGGAGCTGGGGCGCAGTTTCCTCCCCTCCCACCCAGAGTCAGCTTCCAGAGGCCTCTGAGACCGTAGCACTCATCGCCGCCCCCGCCACCCCCCTAGAACTTCAGGTCATGCCGGGTGAAAATAATTCCAAGAGAGACTGTGATGATATGGTTCAATTATGTGGGTGACTGGAGGTCCTTGACCCATGGAGAGAATTTGGGGATACCTAAAGAGATAATAACTGCATGGCCTTCAAACGGTGTCCTGGAAACATTACTTTGCTCAGGTTACCATATAGGAGTTGTTAACAGTTTGAAGTTGTACTTTCTCCAGGGGTCTTTGTTTCTCTCTGAGAATAAGTCTGTCTGTTCTAAAAACATGATGAGTAGTTGCCACAGTTGATATCCTAAAAGAGGCTGCCTGGCAAGATGAAGAGCCAGGCTGCACAGGTTTGAGTCCATGTTCTGCCCTTTCCTAGCTTTTACTTGATTTCTCTTCCTCTCAGTTTACCTGTCTGTAAAATGGGGATGTAACAGTGCCTACCTCATAGGGTTGTTTGGAGGAATAAATGAGTTCACGTTTCTAAAGCTTTAAATAAGTGTTCTGTGTGGTAGCTATTGCTGCTGCTGTTAAAACTAGGAGCTTCACCTAGATGGAGACAGGGTCTTCGACACACAGGAAGGACTTAAACAGGGATGCCTCCAGGAAAACCAGAATTCCCTCAGCAACGTTTTCATACCCGCGTAGGTGCTGGACTCATTGCCTAAAGCTCTGCAGTGTGGAGCTCTGTGAGATGAGTGCCCTTGAAAGTGTTCAAGGCAAGTGTACCGCCCACAGCTGTGGGAAGACCCTAGCCCTGCTCCCGCGGAGGACCTGGTTCAGAGCTTCGTGGAAGTCTGGTGACAGGCAACACTGATGAACTAAAAAGTTTCCACAGTAGTTAGAGACAACAAATTATAGAATAATGTTGTTTTACAAAACAGTTGAAATTAGAAAAGTCCCTACCAGGGATAAATTTTATAGAATAGTTAATATAAAGACATTTTTTCCAATATATTCTGGATCCAACCAGAACCAACTATCTTTTGAGAGCACTGCTGACTCTTGAGTGTATCATCAGTGTGGTGAAGAAGCTCGTGTCTCTGGTTCGTTCAGGCCTTCAGCTGTAGATTGGAGTAAATAACGTGGGGTGAAGAAAGAGCCCAGGTACAGAGCTATTTTACATACTTCAGAATCGCTGCTCAGTCAGGAGATGTTGCTGCCATCTTTCCTCTTGAGATTCAGCCTCTACAGCTTGGCCTTTAATTAACTCTTATCCATCAGAGCCCAAAGCCAAGGAAGAGTCAATACAAGTTTCAAATTATTTTTGCCAGCCTTTGACAAGGGGGTAGGTGGTTGGTAACGGGATAGATTTTCCTGCAGGCTCCCGTAAAATGCAGGTGTACCCCGGAGATATTACAGGTTCGGTTCCAGACAACTGCCATAAAGCAACTCTCACAGTAAAGCCAGTCACACAAATTGTTTGGTTTCCCAGTGCATATAAAAGTTATGTTTATACTATAGTTTATTAAGTATGTAGTAGCAGTATGTCTAAAAAAATTGTACCTATCTTAATTAAAAATACTTTATTGCTAAAAAATGCTAACCATCATCTAACAACACAGGGTTGCCACAAACCTTCAGTTTGTTAAAAAAACACCAAATCTGTGAAGCACAGTAAAATGAGGGAGGCCTTTCGTGGATGGTGACGCCCAGACACAGTGTGTCAGAAGGGAGGAGGGATGGTCGGTGAGGTAGTAATTTCGTATATGCAAGGACGTAATTGCCCTTTGAGAAGTTGTGTAGAAAATGGTTGAATTTACCCACATTAGACTATAGCCCAAGGAAGGATTTTATATAAAATCTGAAAATTTTGACCAAACCTATTAGTTACAGCTGCTTGACAGCTTCAACTAAGTGCTTTGATTTTAGCCTGTTCATCAGATGAGCTCTAAGAGGGGATTTTGCTGAGTCACCTTGAAGTAAAGTCAGACCCAAAGGCAGTGAGCTGGGGGTCAAGGAAGGAGCTGAAGGGCAGGTCCACCTGCCAGAGTGTGTGGGTGGGTGTGTGTGTCTCCGGGCTAAACAGGGGGTTAAGAAATGGTTAGGAATTAGCCAGTGTAGGAAGACTGCTGTTATTCATTCTTCCACTGCATATTATGCTATTACGCTACTGTGCAGTTATATTCTACTAATATGCTATTATGATTCTTCTACCAAGTCACCTCTTTCTGTATCGAATAGCATTAAGTAACTTCTGCGTTTCCCTCTTCTAGACCACTGCTCTTCCAGACAAGTGAACACGTGGCCAGCAGCCCTGCACTGGGGGACGTTATTCCATTCAGCATCACTATTCAGTTTTTGTTCACAAGAGCACCCCCTGAGCTGAGATCCCCCTTCCAGGTAAGGCAGTGAAGAATGCGCCGCTGCCGCCCCTTCCCCCAGCTGCAGGTGCCCGGCCTTCTCCTACCTTACTAATCACGGATTCCTGTCTTGGCAGCAAATGCCTAAGGAAGGAAGAAAGATTCCCACTGCCCAGCCCCTACTTTCTCAGCAGTGTAAAAATTGCCTGCTGCATCTAGAGTTAGCCCTTTAAATAATAGTGACACAAGTAATTTATGTTCATAAAGCTTTTTTGACGGAGGCCCCATTTACTTTTCTGACCCACCTTCAGTTGGCAAACCCAAAAGGCTCTTTGGGAGTCAGGAAGGTGCACCGAGGGCTGTGCCGCCTGCCTTCGGGCAGGTGTTTGACCCCGGGAATCCCTGCGATCCTCCTGAACCTGCACGTGCTGTCGCAGGACGGGATTCCCCCTCTCTCCTCTGATCGTGTTTCCACCCTGCAGAGAGCCGAGTGGTCCCACGCACGCTTCTCCCAGTGGCTGGATGACCATCCCTCTGAAAAGGACAGGCTCCTCCTCATCAGGTAGGGCCGTGCGCTGCTGGGGCCTGGGGGATGCGGGGAGGAGGAAGGAGGGGGCCCGGGCGGGCGTGTCCACGTTGTGCTCCCCGGGGCTGGCCCCCACCTGCTGGAGTGCCGCCAGGGCGGGCGCGTTGCTGGGGGGCACGTCCGGTTTTGCTTTCCGTGTCCTTCACATCCCCTCTTGTGCTGTTCCGTGCCTGATGCAGCCCTAAGAACCATGCACTTCTGTTTTGAAAACCAACCTCAACTATGAACGACTCCTTGCCTTGGCTCCATTTTCTGCTTCATTTCCACGTGGGGCAGTTACTGAAGTCGTGGAACACAGATGGGAGTAAACGTGATACTGTTACTAGTAGAAAACAAGGACACCCAGCAGCCTAGTGCCTCTCAGGTGTATTTATGCATGTGTGCGCACATGTGCAGACACACCCCGCCCACCCCACCCCCACCCCCCACCCCCCGCGTACACCCCTGCCATGCCCAGGGTGGGATGCTCGCACTGTCACATACGGCTTACTAAGCATCTCTCTTCCATCAGCACTCTCTTTTGAAATTTCCCTCACCAAAATCTCCAGAGACCTCTTAGCCACCAAATGCAGATGTTTCTGTTCTCACTTTATCACTCTGCAGCTTCAGCTAGAAGTGACCACCACTTCCTTCTTGACACTGCTCATCAACTGACCGATTCCACTTATTTTTATTGATACTCACCATGTGCCAGGCCCTGAGGACACAAAGCAAACCAAGACAGGCCCTGCCTTCTTGGCTCTTCCATGACACCTCAGTCATCTGTTTCTGTTCTCACCTCTGTGGCCATATTTTCCCTCAGTCTCGTTTGCTGAACTGTCTTCTTCTGTCCACTCCTTAAAGGCCATCATTTCCCACAGTGTGTTCCTGGCTCTTTTCCCTTCACGTTCGATCTGTACTTTGGTTCCCAGGTGAGCTCACCCAGACCCGTGACTCTAGTGACCTCTTCTGTCCTGTGGCTTCGGGTCTGTGGTTCATCTTGGTTGCCCAGGGCCGCAGGCCAGCAAACTTGCTGTCACATGTCATCACTCAAAGTCCCACAGAAATCTCAACCCCAAAATGCTGAGAGTAAATAAATCATCTTTCCTTTCAAACGTGCTCATTCTCTTAGACTCTCTGTCTTTTTCTTTTTTGTTGTAAACTTTTTATTTTATATTGGAGTACAGCCTATTAACAATGTTGTGATAGTTTCAGGTGCACAGCAAAGGGACTCAGCCATACATACACACGTATCCATTCTCCCCCAAACTGCCCTCCCATCCAGGCTGCCACACAACATTGAGCAGAGCTCCCTGTGCTATACAGTAGGTCCTTGTTGGTTATCTATTTTGAATATAGCAGTGTGTACATGTCGATCCCAAACTCCCTGACTATCCCTTCCCCCCATCCTTCCCCTGCCAGCCCTGTAACCATAAGTTCATTCTCTAAGGCTGTGAGTCTGCTTCTGTTTTGTAAATAAGTTCATTTGTATCATTTTTTTTTTAGATTCTGCATATAAGGGATATCATACGATATTTCTCTTTCTCTGTCTGATTTACTTCACTCAGTATGACAATCTCTGGGCCCATCCATGTTGCTGTAAATTGCATTATTTCATTCTTTTTAATGGCTGAGTAATATTCCCTTGTATATATGCACCACATCTTCTTTATCCACTCCTCTGTCGATGTAGACTCCCTGTCTTGGTTGGGGTGTCCCTGTCACCTATATCCAGCCAAGCTAGAAAACCTTGAAGCCATCATTCAACTCCTCTGTCACCCTCATTCCCCAAAGCCAGGCAGTTGTACCTCTTAAATCACTTTGGAAGCCATTCTCAGCTCTTCCAGGGGACCCTAATGCTCTTAGCCTGGGGACCAGGGCACCAAACCAGCCTTCGCTTGAGCCTAAGAGCAGGGGATGAGTTGGGTTCTCCAGAGCCAGCCTGGGGCTCGTGTGCTGAAGTGGTTCTCCGCTGTGTTTGCACCCAAGAGTCATTTACGGAGCTTTGAAAAATCCAGGTGTCAAGGCCACACCCTGACTGCCTCGGAATCTCCAGGGCTGGGAGCCAGCATCCGGGTTTCTTAAAGCGGCCCGGGCGGCTCCGCAGACAGCCGGGCCGAGGCTAGTCGCCCAGGGCGAGCCACCCCCCTCCACGCCCCCTGCCGCCGAGAAAGGAGGCCGTGGGGGTCGTGGAGGAGACCTCAGCCCGTCAGATCCAGGAGCGGCGCCGAGTCCTCAAGTGTGGCGACCGGCGCCCAGGGGAGCGCCCGGCCCTGCCAGTGGATAAAGAGGAGGGTGGCCCGCGCCCGTGCTCTTCTTCCTTGCTGGCCGCTTGTCCTCTCAGCTCTGAGTATCTGAGCGAGGAGCGGGGCGGGACGCGCGGTGAAGCTGTCACCGTCAGTGCGGCGTCTGGTTAAACTGCCCTCAGAAGAGGCCCCAGGTGTGGACGGGGGACTCTGCCGGGGCGGTGTGGGGCTTTGCGGTGCCCTCCCCGAGTCCCGTCGACTCGCTCAGCTGCAGCCCACTGGCTAGTGCCGGAGCGCGCAGGGCTCAGTTGATGGGACAGGGTGCATCTTCGTCCTCTTAACGAGTTGGACTGAGCTCATCTACGACAGTTGTCCTGCTGTGGGCACATCACAAATCTGCTTCCTTTTGCTTCTTTTTAAAAATGTCTCCCGAGTGATTTCATCAGCAATGCTGTTGCTGAGCCTATATTTAGCAACCGAAAACCATGCTCAGAAATGCTGTCAAGCTTTTTGAATAAGGCCTGCCCATCACGCCACTCATGGCTGATACCAGAGCCTTCGGTGCTGAGCAGGGCATGGAGCCCTCCTCGGGGGACTCCAAAACACCGTGCCCCTGCTCCAGCCCAGGCTGCTGGCAAAGCAGGAAGCTTTGTGCTAGAGAACGTTCTTTCTTACTGTTACTGCAAAACTGATTTCCTCCCTGCATACTGAAGCACCACTGGATGAATTTCTTGCCCCTGTAGATAAACCCAGGGTGAGTATTGCCCTTTAAATGTCAGTAAATTTGTTTTAGCTTTGGGGGCAAACCTTGTTGTGGACTCATCTCCTCCCGGCGCAGTGTGTTAAGTTGTCAGAAGTAGGGCAGATCGAGGGTATAGCAGCCACTGCTGCGGAACAAATGGCAAGCAATGACCTCTCTTCTGCCTTCCTTTCTGCTTCCTTTTGACACCAGACGTTTCTCTAGAGCTTGAATGGATCCTAGTCAAGTTAACTTTAAAAGTGGAGTGATCAGTGACTCCTGGGGCCGAGTGGGGTAAGTGGGGAAGATGGTACCTCCCGGCCCCTGCCAGGCAGGCATGTGCGCCCTCGGGGGCGGGGCGGCAGCCTGGGGCGCTCCTGGGGGTCTGCAGGTATTGAATACGTTCTCGGCAAAGATGAAGACTCAGGTTGTGATGGAAAGGTTTCTCAAGTTCTGCAGAAGAGGTAGGGTTGGCTGCATACACACCAACTCTTGATTTTGGCAGTGGGACAGCAACTCTTCTGACTGTGGCCGCTTCTCCTTTGTTTTTCCTGAGTCTCAGTAGGGGAACACCTTTATGGTGTCAAAACTGTTTACAGACTTTATTTGCTTATTGGTACTTTTCATCTATACAATCGTCAGACAGTTCTCAGTGCCCCGTGCATCCTTGGACCCCTTGCCCTCCTCTGGGCGTCCGGGGCCCACAGGCTGGGAACCATTCCCTCAGCTCCTCCACTTCTGCGGAACCACGGGATCCCTGTTGTTGGAGGGTGAAGTTTGGTCTCATAGGAGCTGGTGTTCCTATGGCGCGAGATCCCTTCCAGTTCTGGGAACTGGGTGCCTGAGGTGAGACCCAGGGGAGGATGGAGTCAGGGGAAGGCCTGCGAAGGCACATGGTAGTTTTTTAAGTCATTTAGGTATCTCAGTACTAAGCACACTGATAGGTCCTGCCTGACAAAAATCAATTTTGTGTGTTCCGTAAAATCCTCAGCTTGGTTAGTTCATATCACATCAGGCAGTGTTGCCATGTTACCACAAACCCTCCCTCTACTAATTGCACAGTTCCTATCCTAATTTCTTTTTTCAATAAGGGTAACTTTAATAATCTTCCTATTTTGGATGCAAACCAGAGTTGAGACTCTTACATAATGCTTGGCCCGACTTCCAAGAAGCTGATGTTTTGCTCAAGCAAATGAAGTAATGTAATAATTGCTTGAAAATCTTGCTCTGATTTTACGTGGGAGGGCAGCTTTAATCTTTTTTCTCTCCGTAGTTCTGATGGTGTTTTTGATGAAGACCAAAAACACTAACCAAACTCATTTCTGAACTTTCTTCCACATATTGTCTAGTTTTATGTAATATCTTATCCTTTTGAAAGCAGATGAAACTAAGTGGATTTTTGTCCATTGACTAGATAAAAATGACTCTAACCCATTCATTGCAGAACAATTACAGTTTCTGTGAATTTCAGTGCATTAATTTCTTAGACTGATACATCACCATTGTCTTGAAGACAGTTGGAGCCTTTGGGGGTTTCTCTACCGTGTGTGAATCTGCAGGGACTACATGTTGGGAGTGGGGCGTTTGCCCAGGATGCCATAGCAACTTGAATAGCATTACTAAAAGAAACAAGTTTTTTCACAGAGAATCAGCTTCATCTAAGGCTCAGCCCTGACACGAATAAGGCATCTCACAGGACACTGTTCTTTAAGGGCATTAAATTCCATTTTGCTTGCCTGTACTTTTGAGGATCCCTGCACTCATGCTTCTCTTTTATTTACTTTCTTCATTGCTTTTGTCTTTTTCATTACAGTTTTCTGTCTTCCTGTATCTAATCCACTTTTTTTAATTCATTCACCCTGCATTTGGCAAGCACTTAGGTCCTGGGGCTACATAAATGCAGAAAACAGCCCCAAGCCTCAAAGTTGTTACATATTAAGAGGGAAACTAACCAACACACAGATCCTTACATGGCAATGTGGTCATGCACGGTAGAAGTGTAAACAACTTGCTCCTTACATGGAGAATCTGAGGCCATCAGAAGCGCGGTGGGGAAAACCGTATTTGAGTGCTTCATAGGTTCATAGATGTACTTGGAAGAGAGCCAGGTTCTTCACAGTACGATCCTTTAACTCTCATAACTAAATCATGTAGGTATTCTTCCCACTTTGCGGATGAGCAAATAGGCTCAAAATGTAGCCCGGCTCACACAGCTAGGTCGGGGCGGTGGCGGGGGAGCGGTGGGCAGAGCCTGAGGTACCAGCGGTGCTTCTGAACTAAGAGCCTGCCAGGCCCCTGCAGAGCTGGTTTCTAGTTTGATTACTTTAGCATGAGTAGTAAAGTATTACTTCACTTGAAGCCAGCCTTCAGGGATCCGTCCCCAAATGCTGGGGTCTGGCTAAGCCACGCTACTGGTGCAGAAGCCCCAGACCTGTCCACAACTTTATGTGACTCCACGGTGGTTTCAGCTTTGTGCTGCCTAGAGTTAGGAAAGGCTTTATCAAAAACAAGGCATTTGGGCTGGTCCTATGTTAAAGCTCTACAAGGAAGAAATCGGGGAGGGGCGTTCCAAAGATAAGGACGGTTAACGAGGAAGCTTTGTCTCACTAACAATGAGACAAGCCAGTGTGGTTGAAGGGAAACAAGCCCTTTCTGGAGCCCGACCTTGTTAGGCAGAGACGTCTTTCTTTCAGAGTGGTATTTGCACAAGCACCCAGGTCTCAGGGTTGGGCTGAGAGTCCCCAGTGAGCTGGATGGAGCTGCTCTGCCTGTGTCGGTAATGCAAACAACGGAAACTAATGATTTGAGGGTCTTTTTAGGGCACAGAAAATGGTCTGGAACCCAGCAGTCGCACAGCGCTGGGGGAGGTTGTTGATGAAGCTGGTGTTCGGTGGGGTTGTGAGTGGAGACATTGTCCCGATGGCGAGAGGGCACGGCAGGTCACGGACCTCAGGCGGCCGTCTCTGGCTGTAGTGTGGCAGGTCCTTTAGTGCAGGGCTGACGGCACCAGGGTGACCACCACCTACGAGGTTACAGCAGCAATTAGGGCACAAGATGGCAGGGTTCAGACTGAAGCTAAGGGGAGAGGAGGGACCGGATGTGGTAACGTGTGGGGTAAGTTAAAAGGACTTGAGAACTGGTTAGGTGTAGGACTAAAAGAATTTTAGATACAGACCTTGGGGAGACGATGGTGTCCTTTGCTGAAATAGGGGAAGGGGCAGAACGCTACCCTTCGCTTGGGTTTTTTTACCCTAGGTTTGTTTTTTCCTTTTTTTGATATTTTTTAGAGCAGGTTTAGGTTCACAGCAGATTTGAGAAGGCACAGATTTTTCCCTGTGTCCCCTGCCCCCATTATCAACACCCCCTCCTCCACAGCGGCCCATTTGTTACAGCTGGGGAACCCACACGGACATCACGGTCACCCAGCGTCCATAGCTTGCACTAGGGCTCACTCACTACATTCCATGGCTTTAGACGGCCCTAGGTTTTTGACAGGTGAGTTTGAGGGAGACCTGGAAGGAATCAGATAAAGATGTCCAGAACACAGAGATCGGGAGGGAGGTCAGGGCTGGAAATAAGAGATTGGAGATTCAGTTGTGTATGAAACAATGACAGTGGATAGCAGAGTTGAAGGGTGCTGTGGTGTGAGCACTGAGCTGGACACGCTCCTGGCAAGTATATCCCCTGTAGTTAAATGAAAATAGTGACCAAACCTGACAGAGGATTAATATTTTCAGTGTTTGGGAGCAAACAGTTAAGAATTACATATTAGATGGGATTTGAGACAGTATGTGAGCTGAGTTATGGTATTAACTTACATCTTTATGGAAATGCTCTACTCTCAAGAGTGTGAAACTTCATGATTATGACAAAAAATTGTTTTACTTGGAACTTAAATAGACCAATAATGAAAAATACGCATAAACGAACAAGCACAGGGCTGGACTTGACCTGTGGGGTGGTTTGCTGACCCCCGGGTCTAATTCATGAGAACATCATAATCATACCCTTGGCTAAATTCAGACTGCCTTCTTATCGCCTAATAGGCCAACAATTGGAGCCTAAGAACAATTTATCCTACTTGTGGTAACGGGAATACAAAGCCCTGCCAGTGTCAGTGTGTGCTGAGCGAGGGCCCCGCCTCCGGCAGTGCCGTGCAGGCTCCACAGTGCAGGGCGCCCCCTTGTGAGCTCTGTGCGTCGACACAGGCTGCACTTGGCTCCGCAGAAGTCTCTTCAGTAGGAGAGACGACGAAAGGGAAACTGGGAATCTTAGCCGCCAGAGAGCCTCCGATTGGGTGATGAGACCACCAAGTGCGACGCAGGCTGAAAACCGTGCACAGCTCTGCACCTTAACCACAGGAACACCACCACCAAGTGTTTGAGGGCTGGTCGACTGGGCACAGCAGTTCCAGAAATGGGCTGCTTTTAGGTGTTGGCGGCATCCTCCAAGCTCTTTTATTTCATTTGTATCGTCTTCTGATCCTTGTTTTCTTTTGGTTTTCAGGGGCGCCCTGGAAGCTTACGTTCAATCAGTTAAAAGCAGAGAAGGCAAAGAATTTGCACCAGTTTATCCCATAATGGTCCAACTGCTTCAAAAAGCTATGTCTGCTCTTCAGTAATAATGTGAAGTATATCTTAATCTCCATTTTGTGCTAACCCATCCAAGGTTTGCAATTAAACTAACACATACTCTAAAGGACAGCTACCATCTACTATTTTAAGAATGTAATTGAATTTTTTGTATTTCCTGTTGATCTTTCCTGTTTACCTCTGATAGCCCTTCTACCTTAAATAGCATAAAATGTCAAAACTGATTCATCATCACCACCTTCCGTGTGGACCTGATTTTTTCCAGAAACATGCCAAACTCTTGTCTCTCCTCTCAGGCTTTTCTGTGAGGCTATCTAAAACTTCTTTCCCATCACAGAGTCCCCACTGCTTCTTAAGGGATTCGACCAACTTATATAGTAAGTACACTGCTTCTCCCCAGCTGGCATCCTTCCTCACTGGATAAGTAGGTAGCCCAGAGGTTTCCATATTTGGCTGCATATTAGACTCACTGGTAGAAGCGTTAAAAAACCCTGATGCCCAATTTGTACCCCTTATTGACACGTATGGGGGTAGGAGCCAGGCATTAGTATTTAAAAAAAAATCCTGAAGTGTTTCCAACGTGCAACAAAGTTTGGGAACCACTGGCATATCCCAAAGCTAAGATGTAGGGCTAAATGCTGTTTAACTGTGTCTTACTGTATCTTTAATAAAGATAGAGCAAGGCTGTCTTTACAGTCTTGTGTGTCATTTTATTAAAAACAGACTTTCGGGGCTGTTCAGCTTTGTAACAGAGATGCCAAGTTAAAAATAACGTTTACTCTACAAGGTTTCTTATAAATAGTAGGTAATCTAGGTCCTTAGTTTTCTATTGCCCTTGCCCTGTCATTAACATTTTATTTTAAATTTAATGTTTAAAATCCCATAAGCCACTTCTAAAGTATTTTCCATCTCCTGAACCTGTTTTTCTGATGACTCATTCGTAAAGTTCAGTCAGGATCAATCAGCGGAAGTCAGAGATAAACAATTTTTTTTCATTTTATTTGAAATAATATACAAGAATATAGTGTGCAAAATTTAGGGGCAACATCATGAAGAAGAAGTGTAATGAACTGAAATTCAGTTTTACAGCTGTGATTCCTAACCAGAAACACCACTTGGTGAGTAACAATGAAAAGCCATGATTGTAGCTCAGAGCATAAGCAGCTGTATTGCCAACGTGTTTGCTCTCACTGTAGACAGCTGGAGGAAAGTAAAGTGCACGTGTTGCACTGCGTAAGTGCAAAGTCTGCCCCCACCATAGAGATACGATGACAAATACGATATTAAGATATGTGGCTGAGGAGATACAGGACACAAAGTTAAAAATACAATGGTGTCAGCCCTTAACAGCACCATTACAGTGACTATACACCCCAATGCTACTCACTAACTTTACCTTGGCCTGGGCTGTCGCCATCGAGCAAGGGGTGGGTGCTGCCACCTGGCGCGTCCACTCAGCATGCTCCGGGAGCCGCGGCAGGTGGCTCTCAGGCTGTGACACTGACACCATCCACCTGCCCCCCGTTCCGGCAACCTCTTGGCACTGGCCAGACTAGGAGCCCCCGTGTTTGGCACAGATGCTGAGCCATATGGTGGTTGCTCAAGGAAAGGCCAACTCCCGGCTTCTGCTTCACTCCATTATGTATACAATACAGATTAATAAGCAGTAAGGAGCCAATGTATAAACAGCAGTTACATATTTTTAAATTCCCCCTTTGTACAATTTAAAATAAAACATGTATACACTTCTCCTCTCTTTCTACTGTACTTTAGCACCACAGGATATCAATTTTCAAGCCTATATTACCTGATAGACATATATGAAGTTTGGAAGAAAATAAGGCAATTTGGTTTACAATGTTGATAGTTTTAGCTTACTTAATGCTCTAATGGAGAAAGCAAATCCTCACTCATATTATTAAATCATTTCAAGACTCAATGCTATCAGTATCTTACGGTCACACGGATTCAGGACAAATGGTGAGACCTTGATCTTCTTAAGTCTTTCCATCAACAGTCAATGTTTATGCAAATACAGACTTAAGAACATAAGCATCCTGGTTTAATGTTGTTGTGAGCCCTGTGGAGATAAAATTAATAACTCAGTGAATGTTTACAAATCAATACATAGTAATTCTACAAATGAAAGCTAAGATGGATAATATAATGTTAATAACCATACTATTAAAAACAGATCGCTTTCTCAAAGGTGGTGATTTTTTAAAGTCTGATAATACCTGATGGTCCAAGCATCCAGAAAATTTATGAAAATGCTGAGACAAGAGAGATCGACTAGGATGAGCAGACATGAAAGGGGATCCAGGCAAAGTCCTACCACATGGAATCCTAAAGAACTTCAAAAATCTAGTTCAGTCACCCTCATACTGGAATCTGACTGCTGACTGCTTCTTTATAAGAAATTCTTATGCGGATGAGAACCGCATGTTACTATACAGAAATAGACAAATACAGAGAATGAATTAGAACGTCCTTGGCCAGCCGTCCTGCTGCGAAGTACTGATGCTGTCCCTTTGTCTTTAAATGATATTTCAAATTGAGCTCATTCTGTTCTATCAATCAGTCATGTGACGTTTTCTTGTAATTAATCGAAAACACTTACTTAAAAGATGCTAGTCTAGTAATGGAAAAGTTTTAAGAATCAGGTCTATCCAATACAGCATTATTATGGTGCAAACTTGTTTACTAGCCTTCCCGGGCCTTTCTATTTCTTCTCCTTGCTGAGATATTTAACCTAGAAATTCTGTGCAAATGTCACAAGTCCCCATGAAGGCTGGTTATTTACCCCCACCTCCACAGCCCATCACCAATTAAGAAAAGAAAGGCTGTTGAGACATACCACCCCAAATTAGAAAATTCTTCTCCTGTGATAGTAATGAGTTAATGACCCCCCATCTTTCAACCCAACCAGAAATACTCATTCCAGATTCTTCCAGTTCAGCATCTGTAGCAAACATTCCTACTTTCCATGCTAAAAGAGTAAATGGCACTAAGGACGAAAGGCAGCCTGCCTTATACGATGGTGTGCAAACATTATTTAGGTTCTGAAAGATAAGAAGGCTGAGAAACAGCATCAACGCCCTTTTAAAGCTTCTAACAACTGCTCCAATACGCTAGTACAATTTTGGAGTTAAGTCAAGATCACTTTAAGCAACTACTTGTTGAAACATACTGAATTGGTTCTTTTCCTTTTCCAACAGTCAGGATTTAAACGTTTTTGTTCTTCAGCCAAAGCCTTTGCTTCTAATGTATACATTCTCCTCTCTTCATTCTTCATTTTCTTCCACCTGTCACCAAGGATCACACTTATGGCTCTGTAAAAGAAACATTTACACAGTGTTGAAAGCAAGAATTTTTCAGAAAACTCATGTCAAGTGCTGCTACTTTAAGAAGAAATAGAAAGTTGAAAGACAAAAATCTCGTCCAACATAGAGAAGGGGAAAGGTCAAGACTACTGTACTCATTTCCAGTAAAATCTGAAGTCATATGGTCCATTCATCATAATCTTGGCAATTAAAGCCTCCTGGAATAGGGCCAATATCTAAAATGGCTAAAAACTGGATATTTTACACAGCTTAGGTTTGAAGAAAAAAGTTAAATATTTCAAAGAAATGGTTTGTTTGAATTACCATTGGGTACATCGGTCTTCCAAAGATGTTTAAGATTATTAAGGCAGACAATGTTTAGTATCAGCAGCATAAAGTATTCACCTTGTATTGAAAGGTATTCTTACTTTCTGTTTGTGCCCATAACCCATCAAATAGTCACGATAAGCCTTTTTTCGTTCATGCAGCCGCAGTGAGCATGTGGTGGCGCTAACTGGGCACACTTACCACTCATCTCCAAAGACAACACCAAAAAAACCTCAGGCAACATTTACACTTATTAAGAAAACTGGATAAAAACTCAAAGGGAGAAAGTCAAACTGGTAAGACCCCATCATGATAGAAATTTGAAGCTGTTTCCTATTTATTAATTTGCTCCCAAACCTACTAAAATGGTCTCATCCAGAACAGGCAGACACAAACTGTTTCCCTTTTGTGAAGAGCTTCACCCTTAACCCTGAATTTCATGACACTCATATGAAACAGGTGGTCTGGAATGACTGCATGAAGGACATACAGAAGATTTCACAATGGCTGACATGGAAGCTAGAACACAGGCATCTGAGCTTTAGAAGAACAGTCACCACAGAAACTCTACTCCTTAAAAACAAGTTTAAAATGTAGTAAATGTATATATTTTTTAATCCAGTAAGTCGATGCAATTCAACATTGCACTGCATCTTCTTTTATTAAAATAAAAACCAGTTTTTATAGTCTCCGAGTTAAAGGTACCATATAATGGTTGACACATTTACTAGTGAAATTGATTAAAAAGTATTCACATATGTATCAACTTCCAAGTCAGAGATGCACTTGGTATAAGAAGCTTCTCTTTTTAAAATGGAAGTATTTGGGGTGGGCAAAATGGGTGAAGATGGTCAACAGGTACAAACTTCCAGTTATAAGTGATGGAGCTGTAATGTACAGCAGGGTGAGTACAGTGAATAATACTGTGTGGTATATTTGAAAATTGCTAAGAAAGTAGATCTTAAAAGTTCCTATCACGGGAAAAAAAATTCCTAACTATGTATGGTGATGGATATTAATTAGACTAGTTGTGATCATTTCTTAATATATACAAATAGCAAATCATTATGTTGTGCACCTGAAACTAATATAATGTCATATGTCAATTATATCTCATATATATATATATATATATATAAAAAATTAAGATCACGAGTCATTAAAACCAGAATTCAAAGCTGAATTATTTTATGTGCATAATCATTTGACTTTTCTCAGAATATCAAGGGTTAAGGGACCTAGGAAGAATGGAGAAGATAATTTTAATTCGTGGAGAACTTGGCTGGTTTGAGAGGAAGTGGGCCGCAGAGGCTTCTAAGAGGTGAGGTATGGGACAAGCAAACAGCAGGAAGGACAGCACTGTTAATCTTTACCCCTGGGCTCTACTGAGGACACCTCTCAGGCTTCTGACAAATCTGGCAGTCATTACAAACTGCCAGTGCCTGCACATCCCACAGTATGACACAGGTGTAAAGTAAGTACATCCTTGAGATCTGACACAAGAAGGTGCTAGTCTTTTCTATAAAGACGGAACAGTTGTTAGAACTGTGTCGTCTAACAGGCAAGTGACATTTAATATTTTAGAAGGCAGAGCCTTACCTCTTAGCTAACCTAATTATCTGTCTAGGTATTATAAAACAGTTACACATGACCCTAAAAATTCCACTTAAAACAATTTACTTTAAAATCAACCTGGAAAACAGAATTCAATAATGAAAGCTACTGAAGAATAACTTAACTATCCCAGTTCCTATGAACTGCACAGAAGTGTTACTGAATTATTATAGTCAGAATTATCACTATTTTTACCTGTTATCTTTCCCTGGATACATCTGAGTATATTCAACTCTGTATTTTTTGGCAAAAAGCATGAAGGCATTCATTGGTCTTTTGCACTTGTTAGGAGAAGTGGCACTCACAGTCCCTGAGCTGTGGGTTTTGACAGCTTTAGCGTACAAGGAATTGGAAGAGAGCTGTGAGGATCCCGGGGAGCCACAGTTTTTACTGAATCCAGATCTTTCGAAGTCTTGACCTCCAGGTCCTCCACAAGACAAAGACGCACGACGCTGACGAGCCATGCTGCTTAGCACGTAGACTGCGGAGGAGTCCATAGGCGTGAAGTCATAGCTGTAAATACATACATACATTCATTAACAGGAGTTTAATTCAGTTTCGTTATCTGATTTGTGAAAACAGGATTAAAAAAAACAAATAAGACCCTTAAGATCTGATTGGAAATTTCAATGTATTTTACCTTAAATAATGTTACCAACACTACTTTAGCAACTTCACCATTGATAGTTGCTTGTAAGATGAAAGCTTATGTATGCATTTACTAAATTTATTTTTTTTATTCTCAAGAGAATACAAAATGTTTTTATAAAAGACTTCCAAGCCTCCCCACCCCAAAGGAATCTGTTACAATCCACATACTTTATTCATAGCAAACATCTTCTTCAGATCCCATACAACTCACTTATTCCTACTTTAGATTCATTTTTTGACAAATGTGATAATCTATTTTGTTGACCTCTAGAAGCCTGAAACTACAAAATTAAAACAGAGTAGCAAGCATATACCAGGCCTAAGGACTAACTACCACAGAAGACAAGATGTTGGGTAAGGACAGATACAAGTGGTTAAATGTAGCTAAAGGAACTTAAAATGCACAGTAGCCTGGGTCATTTGTTTACAATGACATGTAAATACAGTCATACATGCATTAGTCTCCCCTAGAGGCTATCCATATATTATAACAGCCTAATAACTTAAAACCCCACATTGATCAGGAAAGGCCACATTTTGTTAGGTATGTTCAGTTTATATACGTATATAAGCTCTCCACATCATCTCATTTTCTCAACAAGCTTGCGTGGCGATTATCATTATCCTCTCTTTATATGAAGAAACAGGCTAAAAAAGATAACGTATTGTTCACCCAAGGCCTCACAGCTACTAGCTCTCAACCCAGATCTGTTTGTCCAGCTCCAAAGCCCCAGGTTTCCTCACGAGTACCATGGTACTCTGCACTGCTGTTGGCAAACCTCAAGGTGAATCATCATCAGATTAACTGAAAACATCATCTGAAAATTAGAAATAACGTAGACCACAGCCTAAAAGTATACCTGTCAAGAGAATTCTCTTGTTCCAACTCTGTTAACTTCTACTGCTTACACTGGTAATCTCAGCAGAAAATCTTTCACTTCAACCCCAACTCCTCTTTCTCTCCCTGAAACAGAGATTCTGGCAGTCCATCAACAGGTTGATAATAGCTACAGGAAGAGTATCCGCCTACAGGTGAAGCGAGGTGCGATTATGGATGATTCTGACGTATGCAGAGCTACGTGAGTGAGGTGCACGCCATTCACTGCACACAGTAAAAATGACTTTCACCAATTATCAACCACACAACATCTGCTTTTTTAAAGGTATTATTACATGAAATAAATGTACTTACGAGTATGACTCCAAAATCATCCAATAAATGCTTAGCAATCAGTATTATGCCAGAGAAATAATTTTTGCTATCTGAAGCCCCTCTCATATGTAATTTAGAAAAATAGCAAACTTATGCATTTGTAAATGAACCTGACACAAAATTATTAATTTCTACTGCAGGAAAATAATTACAATTTGAAATACCGAAAGATTTAAAAATAGGGTAAGCTAATTGACTACTGAAATTTGAAAACTCCACCATCTAGTGGTACAAATATAACCGTCATCCATTTCCATTATGGATACAATTTAAAGTAGCTTGAAACAGTCAATCACAGAATTCAGATTTTGACATGACTACAGCATTATATTACATAAAATATCTTTTTAAAAAAGCTTAATTTTTTGCTATACTGAGCATTCGCTCTCTTTGCTATCTGTTCCTAAAATGTGCCTTATTTCACCTCACTTCTTTTCTACATGCCATTCCTCGAGCTTAGGATGCCCCTTCCCACCGTCACTGTCTATTACTCTTAAAGAAAAACTACAATAGTATAGTGTCTATTAACCGAATCAGAAATATTAACTCACTTAACCCTCCCTTCAATACGATCCACATTTTACAGCTTTTTTCTTTTTTCTGAAGACCCGTGGAAAAATTAACTTACCCCAGTTTCCGCAGCAGAGCTATCGCAGAGCCCGGCTGCGAGTCCAGGCGGTCCGCTGCAGAGCCATGTTGCTGACCAGGCTACACTGCCTCCCAACCAGCACCTCCACACGGTACCCACGGCCTCATCCATCCCCTGCTCTAGACTGCAAGCAAAGAGGCAGGCCTATGTCTTAACTGATCTTCAATCCCCAGTGTCGGCACATACTAGGCTCTCAAAATGAATGACGACTGACCGAGAGGGTAAAATAAATCATTCTGGAGAACATAATAATATAAAATTTTAATGGGGCTCAAAGCCCATCTCTGCCACTTACTAATGGTGTGACCTTGGGCAGGTAACCCTCTAGCCTCAGCTTACTTAGCTCTAAAATGAAGATAATACATGCTATGCAGTGTTGCACAGCTGGAAGAACGGACTATAAAACACTCAAGGCAGAGGAGAGCACCCAGCAGGTACTCAACTGGGGTATCAATTATTACTGTAGAAGTAGTCTAGATCGGTAAAGTGACTGTGCTAAACCTGTGTGATGCCTGGAAGACTGGCCTCAATACCCAATGTCTCAAATGGGCTTCTTCAACTCAAGCTCTCACTTGGAAGCCTCCTTTCTACAAAAGAGCCACCTATTGTGTTTAAGAGTTCATCAGGTTATTGCTGACTTCTTCTGGTCCTCAGCAAGCTAACATCTACTCCAGTGCCCTTCCTAGACCACCTACTGTGTGCCAGCTGGATACTATAATTTCTAGTCCTCACAACAAGGAGTAGAGTTAGGCAGGTGTTATCACCTCCATTTTACAGTTAAAACACTGAGGCTTGCATTTGCAGCAACATGGATGGGCCTAGAGATTATCGTACTAAGCAAAGTAAGTCAAAGAGAAAGACAACCATATGATCTAAAATACGACAGAATTCCCTGATGGTCCACTGGTTAGGACTCCGTGATTTCACTACCAAGGGCCTGAGTTCAGTCCCTGGTCGGGGAACTAAGATCCTGCAAGCCACGCGGTGCAGCCAAAAATAAAAATAAAAATAAAAAATAATACTAAAGTAAGAGAAAATACGACACAAGTGAACATATCTATGAAACAGACTCAAAAGACACAGAGAACAGACCTGTGGCTGCCAAGGAGGAGGAAGAGTGGGGGAGGGAGGGATTGGCAGTTTGAGATTAGCAGATGCAAACTACTGATATTATATACAGGATGAATAAACAACAAGGTCCTACTGTATAGCACAGGGAACTATATTCAATATCCTGGGATAAACCATAATGGAAAAGAATATGGAAAAGAATATATATATGTATAATAAAATTTTTAAAATAACAAGGAAATAGGATATTTCTAATATCACTAAAGTTCTACATTTGCCACCCCCAGAAGTAACCATTCTCCTGAACTGTTAATCATTCCCTTAATTTCCCAACAATTTTATTATAAAATTCATTCATAAATACGATAAAAACTGTAGTGACATTAATTATGTTAAAATAGCTATTATATTAACATATAATGTTTCATTGTGCAGGAACGAGTTAACATTGCAGGCTTGCTGTCCTTTCAAAGGGTTACTTACAGGCTGGCCCTTGACTAGCATCTGGAACTTGGATTTCGGGAGGGTTCCCATCATACCCACAACTGATAAGAGTGGCTAACTGTTCCTAAACTGTATGTACAAAAAATACGGTTTACCCTAAACACCTGCTTTCCTTTTGGAAGCTTTTGGTATATGCCAGGCAGAGGCAGCCTATGCAACCAGCTGCCAATAAAACCCCTGGTGCTGCATGTCTAATAAGCTTCCCGGTAGATAACGATTCATACGTGCTGTCGTAACTCACTGCTGAGGGAAATAAGCCTGTCCTGTGTGACTCCGCCGGGAGAGGACTCCTGGAAGCCTGGCTTGCCCAGACTTAAGCCCACGTCTTGTCCTGTTCACGACTCTGCTTCATATCCTTTCAACGTAAGGTATCATAGCTGTGCGTATGACGAAGTACTAAACCCTGTGAGCCCTCCCAGTAAATCACTGAACCTGGGGGTGAACTTGAGGATCCCTGGTGTAACTGTATAATGTGTATTTTATATACTATAGAAAGATTATATAAGTGTAATTAGATTTATAATTTTATTAGATATATTTCCAAAGAACATCTGATTCCAGACTAATTTTTACTTAACATTATTTCTAAAGTTGATCCGTGTTTTAAAATGTATGGCTACGGTTCATTCATCTTCCACTGACAGAAAGAATTCCATTGTATGATTATATCACACTATATGCATTCAGTCTCCAGTGAATGAGTACTGATACTGTTTCCACGTTTTTGCTATCATGAGCAACACAGCTTGAACTTTACACATCGCCTAGTGCATGTCTACAAGCATTTACTTCTCTATGGTGTACATACAGAGGAATGGAACTGCTGATATTCACTGGTAGACAATAAAGCGAAATTATCTTCCAAAACTTTTTTATCCATTTACACTCTCACCAAACATTAGAGGTATCACGGATCTGAATCCTAAGAATACTCTGAGTACTGGACCTTAACAATGTCTTGTTTTTCAAAAAAGACTGTATAAAAGAGAGTCAAACAGCATTTACATTCCAATCTTGCAGATGTTTATTGAGCATATAGCCTGTGCCAGGCCCTGTGCTGGTTGCTTTTTTAAAATGTTTTTTAAAAATAGTCTCACTTATGCTTTCAAAATAAAAAAACGTATTAACCTTCTATTTTATTATATTAAACTGAATTTATTTAAAATCTTCAGGCCAGCAGAAGTTCTTGAGAATTCTCTACTTAAAGGCCTATGGATTTGATAATTATCTGAAAGAATGGGGCTTAGGGCTTCCCTGGTGGCGCAGTGGTTAAGAATCCACCTGCCAATACAGGGGACATGGATTCAAGCCCTGGTCCGGGAAGATCCCACATGCCGCGGAGCAACTAAGCCTGTGCGCCACAACTTCTGAGCCTGTGCTCTAGAACCCGTGAGCCACAACTACTGAGCCCATGCACCACAACGACTGAGCCTCAGCTCTAGAGACCGTGAGCCACAGCTACTAAAGCCCGCGTGCCTAGAGCCCGTGCTCCGCAACAAGAGAAACCACTGCACTGAGAAGCCCATGCACCGCAACAAAGAGTAGCCCCTGCTCGCTGCAACTAGAGAAAGCCCATGCACAGCAACGAAGACCCAATGCAGCCAAAAGTAAATAAATAAAATAAATAAAAGCTCTTTTAAAAAAAAAAAAAGAAAAAGAAAGAATGGGTCTTAAAATCCCAGATATCATATACTTTCTCTGGGTTCCTTCTGGGAGGAGGGTGACCAACTGCCCCCGTTTTCCCAGGACTGAAGGGTTTCCAGTGCTGCAGGACTTTCAGTGCTAAAACCAGAAAAGTTCTGCACAAATTCAGACAGTTGGTCAACTTTCTTGAATGTCAGCACACATGGGTTCTTGTCCTATTCTACCACTAACTAATAGGGTGATCTCAGGAAAAATCACTTTCCTCTTTAAGTCTTTCCAAATGTCAACTTTTTGCTGTTTTTACAATTTTTAATCCATGCAACTAATGCCCCTTGGTCAAAATGAATAGTAAACGAAGACACAGTTAACTAAAAAAAAAAAAAAAGATACAATTAACAGACTTATGGTCTGGTTCAAAACAACTGGCCAGATTTAGCAAATTTTTTTTTTCTTAACTATCAAAGATGATCTATTTAATTCCTAGACATATGTGGTATTTTCCTAATCTAATCTTAAATGTTTTATGAAGTCACTTTTCCTACATCACTACTCCATGTAAAAGTCTTCTTTTTTTGAAGTATAGTTGATTTACAATATTGTGTTAGTTATTGGTATACAGCAAAGCGATTCAGTTATATATATATATATAATATACATATTCTTCTTCAGATTCCTATCCTTTATAGTTTATTACATACGTCCCTGTACTATACAGCAGGACCCTGTTGTTTATCTATTATGTATATAGCAATTTATACATTAGGATCTGTTAATCCCGAACTCCTAGTTTATCCCTCCCTACCCCCTTCCCCTTAGGTAACTATAAGTTTGTTTTCTATTTCTGTGAGTCTAATTCTGTTTTGTAAATAAGTTCATTTGCATCATTTTAGATTCCACATATAAGTGATGATATATGGTATTTTTCTCTGACTTACTCCACTTAGTATGATAATCTCTAGGTCCACCCATGTTGCTGCAAATGGCATTATTTCATTCTTCATAAAACTCCTCTTGAGGGACTTCCCTGGTGGTGCAGTGGTTAAGGATCCGCCTGCCAGTGCAGGGGACACGGGTTCGAGCCCTGGTCCGGGAAGATCCCACATGCCGCGGAGCAACTAAGCCCGTGCACCACAACTACTGAGCCCGTGTGCCACAACTACTGAGCCTGCGCTCTAGAGCCCGCAAGCCACAACTACTGAGCCCGTGCACCTAGAGCCCGTGCTCCGCAACAAGAGAAGCCACCACAATGAGAAGCCCATGCACCACCACGAAGGGTAGCCCCTGCTCGCCACAACTAGAGAAAGTCCGCATGCAGCAACGAAGACCCAACTCAGCCAAAAATAAATAAATTAATAATAAAAAACTCGAACTATTATTTTACTTTAATTACCGAGTACTTTTTCATTTATTCATATACAGTTGACCCTTGAACACTGTGGGTTTGAACTGCATGGGTCCACTTACACATGGATTTTTTTCAATAGAAAATACTACTCAGTCCATGGTTGGTTTAATCTGCCTACACAGAGGGCTGGCTGTAAGTAATATGTGGATTTTCGACTGTGTAGAGGGTCAGTGCCCCTAACCCCTGTGTTGTTCAGGAGTCAACTGTATATACCTCTTCTAAGTAGTCCTTTTATAATTCTCTGATCTTTAAAGGTTTAACCTCCTAAACAGCAATCATTAGGGAGATTAAGAGTAAACTTTAATTTTTTTTCAGAGAGAAAAAAAGGAATTCAATATTACCTTTTAAATGTATCAAAAACACCTGAATCATCAAAATTAATGGCATCGGGGTGTCCAGGAGGTAGACATACATCACCAACATGAATTTCACAACATGGAATGCCATGCTGTACCACAGTCAAGCTTGGATAAAATGATGACCAACCTAAAGTTAAAGCAAACTATTGTTATATAAAGGACGGAGATTGACAGAAAGCATCCAAATTATTTATTATATGATAGATATGTCACTTCTGAGTCTTAAAAATAAAAAGTATGTGATAGATTTATAACACAAGTCATGTATCTTTGCCACAAAGCAAATCCAAGTGTTTTATTTAAACAGTGCAAAAGCCCTCCAAAACTAGTTTAATTCAGCATTTTACTAATATATCAAATTCTATCAATCAGCACTTCCACTGACCTACAAGATAGTAAATGATAAATGATGATGATTGAGACCATGAAATAGTCTCTGAATCATTACGTATGACAAGAGTGTTAATGTGATTCAGGTGTAAAGCATATTTGGCCTCAACCAAAATTCAATTACCAGAATACTCCATTCCCCAAACTATATCAAAACAACAGAGAGCTTATTATAGTATGCTACATGAATCTACAAGTTCATACCCACAGGAAGTAGAGCTCCACCTGACTACTGCTAAGACATTTAAACATCATTAGGTATTATTATAAGGCATTTCCTATGGTAGTATTAATTAGTTTGAAAGAAGTTTTCCCTTCAAAAATTTTTTTCTTAATCATCAAAGAATTATGCCACAAGACATAATTATAGATTTAAGAAGTTTTCTTTAAAAAGTTACTACAAATTCAAAATTGAAGCCCTACCTTTATTTTTAACATAGAAAGGGTGGTCCAGTTTACACTCTACAGTAAGTAAACCATCTTCTACTGTACCAGGATCAAAAGTCAACTTCAGTACAGACTCGCCAAATGATATACTTTCTTCATGTGATAACAACTTTAGACCATCAGAACCATAGCCCTGGAAATACATGCATAGATTAAATAAATTGGCAATGTTCAATTCAACATGGAGTGAAGTTCCTATTATGTGTAAGACTTTGTGGAAAAGGTAAAAATAAACAAGACAGGATCCTTGCCATTAAGGAGCTTTCAACCCAGTAGCGAAGAAAGGCAGATATTACTACAATATAAAGCCGACTGGAGTAAGTGCTTCAATCCAAGTACAAATAATGCTAATGGAGTTTAATAAAGGGAGATATTAACTCCAAGAGAAAAAGATTGGGGGGAGAGGTTTCGATTCCCATTTGAACTGGAATCTAAAAGAAGAATGCAATTTAGAAAGGTACAAGAACATGCCTTACACCAGGAATAGTTGTGACTAATAACTTCTTTGTAGAGTGCTGAGCATCTGCTAAAAATACAAGATTAGTTCAGAGTTGGGGCAAATAAGACTGCAAAGGAGGGCCCAGTTAGTAAGTAAGTAAGTAAAGGGATCTTAAAGACAGGCACAGTGCTTAAACTTTCCTTTGAGAAGGTATTGGGAAGTCAATGAAAATATTTTTATTAATATAATTGTTGATTTTAAGGTGATGACAAAGACGACAGATAAAAGGTACCTCTAATATTCAATTTGAAGATATAACGAGAGAACCCCATTACAGTCTTGAACTGACAAGTGCAGTGGTGGTAGAACTGGGCTGTATTTAAATTCAACCAATATTTATTGAGCACTTAGTACATGCCAGGTGCTAGGCTCTGAAAACACATGATCCCTACCCTTAAATTCACAGAAAAACGAAGGAGACAGACATGCCAACAGCTAGCTACAGTGTCCAGTCAAAGCAACTAATGAAAGAAAAGGATAAATGTAAAAAATCTTTAAGGAGACAGAATGGATCAACTGAATACAAAGAGAGGAAATAGTCAACTTCATTCATGTTTTGAATGAAGCAATCAAGAAAAGGTTTTGAGGACTTCCCTGGTGGTCCAGTGGTTATGAATCTGCCTTCCAATGCAGGGGATACACGTTCAATCCCTGGTCGGGGAACTAAGATCCCACATGCCACGGGGCAACTAAGCGCGCGCGCTCTGGAGCCCACGCGCCACAACTAGAGAGAAGCCCGCGCGATGCAATGAAGAGCACACGTGCTGCAACACAGCGAAATAAATACATAAATATTAAAAAAAAAAAAGAAAGAAAAGAAAGAAAGAAAGGTCTTGCATCTGGCAATCAAGAAAGGGTAGTAATACTCTTAAAAGGGGAAAAATGGACCTGGATGGGGAAGAAAAAGGTGAATCCAGTGTTGGCTACACTAATAACTAGATTACAGAATCTTGTAATTCTTAGAGCTATAAGAACTTAAAGCTAATCCCAGTTCCATCTTACAGATCAGGAAGGCAACACCCAGTGGGGCTGATAGACTGCCCAAGGCCAGTCATGCAAATAGCTGCTGGCAGAGCTAGAAAGAGCCCAGCTTTCCTGACTCCAAGTCCAAAGCAGTTTCCACGGGCCACCGAAGAGCTGCTGTCGACATTATCATCAGAGAAAAAGTGGTGAAGAGAGTGAGGAAGGGTAGAACCTTATTAACATTCAACATCATGGGCAGACAAGCCACCAGTCGAAACAGACAAGACATCAGAAGGAGAAGCAGGGCACTGCCATGCTACGCAAATCAAGGGAAGACAATCCACTGTGTCAAACACCGCAGAAATGCCAAAGAGAACAAGCAGAAGTCTCTTTAGAAATCAAAATAAAGCTAGTAACCTTTGAGACAATTTTAGTAGAGCAGCAGAGGCTGAAGTCGGACTACGGTGAACTTCACTATGTAATGCTTACAGCAAGAAGGGGAGACTGAAGGCAGCCAAGTCAGGACTGCTGTTCTCAAGAAACTCACTAGTAGGGGACAGCAGGAGCAAAACAGGAATTTTACACAAGCACACTTCACATGCCCAATTTCTCTGCCCACAGTGGAGATGGAGAAATTGAAGATTTCAAAGATAAAGGTTTCATCCAACATTTATGCTACTGCTGCCCACTACTGCCTTTGCTTATCGACTTAGAAAATACCAGCATTTTAATGGGTCATTTTAAAAGTAACTCAATCAATTCTCACTTATCCATAGGAGAATTAACCACTTTGTAGATTACCTAAGATAAGGCTTTGGTTTGCTTATTTATTCATTTTGTGTTTAATGCCAGTTTAATTTTCCCCAAAATAAAATGTGTAAAAAGTGCTAAGAAATACACTCTTTTTCCCATCTAACAAGCTTCATTATAAAGGTAAAACCTAAAGTCACTGCTCCTCTCCATCAGGCTAAGCAACAGAGTAGTCACAAAAGCTCCTCCCAAAATGTAAAATGTCATTTAAACATGGAAGCAAATGGGAGGATACACCTGTAGATTAATAATAAACCTATGTTCCCTTTTGAAAGACTTGGAAAAGTTTGAAGAATTTTAAATCAACCTTGTGAGTGCCCATCTGGAGATCTTCCTCATTATCGCAGCCTTCAGTTCTAGCAAAATCTTCCACATCCTGCCATTCCTTATTGCTTCCCTTATGAAAACACAGTCGTGTGCCTACAGTTTAAGTAAAAAACAAGTATTAGATATGTGACTAGTGTGCTTGCTACACAAGTAAACTGTAAAGAATTCAAGCATTTTTTACCTTTCAAAAAACAGTGCCAAGCAGTCGAAGGCCAGGAATTGCACCACCCCAAGTCGTCATCATCCGAGAGGGAGGACATGCAGAAAATGCCAGATTCTGACTCACTGTTTGCCTGTAGAAAAAATATTACAAATTTTCTAGGTTTTTTTTCTGTAAGATGTATTTTGTTAATTTGTGTCTTCAGACTATCTATCTATCTATCTAGCTATCTATCTATCTATCTATCTATCTACCTACCTACCTACCTACCTAGCTAGCTAGCTATGCCGAGTCTTAGTTGTGGCATGCCGGATCTAGCTCCCTGACCAGAGATCGAACCCAGGCCCCCTGCACTGGAGGCACAGTCTTAACCACTGGATGGCCAGGGAAGTCCCCAGCCTTTCTTATTAGTGGATAACTTAATCATTCTAAACTTAGGGGAAAAAATCGCCTTTGAAAACTGAAGTTCTGGGAAGTTTTAGTTAAATGCATGTTCCCACTGGTAACAAACTTTCCTAACAGTTAATAGAGCTGTACATAAAACCGAATCCAGATCAGTAGGAGAACAGCGAGCGAGACTACTTCCCATCTGCATGTGCTTCAGGAGAATTGCTTAGAGAGGGAAAGTTAATGTCTTTCAGCTGCTGTACGAATTTCATGAGGTTTAACCTCACGAATAAACTTACCCTTCCGTGTCTGACCGGCGTTTGCTCCTTCCAGTGGTGATGAGGAAAGGCTGGCTCACCCTTAGAAGAGGACACCGGTGGAGGGCGCGCATAGGAATGTAAACTTTTGCTAGTAGCTATGATGTGTACAGGAGATGATCTAAAATAAAGAAACCGTTTTAACCACAAAGCAAAGGTCCTTAAAGTAAAGCTTTCCTTTTGGTGAACTTCATATTCATAACACCAATGTTATTACATATACGACACCTATGGGAAACACTAATAAAGCCATCAGGGTTTCATCTATGTTGTTCATCTATGTTGTATGTTGTTCCTTAACATCTTCCCCAAACCCTCTTCACACATTTTAAACACTGTTTTCAGATTAGATAATATACTTTAAATTCCAAATTACTGTTTCATTTACTCATTCACTCATTTTTATATCACTAAGTACATACAAGTGTGCAGTTTCATTCATGAAGGATGATGCCCCTTTATGCAGGGCTCCCGATCCCTTTCTCTCTCCTACTGTGATGTGGTCACCAAATCTCGGCCCTCCAAGCTCAACGTGACCAACACGGAACTCTTTACCTACCAACCACCTGTATCACTGGGCAGATACAGTGAACTACCTGAAGCTAAAACGTTTAAACTTTTTATAGTAGAAAACAGCCTATTTGCAAAGCATCTACACATAAAGCCAGTTACTTCTGCCCCCAGGATCACCTTAAAAAGTAAGTTACCTCTTGCCCCGCTTTCCTGTCAAAAGTCTCTTTACCAGGCAATGCTCCCTTCAGAGTACACGGGGCTCCCCAGAACACACTAAGATCCTTCCCCCACAAACATGTAAGAGGGGTAACAGTAAGCAGCAAGCCCATAAAGGATGACCAGTAAGGTATACTGACTCGGGAGTTTGGAAAGCAGCAGAAAGGAAAATTTCAGGGTCTAAGAAGTAAATCTGAAGGTCCCAAATCAGGACAATTCTCTGAGATGCCAACTAAGCATTTGGTCCTTAACAGAAAAATGTTTACACATGTCTGTACTAATCCTCTTTCTAAAAAGAGGAAGGACATCTTACTTTCCAATTCCTCCCTTATTCTCTGAGAAATCTGATTAGCCCTCATTTTTTTAAACTTAATTAACATTTTTTATTATACCTTTGCAGAAATTAATTTTTAAATGAGGATCTATATATAAAACCGTACATTGCTTTCATGTTCATAACACTTCTTAAGTAAAAAGCCCTCAAATTTCCATGCATTTTTAGCTTACTCTCCAATCAACTTTGGATTTCAAAATACAAATACTTAATATTTCATCTTTGCCCAATTTCTTCCTTTTATTACACATTTACATCTTTATGAAGTATAAGAGAATGGCCAAACTGCTAAAAATTCCTTAAGCTCATTTCTGCCTTCGTGACTAGTAAAAGAAAATGAGTTTATCAGTTCTTCTGTGTAACCATTTAAAAGAGAAGTAACAATGTAATGTTCTAAAATGTATATGGCCTAAATGTTCTGTAAAAATTAATATGCTGCATGTGTCTGAATTACTAACACCATGGTCTCTTCATCCCTCTATCTATGCAGGGATAATATAAATTTTACCTGTCCTCAGCCCCTTGGTACTGTACAGTTACAACATCAGGCATCCCAAGTTCAATAACTAACACAGTTTAACACTCTACAAGAAGTCACAAGAACAGCCACTGACTGTGTTAGAAGGCAGGCAAAACAGCAGAGCGTGACTTTTGGTCTTGTTCCCTAGGAAGAAGGGAAGCATAGAAAATGCAGCAGAGAGTAATCTACATCTTTAGGGAGTTACTCCTTTACTTGTTTTTTTTTTTAACATTAATTTTCTTCTGAGGGTTTTACTCAACTTTCCATGAACTAAATTATTAATCCTCATGAGT
Organism: Balaenoptera physalus; assembly: GCF_965194825.1. Classification (NCBI taxonomy): domain Eukaryota; kingdom Metazoa; phylum Chordata; class Mammalia; order Artiodactyla; family Balaenopteridae; genus Balaenoptera; species Balaenoptera physalus. The sequence goes on from NC_138887.1 coordinate 16,338,196, forward strand.
TTACTGTGAAAAATGAAAAGTACTATCTCTAAACTAAAATTGGGGAAAAAAGAAAGTCCAATAGTAAAATCAGGGTTTTTTTTTTTTAATTGTAAAACAATTTTTCACTTTTTGACTATTAAGATTACAATGAAAACTGGGACAATAAAGGAATACTTTGAAAGGCAACTTTTCATTCCTGTGGAACTCTTCATGGATTAAACTGAAGTTAATTAAATTGAATTTGCTCTAATCAAAACCAATTACCTTGCTGAATAGAAGAAAAACAGTGTAACTTGCTGGGCTTCACACCTAACAAGTTTATTCTTCAGCAAAGAACTATACTAACTTAGGAACACTACCAAAATTCAGTTATTCCTACATCACCTATTATGGACTCTGGTCTACCCACCCACATGAGTGCAAACCTGGGTATTTCTCTTCCCTACAAACTATCGTATTTACCTATGTCTTTTTACATAGCCAATTTTATAATCTGGGGGATAATTAAGAAAATATTATCCATTTAAGTCTCTCTAGGAATATTAGTTGGAAGCTTCCATAATTTCATAGCACCATTAATTCATTTTCTTAAACTCTGGTCTGGGTATATGAAACAGTGGTTTCTACCAATAGGAGTCTACTTTTGTAAGTTCAACATTTTAATATTAGCAAACATATAAATAACATAAGGCCACATACACTGTGGAAAAAAATAAACCTAGACCAAAAGGAACCAAACTCAAGGTTGATAAAAGTTTAAAATATGTCTATTTTAATTATGATTCTTTAGACAAATATAATTTTCATCTAAGTAGAAATATATAATAAAAGTATTCTTGGTCTGATGTATTTTTTTATGACTTTAAACCATTTACAAATATTTTTGACTCTGCTGTTCTCATATCACTTTTATCTAATTCTCAAAATATGAAATCATGACATTGGGTGAAACAGCTCTTTGATTATTTTAAGACAAAGAGCTTAATTCTAATGACTTTGATAAACCACTCATGAGATGGTCAACAGCATTATTACTTTTAAAACTAGAAAAAAAAAGCATTTTGTAATGATAAAAGTTTTCAATTAAAATACAGCCAACGTTCCCACCTGTTGTAAAATGAGCACTGCATAAGTGGGCTTTGTGGGCTGGTGGCGATATTTGCTAATTCTGTTAGCCAATCCACCTCATTTTCACGGTAAGTGTTTTCTGATATTTCTGAGGTATTTTGGTTCCAAGAAGGTCTTGGATATTCTTGATGTGACACATCTGAACTTAGCTGGTATATGGCAGATTGAGCAGGATCACTCTGAACAGCCTGAAGTTCAGGAAGATCATCTGCAAATAAGCACACTCAAGATTATAAGAAGGAAATTACTAATACAGGGAACAATTCTACAATCACAGTTGGAAGAGAGGTCCTCAAATTTAGCTAATTAATTTTGTGAGAGGAAAAGTATAAACTCAAAATGTTTTCTTGAATGAAAACAAGTTTCAACTGAAAAAAAAAAAAAATGACATCTTATACATTTAAGGGCCAACAGAGTCTGACAGAAAAGTAAACCTAGCGCATGTAAATGGATTAATGACTTCACTACTCAAACCATGTAACTACCACAACTGTTCACCAACTGTTCTGTTTGTGTTTTCTGACTTTTTCCCCCAGTTTTTTATAGCTCACCTGGGAATAATCCATATACCACTGAGACATTTTTATGTTAACATGTTAATGAGGAAAAAGGCGTTTTATGGGTACACAGATGTACTTATTGTTCACACACTTGAACCTGTTCAACAAGATTACTGCAATAAATGAAAACAACAATTTTCAAAGATGAAACCTAGATCATATTATATATTTTCAGGTACTACTTGTTAGACTTTATCTATGCTAAATTATTTCTTTTTAATGAGAAAGTCTGAACTCAGTAATATTCATTATTTTTTCCAGAAAGTGTGTTCCCGAAAGGTAGTTCATGACGGACTCTCAGCTACCCAAGAAAGAAAACTAGAAATAGTACCCAAGGACCACTCATGTACATGCCAAGGCTATGAACACTGTAAGATAGACTGAATTCTAAAAAATTGAATTAAAAAAAAGAAAAAAAAAGGAGGGGAGAAAAAGCGTCTTGCAGGCCTTAAAAAAGAAAAAGAGAAACAACAACCAAAACAACCCTCTTTGAAACACATACCTACAAACTCTACAGATCCACTGGGTCTCTTCAATATGTAAGTCAAGAAACTCTTCTAGTGTTGAGAGTTCTCCTGAACTGTCACTATAAAAGTACATACTCCTAATTCCTATTCAGGGGAATATCCCAGAATAGCTCACTAAAACAGAAATGTCTTACAAGTACTGATTCAAGACATCCATTCATAAAAGTGACTAGAAGGTATCCCCCCCTTCACAGAGCAGCTAAAATATCACACCAACTTATGATAATTCCACTCTGTAATTCTCATGGTGGTGGAGCTGTGTTTCCCTTCCCTCACTGCCAACACTGTTCTTTGACTATCTTTATTTACTGTAAAGGGTTCATTTCTGGCTTTCAAGTTAAGGAAACTACTTTTAAACTGAAGTCATGAGGGGTGGTACAAGTTTTTGACCCCCTGAGCCCTAGGTTCCTGATTTCCTCCTGAAACCTAAAGTGTGACAATGGAGGAATCAACTACCTGATTGAACTGGGGCTTCTTGCTCAATAGTAACCACTCCTCAATGAATATTCGGGCCCCGCAATCTCTCAGCATTCAAACAGGTTATGTCCCAACACCTTTAAGATCTCCAAATTCCCAAAGAAGACTCCAGCATATAACCTCCTCTACTTCATCATTTATAAAATGAGGACACTCACATCTCAGGTTTTTGGGAACATCAGAGAAAAATGCACATTAAATGGGGACAAAGCCAAGATGAAAAGTGGGCAGCAAGCCAAGATCACTCATCACCTGTTCACTGTCTTCAACAGCGACCTCAAAGCAATACAATTCAAAGTCATACCTCAGCAAACCTACACACTTCTACAGATCACGTATCTTTGGAGTAGCTCAGCAGCAGTGATAATCACAAATGTCAGATCCTCAAATTTCAAGGGTCCACTGTAATTTCCCCATCATACCAACAAACCAGGCGTGAATAGTGGCCAGCATAATTTGCTGAGCTCACATGGATATTTCAAAAGTAACATCTTTTGAAAAGCCACACAGCAAGGTTTTCATAAGGTGGTCAAAGGCTCATCTTTATCCACAAAGGCAGTTTAGTTTGAAAATTTGTAAATGAGTCTCTATGATAACCATAAATAGCCCCAAGTTAGGTTGGTTTTAAGTAATACCTCACAAGCAATAATAAGAGAACACTGAAAACTCCTAATGTACAAAAACTTGACATACTTTTTATCAGTTCAAGGTAGGTGGAAAAGCTAGCTAAACATGAAAATTAATCTGAATCTCAGTGAGCTTCCTAAAAACTTAATTTTGTTTACCAAGCTCCATGTGCTCATCACAAGAGTTGTATCCAGGTGAGGATGGCAAATTTTCATTACACTGCAGCAACTCCAATGACTCATTCATTCCTGAAGCTCTCTTGTCCATTACTAGCAGGAGTTTCTGTACTGCATTAGGCACCTGATTTGTCTTCACTTCCCACACCATGTTATGGTGCTCCGACTTAAAAATAATATAAGAGAAAAATGTCAAGTCATGTGATTTGGAAATAATGTAAGTATAAAATCAATCAGAGACATCACAATGTTGTATCTTTAATCACACACTGCTTTCTGTATCCCCCTCAAAACCTTTAGACATAGATGACTGAAGGTCTATTCTATTTTGCACATTTTTTGGAAGATTCTATTTTAATTTCTCTAGTATTTATCAACTGTGTTCATTATTTTGTTTTCTCATCTTCTGAAAGTGAACAAGTTTAACAAACTTAAAATTACAGTCTCTAACAAATATTTTAAAAAGAGTTTCTTGGGACTTCCCCGGCAGTCCAGTGGTTAAGACTCTGGGCTTTCCACTGCAGTGGTCGTGGGTTCAATCCCTGGCCAGGGAACTAAAATCCCTCATGCCGCGTGGCAGGGCCAAAAGAAAACACAAAAAACAAAACAGACAAAAAAATAAAATAGAAAAGAGTTTCTTAAAATGGCCATATACTATATACTTCTTATAAAAATAAAAATGTTTTCTTAATGAGAATTTGGGACCTAACCATACTAAAAAGATACCTGACCTTCTGAATCAGCTACAATTTTTACAAAGATGAATAATATAAAATGTGGTTATACCTTTTACACTCTTGCCTTTGGACGATGATCAAATTAGTTATTTAACATGGGTGACAGAAGCAGCAAGATTTCCTGATTTCTCAGGCTCTACTCCAAATCTCATTTTTAAAAAGTTCTAATGAGTTAATATGAAATATAGTTTTTTTTTCTCAAAATAAAACAGAATATACTGCTGTTAAAAGTCACCAAAAGTCGGGAACTCCCTGGCAGTCCAGTGGTTTGGACATGGCGCTAACTACTACTGGGGTTAGCCGAGGCCCGAGTTCGATCCCTGGTCAGAGAACTAAGATCCCGTGGTGTGACCAAAAAAAAAAAAAAAGTACCGTAGAAGTCAGGTACCCTAGCCCAGGCTGATCAAAAAATGCAGTGAAAAGACATTTATACCAGAGCTTTCTAAGCCATGTCATAATCACCGACAAACACTGACAGATTTTTTTCTATGAAGGCATTTCCCCATGAACTTTTAAATTATGAAATGTTATCCTGACTATAAAATATATCACCACTGTGGGAAAAAAATGAAAAAAGCTCTTCTTAAAAAAAAAGGAATATAATAATTATCTCTCTTTTAAAAATTTTATTTATTATTTATTTATTTATTTACTTATTTATTTATTTATGGCTGCATTGGGTCTTCGTTGCTGAGCGTGGGCTTTCTCTAGTTGCAGCGAGCGGGCTTCTCATTGTGGTGGCTTCTCTTGTTGCGGAGCACAGGCTCTAGGCACGCAGGCTTCGGTAGTTGTGGCACACGGACTTAGCTGCTCTGTGGCATGTGGGATCTTCCCGGACCAGGGCTCGAACCTGTGTCCCCTGCATTGGCAGGCAGATTCTCAACCACTGCGCCAGCAGGGAAGCCCCTGTAATAATTATTTCTAATCCCACCAACCCGAGTTAGATACTATGACATTTTGATGTATTATCTTACAATCCAATCTCTTTTTCATGCACAGACCTATGTTTTACCTAAATAAAATCATTTATTTTTCTTCATACTTCATACTATATATATTAATAGTTGAGACCTTTTCCTTAACATAAGTTCATAAGCATTTTCCTATGTCACTGATTTTTTCAAAGATCTATTTTAAATAGTTAAATAATATATATCATCAGGATGTACCAAAATTTATTTATCCCTCCTATTGCTAAACGTGTTCCCAGTTTTTCCAATCTTCTAAATAACAGTGAATTTACATTCTTTTTTTTTTTAAGTATTTGCTTATATCTGGTTATTTCTTTAGATTCCCAGAGACAGATTAGTAGTTGGATGGCAATTAAACATCTTCTTAAGGCTTTTGACACATACAGCCAAACTGCCCACTGCCTTACTTTATTTCTAATATTTTATTTCAGATGCTTTCTGCCTGTACTCCTCAAATATTACCCATCTCTTGGGCACTTAGAGCCTTACACAATACCGACTGTGAGATGTAGTACGGAGTAGTGAAAAGGGCACTGGGGTAGGTGGAAGGAAACATAGGTTTGATAACAGCTTAATCACTTACTAAAATCTATGACCTAAAGTGACTGAGCTTCAATATCTCCATCTGAAAACAGGGCTAATGACTCCCGCTCTTTTCTTCCTGGAGCAGTTGTGAGGATGAAATGAAACAAAGTTGAGTAAAAAAAAAAATGTAAAATGACTTAAAAAAAAAAAGTTTTTTATCCCTAGACTGACATAGGGCAATATTATGCATACTATGGGCACTTTATGTTCTAAACAGAACAGTTATTGAAAACAGTTAACAACAGGAGACCAGACAACTAGCTATTCAGCTTCAGTAATTTCCTCCCTGGGAAATCTGACAAGTTATCCAACACATCTCAATAAAAGGTCACAGACCATACCACTACGTTAAGCAAATAACAGTTTATCTAAAAGATGTCTGAAGCATTCCCAACAAATGAACACTTTTCCAGTAGGAACAAGCTATTATGTAGTGATTAATCACACTCTTATGATATAGTTACAGCAAATCTGCTAGGGTATAACAAATAATTTCCTACAAAATTGGTGGCTACAGGAGCTGTGGTAACACAAATCGACTTCTCAAGCGCAAGTCGCCAAATCCTGATGCTGAGCCTCCACCTTCTCATTGCAAAAGCCAAGCAAACTTAGCTTGATCTGAGATTCTCGACCCTGGTGGCACACAGAACCACGCCTGCTTCAAACCAGTGAGGCCCAGGCCCCACCTTCCTTCCGAAGCATGTGGTTTATTTGGTCTGGGGTACAACCCTGGTGCACTGGTTTTTACTTGTTTTCTTTCAAAAGAACCCCTGGTGCGTTGTGAGAACCAGCAGGCTAAAAATGATTGCCACATTCCTTTTTATCTAAATATATGTGTGTGTATATATATATATTCATTTATTTAATACATATTATGTACAAGGCACTATACTAGATGCATAGATGAACAGCTGATCATGAATCTCAAGGAATCTTCACTTAAGTGGAAAGATATAAGCAAATGACCATAGTTCTACAGAGCCACGGCTTGGCTATGAACAGGTAAAAAGAAAGGATGGGAGGCTCCCAATGAGAGAAACTCACATGAGCAAACTCACAGAGTTAGCAAAGTACTGCATGAAATCAGAAGAACATAGAAGCCAGGAGGCAGGATGGCCTGTGTGTCTCCTGGTCATCCATCAATACTAAGGCTGGAAAGGTAGACTGGGATGAGAATCTTCAATCCTAATTTAGGAAAACTGGTTAGTTGGTTTGTTTTTTGTAGACAAGGATAAGGACTTTGAAATTAGACTACTGAGTTTATATTTGCTACTTGCCAGCTATGTGCCCTGGACAATTTATTTAAAATCTTTATGACTTGTTTGTAATATGTAAATAATAAAAGCATCTGTATAGGTTGTTGTAAAGACTCAGTGAACTCATAAATGTCAAAAGCTTACAATAGTGCCTAACAGAGCAAACTCTCAATGTAGACTGGCCAGTATTATTAGCAACTAGCAGACAATGGGAACCACTGCATACTTTTGAACAGAGGTCTAACATGATCAGAACCACACTTTAAACATTTTTTTTGAGTCTACTTAAAAAACCATACTGAAACACGACATGAGTATGCAGGAACATCTAAAACAAATATTTAAGGGAGAGTGTATTAAGAGTAGAGTATATTCACATTCCCAATTTCTGTCTATGCCACTCGCTCCCAGCCTCCTTTGAGAGTCCTTATGAGGGACTTCCCTGGCGGTCCAGTGGTTAAGATTCTGAGCTTCCACTGCAGGGGGTCCGGGTTCAATTCCTGGTCGGGAAGATCCCGCATGCCCTGCGGTGTGGCCAGAAAGTCCTCATGAAAGAAACGGTAATTGGTATTATCAGTGCAGACTCCTTGTTTAGTAATGCCCCAAACGTGAGAGGAGCTAGTTATTCTGTGTAAGTTCTTGGAACAGCCAATATTAAGTTTAGATAGCAGATTTTAACTCTTTCCACAGAAAACTTTTCAACATCTTAAGTAAAGAGAACACAATTTATCCTGACTTAATGACTCAAACTCCAAATGAACATCTGTACGTGCCTCATATACAGATGTGATCAGCGTAAGTCAGCCCAAGTGGCGATCTTAAACTTGAACAGTTTCTCACTTTTCCCCTCTATTATGAAATTCAGAGTTGCGCTACACATATACACCTCTTCTCAGAGCTCTCCTTACGGGTGGGAAGCAGAGCTGCAGCTAGTTTGCGGTGTCCTCCCCTCCCTCTGCAGGGCCCTTTGGTTTCTCATTCTTCCCAGCTAGGTTTGCTCTCCCCCTCAGCAGGTCCCGGGTGCCCAGTCACCATTCACTCTGCACTCATATCTCCTTGCAACTTCTAGCATTTCTTCAGCACTCGGTCTTAGTAATCTACCAACATCCCATCACAATACTCTTTAAATGAAGTTGGAAAAAACCATTTTAGTTTCAAAGCAAATAACAAAAGGGACCAAATAAATATTTGTTGAACTTGAGTTCTGTGTGTTTTCACCTCTCATTGCTCAAGGCTATCAAAAGTTTGGTCTTGAGATAGTGGAGGTTTTCCTTCTGTAAACCTCCTGTACAGTAAACGGGAGCCTAGACTTCAAGTCAACAGACTTGAAATTCACCTGCTAGCCAGGTAACCTGGGGCAGGTCGCTTAATCTCAAGGTACCTCTACTTATCTCACAGGGCTGTTGTGAGAATTAAATAAAATACATGAAACCAAAATTCAAGCCCATACACAAACGTAAGTTTTTTGTCTCTCAGTTTTCTGTCAAACTATAGTATTTGGGGGAAACAAGGCCTCTGATACCGTAAAAGAACACCAGAAGAGTCCGTACTCAAAAATAACTCCCCACATACATTACACCAATTAGATATTCATTATGATAAACAAGTCTCTCTTTCAAATTTCTCCTGGTAGAGCTAACGCTATTGTTCATTCATGCTTTTGTATACCACTTTGGTATTACAGGATTGGACACAGCTCATCTTGTGTTTTAGTTAACTCTGGATACGTCAACTCTTCACTAGATCTGTGAATTCTCAAAAAGGAAGAGTAAAATTCTCCAGCAGTTGTACTTTGAAATGTCATGTTCAATATTACAAATTTGTATTTTATTGGGTGGGGATGAGAAGGCCCTACTGCATTTGTTTTGCAAACTTTCAGAAGTAAATATCCACAAAATCTTAGGAAGAGGAGAGGAAGAGATGCCTAAAAACAGCCAAGTCTCACTGAATGAAAAAGAAGGAAATTAGGTTTTACTAAATGCCTACTATGTGCCAAGCATTTCCACATACTTCATCTAATTTTGTATAAACTTCAAAATAGCTCTGAACAAAGTATTATTCTGGATGAGGAAGGACTTCCCTGGAGGTCCAGTGGTTAAGATTCTGCACTCCCACTGCAGGGGGCACGGGTTTGATCCCTGGGTCAGGGAACTACGATCCCGCATGCCGTGCAGCACAGCCAAGAAAAAATATATACATCATAATAATATTCTGGATGAGAAAAACAGGGCTCTAATGACTGAATGGGACCATTTTCTCTTCATAAAAAAAAAAAAAAAGAAACTGAGAAAAAGGACAAAAGGGATAGACCAACATAAGTTAGACATTCTAACTTCAACTACGTTCAAGTGCCAATTCTTCCCTGACTCCTTATCTTTCCATCCTCATTATGGACATCAAGGAAAGGATCTTCTACATGCCCTCCCCTAATCCTGAAGAACTTCTATATCAAGCTCAAACTGTTTGTGGGGAGAACGTGAAGAGACAGTAATCTGCAATTACTTTATAACTCTAACATGAGGAATTGAAGTGGTATTTAAAATGGATTACATAATTCCAAGCTAAAATAAGCCTCCATAACAAACTATATTAAACATAACTTTCTACACCAAAAGCAGTTGAAGGACTTAATGTAGTTCTTTTAGAATATTTTCAATGAAACTTCAAACAAAAGATTTTAGAGAAATGTTTCTACAACTCTAGTTTGCCACAGTGCTGAGGTTAAAAAAAAAAAAAAAAAAATCCACACCCCAACAGTGGGTGGTATTCTTTCCATAAAATATATTACTGTAGAATATCACTTACCATCCATATGACTCTGAACAGTTTAACTTCTATGCCTCAGTTTTCTTCTTCCTAAATGGGACCAGCACCTGTCTACCTTTCATAGTTATTGGAAGTATATAAGACACTATACATCACACACCCTTACCTGGTTCCAAAGCATTCTCCTATCAGTTGCCCAGTGCCAAATACATCTATATAAGCTCTTATTAATTTTGTGCTGACTTGACACAAAATACTGAAATTGATGAAGATAACAGAAACCCCTAATACACCACTACAAGCTATCCACAAACCTGTTAAAGAGTACTGTCAATTCACATAGTACTTAAGATGAGTCACTGTATGAAAAAACCTTGAAATCATATATGAAAGAATTCATATATGAAATTTATTTTCCCAAACTTGATTGTAACCGTAAAAAATTTCACATTATGTATAACAACTTGTGGAAAAAGCTTTTCTAAACTACTAACAATAACTTCTAAAAATTCAATCAACTATATTAGAGAAGAAAATTATTTTTCTATTCTGTCTATAGAAAATGACAGTGTAAACTATGATATGAAATACAAAAGTAAATGCAGATCAAAATATGAAGGCATATGACTATTGTTGATGGGTCAGGCATAAACAAGAATATACAAGAATATCATTGTTAATAAAGAATACCATTTTCCTGAATTTTGTGATATACAAAGGTATTTGTCAGCTTAATAAAATTAATTTGTTGTGATTTATTTTCTCATTCTAGATAAATGTTCACCTTCATACTGAAAACATAATACATGTAAAATACCTGGTATTGTCTCATTAACATGGTAGTAACTTATCATAATTTATGGCAAAAAAAAGTACTAATATGTTCATTTCAAACAGAAATACAGCAGACCAGCTACCAATCCTCCCTCAAGGGCCTTCAAGGTCTAGCAGTTTATTCATTCATAAAGCCCGTTTGCCTTCATCACGGAGCATTTGGATAGTGAGGAAAACGTCCAAAGAAATTAAAATACAGTGGAGGAGACAACTCTTAAAGCGACAGTACCATGTTTGAAGTCTGAGAAGCAGGCACTGTGAAACACGGGAAATCGTGGGAAATCCCGGGAGAAGCTAACTTTTAAAATAACGTATGCAGTAGAAGTTTGAGAAGTGAACAAGGGGGAAGAGTTTTCCAGGCTGAAAAAGGTAATGGGGCTTATGAAACTAAATAAAATGGAAACTAGAAAGTGAAATCAAAATTTCATTCTATAAATAATATATTAAGTTCGAATAAACAAAAACTATTGTTTTAAAGTACTGTGCTATAAAGTGGCTAAATGGCTTCCTCAAAAGTATAAAGTAGCTCAAAAACTTAATGAGTGTATTTAATTCTTTTGAATATAATTCAAACTTTCTTAAAACTTTGTCAACAATTACCTGCTCAGCAAGAACTAAGTAGTTTAATCATGGAAACTCAACAGTTGACCCTAACACTCCCGTTAGCAAGCTAAAGCAGAAAATATCAAAAACAATAACAAAAAGCAAAGACTGAAAGAACTAGAAGTACATCACAAATGTAGATGATTATCAGTAGTTAAACAATATAAAAGAATTTACAAATGTTAAAATTATTTTAATTCTCAAAAGGTAACTTTAATTTCAAAACCACTGCTGGGAATCACCTGTTATTGCTAGTTAGAGAGAAATAAATCTAAAGCGCTTAGTCGAAATTGTTGGGAGGACTCCACAACTCCCTTTTACCCTCCTCCCTTCTTAGCATCACTGGCTCCCAGAGCTAAAGAGTCTTTGAGTATCTCCCTGCAGTCAGAGCTCCTTTTACAAAAAATTCTTGCTGAAAACTCCTGAAGAACGAACTCTACATGGTGTAGAACGCACCGCGGAGAGTGAAATCCCCTAGACAGCGTGCAGCGTTACAAGCAGCTACAAAAACCGGGCCCCGACTGTCGATTTCGCCTGGATTTTTTGTTTTGTTTTAATCTGCCTGGGGCAGCAGTATAGGTTGGACGGCGGAGACTGGAATCGCCTGCCAAGCCTCGCTCTCGGTCACACAGAGGCAGTGCCTCCCGGTTCACGCCAAGTCCATCCCCCACCCTCTTTCGCCATTCATCGCGTTCCCCTCCCCTCCCCCCATCATGTGACCGCAGCCTGGACTCCAGGCTTGTTTTTCCCCTCAGCTCAGCCCCACCGCGCAGGCGCCAAGGAGCCCATTCATTCGAACTGCGTAACAATGAGCCCCAGGGCCCAGCGGCTCCGCGAGCTTCCCAGCTCGGCCCGAGCCCCTCTCGGCCCCTAAAGAGGCGGTGCCTCACTGCAGTCCCCCACCCGCGGCCGGCAGCCCACCCCGGGCCAACCTCCGACCCTCCGCCCACTCGCAAGGAGTTGAAGTCAAACTTTCCGGGGCAGCCCCGGCGCCGCGTCGGCCCCCTTCCCCCGCCCAGGCCCGCCCCATCTCCGCACCCGGCTCGGCCACCCACCACGCCACCCCCGGAGCGCCGTCCTCGCCTACGCCTCCCAGCCCCCGCCCCGAGACGCCCACGGGCCGCGCCGCCGCGAAGCCCAGCTGAGCTTGCGGGAAGCGCCGGTCCGGCGGGTTCGCCTCGGGCAGATGTCGGACGGTTAACTGCCCCCGCCGTGAGGAAGAGGAGCGTCGACCCGAGCTCGCCCGGCCGCCCGATACCCTCGGGATCCTGCCCCTCCCTTCCCCACCCCCACCCCTTCCCGAACAGAAAGACAACAAACCCGCCGCGAAGTGCGGGCAGCCCCGGCGCGGGCCGCCCTGCCCGCGACAACACCACCAGCAACTCGTGTAGCCCTCTCCGACTGACGCCGGCTTCCCCGGCGCACGTTAATGCTCCCGCCGCCACTCTTAGTCCTCAACCGAAACTTTCCTACTTACCAAACCCGTCGCCATTACCAAGTCTTTCAAGCTTCGTCTTCCCCCTCCCTTCAAACCCCCGGAGGTTGAGCCTCCTCCTAGCTCCTTCGCCCTCTTATTGGTCTGTGGAACTGCCATTCGATCCTTTCCCTTTCCCATTGGGTGATACCGTGGTCCGTCTCGGGGGGCGGGCTTGTATTGACTTTTGTGTTGTGTTTAGTGGAGAAGACGGCGTGTCAATCACTAGGGTGAGCGCTTCGGATTGGATTGCTGCCGAGACTGCCGGGACCCGAGCCAAACTTTGCCCGCGAAATGGATTGTGGGTTAGTAGTCTCGGCCTAGCTGCGTTCCTCTCGGGAACTGCACGTCGGAGGAACCGGTTGGACTACATATCCCAGAAGTGCGTGCACAGTGCAGTCTTGATAGTAAACAAGAGTCATAGGGACACGTGTATTAGCTCGTTTGTTTTGGTGTCTGGGACAAAAGGGAGGGGGCGGAGGAAGTGAGTGTTTCAGAGCTTTGGCCTCTTCTCTTCCTCTGCTAGCACTTGAGAGCCGCCCCAAACCTCTCGCAGCACCCATTCCGGGCCATAAACAGCCAGAGTCGCTCGCTGCTCAAAGTTTGGCAGGAGGCCAAGGTATTGTTTTAGTGCGAGGGGAAGGAGATGACTGCACAAGCGGAAGCAGCGCTGCCTCGTGGGGGACCCAGTCACCCACAAATCACGGCCCCAGGCATAGTGGGGATAATAAAGGTGGTGCTGGGCTCCAGTGGGAAGACTCAGCATTCTTTTATCCTGAGCCTGGCCTCGCCCCTCCCGGGACAGCAGCTTGAGATTTCTCTGCCAACTCTGTTCAGTTCACCCGAGATTTTTTGAATGCCGGCTACGTGCCAGGCACCGAGAGGCTTGGGGATGAACTGTGAGAGAGAAGCTCGGGGTCTGGAGAATTTACAAAGCTCGGGGCGGGACGGGCGAGGGGCGATTACTATTGACTTTGGAATTAAGGGAAGTCAAAGCGATGTTTTCCATATTGACCAGCTTGCTCGTTGTTTAAGGTAATACAGAGGGGTATAATGTGTGACTTAAACTGATTTAATTTGTGAATCGTTATCTGAATTTCTCTGGTGAGTTTTTGTTAACCAGTTTTCCTCTCCAGAGGTCTTCCCATTGATGAAAGAAGAATGTCTTCCCACTTCGTTTTCACTAGGAGTTCCTCAAGTTACTGATGCTCTGACTCACCCGAGGAGGATGGCTTCTCTGGCTTTATAGTTACCTTCTCTTTAAATAAGGCTGTCCAGTCCCTAGTCTATAATTGATGTTTTTACCATTCCCATTACAAAGGCATTATTCACCTTTTTTCCTTTGAACCTTTAGTGTTTAGCCATTTAAGCTATGCTTTAGGTTTTATGTCTTTAGATCACTATATGTATGCTTAAAATTAAGAGCAGGAAACATATTAGTGAGAAATCTATAAAGTCAAACTTTTGGAAAGGAGCCTTAAATCCGAGCTGGTTATTCCTTTAAACCCCCTACATTTCCTGAATTTTTAAATCTATCTGAAACCCACATAACAAATCTGGAAATCCAAAATAACTTTCCCATATTGAAACAAGTTTCCAAATTCTCTTAGGGAGTCCCTGTTCGAATCCTTAAAGGGAAATTATGGAATAGTCCTCCCTACCATGTGATCAAAGATTCACTTTCTGTATTCACAAATAGTAATCAAACATTTTTTTGTAATTCAGAGGACCAATAAAATGCCTAAATTTTTCCCTGAGTAAAAAGGACAAGATTTGTATTTACTATCATTCAGAGGTTAATGGAGTGACCCCAGGACTCGAATGTGGCCCTGCTATTCTGTGTATTTTTATTTTCTTCCTTTTTTTAACGGTGGAGGGTCATTGTGCCCCAGAATTGAAAAATTGAAAATATGAACTCCAGTGTTTAATTTCTTGACAGAAAGAAAAATCCATGGAATTCACCTGATCACTGAAAACTAAAATCTGAGCTATTTATGAGTAACGCTCTCCAGGAAACTAAAAAGCTTTCCCTCCCCCAAAAATGAACTCTCAAGAGCTGGTGCCACTCCTTTCTCCCCTTCACTGTATAAACCATGAGATCTACTTTTGGCTGAACCTTAACTTATTTTAAAAGGTTTTTTAATTGAAAGCGTTTACTAAAAGCCTTAGTGGAGATATTTTTATTTGTGGAATAAATGGGATGATGGGAAGAATAACTTCACCTACAGAAGGTGGGAAGAATAACTTCACCTACAGATCAAGCTATTGTACATTATTAGAAATGATTATCTTTTAATAGCCCTGTAAAGGTTTTTCCATCCATTCATTCAAAAGTATTTATTTAGTTCCTACTATTGCTTGACCACTGTGCTAGTTGATAAGGATACAAAGATATAAAATATTTTCACATACTCTCGTTTTTGTCCAAGTCATTAAATAGAAGAGTAAAATTCTCATAGTTCAGTCACAACTGATTAAATATCAGTGTTAGAATCTCTATACCTCTAAGTGGACAATTAGTCCTGTCTTCTGACTCTCCTGGGAAACTAAATGCCTACATTAGTACCTTATGTATATTTAACAGGAACACCATCATTCATCCTTGGATGGCTAACAAAACCAGCCCTAAGCCAGAACAAAGATCAAAGTACAAGACCAGTAAGATCTCCTTAGAAATCTTTACATATGTAAATTCTACTCTTTCACTAAAACAGATATAATTTTTGTATCACTTATATATAATAAAATATAAAATGAGGTTTATATTTTATATAATAGATATAAAATCTTTATATATATATTAAATAACATCTGTTCATAAGATACTTCCATGATAAAACTGACATTAAAAAATCAGTTTCTTTAAATAGCACCTACTTTTGATTAGACAGATACCATATACACACACACATATTACACATAAACTATGCCCAGATAGGTCAAGAAGTTGTCTACTAACATCCAAATGTCTTTTCAGCAGTTTGTAAAATACTTCTGTCTTTATAAAGAAACATCAAGTTCTAATTTGTTAGTTAAAAAAAAAAAACTAGATAAATCCTATTTAGGGGTGAAATTAAACAATATATTTCCCTGGATTCCACCACATTTGGTACACCAATGACTACTTTGCTGGACTAAGAAAGGTAGGAGGTAAAGCACATGGCACTGCTTAAATATTGAAAATATTGCTGTTGGGGGAATTCCCTGGTGGCACAGTGGTTGGGTCTCCCGCTTTCCAGTCCCCCGCACTCCCCGCCCCTCCCTCTTCCCCAAGCCTCTCGGTGCGGCCAAAAAAAAAAAAAAAAAAACGCTCTTCAAAATGTTAAAAGCTAATGAAATCATTCAAATCAAGTACTCAAATTAGAAAATGGAGCACATAGATGGACTAAAGTAGTTAAGTGCCCAAACTTTTCAGGTAGTATCTTTCTTGGCAGATTATTTAAACTTTTATACAAATATCCTTCCATATATCTTAGTATACTTTATAAAATGAGCTAATTTAATAATTATCTTAGTTCAAAGTACTCAGGTAAACTCAAATTGTAAGGAATTGCCTGGGAACTAAATGATGAGGGCCATTTCAGAACTGAGAAATATATGTCTCTTGTGTTTGTAATTTTTGATGCAATTAAAAGTTTAGATTTTACTCAGATGACTATAAAGCAAGACCTTTCTTCAGTGGTTGATATGTGGGTGACATAACGCAATCACCATTAGGAGGAAGAATCAAGGATTGTTGGAACACATAGATACAGAGAACAGAGCAGTGGTTACTAGAGGGAAAGGGGCGCAGTGGGGGGAGGGAAAAATGGGTTAAGGGGATCAACTGTATGGTGACAGATGGAAACTAAGTTTTTGGTGGTGAGCACGCTGTAGTGTATTCCGAAGTAGAAATATGTTGTACGTATGAAACATATAATGTTATAAACCAATGTTACCACAATAAAAAATTTAAAAAGAAGAATTGTTGGGTTTCTAAGATGGGTAGGGTTTCTGGCTGGGATATTTGTGGTGTGTCAGTGCTATTGTCAATGCTATTGAAAGAGATAGGGAATGTTGGAAAGAACAGAGATGGGCACTGGGAGAAGGGGAAAGGATGGGTTCAAGTTCAGATGATGAGCTTGCTGTGCAGGCAGGAAATTTGTGTACACAGTTCCTGTAAGCAGCTGAACATATTTGGCGTTTAGGACAGCCAAGTCTAGAGAAATAAACGTGGGTGTCCTCAGCCCTCAAAAAGTTTTTGTAAGTTGTGCAATTTAGTATTACTGAAAATGTATTAGAGAAGGCAACAATTTTATTAAAAAAATTTTTTTTTGATGTGGACCATTTTTAAAGTCTTTATTGAATTTGTTACAATTTTTTTTTTTTTTAATGTTTTGGTTTATTGGCCAAGAGGTATGTGGGATCTTAGCTCCCCAACCAGGGATTGAACCCACACTCCCTGCATTGGAAGGCGAAGTCTTAACCACTGGACCGCCAGGAAAGTCCTGCAACAATTCTATTTAATCCCACTTCCACTTTATAAAATCAAGAAGCAGAAATATAATGGTTTTCATCTGCTCAAAGGACAGTTCTCAGGTCTTTCATTGCAAATTTTCTAGAATAGATAATTCCTGTATCTGCACTGTTTAACACAAACTCCCACACATTTTCTTTTCTGTCTGTTTGGTATCCTAGGCCTTTCTCTAGGTATTAATATTTTCTTTTAGTTGCCAGTAAGATGTAGCTCATTTTAGAGACAACTCTGATAAAAAGCAATTAAGGTCATAGGAGTAATATGTATTTAAATGTGCTACACTTAACATTTTTGCTTACATTTAGCTCCCCCCAAATTCACATTATTTCTTCCTTCCATATTTCTTACGCATCTTTCTGTCTGGTCCATATCGTATGCATCGTTTTGTCCAGGCAAAAAGAGATACCTGCCGAACAGGTGAATAAAAGAAGATAAGCAGCATGAATTTTCTTATTAGTATATAGTGTATCATATGTTATTGCTGTAGGTCATATGTTGTTTTGAATGTTGACCCTGTTAAAAAGCTTCCATGTGCTGTATGTTTCACTTGCTGTGTAGATTCATCACTATTTTTGGAGAACAGATCTCATCTTCTTATCACGTATAAGCACTATCTTATAATTCATTTTGATTCCCTCAGGGTGCCAATCACACAAAGGCAGACAGTATTTGTCTCATTAATACACGCCGACTCCTTCGAAGTTACATAGCATATCAAAGTGTGTGCTATAGTAATAAAAATATGGAAGATATTTCAGTTCAGCTTTAAAGAGCAATTAAAAGATTTGCCAAAGATGTCTTTACAGGGAACACCTCTCCTAAGATAATTAAGATATTATTTGGCTTTAAAAAATGTCATTCATATACATTTCAAGAATACAATTTTGTAAAGAGAGTTCCACTTGTATTAAACGTCAGCTTTCAGCCTAAAAGATGCAGTGCAGTTCTAGGGATACACAGCTCACTCTCTTGTTCCTCAGCAAGGATTGTGGTAGGTTTTAGGGCAGAGATGGAAAATCAGCAGTTAGAAGCAACTCTATCCAAGATTTTGCCTGGGCATATTTACTGCTCATAAACTCACTCAAGGGTTCTACTTTGTAAGTTTTTTTTAATGTGAAATAGAAAACATAGAGGGTTTCACTTCTGGGTTGTTACAGTCAAGAGTCAAGGCTGCTTTTGTCCTTTCAGAGACCATTTCCAGCTCACTCTTAACCTTCTGCTTGCACCTAGGAAAAAAAGCCATTTTGTTTTTCCAACTGTGACTGAAGCCAAGTGCCTGATGCACACTGAGGCCAAACATATCGGAAGTTTGGAGCAGAAAAAGGTTTACTGCAGGCCAAGCAAAGAGAATGGGGGGCTCGTGTTAAATAAAAAAAAAACCCCAAACTCCCCGATGGGTTTCAGGGAAGAGTTTTTAAAGGCAAAATTTGAGGTGAGGGCACAGGGTGTGACTTTCTTCTGATTGGTTGGTGGTGAGGTAATAGGGCGGGGCTTCAGGAATCGTGAGCTCAGCCTGAAGTTACCATCCTCCACCTGCTTGGGGACCTTAGTTCCTGTAGAAGAACTCAGAGATGTACCAGATTGTTATGTGTATCTCTTCAAGAGGAACCAGGACCCCGTCCCTTCTCTGCACTGTTGTTTCTTTACTGCTTTTTCTTTCTTCTCATTCCCTCACTTCCCTAATTAGTAACATTGAATCTGCCCTCTGGAACTCAGGGAAAGTCTAGGAGGCTGAAGCCTTTTCCTACAAACAAGAAACGGGACAGGAAAGGCTTTTGTTGTGTACCCCACAGGTCCTGCTCATTTCACAATTTAGAGTAATAAATGCGTCTACTTTAAAGACTCGGTTATAATTGGTACTAACAGAACATTTCAGGTATTACATTTTGCAGTGGCGTTTTAATCTTTTTGGAAAACGGCAAGACCCAGCTGTGGTTAAATCAGAATCTGGGAACAACACCTAACAGGTGGCCTTTCATTTTGAAGGTGGAGACAATTACCTCCATATCATCCACCATCACATCTTCCCTTATATAAATGTTACATGCTTCTTCAGGATTTCCTAGGCAACTTTAAATTTACAAATTTAGAGCATAAAAAAGGGACTGGAATACCCAGATCTGTTGGTCAAGCAGTTTTCCTTGGAAACTTCATACACATTTCTCTATATACTAGGCTCAATAACATCATTATTAAGAAAATATGTGTGGACAAAAAAACATTACCTACCATTTCAGTAAACAAAGAATGTTGCCTGCCCTCAAGCCAGCAGCCACGGTGCCACCCATACCGGTGCGCCCTGAGGGGAATTCAGGATGGAGAAAAACAGGATACCGGCCCTAGATAGTTAAGATATATATCAGAGGAATAATTTCAATGAGCCCAGACTCTTGCATCTCCCCATACATAGAAAAGTATTAAAATCATTAACTTGAGATCTTTTTGTGTGTGTGTGATTAGCAGTAATCTTTTGATGTTTGACTACATTTTTGTTTGTTTTTTCAGCAAAAACTCCTATATATCCTGGCCCCTCCCTTACCCCTTTGGAACAGTCCCTCAGAGTTAGCTATCTGAGAGGCTGTTTCCTGGGCTGTAGCCCTCAGTAAGGTCCCCAAATAAATATATTAATATCTCACAACTTTTAGGCTGTGTGGAGTTTTTTTTTTCTGTTGAAGTGACAGACCAAGAATTGCAGGAGGAAGCAAGAGATCTCGATTGCCCATGAGTTCTGCCATGGATGCACAAAGTAAATGATTTTGATGGAATCATTGATTTTTCTCACTTATACAAATGGGATTGATTTAAACTCTCATAATTATTGTTGGGCACACAAGTCCTCCACAAACACCTGGTTTACCTTATTGCTAACATTTCCATTATTCATTTTATTTTCAAGGTGTTTTTTTTTTAAATACCCGTAAAAACTAACAACTATATAGTTTCAGTTGCTCAACCAGTTTTGCTGCCTTGAAAAGTATCGTGGAAGAGGTAAGGTTGTCTCAATTCTTTCTCCAATTTCCTTTCTTTTTTTCCTCCAACTTCTTCTCATCAAAATTCTTTCTGATATTCAACATGAGGCTAATATTCAACACTTTTACTTTAGAAGGCAGAATTCCTTATCATTCTATTTCTCCCTTATATATTAATAATCCTGTTTCTCCCTTATGTATTAATAATTCTATTTCTCTCTTAGGCATTAACATTTTATTTAGATCTGAGAATCCCTTTTTCAGTTTAAGCTGGATAATACAGCTTATCCAGATGTATTACTTACCACTCTAGGCTTATACAATATTCATATTCTTTAAGAATGCCAAAGGCCATCTAGTCCTTGTTACAAATATAACATTTCTTGAAAAAAATTAGGAAAAATTATATCCATATTTTAAAGATGCTTTAGAAAGGAAAAGGACTTACCACTTAATCCTACCTATTTCAGTAAAATCCAAAATTCCTTGCTTCATGCCCTGTTTCACTTGCAGCATTTTAAATAGTCTGCTAGCCAGGGTTTAAAGAATGAACGAAACACATTCACACAGCATGCGTCACAAGTAGTATTTATGTTAAAGTATATGCACCAAGGCTTATATATACTACCAAATGTAAAATAGATAGCTAGTGGGAAGCAGCCGCATAGCACAGGGAGATCAGCTTGGTGCTTTGTGACCACCTAGAGGGGTGGGATAGGGAGGGAGGGAGGGTGGGAGGGAGACGCAAGAGGGAGGGGATATGGGGATATATGTATACATATAGCTGATTCACTTTGTTAAAAAGCAGAAGCTAACACTCCATTGTAAAGCAATTATACTCCAATAAAGATGTTTAAAAAAAAATTTAAAAATAAAGTATATGCACCAAGCCCTAGTTCATATCGACAGGCAGGACACACACACACACACACACGCATGCGCACATGCACACTCTCTCTCTCTCTCTCTCTCTCTCTCTACATAAAGGGAAGCACCTTTGTGTTAAAAGAGTGTCCTCCCAGAATTCTTAGCAACATAATGCATCCTTGAATGAAACATCAACAGAGAATTTCCAAATAGTAAGGACTCTTGGTCAGTGATTAAATAATGGCATCCACAACTCAAACTTGGGGTGTTTTAATTACTTTAACACATAAATTCCCTAGTGTGCTAGATTTACTTGGTTATTCTAAATGGCCAAATTAGTCTGTAACATACCACAACTATTTAAATCACATATGACCAATAGTTAAGATTTTAAAAAACCTACTGCCCTACAGAACCATACTTCCTTGCTGCATGATGCCCAGGGCTTACCTTTCACATACGCCGTATCTCTGTCGTGCTTTTCACATAGTACAATGTGCACTATGGAAGTCACATTAAAGAAACAAGCAGAAAAAAAAAAAAACAACTCATTGAAAACACTTTATTATAAAAGTGTGCTTTATTATAAGGAAATTTTAAATATAACCAACAATACTGAAAATAATATAACTGGCATTTACAGCCTTGGTCAGAGTTCTTTATTAAACAGGCATTTGTAGTTAACATTCAGCTTATGCAACAAAACAGGTAACTTGAAAAAGTGAATAAAGTTGAGAATACAGAATGATGAACGAGGAATTCGGGGTTCTTTGTGTTTTTTGTTTAGCAGACATGGCTTTTAAAATCTGAAATAGAAAACAAGTCCTCTTCATGTAGTAAGCTCTCTTCCTGCGGGAAAGTTTGCAAAATTGTTAAAACTGTTCTAAAATGTGGCTGAAGGTATACTTTACATACTTCTTATATATACATTATCCAATTAACATATTTTAACCACGTTTTCATTATACAAGCAAGACCATAAACATTCTCTAGTAAGACCACACTAGCCACAGAATCTTTTTACCCATGTATGTATTTCTTTGAAACATGTTTCCCAAAATGAAATTGCTCATTTAAAAAGGAACAACTGATTAGAATTAACCTCTCTAGACGATGGGGTCATGTAGGCCTAGAAATCATGTAAGAATATATTCCTTTGGTTGAATATAATTCATTTTATGTAGCAGAATAATAAGCATGTCAATTGTCAACAAAAATCTATTCAGTTGAGTTCATTCTGCACTTTTGAGAGTCTACATTAAAGCAAGTGGCAAGGCCTAATGGTATATTTGGAATGGACAGAAATTCCTTTTATCTTTATATATGTTTTACTTATAAACATTTATTTCTCCCACCTTGGAGGAAACCCCTGGGAGCAGATGTCTGCAAAGGATTGTATTATGTACATCTAGTGAAGAACAAAGAGATATCTTAAGGGCATGTTGATAAGGACCCCAAATATTTTTGGTATAGGAGACTTTTTTTTAGCATATATAATAAGATCTTAGGCTTTCAGAAGACAACAAATAAGTTTAAAGAGCATTTAAAAATATTTGTGACATTAAATGTCAAACTCAAATTTTTAAAGATAACAAATACAGAGAACTGCAAAATGGAAAAAGGAAGCATAGATAGATGCTTTATGAGGAAAATAATGACCTTTCATCTAAAAAGAGTCTTCCCTATTATTGTAATGACTAAACTGCCTGTCCTTAAAACCACTGAATATGTAGGTTACTGACATTATGCCAAAGAAGTCAAAAGGTACTTTATTGCAAAAATAGAAAAGGTTTTAAAATTGCATATGATGTTTTATACCATTTCACCAATAGGCCAAGGCCAGTACATAACTTACCAAGCCAGAAAAACTCGAAAACAAACATTATTAAATTGTACGTACTATATATAGTGAGTTGTAAAAAGAATGTGATGCCATGCTGTATAGCATGATTCACTGCCAAGTTCCCTCTTACATGGGCGTAGTCATAACATATCAATCTGAGTGAGTCAAAATGAACACACATTGCCTATGACAACATCCTTTAATTATCTTCTTAAACACAGATACTTCCAGTATATTATAATCATCTGAATAAACCTTTCAGTCAAATCATAATTTTGTGGAGTAGAAAGTCATTTTATCAGTATGTCGATATTTTTTTGATCTACTCTTTTAGAAAGTGATGTTAAAGCCTATTGACTATTAAATCACTACTCTGTTTACTGATACACTGTAAATGTAAAAAAAGGAAAAAACCTGAAATCACAGAAAATGCTTGGCATCTACACAAACACATTCTCAGTGGACTAACCACTACTGTGTAATTTTGTCACTATAGGTCTTCCTGCTCCATACTTTTGCTTCATGCAGTGGGTTCAACAATATCCATGTTTGTTCCAAACAGGGCAACTAATTGTTCTTCATAGGTAGCGATGTTCCTTTTCATAATTTCCATGCAAGGTCCCAAAAGCCTTTCAAATGCTTGCACATCCATGGCTAAGAAGCGGGGAGAATAAAAGAAAAATAACATTCTTTGCAAATCTGCAGAATTTCTAAGTCATTTATGGTATCTATTCTGCATATGACAATGACACAATGGCATTTTTAGATAAATATCAGATACAAGGAAAGGCATAAAGATAAAAACATTCCACTTCAAAAAGGAAGCAGCCAGTGTCCCTTGGCAGTATGATGTCCTATTGGAGGTTCCTGATCCAGGTTAAAAGAATGAGGGACTGTTATGTCAAGACCTTGGAATTTTAAAAATAAATTGGTTTTGATGTCACCACCTTAGTAATATGAACTCAAGGGCGGCAAGGGAGTGCTTTCTATCTTGTTTTCCCTTCTCAGGGTTTACGATGCTATGCTGTGAAGAATCCAAATGTTACCTTTTATGATTTTTATTCTTTCATACTATGGTCAATTCAAAACGGCAGCCAAAATAATGATTTTATCCACTGTGTAAGTATGTGCTCTATGTCGCTTAGCTTGCCTATCTCGAGCATTTTCTAAAACTGAATTTATAATATACACATGAAAATATGATCATACTATCATACAAATACAAATTAAAATACTTTTTTTTTTTGCCTCTCAAATTTGCAGAAGTAAAAAAGGCAATGTTGACAATAGAGTGAACAGACATTCTTGCACTGCTGGTACATGTAAATAAGTACAAATAAAAGTGATCTTGCAATATATATCAAAAACCATAAAAAGAAAACCCACTTCCAAAAAGCATTTCTCAGGAAAAGTCCTATATATGGACAAGTAGTCTCCGCATACAGCCACACAAAAAAGCTCTCCCCCCACCCCCAAAAATGGAGCCAAAACTCCCAAAATTATTTAACAGTGGGGAATGATTAAATAATTCATAATGTGTATATTTACCTAATGTTATAGTCTGATGCAATAAATATGAGAAACTGCCTAAGCTATAATGGATGAAAAAAAGCAGTTTAAAAAACTGTTTTAAAACAGAAAACCCATACAAATAAAAAAGATGAGAAGGAATTATAATAGGATGTGGAAATTGCTGGGTGGTGGTGGTATCGGGTGACTCTTACTTTTTCCTACCTTTTCTGTATTTCTCAAATTTAATGTGAATATAATAATTTATTATAGAAAAAAATTAATGGGATTTTTCACTCACATCGCCTTTACTCCTACTGTCTAATACCTCTACTCAGGGAAATCACCTGTCAGCTTCTAATTGTCTTCTTTTTCATCCAAGTATAACCCTTGATTAATATTATATTATTTAAAACCTTTCAAAAAGTAAATTCTCTAAGAAAATTCTGAGGATATTTGCAAATCTTAAGAACATCGAAGCTAAATTTATGCTACTGAACTATGGATGAAGAGCACAGAGTGGCTAATTACTTTTGAATCATTTCCTTGAAGAAAATGTCACCTAGGGACTTCCCTGGTGGCCCAGTGGTAAAGAATCCGCCTTACAATGCAGGGAATGTGCGTTCCATCCCTGGTCAGGGAACTAAGATCCCACATGCCGCAGGGCAACTAAGCCCGCACGCCACAGCTACTGAGCTCACGCGCCTCAACTAGAGCCCGCGTGCTGCAAACTACAGAGCCCACGTGCTCTGGAACCCATGCGCCACAACCAGAGAAGAGAAAACCCACACGCCACAACTAGAGAGATGCCCGCGCGTCGCAACGAAAGATCCTGCATACCACAATGAAGAACCCATGCGCCGCAACTAAGACCCGACACAGCCAAAAACAAATAAAAATAAATAAATAATAAAAATAAATCTTTAAAAAAAGAGAGAAAATGTCACCTATGCTGATATCTCCTGAATTATATTTTTCATTATTAAACTAAGTTATGTCTCATATATAAAATCTCAGCTATATATAGATGTCTTCTAGCTGAAGATGGCATTTCTGCTGAGCTGCTGTGTGGTACACAGAAGTAATAAACAGCTGAACAAGATTTTATTGTGCTCTGACAAGCTTGAACCTTTGATTCCTAGTACAAGATGAGTAAGTATTCCTACAGACATTCCAGCTTTCCCTTCAAAGCTTAGTGTACCTTATAAAAATGCTGTTTGAGCCTTCTTTTTTTGAGGAACACAGTGTATGTTGTTTATTTTAAAAATTCGATATAAAACTTGGTACTCAGGATTCTTATTTTAACAACATACTAAAATGTTATTTCATGCCTATAAAGAAGAACACAATATATAAGTGTGTGAAAATTTTTAAAGGAACAAAGTTGGCTTCTACAAATCGACTTTATAATGCAATGAATCCTAACCTTGTTGTATTTCGTGGGGACCATAAAACTTGTGAACCCAGTAAGAAAATCCGTACAACATGAATACGTACAATGCAGACAGAACGATTTCAACCAGGGCAAGCATGCCCAGGGCTGCATGAGTCCTACCTAAACATTTGACGGTCCCGATGGCGTGTGCGGAAGCAGCTCGGGGCTTGTTAGTTACCAGAGCAAGTTCTCCGAAGTACTGTCCCCGAGAGCACCGAGCGATTTCTACTGCACCGTTCTCCTCCGCCTCTGACTTACCCTGACAAGGTGATGGAAAGTATTAACTTTGACTCAGTTTAAGAAAAATAAAAGTTAACCTTAGTCTAAACATCAGAAGGAAAATCTATTATGTTTCTTGCTAATATTTCATGGATTTTTAGGACTTACCTTCCTTTTCATGGTAATTTTCACTTCTCCAGATTCTACAATGAAAAAAGAATCAGCCAAGTCTCCCTATCAGAATAAAACAAAAACCGAGGGTGAAAATGCAAGTTTAGCTGACGGCAATCCTGGCGCCCATCAGGCCCCTGAAATCAATCCCACCATGATTTGCCCGAAAGGTGAAACCCCACAGGAGCAGGCTATGTCCCCTTCTAAGTTGAGACGTTAAGATCAACAATTACATTGTAACAATTTCGTTTGTAAAAAATTATCTGAAATGATATACTATCTAGCATGGTATTTCTGCTAAAACTAGCCAAGAAAATACGGCAACTAACACTGAGGTAAGAATTTTGCCTGAACTGCAGTCTGGATAAAGCACATACATAGTTAGAAATGCTAGCACCGTTTCCCAGCAGCATTGCCTCTGTCAGCTGCTCCTATGCTAAAACGTGCCACTCTGTGTGTCCTAATCTACAAGCATCAGCATGGTGACCCGAGATAACCCAGCGACTCCCAAAGAGAAGAAAGCAAACAGACTTCTTAGGGAGCAGTATGTGTGGGCCCAGATGTCTGTCCTGCACCTGGCTGGGGACCAAGCTCTAGATGCCAGTTTACTGACAAGCCACCTCAAGGCCCCAAAAAGACTTCTAAAAGAAAGTGTTGCCATTTCTAACTACACATAGCCATGTTCTCGTTTTGGATTTTAAACAAACTGCCTTCACTTCCAATGATGCCTTCTGAATTAAGTACAGTAGTATAATTATGGAAGATAGCAGATACTGACCTTCCTAAGCCTCTCGAAGTGATTCTGGAGAAACTTAGGTATTTCAGAACTCTTTAGTACAATTCAAGAAATACCGTATCAGATTATATCACAAGGAATGTTGAGTCTTGATTATACTATACTGTAGTGCAGACCTGTATGTTTATAAATGCTTAAAAGACAACTAGTATCTAAAGACACCTTTAATAAACTCTAAGTATAGTATACATATCTCCTTTCCCTTACCTTTATATCAGGTTTTCATAAGAGCTTCATGTTAAAATTTCAAGTATCTTAAATCATAATAGGTCTATCGACAGCCATGTAATTTTGTTTTCAAAACGTGCTTAAATTGCATGTAAAACTAACGAATTAAGTCCTGCAGGTTGTGCCAATGTCACTTTCCTAGGTTTGAGTTTGTACTAGCGATGCCAAGATGCACTGGGAGAAACTGGGTGAAGAGTTCATGGGACTTTTTGCAGCTTCCTGTGAACCTATAATTATTTCCAAGTAATCTAAAAAAAATCATTTCAAAAGTGCTCTATACTTTGCGGTTTTTCAATTTATATCATAGACCCTCAGCCTTGTTCTCTAATTTGTCTCTACGTCGTCCCAATCCCTGACTGCACTAATCTGTATGTATGTGGGAAGTGTGGGAGGATTGATTACTTGTTTATTTGCCTTCTAAAATAATTACTCTTGAGAGGCTTTCAAGATGGCAGAGGAGTAGGACGTGGAGATCACCTTCCTCCCCACAAATACATCAGAAATACATCTACATGTGGAACAACGCCTACAGAACACCTACTGAACGCTGGCAGAAGACCTCAGACCTCCCAAAAGGCAAGAAACTCTCCCTCGTACCTGGGTAGGGCAAAAGAAAACAGAAAAAACAGAGACAAAAGAATAGGGACGGGACCTGAATGACTGGGAGGGAGCCGTGAAGGAGGAAAGGTTTCCACACACTAGGAGCCCCTTCACTGGCGGAGACGGGGGGTGGGCAGGGGGGAAGCTTCGGAGCCACGGAGGAGAGCGCAGCCACAGGGGTGCAGAGGGCAAAGCGGAGAGATTCCCGCACAGAGGAGTGGTGTGGACCAGCACTCACCAGCCCGAGAGGCTTGTCTGCTCACCCGCTGGGGTGGGCGGGGCTGGGAGCTGAGGCTCGGGCTGCGGTTGGATCCCAGGGAGAGGACTGGGGTTGGCGGTGTGAACACAGCCTGAAGGGGTTAGCACACCACAGCTAGCCAGGAGGGAGTCCAGGAAAAAGTCTGGACCTGCCGAAGAGGCAAGAGACTTTTTCTTCCCTCTTTGTTTCCTGGTGCATGAGGAGAGGGGATTAAGAGCGCCGCTTAAAGGAGCTCCAGAGACGGGCGCGAGCCGCGGCGATCAGCGCGGACCCCAGAGACGGGCATGAGACGCTAAGACTGATGCTGCCGCCACCAAGAAGCCTGTGTGCGAGCACAGGTCACTATCCACACCGCCCCTCCTGGGAGCCTGTGCAGCCCGCCACCGCCAGGGTCCCGTGATCCGGGGACAACTTCCCCGGGAGAACGCACGGCGCGCCTCAGGCTGCTGCAATGTCATGCTGGCCTCTGCCGCTGCAGGCTCGCCCTGCACCCGTACCCCTCCCTCCCACCAGCCTGAGCGAGCCAGAGCCCCCGAATCAGTTGCTACTTTAACCCTGTCCTGTCTGGGCGGGAAGAGATGCCCCCAGGCGACCTACACACAGAGGCGGGGCCAAATCCAAAGCTGAACCCCAGGAGCTGTACGAACAAAGAAGAGAAAAGGAAATCTCTCCCAGCAGCCTCAGGAGCAGCAGATTAAATCTCCACAATCAACTTGATGTACCCTGCATCTGTGGAATACCTGAATAGACAACGAATCATCCCAAAATTGAGACAGTGGACTTTGGGAGCAACTGTAGACTTAGGGTTTGCTTTCAGCATCTAATTTGTTTCTGGTTTTATGTTTATCGTAGTTTAGTATTTAGTTTATTATCATTGGTAGATTTGTTTATTGATTTGGTTGCTCTCTTCCTTTTTTTTTTAATATATAGATATATATATTTTTTCCCTTTTTCTCCTTTTGTGAGCATGTATGTGTATGCTTCTTTGTGTGATTCTGTCTGTATAGCTTTGCTTTTACCCTTTGTCCTAGGGTTCTGTTTGTCCTTTTTTTTGTGTGTGTGTATAGTTTTTATTTAGGGCTTGTTATCATTGGTAGATTTGTTTTTTGGTTTGGTTGCTCTCTCTTTTTTTTTTCTTTATTACTTTTTAATTTTTTTATTTTTAATAATTTTTTTTACTTTTTATTTTAATAACTTTATTTTATTTTATTTTTTTCTTTATTCCTTTCTTTTCTTCTCCCTTTTCTTCTGAGCTGTGTGGCTGACAGGGTCTTAGGGCTCCGGCCGGGTGTCAGGCCTGTGCCTCTGAGGTGGGAGAGCCGAGTTCAGGGCATTGGTCCACCATAGACCTCCCAGCTCCACGTAATATCAAATGGCAAAAGCTCTCCCAGAGACCCCCACCTCAACACTAAGACCCAGTTCCACTCAACAACCAGCAAGACACATTAATCAAACTACCAAAAATTAAATACAAAGAAAAAATATTAAAAGCACCAAGGGAAAAACAACAAATAACATACAATGGGATCCCCATAAGGTTAACAGCTGATCTTTCAGCAGAAACTCTGCAAGCCAGAAGGGAGTGGCAGGACATATTTAAAGTGATGAAAGGGAAAAACCTACAACCAAGATTACTCTACCCAGCAAGGATCTTAAAATAAAGGATTTAAAATAAAGACTATTACAAGAGACAAAGAAGGACACTACATAATGATCAAGGGATCGATCCAAGAAGAAGATATAACAATTACAAATATTTATGCACCCAACATAGGAGCACCTCAATACATAAGGCAAAAGCTAACAGCCATAAAAGGGGAAATCGACAGTAACACAATCATAGTAGGGGACTCTAACACCCCACTTTCACCAATGGACAGATAAACCAAAATGAAAATAAATAAGGAAACACAAGCTTTAGATGATACATTAAACAAGATGGACTTAATTGATATTTATAGGACATTCCATCCAAAAACAACAGAATACACTTTCTTCTCAAGTGCTTATGGAACATTCTCCAGGATAGATCATATCTTGGGTCACAGATCAACCCTTGGTAAATTTAAGAAAATTGAAATTGTATCAAGTATCTTTTCCGACCACAACGCTATGAGACTAGATATCAATTACACGAAAAAAATATGTAAAAAATACAAACACATGGAGGCTAAACAATATACTACTTAATAACCAGGAGATCACTGAAGAAATCAAAGAGGAAATAAAAAAATACCTAGAAACAAATAACAATGAAAACATGACGACCCAAAACCTATGGGAGGCAGCAAAGGTAATTCTAAGAGGGAAGTTTATAGCAATACAATCCTACCTCAAGAAACAAGAAACATCTCAAATAAACAACCTAACCTTACACCTAAAGCAATTAGAGAAAGACGAACAAAAAACCCCCAAAGTTAGCAGAAGGAAGGAAATCATAAAGATCAGATCAGAAATAAAT
The DNA here is from genome assembly GCF_965194825.1 of Balaenoptera physalus. Lineage (NCBI taxonomy): Eukaryota > Metazoa > Chordata > Mammalia > Artiodactyla > Balaenopteridae > Balaenoptera > Balaenoptera physalus. The sequence continues at coordinate 16,368,772 of NC_138887.1, forward strand.
GAAAAAGAAATAAAGGAAGCAACAGCAAAGATCAAAAAAACTAAAAGCTGGTTCTTTGAGAAGACAAACAAAATTGATAAACCATTAGTCAGACTCATCTTTAAAAAAAAGGGAGAAGACTCAAATCAATAGAATTAGAAATGAAAAAGGAGAAGTAAGAACTGACACTGCAGAAATACAAGGGATCATGAGAGATTACTACAAGCAACTATATGCCAATAAAATGGACAACCTGGAAGAAACAGACAAACTCTTAGAAAAGCACAACCTTCCAAGACTGAATCAGGAAGAAATAGAAAATATAAACAGA